>NC_081298.1:127750000-128375000 GCF_030435805.1 Mustela lutreola
AAAATAGAATGAAGATTTTTGTACAAAGGCATCATTTACTCTTTTAATCAGAGTTTGTAGCATTTGGTTTCTATTCTTACTGTCCAAGTGTGATGTAAAGAAATTATTACTTAGAAGTTTCCCAGTGATTCATTTTCATAGCATCCAGTTATTACTAGTTAAGGTTTCTAAGCTCAAAATGTCATTGTTACAAGTCTGATTATATTATTCTTAATTCATAGTTGCTGTAAGAAGTTTTTTGGGCTTGGGAGGTTTTGTTTTTTTTTTCTTAAAAAAGTTATTTGTGGGGCGCCTGGGTGGCTCAGTGGGTTAAGCCACTGCCTTCGGCTCAGGTCATGATCTCAGGGTCCTGGGATCGAGTCCCGCATCAGGCACTCTGCTCAGCAGGGAGCCTGCTTCCTCCTCTCTCTCTCTCTGCCTGCTTCTATGCCTACTTGTGATCTCTCTCTGTCAAGCAAATAAATAAAAAATCTTAAAAAAAAAATTTAAAAAAAATAAAATAAAATAAATAAATAAATAAATAAAAGTTATTTGTGTGGGAACTATGTTATGTATATTTACCCTCTGATGTAGATGTGATCATTACATCTAACTGTTACCTCTAAATTAGAGATCAAGCATTTTTACATGAACATTATTGAAAAGAAAGCACAGACTTCATCACAGTAGAGTCCAGAGATATGCCTTCTTTCAAAAAAATGTTTATTATGTGACCATTCGTTCCAGGCATCTCATTACATGCTAGAAATTTAATGGGAAAAGAAATCCCTGCTTTAAGAAGTCATAATCTAATGAGACAAAGAAATAAATAATTGTAGGGGCGCCTGGGTGGCTCAGTCAGTCAAGTGTCTGCCTTTGATTCAGGCCATGATTTCCAAGCCCTGGGAACAAGCCCACCTTTGGGCTCCCTGCTCAATGGGGAGTCTGCTTCTTCCCTCTCCCTTTTACCCTCCTGCTTGCTTGTGGTCTCTCTCAACTGAATAAATAAATCTTTAAAATCTTTTTTTAAAAAGAAATAAATAATTATAAATTATGAGAAGTATTGTCATAAAGATACTCTGCAAAGTCTTGAGGTATATACAGCTGAGACAGATCTCATTCAGTCTGTGGAAATTGGAGCACGGTTCACAAAGAGCCAGGTTTTTGAGTGGGAAGGTGAAGATAAGCGAGATTTTAGCAAACAGAGAAGGAACATTATTCCTGTGAAAAAATAAGTTGGGGAAGATCAGTGAGGCATGTTAACACAAAGAGTTTGCAGGATGAGAATTATTTATGGTGTGGCCAGAGTACAGGATTCGTGGCGAAAGGGTCAGGAAGCACAGTTAGAGGTGGAGGTCTCTTTGTGAAATGTTTGGTACAGTGCCCAGCAGCTTGGCAGTGGGCAGCGCCTGAAAGTTTCTAAGAGGTATATATTTTAACCTAACCCCACCAGAGTACAGGGGCCGGATGGGTGGAAGGAAGTGAAGGAAGGAGATTAAGGAGGAAGGGTGCTGCAGGAGCCGGGGAGGAGAGGATGGCGTGAGCCCGGGCCACAGGAGAGAAAACATGGAGAGGAAATGGATTTCCCTTCTATGTATCTTCAGGATCTTTAGCTCGAGTAACGGGAAGGAAGGTGATGGCATTGTCTTTGGTGGGCATCACAAGAGGAGTGGGTTCTGTGGGTTCCAAAAATGCATCCCACACCTGCAACTTAGGTATCTGGTTTAGAGACAATGTGGTGGGAAGGCCACATAAGCAGAGTCGGACTTACAAGACTGGAGCTCAGGAGATAAAGTTGTAATTAAGATACATATTTGAGGAAGCGACTCTGCCTTTGGGCTCGGGTCATGATCTTAGTGGGATCGAGTCCCACCTCCAGCTCCTTGCTCGGTGGGGAGCCTGCATCTCCCCTCTGCCTGCAACTCCTCCTGCTTGTGCTCTCTTTTTCTCTCTCTCTCTCTGACAAATAAGTAAATAAAATCTTTTTTTTTTTTTTTAAAGATTTGAAAAGGTATAGACATAAATAAGATAATTTAGGGAAGTCATGTGGAAACAGGCAAGGAAAGGGCTTGGACCAAAGATGGAATCCATCAAGCACCAGAGAGTGAGTTTTCTGAAGGACAGGGGTGTAAGTGATGTCAGCACTGTTCAGACATCAGGGAAGATATGGGTTTGGAAGAAGCTTTTTGCACTTTGATGTTATCAGTGACCTTGTCAAGAAGAGGTTCAATAGAGTGGTGGGTGCAGAACCTAAATTAAAATGGATTGAGTTCCTGTCTTTAAGGAATTTAGAAGTAGAAACTAAGTAGAGAGGTGGAGAGATTAGCTATTTTAGAGGCACTTCATGATGTTACAAAATATTTTTGGAAAATGGAGGGTATAATAGAAGATTTAGGGCACAGGTAAAGAGATGAGCCTTATCAACAAAACACTCCTTCCTCCAAGAGGAGCAAGGAAAGGAGAATGAGTAAGAATACCAGGAGGAAGTTGGGAAACAAAAGCTAAGAAGTGGAGGGAGGAGAGCACAGCCCATGTGTATTGGTTAGTGGCGCGACCTTTGACCTATAGTGACTGCACGGAGGGAGTCAGGAACTAGAGGGTAGGAAGAGCTATAGTAGCTCTTTGCACTTGTTCCATGATGTCAGCTTGATGGATTTATGAAAACATTTCTTGAGTGTCCAGTGTTTCTCCTACAATCTAGTGTTCCTTTGTGCCAAGATGTTTCCTTGAATGGTAGGTGTTCAGTCTTTAACAAACAGAAGGCTATTCAAATGTTCCGTCATCTGTCATTTTAAATGGGTTGATAGATAAAGGTTATCTTAAGTCACCACCACACCAAACTTGTCTCTGTTTAAACAGTTAATAAGTTATATATTAGGAAAAAGAAGTCACGGTTACCTTTTCTTTTTCTTTTTTTTTTTTTAAATTTTGTGGTTTTGTATTCACAGGGACAAGTTGTAGAAAACCTAAAGGCACAGGCCCTTTGTTCTTGGACTGCAAAGAAAGATAACCACTTGAACTTCTCAAAACATGATATTATTACTGTCTTGGAGCAGCAAGAAAATTGGTGGTTTGGGGAGGTACATGGAGGAAGAGGATGGTTTCCAAAATCTTATGTCAAAATCATCCCTGGGAGTGAAGTCAAGCGGGAAGAGTAAGCATTTTGTGTTTCCGTGAGATGTGGATGTTGGTGTTTTCCCTAGTGAGTCCACCGTAGAATGTAAAACATTTACGCTTGAGTTTGGCCATCAGGAGGGCAATTTCTGGAGTGAAAAAAGTGTGTTTCAGATATTTATATCAGTTTTAGAACATCTTTTATTCTAGTTATTTCCGATTCCTAAAGTTTTCAAAGTGCTTAAAATTTGAGATCTGTTGTTTTCTTTGTGCTATCAGGTCAATTAGAGTTCTTTTTCATTTCCTTTGGAGCACTTCTTCCTTGTTTATTTTACATTGTCAGTTTTTAAATAAAGGTTTACTTTGCCAGAGTGGAGGGCTTGCAGTTTCTGGGCCTCCAGAATTCCTTGAAGATCACACCTCTCTAACTACTCAGAAGAGACTGGGCTATAGTTACGCATTATCTTAACCATATCCCTTACTAGAGCATACGCTCCAGGAGGACAGGGTCCATGTCTTTTGTTTGTTTTTCAGTTTTTCCCTGCCTCGTGTCATCACGGTGCACACTAGCTTCTCAGTCATGTTAGCTCAGTGAATAAGCAGAGGAGTCAGTGAACGAACAGTCAGTTGAATCCATTTTCAGAGAACAGCAAGTGGACAAGGTCTCTGGCCTTTATTTCCCAGTGCAGAGGAGTCAGATCATCAGACATCTTTAAGATGCTTAAGAAATAAGTACTCTAATGTAGCAGTGGGGAGCTGTCTCTTGTGTTTTTCATGGAAATTGATCTAAATAGAAAAGTGATCTGATTGAACGAAAGAGATAGGTCTTTGGAAATCAAGAGGCTTGAGTTCGGATTCTGCTATTTTTTTTGTCAGGCTGTATAGAATTACCTACTTTGCAGTTTTCTAATTGATGAGATGAAAAAAGTAAATTAATCTTTAAAAACCTTCTCAGTGCTGAGACTCTTTGTAGGAATTTTTAGTTCAAATGCAGAAATTTACTCTTCAGACTGACATGGAATTTTAGACATAAAATTCTGTAAGTGATAGCAATTCAGAGCTGACAGGTGCATATTGGCACTGAGCTGGGCCCTTGATAGGAATTATCTATTTAAACACCATAACATTTTATGGAGTAGAAGACATAAGTGCAAAGATAGTAAGTTTAAATGCTTTCCCCCGCTAACTTTTCATTCAGTTCCTGACCTTTTCTAGCATATAAGGCATACAACTTGCAAGCCTACAGTAATGGAGAGATCATGCCTTAAACAAGGCAGTCTGTTAAGCTGGGACCATGAGCTGTAGTAAGTTTCCATTCTGTTCCCTGAGAACTGCCTTACTGTATAATTTCCTCAAGGGTCCTGGGGAGCACTGGTACATCCTACAGATGTCCAGTTCTTAAGTACGACAGTCTTCCACATTTTTAAAGACAGTTTCTTGGGTTAAATTGGAAATTAAAAGCTTTACTGTTTCTGAAATATAAAAATAAAGTTCTGTGCTCAAAACAAATATTAAAATTAATATATTATGTTCTTCTTGTTTCTCCATATACCAAGCCAAGCCCCCTATGTGCTTTACTAAATTACTGTCCATTTACCAAAGCACTTATGTCTTTTAAATTCCTCTAGAAAGGCAAAGTAACTCACACTTTAAAAAAACTATTTATAAATCATGTTGAAATTACTTCATTAAAACATTTAGAGGTTTATAACTAGGCCCTTCTTAGTCCCCTAACGATTTTGTGTTATGAGAATATTTCTAGCCTGTGTACTGAGACAATATTTAAATTAATTTTAGAAAGCCCTAAAAGAAAGTACTGCAAACACCTGCTGATCGCCTTTCTTGGTTTTTGCTTGTTGGTGTCTTTGTTTCATTATGTTTTAAAATCGGTTTGTATATTTATTTGGCAGATCAGAAGCTTTGTATGCAGCTATAAACAAGAAACCTACCTCTGCAGCCTATACAGTTGGAGATGGTGAGTTTTTGGCAAGCTGTAAATTAAATGGGAGTCAGATTAGCTATTGACTCATTGTCTGAGTTCCCACAGTTGTTATTTGCCTTGTTTCCATGTCTTCGCTGTTAAAGTAGACTTAGAGGAACCTGCCCCTTAGCTATTTCATGTGAAGATTGAGACTATAGAAAACATATGGCACTTTTGGAAAATCGGTACTATAAAAATTCAGCATAGACTCAATAAGATCATAAATGAAAAATGTTACAGTGAGATAGCATGAAGGTTTTTGTTTTCCTGTTATTTTAGATATCCAGGTTAGGCAATTTTAATACATTTACTTACAAACTGCATTTTAATTACAGTGTATCATATAAGTCATTAAGTAGGATTTGAAATCAAGGTGTACTTTATCATAATTATTACAAAGAAATTTTTTTCTATAGCCCTTTGGGCTGACTAATAATTTATTTTTTTATTTCAATGTACTAAAAAATGAAAGATTATCCACCCTAAGTTTCTGACATTTATTTAACACTTACATAGCTTTATAAATGAATGATGTACGTCCCCTGTAAAATTAGTTGAATAGTAGAAGTACATTTTATGTTTACATCACTGCTCAAGAAGATTAGCTTAATGATAAATTAAACCATTTATTCAGTATCTACTATGTTAAAGTTTCTGTGCTAAAGCCTGAAAAATACAAGGATGAATAAAACACAGTTTCCCAAGTCCTCACAGTAGACTGGGGAGTATAGGCATACCACTGTAAGAAATTATGTAATGAGTACATAGAACTGAATTTTGAATAGGACCTATGAATCCACGGACAAGGCAGTTTTGGATCATCTTAAGCAAGGAGTAGAATTTCGCATAGTGACAAGGGAAGAGAAAGCTCTTGTGGACGGAGGGAAAGTTAAGAGTCAGGGCATGGCTGTGAAAGATTAGAGAGCTCAGATCACCAGCCAGACTGGACCCATACATAGGTTCACTGTGGAATGAGTTTGTGAAGTGAGTCTAGGAAGGGAGGAAGGAGTGTTTGGGGGAGACCTTGCTAATTGCAGCATACCTAAACCTTGCAGGCATTTTTGGTTTTGTTAAATCACCCAGTAATACTGGGAACATGAATAGTAAGTAGGGTGTAGATGGTGTTCCTAGTCATTTCTAGTTTATGATGTACATATGAAATTCCATGTTGACAAATAAAATTAACTGGAAACTAAGAAAGACTTCTACAACCAGGTCATTGACTGTTTATTCTAAATAGCAGTAATGACAGGGATGGAAACCAAAGCCAATATATTTTCCCAAAGAAGTCAGTATGTATTGAGCATCTACTCTGTGCCAAGCATTGTGCTAGGAGCCGGGTCACTGTGGTAGAACTTGGCTACTGGTACGGATGTCAATATTGGGCATTTCCATAACGATATATAAAAGAATTAGAGAGAAAAAAACTTAGCATATTAAATGATATTTTGTGTAAGGAAATTGAAAAAATACTTTCATATCTTAACTCTGTAGAGGTACTTCTACCTATTTGTGTTTTTGGATTCTCTGTGATAAGACGGTGGTGATGATGCTACAGTAGGGAAAAGAAGAAACCCTGTGATAAAGCTTTATGTTAAATAATCTTTTTCTCAAAATTATTAAATAATTGCCTCATTCTTTTTTCTACTTTAATATCTTTTCACATTTGGTTTCCTTAACTTACAAGGTCTTTTTTAGTTAATTTACACAAGGTTTGGAGATTAACATAATCTTTTGCTTTCTATACTCTTAAAACCAAAATTCGTTTCTTTTTGTTTTGTTTCCTACAGAGTATATTGCACTTTATTCATATTCGAGTGTAGAACCCGGAGATTTGACTTTCATTGAAGGTGAAGAAATACTGGTGACCCAGAAAGACGGAGAGTGGTGGACAGGAAGCATTGGAGATAGAACTGGAATTTTTCCATCAAATTATGTCAAGCCAAAAGATCAAGAGGTGAAGTTATTTTGATATAGAAACAAAATTATTCCATTCTTGTGTATTGAGATTCATACTGAAAACAGAGACCCATGTATAGACAAGCTTTGGTTGTAAGGACACCACTGAAGGTGGCACCAGTTAAATAAGAGGGACAGGATTTCATGAAATTTCTAAGAGTAGGAGCCAAAGGTAGAGCTGGGCGTCATGGTTACTGAAGCTAGGAAGGAGTCCCAGATCCCAGGGATCACCTTCAAGGAGTTTGTAAATCTTTGCAGCCCTGGTGTTAATGTGACTCATCCTACGCTCAGTTCCTGCCTCTTTTCATCCTACCACTAGTGCCGTACAATACAGCGGTTCTCAAACTCTTTGATTTGAGGAACTTTTTACATTCTTAAAAATTACTGGGGGGACGCCTGGATGGCTCAGTTGGTTAAGCAGCTGCCTTCGGCTCAGGTCATGATCCCAGCGTCCTGGGATCGAGTCCCACATCGGGCTCCTTGCTCCGCAGGGAGCCTGCTTCTCCCTCTGCCTCTGCCTTCCACTCTGTCTGCCTGTGCTCGCTCTCACTCTCTCTCTCTCTCTGACAAATAAATAAATAAAATCTTAAAAAAAAAAAATTACTGGGGATTTTAGGAGCACCTGGGTACCTCAGTCAGTTGAGCAACTGACTCTTGATTTCACCTCAAGTCATGATCTCAGCAGGGTCTTAAGATCCAGCCCTGCGTCTGTCAGCCTCTGCGCTCAGCGGGGAGCCTGCGTGAGATTCCTTCCCCTCCCACTCCCACTCTCTCTTAAATAAATAAATAAATAAATCTTTAAAAAAATTATTGGGCACTCTAAAGAGTTTTTAAAACTGTATGGGTGGGGGATGTCTGGGTCGCTCATTTGGTTAAGCATCTGCCTTCGGCTGAGGTCATGATCCCTGGGTCCTGGGATGGAACCCCACGTTGGGCTCCCTGCTCATTGGGGAGCCTGCTTCTACGTCTCCCTCTGCCACTCCCCACTTTCTCTCTCTTCTCTCTCTAATAAATAAATAAAATCTTTTATTAAATGTATTTTAAAAATACATATATAGGTTAAAATACACATATATATGGGTTACACATAGTTCTGTTTTCCATATTAGAAATTAAAACCGTAGAATTTTAAAAATATTTATTTTAAAGTAACAAAAGTAGGGATGCCTGGATGGCTCAGTCTGTTAAAGTGTCTTCCTTTTGCTCGGGTCATGATCCCAAGTCCCACGTTGGGGGTGGGATAGAGTCCTTGCTCAGCGGGAAGACCGCCTCTCCCTCTGCCTACCACTCCTCCTGCTTATGCTCACTCCCTCTGAAAAATAAACAGTCTTTTAAAAAATAAAGTAACAAAAGTAAATCCATTATATGGTAATATAAATAACTTGGTTCTTATGAAAAACAAAGAAGAAAGTTTGTTAGAAAGAGTAGCATCGTTTTGTATTTTTGCAAAGCTCTTTAATGTCTGGCTTACCTTGAAGACAGCTAGATTCTTCACTGTTTCCGTATTCAGTCTGTGGTGACACATTTTTTTGGTTGACACCTGAAGAAAATTCAACCTCACACAGATATGGGAGAAAACAGGAGTATTTATTAACATTTTCTGGTGCCTGTGGTTATGCTTTGATATTACTATACCAAAACTTAGTAAGTGTTAAATTGTTATAGGTTAGTTACACATGAATCTAAAGCCATGTCAGTGAACATTTCTTACTGTTACATGAAAATTCACCACTCTGTTTTGACATTGAATGGATTTTTTAATCCATGCATTGGTCATTTGGGAAAGATGGAATCCCTGAGTTATGCAAATATTCCTTGTATTGCCACATTTCATTATACAATATCAAAAAATTTCATTTGTTTATATCACCATAGATCTCATGGGAAAATCTTCATATACTTTGAAACTGTCAAACTCATGGTGGTAGATGCAAGTTGCCCAAAATTTCAATTTTCTCTTGAAATCTTGAATTGGATCATTGGCCACAAGTCCCGTCAGCTGTATTCCTTGATGTGACAGACATACTTTATCTTGGAGAAAACGTCTGCTAAATCCCGAGTCTGAAGAGTTTGTCTTTAGTTGTTCTTTCAAGTAAAAACGTCCCGTGAAAACCCCAGTTCATCTCACAGTTGAATAACACAAGTGCTTCTCCTTCAGATAGCCATCTTTTATTCAGTATGCTGCGGAAACGCTGTAGGCTTGCTTCCATCTAGTCACACAGAATTTTTAAAAGATCATGTTTCAGGTGCCTGGGTGGCTCAGAGGGTTAAAGCCTCTGCCTTTGGCTCAGGTCAGGATCCCAGGGTCCTGGGATCAAGCCCCGCATCGGGCTCTCTGCTCAGCAGGGAGCCTGCTTCCCTTCCTCTCTCTCTCTCTCTCTCTCTGCCTGCCTGCCTGCCTCTCTGCCTAATTGTGATCTCTGTCAAATAAAAAAAAAATCCTTAAAAAAAAAAAAAAAGATCATGTTTCACTAAGATTTCATAACATTTTTACTGCTTGACTGAGGACATTTTTGTCCTGTGATTATGTAGTTGTGAAGAATACTGTGACCTCTAGTATAATTTCACACCGCTGTCATGATTCATGCTAAGGCATCAGCAGTTTTACTCCTTGGGGTAAATGTCAACACAGTAAAAGAAGCGATTAATGTCTTAATGAAAAAGGTCTTTATTTAATGAAAAAGCCCCTTGAAAGGGGCGCAAGGACCGTCCCCAGGGATCCACAAACTGCCCGGTGAGAACCATCTAGGTTGACTTCAGGCTCTAACACTTAGAGGCCTTGGACAAGTTATTTCACCTTTCTGTACCTCAGTTTCCTTCTCTGTAACATGGGGATAATCATAATACTTAATAGGGTTGTTGTGAGAATTAAATAAGTGACTATATGTAAAATTCATTGGCTGTAACCCACATCTGTTGCACAAATGGTGGTTTCTAAATACTGTTCGTGTAAGTGCTCGGAAATCGTTAGCCCTTGCCTAACATCTCTTCAGCCTCAGTACTTCCACTCTAGCTGTGTTCACTCGCAGAAGAAAGGTGTTCTGTTCCTTCCCTTTGCTTGTTCAGATTCCTGAAATGAAGAAAGGTTGTTGGTGCAACTGTCCTGTAACGTCAGACTGAGGTTATAGTTGCTACCCAGGGCATGGATTTTTTTGTTCTTATGTCAGGTTCAGGTGGAATATGCAAAAGAATTAAAAACATTGACTCCTAGGTAGCAGCAGTAAAACTCACATATGCCTTAAGGTATGTTGTAGGTGGTGGGCATTGATGCTAACCTGATAAATGAGAGGTATCTGGTCACATTTGGTATTCAGGAAAGATGCATTTAATAAGCTATTCTTGTTGAATCATTGGCTGCCAGCATCAACCACTTGTGTATAATGTCTATTAGTAGACCAGATCTCCCCATAATTAATGTTTTGGATTCTTTACTTACTTGGTTAATATAAGACTAATTGTTGGGGCACCTGGATGGCTCAGTGGGTTAAAGCCTCTGCTTTCAGCTCAGGTCACAATCCCAGGGTCCTGGGATCGAGCCCTGCATCGGGCTCTCTGCTTGGCAGGGAACTTCCTTCCCTTCCTCTCTCTCTGCCTGCCTGCCTCTCTGCCTACTTGTGATCTCTGTCTGTCAAATAAATAAATAAAATTTAAAAAAAAAAAAAAGACTAATTGTTATTTTGATCTTCATTTAAAGAAACAGTCCTGGGAATTAGAAATCTCTAATTCCTAGTAACCTTTGCATTCTTACATCTGGATTATTAGAAAATGGTAAAACAGTATGTCTTTTTCTTACAGAGTTTTGGGAGTGCTAGCAAATCTGGAACATCAAACAAGAAACCTGGTATGTATAATAATGAAGTTGCAAAATTACTATAGTGTTTTAATTGTCTTGAATTCATAGTTTCTTATCTGTCTTCTTTTCAGAGATTGCTCAAGTAACTTCAGCATATGTGGCTTCTGGTTCTGAACAACTAAGTCTCGCACCAGGGCAGTTAATATTAATCCTAAAGAAAAATTCAAGCGGGTGGTGGCAAGGGGAATTACAGGTAATAACCTTGAAGTAACATTTATCATTTTTATTATAAATGTAATGCATGTTCATATTAAAAAATAAAATTAAAAATTTTTAGATCACCTATAATCATACCACCTAAGGTAATCAATATTAACATTTTAATGTATTATTTTCCCTCTAGTATTTTCCCTGTTCATTTTTAGCGCATTTGAGCTGATATTATAAGTAACAATATGAAGAATAATTTTCTATATAGACATAATTGTTTTCCAATAATATCTGCTTTAATAAACCACAGGTCACCTTCTTAAAGGAAAGCATAGCATCACTTTTGCCTGGGATAACCCCAGGGTATAGCCTCTCTCCAGGAAAAGAAACATGATCCAGACTATGTACTGAGAAACTTGTTGGACTTTGCCCACCATAGTCTTATGCTTTTGAAACAGCAGTGAAAGGAAAGGAAATGTAGGCATAAGTGAACCTAGTTTTTTCCTAAAATGTTAGAGACAGTTATTGCATACGTCTTGATTCAGAAAGAGACTTCTTTTCTCCTAAAAGTTCCTTACTAGAAAAACTAAAAAGCATTTTAAGATTAAAAGATGATGAGGGGTATAATAGCTGTATTTTTATGTAAGATTGATATGTGATTATAACATGGAGGATAAACACAGCTTTGTTCTTGCAGATCAGCCTTACACAGTTCCTAGAGAGCAGTGGAGGTTCAAAGTTCAGTATCTTGAATAACCCCCTGAAATCCCATCTTCCTATTTTGCTTTGAGGATCAACCCAACTAAATGAGAAATATGGCTCTCCACAAATTGTATTTGTGATCTCTGTATTAATTTTTAACAAAGCTCCAAGAGATGTTCATTGTGCACTGTACCATTTTAAGGTTAACTTGAACTTACTAAGAGAACTCTAGAAAAGTGTTTTTAGTTTATAAAAATTATTTGTGTGAAATATGCAGAGTACTCTGAGCCCCAAAGGCCTCCTAGTAGCCTTCTACAATGGCATTTCAGCACCACTTGGAGATGCATATTGAGTCTTCTGGTTGTATGATACTAACCTGGAAGGTCACTGCAGAGTTCAGCAGTCCCCAAGACCACCCTAATTACTGACACCAGTTGTTAAGTTTGGACGTCCCCAAGATCACTCTCAAGTTCAGTAATTAACTAGAATGATTCACAAGGGACTGAAATTATTCTTCTCATAGTTACGGTTTATTACAGCAAAATAATTTAGATTAAAATTAGCCAAGAGAAGGGGCGCCTGGGTGGCTCAGTGGGTTAAGCCTCTGCCTTTGGCTCAGGTCATGATCCCAGGGTCCTGGGATCGAGCCCCACATCGGGCTCTCTGCGCAGCAGAGAGCCTGTTTCCCTTCCTCTCTCTCTGCCTGCCTCTCTGCCTTCTTGAGATCTCTGTCTGTCAAATAAATAAATAAAATCTTAAAAAAAAAATAGCCAAGAGAAGAGATATATGGTATGGGACTGATTTAAGGACAGTTCCAAAAACAAGAGTTTTCATTGTCCTCTCGCAGTAGAGTCATGGACAACATTAACTCCTGGCAACAAGACATACTGCCGAGTATTGCCAAGCAAAGAAGCTCATTCAGGACCTGGTATCCAGAGATTTTACTGGGGTTCCATCACATAGACATGGTTCTGCCCATATAGCTTAAATGAGTCTCCAGTCCCTCTGGGGGTTGAGTTCATAATATGTGACCCAAAGCATCCACCATAAGTCACATTGTTAGACTATCTGGCATGGTCAAGGCCCCCAGAAAAAATAAGACACTGAGCAATCAGGACATATCACAGGTTTAGAGATGACCTCCCAGGAGCCAAAGGTAGAGTTCATACCTCTTTTGGGACAGGGCTAAATTCTTTACTACACAGCCTTTTTTAGTTTATATCTCAGTAATTGTTTTTAATCTCATCTTTCATATTCCTTTTGCTGATCTTACAGGCCAGAGGAAAAAAGCGACAGAAAGGATGGTTTCCTGCCAGCCACGTTAAACTTTTGGGTCCAAGCAGTGAAAGAACTACACCTGCCTTTCATCCTGGTACGGCAGTGGGTTAACTTGTGTCGCAGCTTCTAGAAGTTTTGTTGAAACTCAGCAACTTCTTAGATTAACAGAAACTTTGAAAAATAGTAAAAATTATTTCTTTTTATAATTCTACCCAATGAGAACTTCCTTTCTAGAAAGTTCTGTGTGGAAACAGTCAACTGTTCGGTGATAATTGAACCAACCACTTAATTGCTTCAAATTTTTCAAGGTGGAAAGGTGGAATTCCTCTGCTCTCATACGTAAAGTGTAGTGGTTCATGTGGATTAACTGTAGCTGGGAGAGCCTTGTTTTGTAAAATAAGGAATGGAGGAAGGAGGGTGAGAGAGAGCAGCTCAAGGGAAATTTTAGCCTAGTTGTAACATGGGATCTTTGTAGGAATAATTAATCTATTATTTTGTTCTTTTTCTGGTAGTGTGTCAGGTGATTGCCATGTATGACTATGTGGCAAATAACGAGGATGAGCTGAATTTCTCCAAGGGACAGCTGATCAATGTTTTGAACAAAGATGATCCTGACTGGTGGCAGGGCGAAATCAACGGGGTGACTGGTCTCTTTCCTTCAAACTATGTTAAGATGACAACAGACTCCGATCCAAGTCAACAGTGTGAGTAATACCAAACTGTTTGCTCTCAGCTAGTACAAAAGCTTTAATATGTAGCACATTCTGTCCCCAGGCATGTCTTAAACTCAGCACTCTTCTTAGCAAGTCTATATTAGTGATGAAAGCAGTAAATTGCAAAAGAAATTTTTTCACAAAATCAAAAGTTATACTGCTTAAATACTTTTTCTTTTAGCTTTAGACCTTACTATTAGACCGTATCTGAAAAGATGCCAACTCTTTTACAGGTTCTTGAGTTAAAGAGCAGTCTATACTTCAACTTCCCTTTACCACCATCCTTTTTTTTACCTCTAATGATCTTTTTCTGCTTAATAAAGAGCAGCCAGTAATTACCATATTCACTTACTCAAATTACCCTTTGAGAGTACAGGTGCTATTAATTTTGCAACCTTCTCATTTAATATCCATATATTTACACATCATCCAGGTTAGCAGAGAATTAAAAACCTGATTAAACTGTTTGTTTGCAAAACTCTTAGTAGGTGATTTTTTTAAGATGCCTAATGCCATAAGAGATACATGAGTCAAGATCTGTTTCACTGTTTTTAGAACAAGGATCCAGATCACAGTATGAAATACGGTATTTTATAAAATTATCTCTTAGTAATTGCCTAGCCTTTCTTATATTTGTAATAATTAGAGAATTAAACAGCACTTAGAAATGCTTTTTACCTTTATAAAATGTCACTTTCCCCCCACCCTTTTGATTTTGATTGTTTTGTTTTGTTTTGTTTTTACAGAATACATCATGATTCATCATGATTTGTATTTTTATCATTGTGAAATTATCTAAAATATTTATTAGCCTTTCATTTTAGTTTCTGAGAACACATAAATGGTAACCCAGTCAATCTGAGAGATGCTTATGATTCAGTGCAAGTATTATGAATTTATACTATGAATTCTATAAAATTATAAATACTATAAAATTGAAGTATTAGAGCATTATTTTCACTGTAGAGCTTGTAGCTCCAAAAAGAGTTCTGATCCTGGGAGAAGTCTTTCCTTTAGATAAAGCAACTGAATTTCTCAATTTGGATGTGGGAGGAGTCGAGTTTTTTATGGTTCAAACATCCCCCCAAAATGTGAGCTATCTACATGACCGTTTGTAAGCTCTGCTGATTGGTTTGGCAGCTTCCAGAGCTTGCCCGATTATCTCATTAACTAGACATGCATGAGGTACCTTCCCTGGCCCCTGGAGGGGAAGATACTTGTCAGACCTGTGGGGTATGGAAGCTTCTTGGCTAGTGAACCCTGGAGACACCCAGTGCAGCGGTACGTTTGGCTTTTCCAGGATGTGAAGGGACAGGTTTCCAAGTGCGTTGTTGTTGTTTCTCTTGTTTTCCAGTGGAGGAACACTCTTTTCCAATTAAGTCTTATATAATAAGGAATACAAAGAAGAGATAAAAACTATTCTAAAGGAAGAACAGCCAGGAGTATATGAGTCTGTGAAAACTGGTTAAATTTTAGATTACCATTTGTGTTTCTTGGGCCCTTAACAATTACTGTTTTCATTTTATTATGTGATTAGGATGTTTTTTAAAGATTGAGGATTTTAATAGTTCTGATTTGTTTAGTTGATGTTGCATGTTACTAGTCAAATTTTTTTCTCACCCACTTAATTTGCTTTATGTTCATTTTATTCCTCATTTTTCTTTTTATAGGACCCAATGTTGTCTTCCAGTGTGAAAGCACCCCAGAGACCCACTATCCAAGTTTGACTCTAGCGTGGAGGCAGGGCAGGCAGCCCTGATCAAATCTCTCCTACACAATTCATTAACTCCGTTTGAATGTTAGAGCCACTTGTGATTATTTCTTTGTGTTTCTAATTTACAGTTAAAATTTATTTGTAACAAGTTAAAGGATAGTGGGTCTTTGTGTGGCTTTCCCTGCTGTTCACTCTGGCATCCTTTAGCATTTTTCTTCTTTTTTAATTTGGTAATTGTAGGTCATTAGCATGCATATTGAGTTTGCCCTTACATGGTGGGAGTTCAAACACACAAAGACCCACTATTTGCACAAACTATTCTCACTGGTTTGGAATGGGCTGCCATGCTTTTCTAATGTTACTGCAACATGTATATTCATTACAGTTCAGATAAAACTTGCTTATGTTTTGCTCTTATGTTTGATCTGATCCTAATCACAGTGAGCTCTTAACTGGTTCAATATGTGATTTGCTCCCAGATATGCACTGTTTACTGTTACTTTCTAATATGCCACCATGAGAACCAATATTGAAATCGTTTAAAGGCCAAGAACTGGAAATAACCTTTTTTGTATTTTCTGTGTGTTTCTGGGTGGGAGCAATAACACTTCTGGGAAGCTTTTTCTCAGCAAAGAGGAAAGCAGCCTATCCCAGCAGGATGTGCAGAGTGGGCTATGTTTCCTCCGTCTCAGCCACGCACAAACGGGCACTGTACTGTGGGAGTTCCTTAGGGTCTGTGAGCTCTGAGCTGAGGAAGGTCCTGCACCGTGTGCTGTAGCAGTCAGGTGTTACTTCTCTATTGGGGACCTAAAAATGGACTCTTGGAGGAATGAAAGACTCCTATCATTGATGGTGAGATAGGAAACCTTCCCTGCCTTAGCGTTTAGATCTAGAATACATTCTAAAGTCAAAATTTATGATACCTATTTTAATGAGGTGACTGTCATAAAAGGACATGCGTTGACGTTCTTCTTAATGTATTTGGTAAAAATCATAAGGAATCCTTGAAGAGTGTAAATGCCACTGAGGCAGGCATACAGGCTCTGCTCAGTCTCAAATGAATTCGAGTGAAGGAAAGATATGTGAGAGCAGCATTTTTCTGTGTCCATGAAGCTGCTCTGAGGCTAGAAGATTGGTTTTACCACCCAGAATTCTCTGTCTCATATCTCGTCTTCAGACACATTGGCTACTTTGGCATAGGATTTTACTCCTTTTCCTTGAACAGAAAACACTTTAAAGATAATAAACATTATTATAAATAAGTAAATGATATGAGAGTACCTAGCTGAAAGAAAAAAGGGTATTAGTAGGCAGTATTAAACTATATTTGAAAATCAATGAGAAGTTTATGCAACTTAAAATGTTTACAAACTGCAGTGCAATCTACTGTTCATGAATGTCAGAGTATTATCAGGAAAAGTGTACATAGAATCAGAGTCTTATTTCCTCACAGAGTTCTTTAAGAAGAGTGAAATATGTTTTTATATCTCTGAGTTTCAGTTAGAGGCGTATTTTGTGTAATATTTATGTTAATGTGCCTATACATTGTGAATGAATAATTTCAGTCATTGCCTAAATCATAACTTTTTTCTTGAGAAAGAATCAACAGTTTAGGTAGAACTTTACAAAGTTCAAATGTCTGTGTTTCAAAATGCTTACCGTTCCTGGGATGTATGATGTACATGTGCGTTCCATGGAGCAGGGATTTCTAGTTAACTATTAGACCACCTCAGTTTTTAGTATTTGGCATCATCATGGTACTTTTATAAAATATGACGTTAATAGGAAAGCAATAATAACACTTTACAGGTGGGATAACAGATTGCCTGCAGTCACTAAAGGAGACAGTACAAAGACTGAGTCCTTGTGAATTCAGCTGATCTTCCAGATTGTATGGATTACTTGGTCTTGCCTTTTATTTTCTGAACTTTCTGCTTTTGCACTATTTGATTGGGTTCAGATTAAGGACAGTTACTTTAAATCCATTTTAAACCCTGAGAGTGGAAATCAAACCTCTGCTAATTAGCCACACAATTTAGTATAACATTTTCTCTTTCTAATTTTGAATTTGGGCTTATCTAATACACTGATAAATTATTTCAAAGGTATTTTTATAGCTCAAATCGCTTCACTGTAACCCTGATAAATATAATTTATCAAGAATGACATTCAAGGAAAGCTTAGCATCTGTAATCAGTCAGAAAAATAATACATTCATCAGGTACCCATGGACTAAATCAAATCCCATAAGGGCATACTTAAGCTGGATGTTGGTCTGGAAAATAAGTGTACTGTATTTCCTGAAATACCACTCTTTGTGTAGGTATTTTGCCATATATTTGAGAGAAAGCTAAAAGTAAAGGAAACTGAATGACATGTAAAAGTAACCTAAATCCTTCTTAAAAGCGCATGCAGTCGGTCCTTCACAGGACCTCCCGTTCCGCCGCGTTGTTTGCTCTCTTCCTCGTTCAGGATGAGAGGCGGCTTTCAGTTGGCTTAGAAAGAAGCATTAGAAGGAAACGGTTTATCAGGAACACAGAATTTTTAAATAGGGATAAATCTGAACCCCATAGGAAGACTCCAAATACCTGTTAATTTTTTTTTAAAGCTGTTTATTTCAAGATTGTAGTATGTGATAATCTTTTTCTTTTTTCTTTTTTTTTTTTCTTTTTTTTTGCTGGTAAATTCTCTTTTTTTTATTTTTAAAATTTTTAATAAACATATAATGTATTTTTATCCCCAGGGGTATAGGTCTGTGAATCGCCAGGTTTACACATTTCACAGCACTTGTGATAATCATTTTTAAAGTATGTGATTAAACCTGATAGGTTTTCCAGTGATGAAAAAAGTTAAGTTCTAAAACTGAAGCTGATTTTTTTAGCAAATTTAAAAATTTAAGTCAGTCCCACCCATTATATAGTTTCCTCTAAAACTTTATCTTAAAAGAGTCATTTTAAAGTAGAACAACTATTTAAAAATGTAACTGTTATTTTAAAATACAAAATGAATAGTGACAGTTTAAAAGAAAGTGGGGGAAGGAAAAGTAGAGAAAGAAATGCCAGTTCCAGTCCACAGCTTTATTTGCCAAGTTTTCTTAGAATAAATTTTACCTAGTTATAAATTTTTGTAAATAGAATCTATAATGGAAATACTGAGAGACTTTGCCTGAAGTGGCATTATTGGATGCTGCTGTGATGCTACTGTAATAAGTTATTAAATTGTTGCAAAGTGCTGTTTTTGCCTTAAATTTTTATTTTGTGTGTCTTAAAACTATAGTATTAAAGGTGTTGAGATTGTGCAGATGCTGGGCACGCTTGGCATGAGGTCATCTGTTTTTATTTTTACAAAATTGTAATATAACTATGCAAGTGTGTTTATTAAAAGGACACAAACTACATTACTTGTATTGTGTATTTCTTTTGAAGCACCCTTTGAAACGTATTTGTAATTATATGTAGTCGTGATGGAATTTCTGTGGAATTTCTCTTTTTCCTTGACATAGTCTGTGGGTACAGGCCAGCAAGCTGTTTCATATTACAGTAGGCAAAAGAAATTTTTAAATGGTCAAGATAGAGATAATTTGATCCAAGATAATCATACGTATCTCAAAAGCAGAAGAAAGTTTGATTTGAAAGTAAAAGAAAATATGATCTAGGGTAATAGACTACTATGTTATTTATAGTTTTTACTCCATCTTGTTTCTAAAAAATTGGAGGGAACTTACAAGTTGATCCTCATTGCAAACCCAAGATAAAACATTCTTAGTATAAAACAAGAGTCTAGGGACGCCTGGGTGGCTCAGTTGGTTAAGCGTCTGCCTTCAGCTCAGGTCATGATCCCAGGGTCCTGGGATTGAGTCCCACATCAGGTTCCTTGCTCAGCGGGGAGCCTGCTTCTCCCTCTGCTTCTGCCTGCCTCTCTGTCTGCCTGTGCTCACTTGCTCTCTCTCCCTCTATCCCTGACAAATAAATAAATAAAATTAAAAACAAAAACAAAAAACCAAGAGTCTATGTATAAGAAATTGTAGTGAATACATGGAGGCCCCAGACTTAAGTAGAGTCTGACACTTACACATTATCAAGTTGGTGGTTTCACCTTGAGTGAAAAAATATGTATTGAAATCCAACCCATCCGTCAGTGTCTGGCATAAACAACCTCTTTCCAGAAAACCTTTCCTCACCTCTGGAACTGAGTCTTTGCATAAGGCCAGACAGGGACTAACTGCTGAGAATATGAAAACAAGTGTCAGCTAGTCCTGGGCTCAGGTAGCACATTGCCCTGTGAGGGGGGTCAGGCACACAGGCAGATAATTCTAGAACAGCACACTAGTAAGCACAGTGATCAATATTCACTGGGCACGACGAGAGTACAGAGGGAGGAATACTTCATTCATTGTAGTTGGGTGAGTTAGAGAAGCTTTCCTGGGGGAGGCAACCGGGAGACCAGTAAGATAAATAGGAGTGAGCCCGATGGACGGGATGGCGAAGCGTACAGCGGACAGAGACAGTGGAGGGGGTGGTTTTATAAGCAGTTCATTGTGGCCGCAGTGGAAGTGCAAAGCCAGAATCAGTGCAAGGTGGGGCTTGAGAGCCGGACCAAAGGCTGGATCAGATTCTCTAGCCTGGATGAGAAATTCACTGGGACCACCTGGGAAGCTTTAAAAAAAAAACTGTTGATGCCTGCGTCCTCATTTAAATGGTCTAAAGCGGGGCACCTGGGTGGCTCAGTGGGTTGAGCCTCTGCCTTCGGCTCAGGTCGTGATCTCGGGGTCCTGGGATCGAGTCCCGCATCGGACTCTTTGCTCAGTGGGAAGCCTGCTTCCTCCTCTCTCTCTCTCTCTCTCTGCCTACTTGTGATCTCTCTCTGTGTCAAATAAATTTAAAAAAAAATTTTTTTAATGGTCTAAACCATAGTCTGCGTGGGGGGGGAGGGTTCAGAGCTGCCCAGATGATTCTGCTCTGAAGCCAAGGTGGGGAAAAGGTGATGAAACAGAGCTAAGAATTGTTTCTGAAGGAACATTGGCAGGAGTTGGTAATGGATGGGATGTGTGGGCAGGTGTGTATCCTGGTGACAGGTAGAATCATTGTGCCACCACCTCCAGTAAGGAGTCAGAGTTAGGGAAAGAAGAGTTGGGTTTTTTCTTACCAAGCCCCCCCAGTGGGCCACCAGCATAGACCTGTCCGGCAGGCGGTCGGAGCTTCAGGACATCAGCCGGTGGGAGGAACGCAGCTTGATGGTTGAGCCCATGAACATAGATGAGCTGACCGTCCAGGGTGTTAGCAGTTACGGGTGCGTCCGCAAAAGCACCCACAGAGGCAGGAAACAGGTTCTAGGAGAACAAGGACACGCTGGCTGCACAGCCATTGCTCAGACCAATGAAAAGAAGAGAAGGAAGTGCCCTTCACTGAGCCCTTACTAATCTAGGTACTTTTCTGATGTTCCCTAATGTTTTTCCTCATTATGATTTTCTTTTTACAGATATGGAAGTGAAAGCAAAAGCTAAATAACTTGTCCAAGGTTACACACCCCGTGAGTGGTAGAGCTGGGTTCAGACCCACATGGTTTGTCTCCAGAGCCCATGCTCTCACCATCTACACTAGGGTGCGGCCACTGCGCCCCTTTAGAGCAGTGAGGCTCCGCAGTGGCCAGCACTGGAACCAGGGAAAAGGAAAGAGGGAAAATCAGAGGCAGCACAGCGTTTCCTCTTTGTAGAAAGTACACCCAGAGAAGCAGCCAGGAGGCAAAGACTGAATATGACCAACAAGGACAGGAATCTTTAAGAATAGTGTCTGCAAGGATAAAGCTGAACAAACCACTTTTTGGGTAGCAGCTTTGTTGAGATAAGTTGTATACCATACAGTCTATCCATTTAAAGTGTACAGTTGAATGTTTTTTAGTATATTCAGTGTTGGGCGACTGTCACCAGAGATAGCGGATTCCAGAACATTCTCCTCACCCCCAAAAGAAGCCCTGTACCCTTTAACTTTTACCCTCCTGTCTTTCTATACAACCCCCCACCTCCAGCCCTAGGCAGCCACTACTCACCTACTTTCCACCCCCATATGTTTGCGTGTTCTGGGCATATTATATATGTGGAACCATAAATGTGTGGGTTTTGTGATTGACTTATTTTACTCAGCATCATATCTTCAGGGTACACCCATGCTGTGGGATGCCTCTGCCCTTCGTTCCTTTTCATGGCTAAGTAGTAGTCCGCTGTGTGGGTACACCACACTTGCTTATCCATTCTTAAGTTGATGGATATTTGCGTTGTTGCTACTTTTTGGCTCTTAGGAACAACGCTGCTACAAATGTGTACAAGTTTTTGTGGAGGCATATGTCTTCATTTTTCTTGGGTATACAGGAGTATACTAGGTAGGAGTGGAATTGCTACATCAAATGGCAATTCTGTGTTTAGCTTCTTTTTTTTTTTTTTAAGATTTTATTTATTTGAGAGAGACCAAGAAAATGAACAGTGGGGAGGAGCAGAGGGAGAGGGAGAAGCAGGCTCCCTGCTGAGTGGAGAGTCCAAGGTGGGGCTCCCTCCCAGGACCCCACAAGCATGACCTGAGCCAAGGGCAGACGCTCAACCCACTGAGCCACCCAGACACGCTTCTGTGTTTTAACTTTTTGAGGAATGTTTTCCAAAGTAGCTGCACCATTTAATATTCCCACCAGCAGGGCACAAGTTTTCTCTTTCTCCATATCCTTACCAACACTTGTTATTCTCTTACTTATTGTAGCCGTCCCTCTGGGCGTGAAGCCACAACTCACTGTGGTTTTGCTTTACATCTCCTGCATGACTAATGATGCTGGGTGTCTTTTCCTGTGCTTGTTGAGCATTTTCGTGTCTTTGGAGAGAAGAGTATTTAGATCCTTTGCCTTTTATTTGAGTACTTGGTCTTCGTAATCATGTTTTAAATTCGTTTTAAACAAGAACAAGTTCTGGGCACTTGAGTGGCCCAGTCGGTTAAGTGTCTGCCTTCAGCTCGGGTCGTGATCCTGGGGTCCTGAGATGGAGCCCTGCATCAGGCTCCCTACTCAGCAGGAAGCCTGCTTCTCCCTCTGCCACTCCCTCTGCTTGTGTTCCCCCCTCACTGTGTCTCTTTCTGTCAAATAAATCAATAAAATGTTTTTAAAAAAGAAAGAAAAGAACAGCTAACGTTTACTAAGCGTTTACTTTGTACTGAGCGATGGACTAAGTACTTCGGGTACCTGTCTGGGTTAGTCAGTGATGGAGTTAGAACTCCACTCCAGATGGAGTCTGACTCCGAAGTCGTGCTCTTAGCCTCACCCCACACTGCTTTCCGTAACCTGGAAGCAGCTGCAACTCCAGATCACAAAAGCAGAACAACCATCTCTTAACTCCAAGAGTCAGGCGAGAAGAGTGTAAAGAGAATTCGCTGTTTTAAATAAATCCAGTCCGGGGGCACCTGGGTGACTCAGTGGGTTAAGCCTCTGCCTTCGGCTCAGGTCATGATCTCAGGGTCCTGGGATCGAACCCCACATCGGGCTCTCTGCTCAGCAGGGACCCTGCTTCCCTTCCTCTCTCTCTGCCTGCCTCTCTGCCTACTTGTGGTCCCTCTCTCTGTCATGTAAATAAAAAAATAAAATCTTAAAATAAATAAATAAATAAATCCAGTCCGGTCAAGTTACCCTGAAAGGTACTGGGGGGAACCTGCTGCTAGGGTCCCTGTGTCGCCGACAGCCGCCTGTTAACCACGAGCTCTATCAGACAGTGCTGGAGAGCTGGCGTGTCCACACCAAGCACAGGGTGGCAAAGTCACCAATTACGTTGTCACAAACAGTTTGAAAGTATGGGCTGTGTGGTGATCATGCTGCTGGGGAGAATTAGGAGTAAAGCAAGATGTTTAGTAATGGGGAGACCAAACAGCCCCCGTCTCCCCAGGCCATGCTAGCATAGTAATGGGTGCCTAGTGTGAGGGCCGAAGCGTGCAGAATAGTGCACAGGAGGCGGGCGGTGGGACCCCACTACTCACTGCATGTGTGACAAAGGAGGTTTGTAGGTACCAGTCGCCACTTAGACACAAAAATGAGTTAAGGGAAGGTAGGAGCTCTGTTGGCATTTCCAGAAAAGTGCCCCTTATTCCCTCTAGATTTCAGCAAGCAGCAGACCAAGTCACGTTTCTGTACACTGTCATCCACGGTTTGCCCCAAGGAGGATGGCTGTGTAGACGCCATTTAAAATGGCCTGATATTTCAAAGTGTAAGACTTGAACCAAGAGGCCTAGGAGCAGGGATTTCGTAGCTCGAAATTCTGCACTAAGTCCCTTAGCCACCAAACTTCTGAGGCTCCATATACTGTCCGAGTGGGATCTGCGGGTCGCAGGGCCGATGAGAGGTTGTAAGTTGTCATGCGCGTGTTGGTAACGGTTATTTTTATGTTCAGATTAAAGGCTCTCTGTTGGGCGAACCTGAAAAGACTAGAGTTGCATAACACCTCTTCGTGATGTTCTGCATCTGCCTGGCACGTCCGGTCCCTCACATGGGCCGGTGACAGAACGCTGGCTAGTCTAGAACATGTCGCCAGGCTCAGCCTGAACAAAACTCCTTCCGAGGCTCAACCTCGGAGGCTCCTCTGTCTGCCATTAGGAGGTCTTCGCTCTCTTTTAGGCTTGTGACCTTCCACTGTAGATTCCAAAGTAAAAATAAAACCAATAAACGGTTTCTTTGTCCACTTGTGTTTATCAGCAGACTTACTTTGGGAAGCTCTGAAATACATTCACTTACCGATAACTGAATATTTCGCTTTTGCTTACTGATGGTCTGCAATATTAGAATACATTATTAACTTCTCTTTTTGTGCTTAAACAACCTAACTCCCGGTGATGAAGAATTGACAGGCATCAGGAAGACCTAGAGCTTAAAAGTTTGTTCAACAATTGTTTAGATTTCCAAAAACAAAACCACAAATATCCGTGGCTCCGTGGTAGGAGCATAGTGCCTGGTACGTGGTTGGTATTCAGTAGTAGTTGCCAAGTGGATAAACCGCTGTTCTTTTACAAAATGAGATCTGCACTAATTTTCTGGTCCCCCGACAAAACTTCTTTATTAAAGGCAGCCTTCAGGGGCGCCTGGCTGGCTTAGTCAGTTGAACGTCTGACTCTTCATTTCGGCTCAGATCACGATCTCGAGGTCCTGGGACGGAGCCCCACGGTGGGCCCTGTGCTTGGTCCGGAGTCCGCTTGTCCCTCTCCCTCGCTCGTGCTCTCACTCTCTCTCTCAAATAAATAAATAAAATGTTTTTTTCTTTAAGGCAGTGTCAGAAAATGCACCCAGTTTCGTCATCTGGATTTACTGTTAAAAATTGTCTTTTCACTGAGCTTCCAAACAGACTGAAAACCATTATGTGACCCTCGGGCTGCTCCTTCGGGGTGGAGAATAGCATCGTTCAGTGGCCTTGCTCTTCTCACAATGGGCAAGGACGCTTCTGGGACTTGATGACGTAATCCGAACAAGCTCTCTTTGTACTGGTCACCACAAACCATCTTTTGTCCTTCACCTTGTGGACTCCCTGCAGAGCTCCCCCCTCTGCTTTCTTAGGCGTCTCTCGTTTGCTTCTCGCTCTCGTGTGCGTTTAAACGGCAGCCGCTCCCCGACTCTGTGGGACCCAGTCTACAGGGCTGTTATTCATTGTGCATAAGTTGGCTGTCAGTCTCTGTGTCCTCACGAAAGTTGGGGGTGGGGGAGGGGGTCTTGTGACCCTGGGGACTTTGACCTGATCATCGCCATAATCTCTCCTTTTTCTTACTTTGCCACACTTCCTGTCTGCCAGAAAGAACTTACCAGCACCTTCTCATCATTCTCTCTGGCCACCCGTAGTTACTATCATTGTACCGTCTCCTGCAGGTCAGGGCTTATCTTCATATCATATTCTTCAGATACTTGTTGAAAACCTACTGTGTGGGTGCCTGGGTGGCTCAGTGGGTTAAAGCTTCTGCCTTCGGCTCAGGTCATGGTCCCACGGTCCTGGGATCGAGCCCCTCATCGGGCTCTCTGCTCGACAGGGATCCTGCTTACCCCCCTCTCTCTGTGCCTGCCTCTCTGCCTACTTGTGATCTGTCAAATAAATAAATAAAATCTGTTTTTTTAAAAAACCTACTATGTGTCAGACACGGGGGATATAGCAGATTATAAAGCAAAAAAAAAAAATTTCTCCCCTCTCGGAGCTGACATTTGAGTAGGGCAAGATGAAAACAAAATGAATAAATATGTCATGTCTTGGGAAATTAAAGCAGGTTAGGGAAAGGGAGTGATGGGTTGGTGGGAGGGGAGTGGATCCAGATGAATTTCAGCTTTAAACAGGCTCTGAAGTGGTGACATGTGAGCAGAGACTTGAAGGACATGAGGGACATCTGGAGGGAGCCATGCGGATACCTGGAGAGTCATTCTAGGCAGCAGGAAGAGCACATGCCAGGGCCTCAGTCGGGAACAGGACTGTAGTGCCTGAGGAACAGTGTGAGCCTGGTGTGGCTGGAACAGAGCAAGAAGCGAGGACAGAGGGTTAACTGGGGAGAGGGGAGATGGTTTAGGTTCTTGGAGGCTTTTTGTAAGAACAGCCTTGGCTTTTGCTGGGAGTGACAAGAACGCATCAGAGGTTTTTAATCAAAGGAAGGACACGATCTGATACGCTTTAACAGGATAGCTCCGGCTTGCTAGATGAAAGCAGGGGTTGGGACAGGGAAAGGCTCAGAAGCAAGCAGACACGTTAAGAGGCTAGTTCAGTAATCCAGGTACACAGTGGTGGTGGCCTGATCGGCATGATCCGAGCGGACGTCGTGGGAAGTGGTCAGACTATATTCTGAAGATAGAGCCAACAGGCGGATTGAATGTGGGGTGTGAAAAGAAGAAAAAAGTGTCAAAGATGTCCCTAAAGATCTTGGCCTAAGCAGCCAGAGGCATGGAAGTGCCATTAAATGAAGGCACATGATGAGGGAGGAGGGGCAGGGGAGATGATGAGGAATTTGATCTTGGGTATGGCCCTCACTTACTTTTAAGATCGGTCAGTAGAGGGGCGCCTGGGTGGCCCAGTGGGTTAAGCCTCTTCCTTCGGCTCAGGTCATGATCTCAGGGTCCTGGGATCGAGCCCCACATCGGGCTCTCTGCTCAACAGGGAGCCTGCTTCCTCCTCTCTGTCTCTGCCTGCCTCTCTGCGTACTTGTGATCTCTCTCTGTCAAATAAATAAAATATTTTTAATAAAAAATAAATAAAAAGATTGGTTAGTAGAGATGCTGGCGAGGTCCAGAGCATATATTCGGGCTGGAGTGCACGGGTGGGAGTGCCTCGGTGCGTCGATGATTCTTAAAGGCACAAGACTCGGTGGGACCACCGAGGCTGTTTGTGGAGAATAGTTACAGGGCTGAGCCTTTGGCTTCCAGTGTTAAGTCTGTGGGTTGAGGAGGAGCTGGGAAAGGAGAGGAGGGGACTGGCTGATGAGGCAGCGACCTAGAAGCCAAGTAAAGAAGGATTTTAAGGAGGAGGGAGTGATCCACTGTCACAAATGCTACTGATTGGTCAAGCGAATTGAGGGGCCTTTTGCTAAAGGAGGAAGCTACCTGGAGCTTTGGGTAATCTCTTCTTGAAACTACAACATTTGAAATAATTTCAATGCTTAGTGTTTCAGTTATTCAGGAAATGTGTTTACATAGAAATATAGAGGCTGGTATTTGTTGAAATTAATTCTGTGGGTGCTTGAGAAAAATATTCCTTTGCCTATGTGTTCACTATATTAAGCCTGTTAATATACAAGTCTTTCATATTTACTAATTTTCATTGAGAGATTACTTTGATTATAGATTTTTCAAATCTTTTTTTCTTCCTTCCTCTCTTTCAGAGGTCATTTTGTCAATTAATTTTACATTTTGATGCTGTCCTGTTACTTGCAAATGAAACCAGAATTATTATACCATCCTAAATATTTATAATGTTTACACAGGTCTTTAAAAGCCTATTTTGTCTGTTGCTAATAAAAGCTCCCTAGTTCCTTTTTAATATACTGTAAATGTGGAGCCTTGTCCAAACCTTTACTTCTGACATTTCTGTAAGATTACGTTAGGTGTCATTGTAAACAACATCTAGCTGAATTTTTTTTTAATTCCAGTATAATTAATATGCAGTGCTATGTGAGTTTCAGGCGTACAATATAGTGATTCAGCACTTCTGTACAACACCTGTGCTCATCACAGGGCGCGTACTCTTACCCCCATCACCTGTGTGTCTCATTCTCCCCGACCTCCTCTCTGGTAACCACCAGTTCTCTATATTTAAAAGTTTTATATTTACATTTAAGAGGGTATTTTGTTTGTTTGTTTGGGGTGCCTGGGTGGCTCAGTCATTAAGCGTCTGCCTTCGGCTCAGGTCATGATCCCAGGGTCCTGGAATCGAGCCCCGCATCGGGCTCCCCGCTCAGCAGGAAGCCTGCTTCTCCCTCTCCCACTCCCCCAGCTTGTGTTCCTTCTCTCACTGTGTCTCTCTCTTCAAATAAATAAAGTCTTTATTTTCTTTAAAGGTTTTTTTCATTTGTCCGAGAGAGAGAGAGAGAGAATGAGAGCGAGCATGAGAGGGGGAAGGTCAGAGGGAGCAGTAGACCCCCTGCTGAACAGGGAGCCCGATGCGGGACTCAATCCTAGGACTCCAGGATATCATGATCTGAGCTGATATCAAGGTGGTTGTTCAACCAACTGAAGCCACCCAGGCGTCCCTAAATAAAATCTTTAAAACAACAAAAAAAAGTTTTTTGGCTTTTATTGTTTCATTTCTTAAATTCCACATATAAATAAAATCATACAGTATTTGTCTTTCACTGGCTGACATTTCATTTAGCATTATACACTCTAGATCTATCCACTTGTTGCAAATGGCAAGATTTCATTCATTTTCGTGTCTGAGTAATACTCCATTTTATAAACACACACACACACACACACACCTTTATCCGTTCATCTATGAGTGGACACTTGGGCTGCTTCCATAATACAGCTATTATAAATAATGCTGCAGTAAACAGAAGAGTGCTCTTATCTTTTAAATTCATGTTTTCTTATTCTTGGGGTAAATATCCAGTAATGAAATTGCTGAACTGTATGGTAACTCTATCTTTAATTTTTTGAAAAATTTTTATACTCTTTTCTCCAGTGGCTATACCACTTTACATTTCCACCAACAACATAGGAGGATTCCTTTTCCTCCATATCCCTGGCAACACTTGTTTCTTATGTTTTTGATTTCAGCCATTCTGACGGGTATTAGGTGATATGTCACTGCAGTTTTGATTTGTGTTTCCTTGATGCCAAGTGATGAGCATCTCTTCTTGTGTCTCTTGGCCATCTGGATGTCTTCTTTGGAGAAATTCCTATTCATGTCTTCTGCCCATTTTTAATCAGATTATTTGGGTTTTTTTTTTTTATGTTGGATTGTGTAAGTTCTTTACATATTTTAGATTCTAACCCTTTATCAGATCATGTCTTTTGCAAATATCTTTTCCCGTTCATTAGGTTGTCTTTTTGTTTGTTGATTGTTTCTGTTTTTGTGCAGAAGCTTTTTATTTTGTTCTAGTGCCAATAGTTTATTTTTGCTTTTGTTTCCCTTGCCTCAGAAGACATATCTAGAAAAAACTTGCTGTGGAGGCACCTGGATATCTCAGCCAGTTAAGAATCTGATTCTTGATTTCAGCTCAGGTCATGATTTCAGGGGTCATGAGATTAAGCCCTGCATCAGGCTCTGCTGTCAGTGTGGAATCTGCTTGAGATTCTTTATCCCTCTCCCTTAGCCCCTCCCCCTGCTTGTGTGTGTGTGTGTGTGTGTGTGTGTGTGTGTGTACATGTGCTCTCTCGCTTGTGCTCTCTCTCAAATAAATAAATGAAATCTTTAAAAAGAAGAAAAGAAAAAACTTGCCGTGTATGATGTCAGAGAAATCACTGCCTGCGGTCTTCTAGGATCTTTATGGACTCAGTCTCACATTTATTTAGGTTCTCAATCCATTTTGAGTTTATTTTTATGTGTGATGTATGAAAGTGGTCCAGTTTCATTCTTTCACGGGTAGCTCTCCAGTTTTCCCAACACCTTTTTTGAAGAGACTTTCTCCCATTGCATATTCTTGCCTCCTTTGTCAAAGATTAATTGATCATTCAATCATGGGTTTATTTCTGGGCTCTCTATTCTGTTCCATTAATCAATGTGTCTCTTTTTGTATCCGTATCATACTGTTTTGATTACCACAGATTTGTAGTTTATCTTGAAATCTGGGATTGTGATACCTCCAGTTTTGTTCTTTCTCAAGATTGCTTGGCTACTTGGGGTCTTTTGTGGTTTCATACAAATTTTAGGATTATTCTGGTTCTGTGAAAAAAATGCTTTAGGTATTTTTATAAGAGTTGCATTAAATCTGGGGATTGCTTTAGGTAATATGGACATTTTAACAATACGTGTTCTCCCAGTCCATGAACATGGAGTATCTTTCCATTTGTTTGTGTCATCTTCTATTTCTTTCATCAGTGTTTTATAGTTTTCAGAGTACAGATCTTTTGTCTCTTTGGTTCCTAGGTACTTTTTCTTTTTGGTGCAATTGTAAATGGGATTTTTTTTAATTTCCCTTTCTACTATTTCATTATTAATGCATAAAAATGTAACAGATTTCTGTATATTGACTTTGTATCCTGCAAGTTTATTTATCGGTTCTAGTAGTTTTTTGTTGGAATCTTTAGGGTTTTCTATATATAGTATCATGTCATCTATAAATAGTGGAAGTTTTACTACTTCTTTACCACTTTGGTTGCCTTTTACTTCTTTTTCTTGTCTGATTGCTGTGGATAGGACTTTCAGTACTATGTGAATAAAAGTGGTGAAAGTGGACATCCTTGTGTTGTTCCTGATCTTAGGGGGGAAAGTTTTCAGTTTTTACCATTGAGTATGATGTTAGCTATGGGTTCATGTGATGTATCACATTGATTGATTTACAAATATGGACCCACCCTTGCATCTCAGGAATAAATCTCACTTGATTGCGATGAATGACTTTTTTAATGTCCTGTTAAGTTTGGTTTGCTAATATTTTCTTAAGGATTTTTGCATCTATGTTATCAGAGACATTGGCCTATAATTCTTCGTTTGTGCTGTCTTTGTCTGATTTTGGTATCAAGGTCATGTTGGCCTCATAAAATGAATTTGGAAATTTTTTTCCTTTTCTATTCTTTTGAATTGTTTTAGAAGAATAAGTTTAACATGTCTTTAAATGTTTGTTAGCATTTACCTGCAACAGCATCTGGTCCTGGAGTTTTCTTTGTTGTGAGTTTTTAAATTTTCCAATTCAATTTCATTGCTGGTAATGAGTCTATTCACGTTTTCTATTTCTTCCTGATTCACTTTTGGGAGATTATATGTTTCTAGGAATTTATCCATTTCTTCTAGGTTGTCCAGTTTGTTGCCATATAATTTTTCATAATGTTCTCTTATAACCCTTTGTATCTCTATGATGTCAGTTGTTATTTCTCCTCTTTCATTTCTGATTTTGTTTGAGTCCTCCCTCTCTCTTTCTCTCTTTTTCTCTTTTATGAGTCTGGCTAAAATTTATCAATTTCAAAGAATCAGCTTCTGGTTTCATTGATCTTTTCTGTTGTTTTTGGTTTTTTTCCCTTTTAGGAGAAAATGTGACACTTGTGAAAAAGATTGTAAGAAAGCCCCTCTTCCATGACCCTTTTTTTTCCCTTTAAACCTCCTTTAAATGACAAATCTAGGTAATTAAGGTTGTAAATTTTTATTTTTGCTTAGTTTTTAATGAACATTTGTCTTTCAGAATAGGATTGTGTGATAATGTTTAAATGGCAAAAACATGATTTTGTGCAATTAACAAAAAGCTACTGCAAGCAAAATAAAACCTTTGTTTGTTTGTTTGTATTTCACTTATTTCTGGTCTAACCTTTATTTTCTTTCCACTGGTTTGGGGTTTAATTTGTTCTTCTTTTTCTAGCTCCTTTAGGTATAAAGTTAGGTTGTTTATTTGTGATTTTTCCTGTTTCTTAAGGTAGGCCTTATTGCTATGAATGTCCCTGTTAGAATAGCTTTTGCTGCATCTCAAAGATTTTGGATCATTGTGGGTTTTTTTTTTTTTTTTTTAAGATTTTATTTATTTATTTGACAGAGAGAGAGAGATCACAAGTAGGCAGAGAGGCAGGCAGGGGTGAGGGGGAAGCAGGCTCCCTGCTGAACAGAGACCCCGCAATGTGGGGCTCAATCCCAGGACTCTGAGACCATGACCGAAGCCAAAGGCAGAGGCCTAACCCACTGAGTCACCCAGGCGCCCCGAGGACCATTGTGTTTTCATTTTCATTTGTTTCCACATACTTTCTTATTTCCTTTTTGGTTTTTTGTCTTGTTTTGTTTTTAAGACTTTCTTTCTTTATTTATTTCTTTGAGGGAGAGCATGAGCTGGGGGAGCAGCAGGGGGAGAGGGAGAAGCAGACTCCCCACTGAGCAGGGAGCCGAGTGTGTGGTTTGTTCTCAGGACCCTGGGCTCATGGCCTGAGCTGAAGGCAAATGCTTAGCTAACTGAGCCACCCAGGCACCCCTCTTATTTCCTTTTTGATTTCTTGGTTGATCTATTCATTGTTTAGTAGCATGCCAGTCTTCCTGATGTCTTCTGGTTTATTTTCACTGATGTCAGTGTTATCTAGCTGTATCTGTGGGAAGAGGTGACCCTAGCAGATTCCTACTCTGACATCTTCCCTCAGCATCTAGCTGAATTTTAAAATCCAATTTAAAGTCTTCTTGTAGGGTGCCTGGGTGGCTCAGTGGGTTAAGCCGCTGCCTTCGGCTAGGGTCATGATCTCAGGGTCCTGGGATCGAGTCCCGCGTCGGGCTCTCTGCTCGGCGGGGAGCCTGCTTCCTCCTCTCTCTCCCTCTCTGCCTGCCTCTCTGCCTACTTGTGATCTCTCTCTGTCAAATAAATAAATAAAATCTTTAAAAAAAAAAAAAACACTTTTAAAGTCTTCTTGTAATTGAGATTTAAGTAATTTACATTAATTGGAAAAATGGAATACTTCTATTTATGTCCACCTAATATATTTTCTATTTACCATGGTTTTCTTTTCTTGTTGTAGTTCACTTATACATTACTTCTGTTGCTTTGATCAAATTTCCTTCCTTTTTTTCCCTTTACTGGTTTGAAAGTTATGTTTTCTGTGTCTATTCTTTGAATGGTTACCTTTCCATTTCTAACAAATGTGTTTGCCTCCACAAAGTCTAAATTTGATGTTTATCTTCCTTTTTCTGATCAGTGCAGGTGGGATATTTTATCTCTAACGATTCTCTTCCTGCCTCTCATGTGTTTAAAAAAAAAAATTACCCTCTGCCTCTCCCTGCAGCTTGTGCTCTTTCATTCTGTCTCACTCTGGCTCTTGCTGTGTCAAATAAATAAATTTTTTAAAAATTAGTTTTAAGTAAATTTAAAATCCACCTTGAATTTATACCTACCATTATTGTTACTTTATATCATCAATGATTATTTTGATTTCTCACATATTTACTAGTGTTTTTGCTCCCCCTTCCTTCCCTCTTTCTCTTTCTTTCTTTCTTTCCTTCCTTCCCTTTTCTCTTTCTTCTTTTTCTTTCTTCACCATTCCTTCTTTTTTTTTTTTTTTAAGATTTTATTTATTCATTTGAACAAGTGAGGCAGAGATAGCAGGGAGGGAAGGGAAAAGCAGGTTCCTGATGCAGAGTTCAATCCCAGGATGCTGAGATCATGACCTGAGCCGAAGGCAAACACTTAACTGAGTCCCCCAGCCTTCCTCATTATTCCTTCTTATTCAATTTCCTTCTTCCCAAAATACAGCTCTTAATAGTTCCTTTAGTCAGCCTATTAGTGGGAAATGCCCTCAAACTTTGTCTGAAAATGTTTGTATTTCTCCCTCATCCATGAATGGTGTATAATTAGAATTTGAGTTTGATAGTTATTTTTGCTCAGTATCCTCTATTGTTGTGTTGAGATGTGTGCAGCTAGTGTGATTACTGTTCCTGTGTAGTTGTTTTGCTTTTTCTTTGTGGCCATCTTAATCATTTTTTTTCTTCCTGGTGTTTTGCAGTTTAGGTATGGATTGGTTTTTATTTTTTCCATAATCAGGAATCTTTGTTCCATTTGAATATGTGGAGGTATGTCTTTCATCAATTCTAGAACATTCTCAACCATTATAATCTCAATATCACTTCCTCCCATTATTTCTGTTCACCACCACCCCCCTCGCCAGATTCCCATTAGATGTATGGGGTGATGTCATTCTGTCCTCTGTGTCCCCTAACCTCCATTTTATGTTTTCCATCTTTTTGTCTTTCCAGGCCACCTTCTTTTTTTTTTTTTTTAATAAATCTCTTTTTTTTTTTTTAAGATTTTATTTATTTATTTGACAGACAAAGATCACAAGTAGGCAGAGAGGCAGGCAGAGAGAGAGCGGGTAACAGGCTCCCCACTGAGCAGAGAGCTTGATGCAGAGCTCAATCCCAGGACCCTGGGATCATGACCTGAGCCACCCAGGTGCCCCAATAATAACATTCTTATTAGTTTCTTTTTACATTTGCCCATTATTTTTTTTTAAGATTTTATTTATTTGTCAGAGAACACACACACAAGCAGGGGGAGCATCAGCAGAGGGAGAAGCAATCTCCCTGCGGAGCAAGGAGCCTGACATAGGACATGATCCCAGGACCCTGGGATCATAATTTGAGCCAATGGCAGATGCTTAACCGAAAGCATCATCCCTGGCCATTCTTTTTTATAGACGGTATTTATGTATTTAAACTCTTAATGTATATCTTGAGTTATTTTAAATATAGAAACTTCACCTTTTTTTTTTTTTTAGAGTTTATTCTATTACTTTATGTTCTTGGGGGTTTTGTTGTTGTTGTTAAGATTTTATTTATTTATTTCACAGAGAAAGATAGCACAAGCCAGAGGGAGCAGCAGAAGCAGGTCTCCACCGAGCAGGGGAGCCCGATGTGGAGCTCAAGGCAAATGCTTAACCGACTAAGCCACCCAGGCACCCCTCTTGTTTTGTTTTTTAAGATTTTATTTTAAGAAATCTCTACACCAGCATGGGGCTGCAGCTCACAACCCGAAGTTCAGGAGTTTCGTGCTATACCAACTGAGCCAGCCAGATGACCCCCTTGAGGGTTCTTCCTAGTCATCATTTTTATTTATGGTGGATCAGTTCTTATTTTTTGTAATTTTTTCCTTTGAACTCCTCTTTAGTGAGATGGTTTTCCTGTGAAAATCATGTGGAACCACGGTTGTGAGAGAGACAGTGTACATTTTCTTTGGCCAACCACACTAAGGGTATCACCAGCTAGGGACCATTTTTCTGTTGATCCATCAGTTTTGGAACTCTTGAACTCCCCATTTATGTGAGATGCAAACCTAGCAATTCTTTACTTCTTGACCCAGCAGACTTAAAAGCTCTCCTATCCTCTCACTCTTCCAGCAGGAGGAGAGTTCTCCCAGTTGGCCCTGTGGTCTCCTTCCGGAGCCTCCTCTCATTGGCCAAACCTGGGCAGAAGCCAACTGAAATAGGAGCTTATACAAGCAGCCTGTGGGGTTGGCTTCCCTGTAGCACAGAGCGGAGGAGAGGTGAGAAACAGGTCTGGGGACCACCCTGACAGTCTGCCATTTGACAGATATTTCCTGGTCAAAACGCTATGTTAAATTTGATATTTTAGAACTGTGGGAGATCCTGTCCCTGACCTCCCATGGGAGAGACGGACACACCAACTATATAAGAGGTGAACTATAGCACAGGTTACGTTATGTGAAATGTTAAATACAGATGCAGACTAGCCTGGAAGCACAAAAGAGAGGCAAGCTGGGGGTAAGTGGGATAGGAATGGAAGAGTTCCCCCAGAGTAGGGTCACATGAGCTGTACCCTGAAGGGTTAGAAAGCTGGCTGTGTGTGGAGAAGAGGGCTGTGGGCAGTGTGGACAGCTCATCATGAGGACTGAGCCTGGACCAGGGTGGCTAACAGGCGGGCTACATGGTCAAAGGTGAGGTTGCAAATGTAGCTGTGGGTAGATACAGAGACTCTGGAGCCCTGTGCTACTAAGCTAAGACTTGATTCTGCAGATAGCAGAAGCCGCTAAAACACCCTGTTAGGGAAGGAACATAATAAAAAATGCTCCAGCTGGCTTGAGCTGTTTAATAGAAATATAATGTAAGTCACAAATGCAGCCAGCCCATATGTAATTTAAAATTTTCCAAAAGCCACATTTTAAAAAGAGTAAAACATGAAATTGATTTGAATAATTTTTTACTTAGCTCAGTATTATGCAAAATATTACCATTTTAATATGCAGCCAACATAAGAATTATTAATGCATTATTTTATGTGCTAGGTTTTTTGGTACTAGGTCTTTGAAATCTGGTTGTGTATTTCACACGTAGAGCACTTCTCTGTTTGGACTGGCCACAGTTCAAGTGCTCCGTGTTGCTAACGGCTAACATGTTGGACAGCGTGGGTGGAGAGGACGGCAAGGGGTCAAAAGGTGAGGTTCGGTTAACGATGCGGCCCCAGGAGGAAACAGGATCCCCTCATCCCCTAACACAGGAAGGAAGTACAGGGGTGAGTGAGCAGGGAAGTGAAGGGCAGAAGTAAAAGGGCTGCCATGCCTTTCCCCCGACATCAGAGGTAGGAATGTCTGAAAGTGAGGGTTGGGGTCAAATTGGAAACTTGAAGAGAATAAAATTTTAAGAACCTTTGTACTGAAAGAATTAATTAATTTTTAAAAACGATAAAATATCTGAGACTTTTCCTGTTATTCCAAGGTACAGAACATAGGCTGATGCTCGTGGGTTTTACCATAAATCGCTTCCCGAAGTGTGATCCACATACCAGAGGGTACACTACACGGTGGCACACAAAATAGTACTGGGACGACTTGTTTGCTTTTTAAGCAGGCTCCAAGCCCGGTGTGGAGCCCAGTGCAGGCCTTGAACTCATGACCCTGAGATTAAGACCTGAGCTGAGATCAAGAGTCTGACACTTAACCAACTGAGCCACCTGGGCGCCCCATAGGAGAACTTGTTTTGTTCTAAAAGCTATGTATTTATTTTAGTGAGTATCAGAAGAAACATAATCAATACATAAAACCCATGGTCCCCTACATATTTAACTCAAACATGAGTAAACTCACAGGGAAGGACGTGGGAGAAGGTGTAATCTGTACACGTGGGTGTAGGAGATGCGCTAACCTCAGAGACTTAGAAACCCTTCCGACAGCTCATCCCAGTCAGCTGGTCACCCTGACCAGTGACCCCAGCTCACACCGCCATTGACATTCCCCCTCCAGCCTCCGTGCCCCCACAGCCTAGTCAGACAGGGTCTGTATTAGCTTCACGGGGTCAGGACACCTGGTCTTTCTGCAGCTCTCGCCGGCAGAACAGGGCACAGTACGATCCCCAGAAAAGCCGGATAATTTTAAACATGACAGTGGCACCATGATGTCTTCTTGAAAGCACCAAACACAACCTGCCTTATTTTATTTCTGTTTTACTGTGAGAAGAATTTTTTTGAAGCTGTTGGCAACACGTACAGAAAATAGACCAATTTTCTCCCTTAGAACTGTTGGCCCAGATCTATACAAAATATATAAAAACTCAAAGGCAAGCAGAAAGAGAAGCCCCCTGGAAAAGCCCAGTCTGATCCTTGCATTTTCTGCCTCTGTGGCTTTATGTGTTCCCAGTGCCCCACAAGCACATCTCCAAGTGGTGCCTCTGCATCGGTCCCCGCCTGTCCCATGGATGAAGGCTGGGGCAGTGTGACACCCCCGCTCCCGCTGCCTCTCATGGTTGCCTCAGCCTCGACGGTCACCCACACCTCACTCGGCTTTCTGTCTCCCTCACGTGGTAGCTTGCTGGTACCTACCTGCTCTTTCTCTTTGTCTGAGGAAGGCCTACCTGAGGTAGTCCCCCGCCACTGTGCGTAAGGCAAGCCCTCAGCTATGTACCAAGTAATTCTGGAATCGTGTCGGTTCTGGGGCTGACATTCAGTTCAGCTCCCGTGTGCCCTTAAATTGATCCAGACTGAGCAATGGCGCTCACCCTGACGCGAGGCTGCTGGGGACTTGCCTCGAGGTCTTATGGCCATGATGTCCTGGAACCAGTTCTGGTGGCTAAGGCAGTGGCCTTGTTGGGAACTGCTGAATTCCAGGAATTTCAGGTTTCCTAACTGTAACACTTGACTTTGAGAAATCTAGAGAAATGTTCCTCAGCCATTTCTTAGCAGTAAGATTCTCTACACACCTACGTAAAAGTGCTCACAGAGCAGTAATTACCAATGCTGCACACCAGCTGGTTTGTATTTGTTTGTGTTAATGCTAAGCCTGACCCACATTTTTTAAAAGATTTTATTTATTCATTTGAGAGTGAGAGAATGAGCAGGGGAACAGGGAGAAGCAGGTTCCCCACTGAGCCAGGAGTCCAACCTGGGGCTCTATCGCAGGACCCTGAGATGATGACCTGAGCCAAAGGCAGAGGCTTCACCCACTGAGTCACCCAGGTGCCCGCCAACCCACTTTTTTTTTTTTTTAAGATTTATTTGAGAGGGCGCCTGGGTGGCTCAGTGGGTTAAGCCGCTGCCTTCAGCTCAGGTCATGATCTCAGGGTCCTGGGATCGAGTCCCGTGTCGGGCTCTCTGCTCAGCAGGAAGTCTGCTTCCTCCTCTCTCTCTCTCTGCCTGCCTCTCTGCCTACTTGTGATCTCTCTCTGTCAAATAAATAAATAAAATCTTTAAAAAAAAATTTATTTGAGAAAGAGCACACAAGACAGGCGTTGGAGCAGTGGGAGAAGGAGAAGCAGATTCCTCACCGAGCAGGGAGCCTGACTCAGGGCTGGATCCCAGGACCCTGAGATCATGACCTGAGCTGAAAGGAGGCAGATGCTTAACCGACTTAGCCTCTGAGATGCTCTTTTTTTTTTTTTTTAAGATTTTATTTATTTATTTGAGAGAGTGAGGGAAAGGGAAAGAGAGAGCGTGCCTAACCCACATTTTTAAAAACAAAATTGATGGGCGGATCCACAGATGGCTTATGACCTGCAATTTGGAAAACACTGGTCTCAGGCATTTGATTGATTTAATCACATCTGTCCCTCGGCTGGTTGATTTAATCAATCAAATATCTTTGATATCTCGAAGATCACTATCTACCTTTGAAAATGTCCCGCAGCGAAGAGAACCGCACAGGTTCTCCACAAGTTCAGAACAGTTCTCCTCTCTCTGAGGCCATTCCTAAAACCCCTTCCTCTGTCATTGATTTGGAAGAGAAGCGCGGACCCCCGTGAGATGGCAGGGGCATGGCTCCCTGCGGCTCCGGGGGAGCGGGCGGTGAGGCCGGCCTTCGGCAGGTGGGCGCCGCTCTGCGGACCATCGGTTACTCTGGAAAGCTGCGTGGCTCTTTCGAGGCTCTATTTGAAACCCAGCACATCTGCTGATAATTGTCTGTTTCCTACAAAGACGACGAAAGGGCTGTTTTGAACCTGTGCCCTGTCTTCCCATAGGGTGTGCGGACCTCCAGAGCCTGGACACCATGCAGCCGGGGGAGAGGAAGAGGCAGGGCTACATCCACGAGCTGATCCGGACGGAGGAGCGGTACGTGGACGACCTGCAGCTCGTCGTGGAGGTGAGGCCTGTGTTCCCTGTCGGCGCCGACTCCCGTTCCCAGTGACCCCCAAGCCAGCAACAGCCGCTACAGCAGCACTTAAAAATGGTCTGTGTTTGAGTAGACAAAGTAAGACTTGTTTCTGTGGCTCCTCGTTCTCACCAAATGTTTCAAGCCCAGTTAAATAAACAAGCCGTCGAAGAGAACACATGTCCCCAGCGGGCCCAGCAGGTGCCTGGCCGTGACCTCGCTGGAGGTGTGGCGGGGAAGCTGCACCCTTCTCCATCGGCCCCCAGAAAGGCCCGCCCTCGCACCATCCTCCAGCCCGCGTGCAAGCTGGGGCTTGCGACCCGCACACTTGTTCTGCTCACAAGTACACTCTGCCACGCTGCTAGTGGGTAACGTCTCTCTTGCCCGCGAGGCTGTGAGCCCCTGACATCAGGGACATGTATCCTTCATCCTGTGTCCCCAACACTCAGTCTGGCCCTTTACAGGCCTTCCGGTCGGCCCTGAATGAATTATGTGTGTTTACGTCTACACTTCTCTGACCTGGAAGGATGGCGAGAAGAACAGCCCATCTTGTCATTGACCCCTCCGAGCATCCCCCTGCCGCTGGCAGGTCGCAGTGCTGGGAGGTTGCCAATGGCCGGGGAAGCACCTGTCGGACACCGGCGTGGAGCGTGCACGGGGCCGCACGCCTCCCCCACTCAGACCCGTCACTTCCCCGTGGGTTATTCCCACTCTGCCCGCCTGCCCGGGCTGAGGAGCAGGGGCTCACGTCGGGGGCAGGGACATAGAGTGAGAGCGCGGTTCGCAGGCCAGGCGGGCTCATCGCCATCCCCACGGAGGCTCTCAGAGGGTCCGACCGTCCTCTGCTTCCCTCTCGGAGGCAGGTGAATGGGATGAATGTTCATCAGCGGGTGAGAGAACAGACCAGCAGGTGCCTTCCCGGCCTTCCGGCACCTCGGAGCAGACCCACCACCTTGCCAGGGCGCGCTCCGGTCCGAGGATCCTGACATCCTCGCTCCAGTCTTGGAACGACGAAGGTTCAGAGACGTCCGCTTCATAGCACTGTTACCTGAATCCTTCGAGCCCGTGCTCAGCACAACTCAGTAAATCGACACTCACCGAAGACCTGCCGCGGGCAGAAAGCTCTGTGCTGGAGAGCAGAGGGGAAGGAGAACGTTCCCGCCCTCGAGAGTTCACAGTCACGAGGACAGACAGACAGACGGCGGCAGAACAGAGAGGTGGGAGCCAGGAGAGGGCTGACCACCCCTGCCACAGAGGAGAGTCAGGACAGACCCGAAGGACAAGGACAAGTGTGCCTGGAAGAGGAAGAAGGAGTGGGAAGGCTGTGCCCGGGAGCTAGGGTCCTGCGGGTGGTCCCACGTGGTGTGTCCAGGCCTCGGGGGGCCAGGCGGGTGAAGCTGGCAGGGGCAGGCCGCGCCGGCGTGGTGAGCCTTCAGAAGGAGTCTGCGCCTTATCCCAGGGCCGACGAGCGCCTTTAGGAGGCTGACATGTCGTATCTTGGAAAGATCACACACGAGAAGGTTGTCTCGGGTAACTTCACGGTTTCCGAAGACTTTAGACCAGTCACTTGCTGGGAATCCCAGTTGTTCAGTGGAAACCAGCTCAGAATCAAAAAGACGTGTTTTTGTTCTGGCTCCTTCGTGGTCTAGGTTTGTGACCTTGAGCAGATCCCTCTCTCAGCCTTTCTTTCCTCATGAGTGCCCCGGGAAAAGCAACAGCTGAGGGGCGCCTGGGTGGCTCTGTCAGCTAAGGGACCGGATCTGGATTTCAGCTCAGGTCATGATCTTGGGACCTTGAGATCAATCCCCACTTCAGGCTCCATGCTCCGTGCAGAGTCTTCCTAGAATTTTCTTGCTCCGAACCTTCTCCAACTCACTCTGTCTAAAAAAACAAATAAATATATCTTTAAAAACAAATAATAATAATAATAATAATAGCTGATTGGGCTTGACCTGCGTCATCTGTGAAGTTCACTCAGAACCCACTCACAGCGTGTGCACACATGCACACAGGCGTGTGCAGATAGGTACCCATCAGCTTCGTAAATCCTCCGGTGTCGTGGAAAATAGATAGAGGGTCACATTTCCGCTCAGCCAGCCAGCCTCTGAAGTCCGCATCTGCGTGGGGGCCATGTAAATCACCACTTTTTCTGTTGCTGACCCTCTCACAGACCGCTTCTGGGACTTTGGGATGCCCAGCCCCTCAATTCTGCAGCTTTCACGGGGTGCGGGTACTTTATGCACATGGTTTCATTGAACCTGCTTCATCTCCCTAGGAGGTAGGTAGGAGAAGCTCCTCTTATTGATGAGAGTACTGGCCTCAGTCCTCCTCAGAATTAGGCCTAATAAGGGGCACCTGGCTGGCTCGATCAGTGGAACATGTGATTCCTGATCTCAGGGTTGTGAGCGCAAGTCCCAAGTTGGGCATGGAGCCCACTTACCAAAAAAAAGAAAAAGAAGAAGAAGAAGAATTAGCCCTAGTAAGAACCAGAGAGCAAACAGTAGGGAAATTATGCAACTTAAAATTTAGCAATCAGGGCACCTGGGTGGCTCAGTCAGTTGGGCATCTGGCCCTTGGTTTCAGCTCAGGTCATGATCTCAGGATGGTGACATTGAGCCCCAGGTCAGGCTCCATGCTCAGCGGGGAGTCTGCTTGAGATTCTCTCTCTCCTTCTCCCCCTCAACCCCCCATGCTTGTACTCTCTCTCTCAAATAAATAAAATAAAATTTAGCAATCAACTCAGTTTTATATATATGTGACAAATCACGAAATTCTGCTCCTGAAACCAGTATTACACTCTATGTTAACTAACTAGAATTTAAATTAAAATTTGGGGGAAAATTTAGCAATCATAAGTAGGTTTATTTAAAAACATCATGATCATATTAGTTTCAATATGTGAAGTTATTGTTTGATTTAGACCACATAGCCTGTGTATTCACACCCCAGCTAACATTTCTTTTGTGTCTTGAATTTAGGTTTTTCAGAAACGGATGGTGGAGTCAGGCTTTCTCACTGAAGGAGAAATGGCCTTAATCTTTGTAAACTGGAAGGAGCTCATCATGTGTAACACGAAGCTGCTGAAGTGAGTTGCGAGCAGCTCCCGCCCTGGCAGTGGACGCCCCCAGCCCCCAGGACCAGGACGTCCTCACTTGACTCCCCACAGGGCTGTTTCGCAAAGGAACTTTTAATTGTTCTCTGCTCCCTCAAGCTTTTTATTTTATTGTCATTTTATGAAATGCCCCGTAACTGTAAAATACATAATTCTTGAAGTTGAGAAATACAACAAAGAAAAAATTTGGACAAAGAAAAATTAAATCATAAAATATTAACATAGGATTTCAAAATTTGCTTGACTCTAGTTAGAGTAGGAGAGAAGCTGTAGCTCCTGCCCCAGGCATCCTGGCTGGTCTGGCAGTCTCCTCAGTCCCTGTGTGAGAAATTCCATTCCTTGGGGTGACTTCCCATCCCCCTCACCTGTGAGGATGGACTCCAGGGCGCAGGGGACTCAGCACGCCCAGCCCTTGCTGCATCTCTGCCCTCCTCAGGGCGCAGCAGCTCTCCTGAGGACAGTGCTCACCTCTCCCTCCACGCCTGGCCTCTGTGGGCTCCTGCTCCCTTTGTCCCCTTCTTCTTGGTTCAGCTGAGAACACATTAGAATTTCTCTAAAGGAACTTTGCTAAGAACCAAAAATGAGTCCAAAGCAATTCCAAGGACCTAGAAATAGCCCCGTGTACAGACTTCCGTTTTCTTACTCTTCTTTGCTAACGTTTTACCCAGGTTGGCTTGGCCAGCAGCACGTAGGCCCCCGCTGCCGCCTCCTTCTGACTCTCCCCTCACAGTGCCAGGTGTTTAGGTAACTCACTGGTTCTCATTTCCTTAGTCTCCCATGATATTCATCCTTTATTTACTGACGAAGTTCGCTAGAAACTGACCATGGGAGTGTGTTGGTTGCAGGGCCTTGCGGGTCCGGAAGAAGACGGGAGGAGAGAAGATGCCGGTGCAGACGATCGGGGACATCCTGGCCGCTGAGCTGTCCCACATGCAGGCTTACATCCGGTTCTGTAGCTGTCAGCTGAACGGAGCAGCTCTGTTACAGCAGAAGACGGACGAAGACACGGAGTTCAAGGAATTTTTAAAGGTAACTCCATTCTGGGATCGTGGGCAGGCCACCTCGTTCTGAGCCTGGAGGCAGGCTGCACCGTCAGGGGGCTCGGCCTGGGGAAGGGCACCCCCCCAACTTTCCAGAGGAAACACCAATATGGCAAAAAATGTTTTGAGTGTTGGTGTTACCGTCCATGTAGAATTGACTTTTCTTGCCACTGGGACCATGTTGTTGCCATCTATTAGCAGAGTGTTATTTAAGCCTATTAAATCAGCTACTTTATACCCCCAAAATATCCAGAATGTCACTTTATTAAATTTATATTAAATTTGTGAACTATACCCACCTTATTCCCAAAAAAGCATAAAATAGTTTACTCAAATATATCAAAAGCAGCAAGATAAAATGTCAGTGGATGCATACAGTGGGACCAAAGGAAACGAGAGGAGAAGGGCGACACTGGACTTAGGACGCTGCTTAAACACTCACGTGTGACTCTGTCCATGTGCTCCACGTGTGCCCCCATGTCCCCAAAAAGTCCAGAAGCCAATGAGAGAACACATTTAGCTCCGTGGTGCCATGGTCGTAAATTAAAAACAAAGCCTTGGTGCGCAGTCACGCTAGAAGGGCCGTCAGAGACCGCCGTGGGTAGCGTAAGGGGTCAGCGACAGCCTCCCAGAGATCCAGCAGCGAGATGCCCGGCGGGTACCGCAGCCCAGCCCGGTGTGCGAACGCGAACGCATCTTCGCCCGTGTTGGGCAACACACACTCTTCCCACACATGTTAAAGTGGTGACAGAAATGAGAGTCACATCTGCTGCTTCCTTTTCTACATGTCTTCCTGTTTTTAGGTTTCTGAAATACTGCATATTGGGGTCTGTTACAACCACAGTGCCTGAAGGGAGAATGCATCATTTTAATATCTTCATTATCAAAAAAGAATGGAAAAAATAATTAAGCATAGAATATAAGATATTTAGGCAGAGGATAAAAATTCCAACAAAAGATGGAGTAAGTGGGGCGCCTGGGTGGCTCAGTGGTTTGGGCTGCTGCCTTCGGCTCGGGTCATGATCTCAGAGTCCTAGGATCGAGCCCCGCATCGGGCTCTCTGCTCCGCAGGGAGCTTGCTTCCCTCTCTCTCTGCCTGCCTCTCTGCCTACTTGTGATCTCTGTCAAATAAATAAATAAAATCTTTAAAAAAAAAAAAAAAGATGGAGTAAGTAATAAAGATAAAAGCACAAATGATATCAATATATCTGAGAACAGGTACACTGAAAAGCACTAATAGAATATAACTGTGGGGCGCCTGGGTGGCTCCGTCAGTTAAGTGTCTGCCTTGAGCTCAGGTCATGATCTCGGGGTACCTGCCTAATGGGGAGTCTGCTTGTCCTATGCCCTCTCCTTCTGCCCGCCCCCTACTCATTCTGTCTCTCTCAAATAAATAAAATGTTAAAGAAAGAAAGAAAGACAAACCCGTCTAATTCACTGTATAAGGCAAAAGTGTTCCTGACCCCCAAAGCCTATATTTGCATTTATATTTAATTACAAAAATGAAAAAAAAGAGTTATAACCCAATATCTCTTATAAATATAGTTGTTAAAATCTTAATTAAAATATCAGCAAATAGGAACGCCTGGATGGCTCAGTCCTTAAGTGTCTGCCTTTGGCTCAGGTCACGATCCCAGGGTCCTGGGACCGAGCCCCGCATCAGGCTCCCTGCTCAGTGGGAAGCCTGCTTCTCTCTCCCCCACTCCCCCTGCTTGTATTCCCTCTCTCACTGTCCCTCTCTGTGTCAAATAAATAAAGTCTTTAAAATAAAATAAAATAAAAATCAGTGAATAAAAATAAACCTTACATGAAAAGAAGAGTCTGTCATAACCAAGTAGAATCATCCCAGGAGGCCACATTGCCTCATCCTAGAATAAAGCAGCCTTCAGAATCAGACGGCGGGGCATGTGACCAAGGCAAGCTACTTAACATTTGGTGCCTTTGGACTCCAGTGTGTAACCCAGAGATGGTCAGTTACTACTTTTAAAGTACTTTCTAGCAGAGACCAGCCTGTATAAGCATTCAGTAAATGTTAATTATATTTACATTCCTTATGATGATCTCCGGGATGCAAAAATGATTCGACTTAGGTAAGGCCCTGAGGACTGACTCTTCATGAAGTTGGCAGTAAGGGTGGGAGGCATGGGCTTGCTTAAAAATGAACCAGAAGAAGCATACAAGGGAACCGAAATTACAGACACAAACACTGGTCAGAATAAGTAGATAAATGTGGGACTGTTGAGTGCATTTAAATGCTTTAAAATAATGAATAGTAGAATGAAGGATATTTAGGGGTGCCTCTCTGGCTTAATTGGTAGAGTTTGTGACTCTTGATTTCGGGGTTATGGGTTCAGGCCCCACATTGGGCACAAAGATTACTTAAAAATAAAAATCTTTATATAAAATAAATAAATAAATAAATAAATAAAAATCTTTAAAAAGAAACTGGATCTTTACCATCTAAAGCATGAGTAAGGGCGCCTGGGTGGCTCAGTGGGTTAAGCCACTACCTTCAGCTCAGGTCATGATCTCAGGGTCCTGGGGTCGAGTCCCGCATCAGGCTCTCTGCTCAGCAGGGGGCCTGCTTCCCTTCCTCTCTCTCTGCCTGCCTCTCTGCCTGCTTGTGATCTCTGTCAAATAAATAAATAAAATCTTTAAAAAAAAAAAAATAAAAAAATAAAGCATGAGTAAAAGATTTTTTAAATTTTCCAAATAGTAATAACAGCCACAGTATAAATAGGGTATCAGTGTCATCACAACTGTTAACAATAGTAAGAATAAATTTATAGTCTCATAATGAAAGGCATTGTGTTGATTACATTATATTAAAAACAAAATCTAACAATAATATTCATTCTAAATGTAACTGTTTCAAAAGTCTCAGATAATACAGAACAAAATACATCTTAGATATATCCAAAAACAAAAGGAGGGAACAGTTTTAATATCCCATCGTGGCAAAAGTTAAATTATAATAAATGTGCTTTTCAATCATTACCAATGGTCATTAAAAAAAGAAAAGGTCACCCAAGAATACTAGCTACTTTATTCAGGTAAATATTAATAGGAGTAGAAGCAAAAATGTTGGGGTACTTAGTTTCCTGGGGCTAACAGTCTACAAGGTCATGGAGACAACTCAAACGTGACCCCTCTCCCTGTCTTACCCAGTCCAGAGGTGGCTTTGCGATAAAGGCGTCCACGGGTTATTGTGAGGCTCAAGAAGGATCACGGAAAAGGAGGGAGGGCGCCAAGGAAGGGGAGAGGCTGCCCAAGGGGAGGCATAATGTGAGTCTTCAGAAACGACTATGAACTAGGTGGAGAGAGAGAAGGCACAGTAGCCAAGTGCACTCATTACCTGGCACATCGTAGGTGCTCAATAAACGGTAGTGACTGTTTCGAACAAAGCAGAGACAATGGCAGGCAGAGGCAGGGGAAATCAAGAGCTATTTAGAAGACGAACTGGCGTGAAAGGGGACTCCCCGGCGTGTGGCGGGAAGGTGGATGGGTGCAGAGCGGTGCAGCAGGGACGGAGGTGGAAGAGAAGGCTTTCGGGAAAGAAGGTGAGGACTTCGGGGTGTGCCGAGGTGCTGAGTGGGAGGTTCCGGTAGGAAGGAGAGTAAGGCGGCAAGCATGGAGCTCTGGAGAGGGTCTGGGTGACGCTCGGGACTTCACTGCATGGGGCCTCGGGCAGCACCATCACTTAAGAGCTGGGAGAGGAGAGGAAGGAAGTGGGAATCGGGAAGGAGCCGGCTGGGAAGACAGCGGTCCGTGCTTCTGGAAGCAGAGGAGGGAGACACGGCACAGCCACAGATCCATGTGAGAAAGAGAGAAATGAAAGCTTCTTCTGGGTTGAGCATCAGGGGTAGGAAGTTTGACCTCCCCTCGGAGGTCTGTTCATCTGAGACATACCATTTTTAAATCCCGAGTCTTTAAGAGAAATTAGAAATCTACGAGGTGCTCAACATCAGGAGTACAGTCGGTGCTTCCTTTGTTTTCCTCAAAGGCTCATGAGCCTGTCTATTCTTTGCAGAAGCTGGCGTCCGACCCTCGCTGTAAGGGGATGCCCCTGTCCAGCTTCCTGCTGAAGCCCATGCAGAGGATCACCCGCTACCCTCTTCTCATCAGAAGCGTGAGTGCCCTGGCGGGGACGGAGCAGCGGCCCGCAGAGGGCCACGGAGGCCCTAGCCAGGGAGCCCGGGAGAGCGGCAGCCTCCCCGGCCACATGGTCCGATGGGCGGGGCCATGTGTGCGCACATGAGTGCACACGGGCATCCGGATTAGGCAAATACAGGTCAACCAGGGTCACTGGAGTAACCTGCGCCCCCTCCCCTAGGAAACTCCGCTGGCCTCTCAGAGTCAGGAGTGTGTTTTTCTAGGCAGGGCGGTTGCCCTCTAGGTCTGCAGCTGCAGAGCCTGTCTTGAGCCCAGACAGAGTCCTCTGCTAGTACAACCCTGGACTCCAGTCTTTCGGGTGAGAGCAGAATTCTTCTCCCAGCTGAACACCTGTACCTGGATGGTCTCCCGAGCCCCCGACTCAGCACAGCCTCACCCGGGCTCACTGCCATCCCCGCGCCGTGCCCACCTCAACTTGCTAACTCAACAGTCCTAAAAGCCATCCATCTTTTAACAGAAACTAGGTGGCCCTCTTGAGCCAGTATGCCTTCTGAGAAGCATCTTTCCATAAGTTATCATGGATGCAATTTTAATCATCTTACAAAGGAAAACAGCAGAAGTAGTGTAAGACTTGCTTTTACGGATTATCCCTTGACCGTTGGTCTCTAAGCCGCGCTGGCTCAGTGTGGACCTCGTGCCACAGTGATGATACCAAGCTGACCCCTTAATACAGTCATCCGCAGGCCCTCAGCTGAAATAGTGTGAGCCGGATGGGTCTCAAAATTCAGAATGTAATTCAAATACTGTCTCTCATATGACATCACAACAAAGCCTGGTCATCACCTTTAACCAAACACAGTAGTATTCCTACAGTGACGTACGTGAGTCATCACTTCCGAGTAGAATAAATAAAGGCCTCTCTTCCGGCTAGGTCAGGTTTTGTCACCAAATGAATATTGGAAAACATGTTAGACTTTCGGGGCTTTGTCCCATTTTGGAGCTGTAGACAGAGGACTGTGGTCCCACCGTGACCAGAGTCCAGTCAGGAGGCATCTGCTGCAGGGGCCACACAGGGGGGTGCGCCTCTGTTCTTTTGCATTTGTGACATTAGTTTGAAGGCACTTTGGAATGAACTGAACATGTTTCCTACTAGGGGATGACATGATTTTATTGTATTTTTCCCGTAGCAGAGTTATTCATTGCTTTCTGCAGATTTTTTAAAAAGACCAGTGACCCCCAGAATGTTACACATGATTGTCCTTCAGCAGGTTCACACCCAGGTCCCCTGGTGGGTTAAAGGCACTGGCTCAAGTGACTGGGGGCGGCAGGCAGGCCCCTTTCACACAGGTCCTATTGCTAAGACCCCACCGAGAGCCCCTAGATGCCCACAGGTCTCAGGGCACTTGATCTGTGCAGCACTTGGCACAGCCTCTTTACCCAAGTCCCTGTCTCCCCAGGAACAGAGCAGCCGTGAGCTCCTCAAGGGCAGCTGTGCAGCCAGTGGCCCGCGCCCAGCACGTGCAGCAGCCAGCACGACACCTGGGCGGGCGGGTACACTGCTCACCAGATGACGCGGCCCACTCTTTTCCAGATTCTGGAGAACACCCTGGAGAATCATGTAGACCACTCCTCCCTAAAGCTGGCTCTCGAGCGGGCAGAGGAGCTTTGCTCCCAAGTTAATGAAGGAGTTCGGGAAAAAGAAAATTCCGACCGGCTGGAGTGGATCCAGGCCCACGTTCAGTGTGACGGTCTCGCAGAGGTGAGCCCTGTGGGGCTAAGCTGGGGCCCCCTGGGCAGCCGCTGGGTGGGGAGCCGGAGCCTGTGAACAGTATCTGCCTCAGCCCAGCCCCGGGACCCACCGTCCTGTCCCTTCTGGGGTGTCATTTCCCTTTCTTAGAAAGAGAACTTGGATCTTTTTGAGTTCCTTGAATCCAGCTGTTAAGATCCATATTCTGTGGCTCTGAGTGAGGCTTTTCACGATGCCACTCTGAACTCTGAAGAAAAATAAACACAAGGATCTTTTGTGTCAAGGTGGATGGTTCCAGCCACCTTCCCAACTACAAGATTCTACCACAGCACCTCAGGTCCGGGGCACTGGCTTCCCACGGGACATGGGGATGGCTTGTGCTGGCACTCACAAAGCGACAATTTCTCTTTAAGCAACTGATTTTCAACTCCCTCACCAACTGCCTGGGGCCCCGGAAGCTTCTGCACAGTGGAAAGTTATATAAGACCAAGAGCAATAAGGAGCTACATGGATTCCTCTTCAACGACTTTCTGCTCCTGACCTACATGGTCAAGCAGTTTGCTGTTTCCTCAGGCTCTGAGAAGCTTTTCAGCTCTAAGTCCAATGCCCAGTTCAGAATGTATAAAACGGTAAGTGTCATGTCCCTGGCCATGGCGTCAGGAGCCTAACGAGGTGTTTCCGCCACTTCGAAGACCTCCTTCCTGGCCTGAGCCTTCCTTGTCCCCATGTGACTCTCTTCCCCCGTCTCCAGATGGGTCACTCCCCCTTCGTCACATCCCAGGAAGGAAGGCCCAGTGTCGCGGGGCCCTCACTGCCCTCTGGCCGCTGATGGCCGGACTCCAGCTGTAGGCTCTGGCCTCCTCCCTGGCAAACTTGACATGTAGCCCCCCCGCCGCCCCCATCCACGTTCAGCATCAGGTCTCTGTGAAACTGAAGCGGGAGCAGAGTGCTGAGTGACCCTGACCCGTGGGCACTCGGAGCTCCTGTCCCCAGTTCAGGAATCTCTGATCTGCCCAACATGCTTCTTCCACAAAATGGACACTGTCTCTTTTTCCCTAAGTAGAAGGCTCGAGAAGCCAGCCTCTTCTCTGCTTCTCAGCAAGGCTCTTCAGGGGCACCGGGGTGGCTCAGTGGGTTAAAGCCTCTGCCTTTGGCTCAAGTCATGATCCCAGGGTCCTGGGATCAAGTCCCACATCGGGCTCTTTGCTCAGCGGGGAGCCTGCTTCCCTTCCTCTCTCTCTCTGCCTGGTTGTGATCTCTATCAAATAAATAAAATCTTTAAAAAAAAAAAAAAAAAAGGCTCTTCGGAACAGACAGCGCTCTCTGGAAACATAGGCAGGTGGAGGGTTCTGGCCCATCTCACAGCCTCTGTTTCGGCCCTAACTCTTTCAGCCCATTTTCCTGAATGAAGTCTTGGTGAAACTGCCCACAGACCCTTCCAGCGATGAGCCCGTCTTCCACATTTCTCACATTGACCGGGTCTACACCCTCCGAACAGACAACATTAACGAGAGGTCAGTCAGTCCTGACCACCTGGGACCTGCCTTGAAGCCTGGACGGCTCCCTCCCACTAGCCGCCTGCAGACATGCTCGAGTGCTGCTCCTCCTGCACCCCAGGCTCCCCTGACCGGTCCCGCCCAGCCCCGTCCCACCGGCCAGCCTCGGTGTGGACGTGCCGGCTTGCTGCCATCAGCTCAGCCTGTGTCCCTGCCTCGCTCTCTCCTCAAGATCTTCCAAAACGGGAGATCCGGCACCTTGCTTCCTGCTAAAATCCCTCGTGCGGCAGGCCCGGCTCCTTCACTGTGTGTCTCAGCCCAGCCCCATCCCTCCACCCCCCAGGATGTCTGCCCGCCTGGTGTGGAGCGCCGCGCTCCTGCTCTCTGCCCGGCCAGCCACCATCCTCCACGGCCACCTCTGTGATGGCAGACGGGGGCCCGCCCCCTCCTCTGTGCGCCCGCTTCTTTGCTTTCAGGTCGAATGTCCCTCTGTCGTGCTGAATTGCCACTGTGGTGGCGCCCTGCGTCTCCCTCTGGGTGCCAGCACCCTGCCGGTGCCTGGTGTTCTCTAAGCGGTAGCTGCCCACAAATCCCCAGCTTGATCTTCAAGTAGCGAACAAGCCTTTCGGTTGAGCTAACACTCGGTCTGTGATGGGAAACTTGTCAAAGCCGAGGGCGGCGCAGGAGGGCCGAGTGAGGGCCGAGCTTTGGTGCTCCTGGCCGAGCCCGGGAGGCGTGCGGGAAAGCCAACCCTACGGCTGTGCTCTGCCTCTCCAGGACTGCCTGGGTCCAGAAGATCAAGGCGGCCTCTGAGCAGTACATCGACACAGAAAAGAAGAAACGGGAAAAAGCTTATCAAGGTACTTGGTGGTGCCCTGGAGGGTTGGAAGCAGCTGCCAGGGGACCCCGGGGAGGGGAACAGGCCCCACTCTCAGGACACAAGCTGCTGCTCCTGCAGAGGGGGCTAAACAGCGACAGCCTGAAGGACAGACTTGCTGGGGGACCAGGCAGTTGTGCTCCCGTTGGCTGCTGCTGCCCTCGGGGCCTCCCTGAACCCCCTACCCACCACACAGATGGGGGGCATCCCATGCCAGCCCTGAGACCTCGCTTCTCTTGTGGCAAAGGAAGAAGGTCCTTTGCACAACCAAGCCCACTTTTGCTTGGTCCGTTTTGCTTCACCCAACGTCACGTCCGTGGCCTGTCTGCCTTCACCCAGCGTCACGTCCGCGGCCTGCCTGCCTTCAGCCCCGCTCCTCCTCTCTCTCCGGGCGCCTGCCCCAGCCCCGTCCACGTCTACCCGTCCGCCTCCATAGCCGGGCCCAGATCCCAGGGCTCTCCTCCCCCTCACACGCCGTTCGCCCCACTTGCTGTCCCCATCGTGTGCAGATGGCTCCCTCACGGGACACCAGTGACCTAACCCATGGCTTCACTCACTCTGAGGTCCCTGCACCCGACGGCAGGAAGTCAGAGCGGCTCCTCTCGCTCTACCCGGAGCCGCCCTCGCCTAAGCTTCTCTGTCCCTCTGCTGTTTCATAAAGTCATGCTGGGCTGCTTCCCTGAGCCCACGCTCCGGACACACCGCGACCTCTCCTGGCCGCCTGCTGGGCTTCGCACCCCGGTATCTCCCGGGAAGCCCCAGGAATGGCAGTGGTGTCCCCGCCACCCACACTGCAGGCACGCTCTCAGCCCGCACGCTCCCTACTCAGAGGCCACGTCGCGCACCTTCTCTCATTCTCTTCCCTCGTCCTGGTCCTTTCCCGGTGGCGGAGCCCAGTTAAGACCCTCTAACCTCCACCCTGGCACAAGGCCCCCCATCGCCCGTCCCTATCATTTCCAGAGCATTCTTCTTACAGGACTTAATCTTGCTAAGCGTCTTCCCTGTTGCCTCCCAAATTAAGGGTAATGTCCTATCCCAGACTCAGGGCAGAGCCCCACCTCTTTCCCTCTGCCTCGCCCCCACCACTGCCTGACCAAACCGCCCTCCTCGGAAGCCCCGCCCGTGCCCGCCCCCAGGCCTCCCCTGTCCAGGCCTCCCCGTCATGTTCCCCTGCTGTAGCTGCAACTCTGTTTTTTTTATTCAGGTTCCCCTTATTTTGTTATATCTCTTGAAAGGTATGTGCATATTGGCTTTTGCTGATTGAATCTTGTTTTAATGTTACTTCAAATGCTTGCTATTGAAGAATCAACGACTGAATGATCTGTAAAGCATATAACGATCTCTTAATTGGTCAAAGACATAAATCAGTTTTTCTGTTAGTTTTGCTTAACATCAATATCTCTACTGTTACGCATTTTCTCTATGTTCAATTCTTTAGACATTTATTACTTACTCTGTGCCAAGCTCTGTGCTAGTCCTAACTGGGCCTTCAAAGATGAGTATGGCCCAGCCCTGTTTTTAAGGGGAACGGAGTGTAAGTGCCACGCTGGAGAGGTTGGCATGGCGGACGGGAACCCCTTGTCGTAAAGTTTTACACGCCCTAAGTTTTGAAAAATCAATAGCTCACAAGCAGCCTTTCGTTCATTTTTAAATGCTTGAGAGCAAAACCTTTTTAACTTCATATTTACCAAGATAACCCCGAGTTCCCAGACTCATTCCCCTCTATATGAAAGGGTTTTGAGTACATCCTCAAAATAGAGCAAGGTCTTAAGCTGAAGTGTTTACATGTGACGGAATGACAGTGGGTGGCTAATAGCCTTTGGTACCTGGTAGTGACTTTTTTTTTACCTTGCCATTGACAGCCTCTGTGACGGGGGCGGTCACAGTCCTTTGTCAGACTCGGTTGTCCTGTGTGGAGATGGCAGTTCTCAGCTACCAGATCGCGGAATTGTGCAGTTTAAATAATAAAACTTTTGTAGAGGTCTAGCACGGTGCCTGACACAAAGTATCCAATAAATGTTAGCTGCTTTTTAGTGCTGAACAGATAGAATGTATTATTTTATTACTGTGACCATCGCTAGGCAACAGAGCGTTACTACAAGGCTGCATAAACACAAGCTCTGCAGCGGCCTCTCCTGGAGAGGAAGTTGCGGGACGCGCAGAAGCTGGGGATAATGGGCGCGCAGGGGGCAGAGATGGGGGTCCAGATGGGCCGTGCGCATCCTCAAGGCCGGGTAGGATGCAGACAAGCAGGGAGCACGGACAAGACGCCCCAGCAGGGACACAGCCTGGGCAAAGGCAGAGCAGCCAGACGCTGGTCGGCCAGGCCCAGCACCGTGGCAGGGGCCGCAGGGGAGTGTTAGGTCATCTAGAGAGCTCCATGTCCTCTGTGCGTTACCTGCAGGCTCGGAGAACTTAACCGGGCTTTCCTCCTCTTTTGTAGCTCGCTCGCAAAAGACTTCAGGCATCGGGCGTCTGATGGTGCAGGTCATCGAAGCTACAGAATTAAAAGCCTGTAAACCAAATGGTAAATGCTGCATCCTGTTCAACAGAGGTGGTAACTGCTCTATTCTTTGCTGGTGACTCTTCTGAACGTTGACTAATGGGACACTTTTTAAAAATCACTAAAACGGTCGTGGGACCCATATTATCACCGGTGTGTTTTCCCAGTAAGTTCCAGTGCCTCCCTCCTCCGCGCTCCTGAACGGAAGCCACACGGACACTTGCCCGGGCTCATGGGAGGCAGCTGGGACACGGGAGCCCGCACGGGTGCTCCAGGCTTGTGCTGCTGTCGGTACTGGGCACACGGAGACTGCCGGGCAGACCTGGGCCCCCAGGGTGACTGCCGATCCCGTGGTCTGGGTCCTGCTTCTGCTCAGGGAAGGTGCCGTTGTCCTTTATTCTACTCACACAGGCCACATGCGTCCTTGCTTTGTTTTTTGTTCAGGAAAGAGCAATCCATACTGTGAAATCAGCATGGGCTCCCAGAGCTATACCACCAGGACCCTGCCGGACACGCTCAATCCCAAGTGGAACTTTAACTGCCAGTTCTTCATTAAGGATCTCTACCAAGATGTGCTGTGTCTCACCATGTTTGACAGAGACCAGTTTTCACCGGATGGTACGGTATAACTCGACCAGGGAACCCAGGGTTTCCCCAGTACTCTAGAATCTGGGGTCTAGGTCCAGGGTACTTGGCTTCATTTTTACCCCATGACACCTAAGGAAAAGGACAGGGGCCCATGGGGAGAAGCAAGGCTGGGGAGGCGGATTCTCCCCGGGGTAAAGGGTGCCCTCCGGAGTGTTCCCTTAGGGACCCCAGTCCCTCCCTACAGAGTAGCAGAGCGCTGCTCCCCGCACCCCCTGAGTGGCTGACGCCTCCTCTGACTGTAGAGACCTGGAGCCCAACGAGGCAGTCTCCTCCCACACACCCCCGTTGTGCACACAGTCGCAGTGACAGCCACTGAGTTGGATCTGAAAGCTATAAGAATGTCTTCAGATACTCCTAGTAGTTCTCTTTAACGACTTTTATAAAGAAGGAACATTGACTCTGGCATGTCTTTTCACCAGATTTCCTGGGTCGTACTGAGGTTCCAGTGGCAAAAATTCACACAGAACAAGAAAGCAAAGGCCCCACAACCCGCCGACTCCTGCTGCACGAGGTCCCCACGGGGGAGGTCTGGGTCCGCTTTGACCTACAGCTTTTTGAGCAAAAAACTCTCCTGTAGAGGGCTCAGGGATCTGCCCAAAAGGCCGGGGCTAGAGCCAGACGGCCGGCGCTGCACCTGGGCCTGAGGAGCACCGCGGCTTCATCCATCACAGGCCACGCGCGCCGGGGCTATTTTCTTGCACACTAAATTGCTAGCAATCTATGCAACCATGATCTTTCCTATAAATAAACCAAACCCATAGCACAGTGCCTTGTATTAGTGTTAACATCTCTGGCTGTGTTTAGATGCCAGGGTTTCCATTTTCAGGGCTATAAAAAGTATTAAGTGGAAATGAGGCATCAGAACACTGGACACTGTCCCGTGGTTGAATGTACCCAGGGTGGGTGGTTTTGGTGACACTGTAGCCATTCCCTGCCGGGGGGCCCGGGGCGGGGGTCAGGGGGGTGGTGCTGTGCTGGGCCACAGGCGCTCAGGAGGTGGAGGACTGTGGAGAAGCGCCGCCACCTTGGTGCAGGCACAGCCTCCTGCTGACGTCGGTCTACTCTCTGCACTGAATGAAAACACAAACTTGATCATTTTGTTCCCAACTAGATTTTCTCATCTCTGCTGAGACAATAGAGTTTGAAATATAAAGGGGAAAGCTTGATTTACTTTAAATACTGTGAACTCTAATGATATGGAAATATTTTTCAACTTTAATTTTCTGAAGTATAAATTATTTATGTAAATTCCTTGTTTTGCCTATTTCATAGGACATGCATCTTTAAGCTTTATCATCGCCAATATGTACAGAAAGAATAAAAATATGTTTATGAATGTAACTTCTTTCAAAGTTTGACTGATTTATGTTCCACCTGAAAGGCTCTTAAAAGGTTAAGTTTCAATGGCTCAGTCGGTTAAGTGTCTGCCTTTGACTCAAGTCATGATCCCAGGGTTCTGGGATCAAGCCCCACACTGGGCTCCCTACTCAGCTGGGAGCCTGTGCCTCCCTCTCCTGCTCCCTCTGCTTGTGGTGTCCTGCTGGCTATCTCAAATAAATAAAATCTTTTAAAAAAAATTAAAAGGTAACTTCAGGGGTTGCTGGTAATGAAACCAAATTTTCCTTCTACAACAGTGGCAAAACCAAGGGCGGCGTGGGGGTGGGCTGTGCCTGGGAGACCCTGCAGCCTCGTCTTAACTCCTACTTGCTCTAGGACTCTGGTCCATTCACCTGCTGTTTCTGGGGCGTGGTCATCTTAGGGGGCTAGACTACTGACCTCTGTGGGAGCAAGACCCTTCTGAGTCCTTCTGCTTGCCAGGTGAGCAGGAACCTCAGGGGTAACTTGGGACTCCAGAAAATGCACAAACATTAAACCTCCTGAGCAGGCCCCTCGGAGGGGCCCTCTCGCAGCCCCCTTCCCCTTCCCTGTCCTGTCAGAGCCACATACGCACCGTTGGAGCTGCTTATTTGGGCTCTGGAGTTTGGAGTATGAAATTTGTTTTGAACATTGATAAAAATAAGGTCTTACCCACTAAATCCAGGACTCGTGAGTGCAGCAGGACCAACAGCTAACTTTTGGAAAGAACCACACAGGCTGGGGGAGCCCTAATTCTCAGGGAGCTGGAAGAACAGGAAAGGTCCAGGTGTCCCTCCAACACAGCCCCCACTTCTGTCTCAACATAATCACTGAGCAAAAAAAAAAAAAAAAAAAAAAAAAAAAAAAAAAAAAAGGCTAGAAAACATAATTCAGAATATTCAAGTAAAAAAAATCATCGTTCTAGGTATTAATCCTGGGCACTGACTTGTTACAACTTAGATGTAAAAGAAATATGGCCCAGTGTCAACAAAGGAGACCCCACTCAACATCTGAAACCAAAACAACTGGATGCATCAATTAAGGCAAAGTTTGGCTGGTCAGGCACAGCCTCCCTGATCTAGAGGGTCTCCCTTAGGGTCTTGGGAAGCAGATATATAGGTCAGTGTCCAAATCTGCCTCTGCCTGGACTTCTAAAGCCTGAGACGCTCACTGGTGGGTCCGGCTGGTTTGAAACCAGTTCTTGGGTTACTTCTGACCTGACCTACAGAATAATCCTTTGCCCAGGGTGGTGGGGACTTGCATTCTCACTGGGATGAGCTAGGGCCAGAGCCATCTCTCCAGGTCTGCATACATCAGGATTCTCTTCAGATTCAGAGCAGGAGCCTAGAGGATGTGAGTCAGATAACTTCTCTGAAACTCTGGAGGACATTCGATGTCTGTATTCCCAGCAACGCCAGTCACTTGCTTTGACCTGGGGATGCAGCTCTGCCTCTTAAGAAATCAAGTTCTCTCCTGACTGAATCGTGAGCTTGATTTTCTGAAGGGCGAGGGAACGGGCTACGCCTTTAGATTCCTTGCATCCCCCAGGGAAGGACTGAGCGGACCCGAGGGATGCCCAGCAACCACTACCCCACCGTCCGTGCCCTTCAGGATCAGGACACTGTGGCACACCAACCCGCAGGATAACCACCCTCTGAAAGGGACCCGAATCCTGACCAGTCTGACCGATGTTATGGGGAGAGAAGCGCTCTGGTGAGCAGACCAGTGCTTTGGCACTGGAGGGCCTGGACTTGGAATCAAGAACGCTGCTGCTTTCGACGATGCAGCGGACCTTGAACAAGTTCCAGAACCCCTCTGAGCTTCATGTAACAGGAGCTACTACTACTATCTTACTGTCAAAGCTTCTACGTGAGTAAAACGCCTCACCTGGTTCACAACAGGAGCTCAATAAACGGTAACCATTCCTGTGTGCTTATGTCTCGCAGTATCTGGAGAGAGAAACCCTGTCGCAGCATTCTAACTGTTGCACAGACACCACAAGCTAAAGCCCGGCGGAGCTTTACTGCCAGGGGCCTCCCTGCAGACGGCGCGGTTCCGGGCAGCCTCACCCGAGCCCCAGCGGCAGGGAGGCCAGGTCCGCCCCAGGACCAGGCCGTGCCCCGCACCTATGCTGGCCTCCCCCGGCCGCCGCCCGAGCATGGTCTGTGCTGTCCGGTTCCTCCAACCTATGAACAGAGGGAAGCGCTGAGTGTAGGGTAGGGAAGGGGGCTGCCGGGCAAGGACGAGGCCTCGGAGGACCCTCAGAGGATCCCACCCAACACTCGACCCTCCTGCCTGAGCTGGGACCTCCCAGGCAGCCCTCTCCTCACCTCTCCCCTGCTCTCGGGCTTCTGCCGTGCTCAACCAACGCTCAGCCCAAGTCCTGGGTCTTTGGACTCCACACCGTACTAACCTTCCTGTGGTGGGACAGAGAGAACCAGCTCCCCACAAAACACTCGCTCCCTCTGCCATTGTGCTCAGAGCAGAGAGGGGCTACTCTTCCCAGCACCAACCCCCCTGTGGCTGGGGACAGCCATGTGACTGGTCCTCACAGGTCGGAACGTGTGAGACCTGGCCCACCTACCCTCCCAGGGGGGCACTGCTGCGTGGCCTCTTTCCTCTTCAGGTGGACAGGAATGAGTTCCCCAAGGCAACCTTGGAACCTGGGCACTAAAAGGTTCCCTCAGACAGAGGACGGCATGGAAGAGGGACAGCCTGCCAACCTACCCTGTTCCGGTACCTGAGCGAAAAATAAACTTCTGTCGTGTGTAGACCACATTCCAGTTTGGGGCTCTTTTGGTAACAGCAGTCAGGCTTCCCTGCCAGAAGGGCAGAGCTGACCAGTCCCGTTCAGGACTATGGGGCTTGGCTCTCAGAATGATCCACAGAAGACATTGCTGACGGGGGCCCTGGGTGGCTCAGTTAGTTAACCAGCAGCCTTCGGCTCAGGTCATGATCCCCAAGGCCTCACATCAAGTCCCACATCCAGCTCCCTGTTCAGTGGGCAGTATGCGTCTCCCTCTGCCTCTCCCCCTGCTTGTGCTGTCTCTCTCTCTCTCTCCTCTCTCTCTCTCTCAAACATATAAAATCTTTTTTTAAAAATTGCTGAGGAAAGTGTTATGGAAGCAACCATATAAGGAGAATCCATTTCTGAGAGACCGGGGAAAACAACAGGATAGGGTAGGACTTGGATCACAAAACATCTAACAAGATTTTCATGCTCAAGAAAACTAGTCCCTCGTCCTGCGTGTGCTGGAGGCGAGAGCGGGGCAGTTGGTGAACACACAGATGCACGGCCCTGCAGACAGTCCTGAATCCCTTACAGTTCCCAGGCACCTGGAAGCCTCCTCACGCTCGGGCACTAGGATACAGGATGTGGGAAGATGAGAGAATGAGAGGGAAGATGTGCCAGGCAGATCGTGAGCTCGCGATAAGAAATCTGTTTGTGGAAAATGCTTACATAAAAAATAACTTTCATGTAGCTAAACCATCATTTGGCCTAATTTTTAGTATAAATTTCATTTCAGAAGATTCCCACCTGTTGTGACTACACTCAGGAGAACAAATTGGTTTGGTCTGGGTTGGATGTGTACATGGTAGAAAAACGGCGGAAGAGCAAAAACTCCAGAAAAAATTGAGGAGATCTCAGAGGGCAGAACTCTGTGGCCAGAGTTTCTCTCATCGTGTATGGGCACAATCTGTCCCCCCAAAAGCAGGGTCCAGGCTTCCCTAATATGCTCCTTCTCTGAGTTTCCAGACCCCAGGCTCCCTGCCAGAGGCTGTCTCATCTGTGCAGCAGCACGAAGCCCAGAGGCAAACCCATCGATTCTCGTGCATTAAATGAAGCCTCTTCTGCATCCTTTCTCTCACTCCCTTCCTGGGCTCCTGCCTTCTCTGCCCTGGGGGAGCCATGGGAGAAGGCTGGCTCTGTCCACGGCTCAGATGCCACAATCAATATCTGCTGTCTCATGCACGCAGCAAACCTGGGCCATCCCCGCCCTGCTCCCCCCAGATCTTTTCCACTCACCACACAGTTCTTCTCGTCCCTTTTATTCTCCTGGCTGAGCTTTGAGGGATGAAACTTCCTTTCAAAAGCCTCTGACTTGGGCCGGTGGTCTTGTTCTCTTTATCAGGCAGACATTTGTTTTCTGAACAGGTAAGTTTTTCACAACTGCAAAGAAAAGCAGGAGGAAAAAAAGTATCTCAATTCCATATAAACAGAATTGTATTATTTAATATTTGTCTGAAAATTAATTTTGCAAACTCACATCACTTAGTGGCTGTCCATCAATTGTCCATCAATAGGTCTGCCGCACCCACACCCCTGCTAGCACAACCATTAGACAGTCATGTGACCCTTCTCTGCCTATGGCCAAGGTACCTGGTCCAGGGTTTCGGGCCCCACAGTTATAAGTGAGACAGGACGGCTTTCAGGCAGTCCTAGAGCGCCCAAACCAGAAACTCAGGTAGGCCCAATGCATCCATTTTCCAGCACATGCACAAGAAAGCAGAGAAAGCCAGTGCGCAGAGAAAGCCAGTGTGCAGACTTGGAATCTAAGTCCTACCCTATCCTATTGTTTTCCCCAGTATGCAGAGAAAGCTTTGTGAAGCAGGTTCACAAAGAAGCTCTGATGAAAGCCACAAAGTCCCAAAGAGGAAAGGACATGGCTGTCAGTCCTTTCGCAGCCTGGCTGTCCTCATGAGCCCTACAGTCTGAATGTTTGTATCCCCCCAAAATTCCTATGTTGAAACCCAGCCCCCAATGTGATGGGATTAGGACGTAGGGCCTTTGGGAGGTGATTAGGTCATGAGGTCAGAGCCCTCATGAATGAATGCCCCTATAAAAGAGGCCCTAGAATGTTCTCTCACCCACTTATCCACGTGAGAACACAGCAAGAAGGTGCTGCCTAAGAACCAGGAAGTGGGCCCCCATGAGATACCGAATCTGCCAGCACCTTGATCTTGGACTTCTCAGCCTCCAGAACTGTAAGAAATAAATTTCTGTTGTTTATTTTTAGTATTTAGTATTTTTAGTATTTTTTAGTATTTTGTATTTATTCATTTGAGACACAGAGAGAGCACAAGCAGAGGGAGAGGGAGAACCAGACTCCCCACTGAGCTGGGAGCCCGACATGGTGCTTGATCCCAGGACTTAGAGATCATGACCTGAGCTGAAGGCAGACGCTTAACTAACTGAGCCACCCAGGCGCCCGAATTTCTGTTGTTTATAAGGCCCCCAATCTCTGGTATTCTGTTGTAGCAGCCAAATGGGCTGAGACACTGATTGTAACTTCATAATAGACCAGTGCTCTCTAACCTACCAAGGCTCCTCCCACACCCCCTGCTGGTTTTTTTTCTGACTTAAGAAGGATTCTGCTTTTTGTAATCAAACTGTCTCTGACTAACACAGCCACCTTTTCTTTAAGTACTTGTCTTACTTTATTGAGCAGCCATGTGGAGGCACCTCCGGGTATGTCCTGCCAGAGGATCTCCCCAGGGCTGCCCCCATTCCTGCCCTGGGAACCCCAGGCCTATCTCGGCATCTAAGCCGCCTTCTTCCTTCCTTCCTTCCTTCAACAAGATTTACTCATCCTCGACTGCATTCCAGCTCTGTGCTGGGGACACCAAGATAAAGACGACACAGTCCCTGCCCTCAAGGGGCTTGCTGGGGTAGGAAAAGGCAGATGGAGGGCCTGAGAATGCCCTCTACTGTCTGGATTGGGATGGTCAGGAATGAAAAGAAGGGGCAAAGGCATGAACCAATGTGGCAGTGCAGGCAGTTGTAACTGTGCTGACTCGACCCAGATATTTCTGTAGTTTAGGAAAGGGATTTTTTAGATGAAGACAGAAAGGGTGGCAGAGTCCAGACAGCACCTAATGTGCTGTCTGGACTTTACTGTAAGGGTTATGGGAAGCCACTGGAAGGTTTTCAGTGGAGAGGGGTGATCACTTCTGAGAGAGTCCTCTGGCTGCAAGGTGGAAAATTCACTCGAGGACGCCAGACTAAAGGGCTGACAGCCACTTAAGGAACTAAGGAGCAAGAAAGTGGGGGGTTGAAATAAAGCAAAACAAAGCCTTTGTCTCACTGAGGGATAAGGAGTTACATAATTATTAATGTTTAAATTAAAATTGTTCAAATGTATAACGAAGCCAAGAAAGCAGAAATAAAACATAAAATTTCTAAATCAGAAGAGGAAACAGAACGCAGACTGTTCGTTCCAGAAAAACTCAGGGTGAGAGACTAAAAGGAAATATCAGGAGAACATAACAGGACTTCTATTTTTTGTGTAGAACTTACAAGTTTGCACAGGCCAACACTCCTGCTGCAACAACTAGAAAAAGAGAATGTTTTACCACGACCTCCTAGGAAAAAAAATTCCCAATTTTAAAGTTATTGAACAACTTCAGAGAGGAGAGAACTCTTTCAGAATGAGCTGGCCAGGGACGCCTGGGTGGCTCAGTTGGTTAAGCAGCTGCCTTCGGCTCAGGTCATGATCCCAGCATCCTGGGATCGAGTCCCACATCAGGCTCCTTGCTCCGCAGGGAGCCTGCTTCTCCCTCTGACTCTGCCTGCCATTCTGTCTGCCTGTGCTCGCTCTCGCTCTCTCTCTGACAAATAAATAAAAAATAAAATCTTAAAAAAAAAAAAAAAAAGATAAAAAAAAAAAAAAAAAAGAATGAGCTGGCCATCTCTGGCTATTTTCTCTGCTGAGGGAATGTGCCGACCTCAGGTGGCAGGGGAGGGACTGATTCCTCCACGGTCCCAGCATATCTTTGGTGAATTTCTTCTCCCAGGCCTGGTTGCTATCTTGGCAGGTGGGTAGTTAACCTTGTTCTCAACATCTTCCTCCCGGTGGTAGGCACATGGGAGATAGGATCCCCCAGGGTGGGAGAGGGAGACCCTTCAGGCCCTGAGCTTTCCCCAAACCTCTCAGAAAAAGAACCAAATGCAATGCTAAAGCTATAAAAATAGAACACCTGAAGATAACTCACTGATGGGTTTAACAAGAGATTATTAGACACAACTGAAGAGATAATTAGTAAAATATCTAGAATCAAGTATAAAGTAACAACAATAACAACAACAAAAGATGGAAAATAGGGGTGCCTGGGTGGCTCAGTGGGTTAAGCCTCTCTGCCTTCGGCTCAGGTCATGATCTCAGGGTCCTGGGATTGAGGCCCACATCAGGCTCTCTGCTGAGTCAGGAGCCTGCTTCCCTCCGTCTCTGCCTGCTTCTGCCTACTTGTGATCTCTCTCTCTCTGTCAAATAAATAAATGAAAATAAAATAAAATAAAATAAAATGCAGACCAGAGCCCGCCTAGCTAAAACATGCCACATTCAGGCCTGGGACCAAACATGCCCACAACAGGCAAAGAGAGCCTCTGGAAATGACTAGCCTACAGCATAAAGTGGTCAAGACAAAAGAGCAGAGTATACACAGCACACGGTGGAGACACTTCTGGAGGTGCCAGGCCCTGGGGAACAGGAAACACTACACAGCAGGGCACCACAGACCTCTTCTTCACAAGACCATCACCCTCAAGAACAGGAGACGTAGCTGACTTTCCTCACATACAGAAATAAGCAGAGTCTTAGACAAAATAAGAAGACAGAGGAATTTGTCCCAAATAAAAGAACAGGACAAGGCTACAGCCAAAATCTAAGCATAAGTAACATGGCTGATGGAGAATTTAAAGCATGGATCATAAGGTACACTCTGGATCTGGGAAAACAATGGAGATATCTGTGAAACCATTAACACAGAGATAAGAAATAACATGGCAGAGATAAAGCACTCAATGAACACAATGAAACACACACTTGATAAAATGAATAGCAGGCTGGAAAAGCAGAGGAATGAATTACTGACCTGGAAGACAGAGTAATGGAAAGTAATCAAGCTGAACAAGTATAATGCTAAGTGAAGTAAGTCAGAGAAAGACAAATACCATAGGATTTCACTTACACGTGGAATTTAAGAAACAAATGAGCAATGTGGGGGAAAAGAGAAAGGGAGAGAGACAACCCAAGAAACGGACTCTTAACTATAGGGAACAAACTGATAGTTACTAGAGGGGAAGTGGGTTAGAAGATGGGCTAAATAGGTGATAGGGATTGAGGAGTGCACTTGTCAGGATGTGTACTGGGTGATTAAAATACTTATTAAAAAATAAAAATTCTGTGGGAAAAAAATCTTTGAAGTGGTTATCATAGGAAGAAAAATAGATAAAATCTACTATTAGTAACAACTACTAGAAAATTTGGTTAGTGCACTGGGATGAGATTTTACTTTTTTATTTTTAAGGATTTTATTTGTTTGTTTTTATGTGGGAGAGAGCACAAGAGCAGGATGAGGGGCAGAAGGAGAAGCAGGACCCCGCTGAGCAGGAAGTCCAAAGTGGGGCTCAATCCCCACCTCTGGGATCATGATGTCAGCCAAAGGCAGGGACCAGCTTTTGAAAGTGGGGTGCTAGGGACCATCAGTTAAGCATCTGCCTTCAGCTCAGGTCATGATCCCACGATGCTGGGATGGAGCCCCCCATCAGGCTCCATGCTCAGTGGGAGTCTGTTTCTCCCTTTCCCTCGACCCCACCCCCTTGCCTGTGCACACATGTATTTTCTAAGTTAATAAAATATATTTTTTTAATTAATTTTTAAAAAGTGGGGTGCTATCCTACAGCTATGAATGGATTTTCTTATCAATTCCTATATGTTGGGCTGTGGCTTAGTCATCAGATGTCTGCCTTCAGCTCAGGTCATGAGCCCAAGGTCCAGGGATGGAGCCCCACACCCAGCTCCCTGCTCAGCGGGAAGCCTGCTTCTCCCTCTCCCACTCCCCCTGCTTGTGCTCCCTCTCTCACTGTGTCTTCTATCAAATAAATAAATGAAATCTTTTTTATAAAATGGTATATCCTTTCCTAGAGGAAGATTAAAAAAAAAAAAAACTAAGCTAAATCAACACTCTTATAGTCAACTCCAGTCACTCTTGAGGTAGGCAATCACCGGACAATTACAAGTCTCTAAAAACAAAGCCAGTACAAGAAAATCAACTTTGAGGGTCCTACTACAGTGTGTACGTAGTAAGCTCTCTAAGTCCGTCTGAAGCATTCCACCTTATTTTACAAGGAGTAAGGACGCATGAATACTGTCAATCCACGTAGCAGAAGAAGAGTACATGTCATCTGTCTCCCTTCAGGACATTTCACTGAGCCGTGAGTGGCTTACTGGAGGGAGGGCCGCCCAGAGAGACGCGACATACTCTGTCAAGAAATGCGTCGCATCCCTGCATCGGCCCATACATACTTGCCGACGCTATCCTGTGCCACAACCCAGTGAGCTCCTGTCCTCAAGGATCTCTCAGTCTAGAATAGAAGGTCATACACAGTGACAATCTAGTCATGAACGGGATCAGCCCAGGACGCTTTAGGAGCACGAGGCAGCATCTCTGGGTGGCCTGGCGGTAAGAGCGCTCTTCAGAGCCACGCATACTTTGTTAATGAATTCTTTTTTTTTTTTTTTAAGATTTTATTTATTTATTTGTCAAAGAGGAAGAGAGGGAGAGACAGCACACAAGCAGGCAGAGAGGCAGGCAGAGGCAGAGAGAGAAGCAGACTCCCTGCTGAGCAAGGAGCCCCGATGCGGGACTCGATCCCAGGACACTGGGATCATGACCTGAGCTGAAGGCAGCGGTTTAACCCACTGAGCCACCCAGGCGTCCCATTGTTGATGACTTCTAATACCAGGTGGCTACTTTGGCTACACAGGAGTAAAAACTGGAAACTACATCTCAAAATTTTGTGAAATTTTAACTCTACATTGGTGAGTTTGAAACGTGAAGATTCATTACCAGCCCAACTACTGGTTCTCTGGGCAAACTTCCCGGCACCTTCCTTCCACAGAAAGGAGCTCTGCCTCTTGGGCCAGTGCCCCCTGCACCATGACACCTGCACACCCCACTGCACTTGCTGTCATGTCTCCCTCCTGGGCTTCCAGTTTGCTGAATGGAAGTAGAGGAACACATACATGTAAATTCCCCAGTAGGTGAAATTACTGTGGGTTCCTGTTCTAAAACTCAGAGGAAATGCTTCTGTCGATTTTTAAATGAATACAGAGTACTTACAAGACTTCGAAAATGACTAGGTTCTCCCCCAACCCCAGAGCTTCTAAGAATGAAAGAATTAATGAATGAATCTTACTTACCTTTGATAATTTGGGTCCTTTTTTGTCATGTAAAAAGTCCTGCATACTTTAGGATCACAAAGGTCTCCAAATACAATTTACTTTAGAAAAAAACAAAAATACACCTAAGAGCAAATCACTTCATACAGCGGTGTTTTGCAAGATTCAAAAATGCAAAATGCTTTATTCTACTTTCATATATACTTATAGATTCAAAGGGTAAGAAGGAACCTGAGAAGTAATTTAGACGGCACTGACAGCCGACCACCTTCTGAGAGAAGTAATCATCAAGCTTTAGTCTGACGTCCTCAACTAGCCTTAGCCTGAGAACTCCCTGCTCCATCAGGAAAGCACTTTGGTCCTTCTAACCACCGGTTTGTCCTCAGACTGAGCTGAAATCCGCCTTGTCACTGACCCGGGCAGATACTAGTTCTCTAGCGGGAGCAACGCAAAATTCATCTACCCATCACCCACATGCCAGCCTTTTAAATATTTAAAGGTCTCATTCCCTCTCCTGTCCTCTCTTCCTCGGGCTCAGTTACCCCGTACCCCTTCCCACTTTGCCTCCCTTGAAGTGTCATCAAGCCTCCACCCTCTTCTAAAGGTTCCGCAACTGGTGATGGTCCCCTCTATAGTGTGAATCCGGAGTGACAGGAGAGCAAGGGGGGACTTTGATGCTTCCCACTCCAAGTACCACCTCCCTTCATACAGCCTGAGAGTCCAGATGTTTTCTTAGAAGTCTGCTCCCACAGTCCACTCATACTGATTTTACAGTCATTTAAAACCATGCACACTGGGCGCCTGGGTGGCTCAGTGGGTTAAAGCCTCTGTCTTCGGCTCAGGTCATGATCCCAGGGTCCTGGGATCGAGTCCTGCATCGGGTTCTCTGCTCAGCGAGGAGCCTGCTTCCCCGCCTCTCTTCGCCTGCCTCTCTGCCGACTTGTGATCTCTGTCAAATAAATAAATAACATCTTTAAAAAACAAACAAACAAAAACCATGCACACTAATGGGCGCCTGGGTGGTTCAGTCGGTTGAGTGTCAGCCTTTGGCTCAGGTCATGATCTCAGGATCCTGGGATTGAGCCCTGAACCAGCGTCCCTGCTCAGCAGGAGGTCTGCTTCTTCTACTCGCTCAGCCTCTCCCAACTCCCTTACGTGCTTTTGCATGCTCTCAAATAAATAAATGCTGCTCTCTCAAATGAATAAAATCTTTAAAACAAAACAAAACCTCATATTTCAACACATGCTTTTTTTTTCTTTTAAGATTTTATTTATTTATTTGAGGGAAACCTGGATGGCTCAGTCGTTAAGCGTCTGCCTTTGGCTCAAGTCATGATCCTAGAGTCCTGGGATCGAGTCCCACATCAGGCTCCTTGCCCAGTGAGGAACCTGCTTCTCCCTCTGTCTGCTGCTCCCCATTTGTGTCCTCTCTTTCTCTCTCTGACAAATAAACAAAATCTTAAAAGAAAAAAGATTTTGTTTGTTTATTTGAGAGAGAGAGAGACAGAGCATGAGCTAGGTGAGGGGCAGAGGTACAGACTCCCCCACTAAGCTGTGAGCCCAACTCAGAGCTCAAGCCCAGGACCCTGAGATCATGATCTGAGCTAAAGGCAGATGCTTAATCAACTTTCTGGGCACAATTGTAATACTGTGCACTTTGGTTCTGACACTGAGCTCTGCCCCTTAGAGTGCTTAGGAAGAAGTATTTAATGGTCACATCCAGAAATTTTGCTCAGCAAATAAATACTCTGACATTCCAGGAAAACTACTCTAGATCTATAGTAAATGCCTAGAAATCTAGGCAGACCTAAATTCCAAAGGAGGATCCTGACCTCAAAGCTAAAACAGAAAAAAATCTTCAAAAGCAGCAGTCAAAATGTTATTGTTTTGTAGAGCCAAACTGAAGAACAGTGTATAGAAACCAGTGGTCCCTCCCAACTCAACAGCCATGAAGTCCCTTTCTCCCTTGCCCTCTTGCTACTCAAGAGATTGGAAAGCCACACATTCTCTTTCCTGGCCCTCCTTCTAGCTAGCTCTTGTGATGTGACCCAGTTATGGATAATGCGACCTAAGCGGAAATCTGCTAGGAGCTTCTGGGTACTCCTTCTGCTTCCAGATCAAAGGATCAGTTGTAAGAAAAGGGTATGCTGGCACCATTCCTTACCCCTTCTTCCTTCTTGAGCATAGATCTAACACCTGAAGCTGTGAGTAACCAAGTGTGCTTACAAATGTAAGAATGAGGGGTGCCTGGGTGGCTCAGTGGGTTAAGCCTCTGCCTTCAGCTCAGGTCATGATCTCAGGGTCCTGGGATTAAGCTCCACGTCAGGCTCTTTGCTCAATGGGGAGCCTGCTTCCCTCTCTCTCTCTCTCTCTCTTTGCCTGCTTTTCTGCCTACTTGTGATCTCTCTCTCTCTGACTCTCTCTGTCAAATAAATTAATTAATTAAATTAAATCTTCAAATGTAAGAATGATGAGGAAAAAACTGAAAATATTAAGGATAGCAGCAAAGAACTACAGGAAAAAACCGGGGTGACTAACATTGTTTTGCTGTCAGAAACCATCATAAGACCACCTAACCCTCAACTTCTTAGTTAAAAATAAATTTCCTTATGGTTTAGGCTACTGCTATTCTCTTTATATTTACCTAAAAACATTCCTGATAAATCTAGTCCCAAGTAAATATTTCTATTTCCTCCTTCTGAAACCCTAAGTTTAAAAATATAGTAGTATTATAATATAATAGTATTATAATTCCATGAATTCATCATAAATACAAAAATAACACTAGGACTGTTTGCATAACCAGTGAAAATGTTGGCTTGACTCCATAAATTATACTTTATTTTTAAAAAAACCCTTTTATTGGTATTCTGTAAAAAATATTCAAAATTCTCTTTCATTTTTTTCCAACTGTCGGTATGAAATTACTTTGTCTATAATTCTCTGAAAAGGCTGTGCAACATTTTTCAACCCATTTTTTATGTAACATCTCTTTTCTTCTTTGCTTAAAAATATGTATCTAATCTCTAATCAGAGGATACAAGGAAAACACATTATTAAGAAGTTTTCCACTTATTGAGGTGCCTGTGTGACTCAATGGGTTAAGCCTCTGCCTTTGGCTCAGGTCATGATCCCAGGGTCCTGGGATCGAGCCCCATATTGGGCTCTCTGCTCTGTGGGGAGCCTGCTTCCCCCATTCACTCTGCCTACTTGTGATCTCTGTCTGTCAAATAAATAAATAAAATCTTTAAAAAAGTTTTCCACTTACCATCATTTGAATAAAGGCAAAAAACACTTGCTCCCACTCCTAAGCCCTCAATATTTTCGGGTCGCAAGGTCCGAGCATGAGATAACAGAAGAACACAGTGAAGTTCAGGAAGAGAACATGAGAGCACAGGGCAGGAGGAACCCAGGGAAAGTTCTAAACTAGAAGTGTGTCTTCAGGTTACACCACAGCCAAACCATTCCTAACTCACCCAACTCCTGCTTCCTTCTAAGGATGTCAGAGCTTTCCCGTCACCCACGGCATGGCCCCAGGCTTCATCATCAGTAAAGTCTACAACAAAATTGGTAGAGTAAGAAGGGCACTAGACCTGCCCCAGCACCACTCTCTGAATCTACACAAGGAGACCAATCCCATCTACCTCTTTTGATGTGCAAGTGAGAATATATGTGAACTTCCTTTATAAATTACAAACATCAAAGGACCATTTTAACACCAAATTTCAATCGCTCTCATTAAAATTAAAACTTCTTTGGGGTGTGCGTGGGGCTCAGTGGGTTAAGCATCTAACTCTGGGTTTGGTCTCGGTTCCTGATTTCTTGGGTTGTGAGACTGAGCCCCTCCTGCAAGGACTCTGTGTGCTTCAAGATTCTCTCTCTCTAGAATAAACAGATCTTTCTTTAAGTTTATTGGGGTGTTTGTGTGGCTTAGTCGGTTAAGTGTTCAACTCTTGATTTCAGCTCAGGTCATGATCTTAGGGTCCTGAGATCCAGCCCAGCATCTGGCTCCACGCTCAATGCGGAGTCTGCTTGAGACTCTCTCCCTCTGCCTTTCGCCCCCACTCACACTCTCTCTCTCTCTCTCTCGCTCTCTCCAAAATAAACAAATCTTGGGGCACCTGGATAACAAGCGTCTGCCTTAGGGTTGTGATCCCTGAGTCTTGGGATTGAGCCCGACATTGGGTTCTCCGCTCAGTGGGGAGCCTGCTTCTCCTCTGCCTCTGCCTGCCACTCCCCCAGCTTGTGCGCGCTCCCCCCCCAAATAAATTTTTTTTAATTTTTTAAATAAATAAATAAATATTTTAAAAAATGTATCCCTCCTTCCCTTTGCCCCTCCCCCTCATACTCTCTTAAAAAAGAAAGGAAGGAAGGGAGGAGGGAGGAAGGAAGGAAGGGCAAGGAAAGGCGAAAGAAAGAAAAAATAAAAGAAAGAGAAAGAAAGAAAGTCCTTTACATTTATTAATTTCATAGTAACTCTCAGGACTGTTTGGTCATTACCCTTAAATACCATTTCGGGTGGTTTTACGTAGCCCCATTGTGATGTGGGAACATATGAGAAAGAGATTTCGTTGGAGTCAGAGAGAATTTCTATTCAATACCAGAACACAGAGGGGAAGCAGTTAGAACAATCTCTCAGATCCCTTACGGGCAGATCTAGGAATCCTGACCTCTGAGCGAGCCAGCAAGGAGCTGGGCAATCTCAGATAAACAAATCAGAGGAGGCTCCTTCTCCCAGCAGAACGAGTCTCTGTGACACAGTAACATCCTCTTGGCCACGCACCACTCTTGTTTACCTGGACACTTAGAATCCACAGCCTGTAGCCAACTCTCACCTTGGCAACGTAATTTCCTCTAAATAATATTGCACGGACAGCTTCATCAATGTCTTCTCTAGCTAATGCCTAAAATTATAGAATTGAGTATTCGGATGTAAATCCTGAAGAAACCAACGAGAATCACAAAACCCACTGTATTTTACCAATAGTTTTACTGTGTATCTACTGCCTGTTACCTCAAAGACTATTTTATAACTTTTTATTAAGGCAACTTTCAAACATGATTCTCTGTGAACCCATCACCCAGGTTCAATAATTATCAACTCAGGAAGTCAATCTTACTTCATCTATATCCCTGCTCACTCTCCCCGGCCTCCCTACCCAGATTAACTGAAACAAATCTCTTACACGTCATACCATTAAATCATATTTTTGAAGTACTGAGAAAGCTTACTAATTAAAGGGATCCTCTATAAAATGAATCCTCTTTTCAGGCATTCATTGGGTATGTTTTAAAGGGCCCTTGAAGTTTCTGACTTCTGCTGGTTCTCTTTATAAGTCAAAACCTCTTTTTAAGTAAAAAAAGAGCCAGTTAGTGGCAGCTCCTGGCCTAGGACCAAGATGATCTTACATCTAGAGACTTGCTGCTTCCATTATGAGTTTGGGTAAAACTGATGCACTTAAACCTCACCTTAGGGTTTTTCATTTGGATCACTATGAACTGGTTTTCCAGCTTTTATGTTTATAGGACTAAGTAGGAACAAATGGGAAGGCAATAAAAGTCCAGTATCTGGAAGAGAAATGCTATGCCTAAAAGAATTAGTGTAAAAAGATCCAGGTTCTTAAAACTATATTATTCGATCTTTGGTTCTGCCACAGTGAATGCATCAAAATAAACTAACCCCCAAATTCAAATAACAAATCTGTGAATAGGAGAGACCTCGAAAAGGAGAGTTGTAGGTTTTTGGTTTTTTTTTTTTAAGATTTTATTTATTTATTTGACAGAGAGATCACAAGTAGAGAGAGAGGCAGGCAGAGAGAGAGAGGGAAGCAGGCTCCCTGCTGAGCAGAGAGCCCAATGCGGGCCTTGATCCCAGGACCCTGAGATCATGACCTGAGCCAAAGGCAGCGGCTTAACCCACTGAGCCACCCAGGCGCCCAAGAGTTGTAGTTTTATCCATACATTTAACAGTTACAAATGAAATCTAAAATAATATTCAGATAGCTATTTGGGTCTTCAAAATAAAGCTCTCTAAGTAACATAAGCAGAATCTTGCTTTAAAGCCTTCTTATTCTAAGACAGCAATTAAGGGGAGCCTGGTTGGCTCAGTCAGTAAAACAACTGCCTATGGTTCAGGTCATGATCCCAGGGTCCTGGGATTGAGCCCTGCCTCGGGCTCCCAGCTCTGTGGGAAGTCTGCCTCTCTCTCCCCGACTCTCCCTGCTTGTGTTCCCTCTCTAGCTGCCTGTTAAATAAATAAAATCTTAAAAAAAAAAAAAAAAAAAAAAAAGACGGCAATTGAAAAATCATGTAAAATAATTAAATATTTTCCCCTGATGTTATAAACTTAAATCAATCTATTTGAAGTAGAAACATCTATTTTGACAAATGTCTTGGAAAACCACATTTTTTAGCCATCCTATTAATATTAGTAATAAATGTTATAAATACTATTGATCACGTGTCCAAATTTTGAACCACCCTTTTAAAGGAAATAAACAGTTGTTGCTTTCAATAATTACTTCGTCATTTTGCCAGAAAACACAAGGAAGGTTAATGATTTCTGGCAGCATTTGTGAGACCCACAGTTTTCTGTGTGCACACACACCAATGCTAAAGGTCTCACCGCTCTTAACTGCTACCATGGCAAAAGAAAGGAAGCATCCACAAGCTTTTCTTTACAGTGAGACAAATTATAGGGTTGTATAAAATAATGAAACTTGATGAGGAAATCATTGCTTTAGGGCTCCTGAGTTGCTCAGTAGGTTAAGCCTCTGCCTTCAGCTCAGGTCATGATCTCAGGGTCCTGGGATCGAGCCCCACATCAGGCTCTCTGCTCAGTGGGGAGCCTGCTTCCCTCTCTCTCTCTCTCTCTGCCTGCCTCTCTGCCTACTTGTGATCTTTGTCTCTCAAATAAATAAATAAATAAATAAATTTTTTTTAAAAAAAAAACAATCATTGCTTTACCATACCCTTAAGTATCAGAATTCCCTGGGGCATGCAGCCACAGCTGGCCAGCCAACTGAACCACACTCTTGGCCACATTTGATCCTGGATCATTCATTCCCACTCACAGAAATTCTTCTCTTCCAGGAGCTGTTCTAGTTCTGGAGACTAGAGCCATGACTACAGACAAAATAGTTCTCAAGGGATTTATGTCCCATCACCCAAATGACTTACATCCCAGAACACCACATTCCTATACCTCCATGAGAGCAACTGACTGTCTCCGGCCATTCTTTCAATTTTTCCGTCCTGTAATGTCCACCATAGGTAGGCACTTTCTTGGAAGCCATGGATAATAGGATCCCTGAGCGAAGAGAGAGTAATCGAAGAGACTTCGCAAGACAGAAAGCAGTTTGAGTTCTGAGTAAAACAAAACAGAAATCCATGGCGCCCTAGAGCCTGTTTCCAAAGGGGTGATTATGCCTCCCCCACATGTGGCTGCCGGGTCCTCCTGGCTGGCAGGCCTGGGCCAACACCCACCCGTCACCGTGGAGGACCCCCACCCTCACCCCCGCTCCCGGACCACCACCTCCAGGACCTAGAGCCTCCCCACAGGCTTTTTCCCCCTCGGTGGAGTGCCTGGCCGGCTAACCCACCAACCCACCTCCAGCAGGTGACCAGCGACGGAGAGGATTAAGGGAGGGAAAAGGGAACGTCCTTTTCAAACCAGACTAAAGCACTGGGCTGAAACCGGAGCCCACTTCCCTGGAAGCCCCTGTCCCAGCAAGGGCCACTCAAGTGTGGGGGAGGTCAGGGAGGAAGAGGGCGCGCGCACATGGGGCCTTCAACGGCCCAATCCAACGCTACCGTATATTTTATTTCAAATTAGTTGACGTCCTATAAATTCATACTACAGAGAATATACAGTTTTCCTATATGAACTAGAGCTACGACTAGGAGAGGGATGACTTTTAGTGTCCCCTTTGCCTAAGGAAAATCCTGCCATCTTCCCCTGACTAGGGATCACACTCAACATGAGCCAAAGGGTGACACACAGAGTCAGAATCAGCAAGTGGGTCATCATCCTCAAAATGAATTCTTAAATTTTCTGAAGTCCGTTAGGAAAAGCTGGGGAAGGGCGCCTGAGTGACTCAGTCGGTTACGGGTCTGCCTTCAGCTCAGGTCATGGTCCCTGGGTCCCGGGGCCCCCTGCTCCAGTGGGAGCCTGCTTCTCTGTCTGTCCCCTGCTCCTGCTAATAAACAAATAAATAAAATGAAAGAAAGGGGGAAAGAGAGAGAAAGAAAGAAGAAAGAAAGATAAAAAGAAAGAAAGAGAGGGAGGGAAAGGAAGAGAGGAAGGAAGAAAGGAGAGAGAGAGAGGAGGAGAGGAAGGGAGAAGAGGGGAGGGGAGGGGAGGGGAGGGGAGGGGAGGAAAACAGGCGAGAATGTGAGGCAGTGGTTTTAAGGGTGCCTGACAGAACCTACCTTGATTCAGGAAAGATCAAGTGAAGTGAGACAGGCACTCAGTAAGGTAGCTATCCTTATTTTTATTGGATCTTTCAGGCAATATTTAACATCTACAGAAAATACATTGGCAATAACCATCAATACATGGTATTGTGATTCCTTAACTACCAGACAGATGCTGAACTCAGAAGGGAAGTGGCTGAGCGCCTTCCTGGGTCCTCACCATGAGTGAGTCCCGCCGGCGGATGACTCCCTCCGGAGCAGCCTTCTTTCGTGCCCCTCACCGATCAAGGATCAGGGTGTACACTCCTTGGTCGCTAAAACCTTTTAAAGGTGACAAAAAAGAAGAGTCACGTGTGATACAGGAATGGGGAGCCTACCAGAGCAGAAAGAGTTCCTCAGCCCGGCAGAGCTGAGCCCCCCGGGAAGCCTTGTCCTTCCAGAGCTGAGGGACTCCTCTCTCAGGCAAAGACCCACCGAAACCCACCTCAGCCTCTCCTCACTCTCTCTGGATTCAAAACACGCAGAGATTTGGGGACAAGCCAACCCTATTATGGAGTGGAGGGGTAGATCACTGATGTGTGACAGGAGTTAAGAGACCCCCGCCATGGTCCTGCTTTCAGACTGTCAGGATGTCTGGAGTACCCATTTACACTAGGATTATGGTGATTTAGAACATACTACCTCCCTTTCTTCCCTTTTTTCAAACCTCTGAATCTTGGTCTTCTCCCTTCACTGTCAATCGACAGATGACCTTCTCACTTGAGTAATGAAGTGAACAGAAATAAACAATGCTCCTTCACAAAATTCCCCAAGCGACACCCATGTACTCTCCCTCTATTTGGGTCCAGAATCCCCCCTCTTTACAAGTAAAAGGGGGTAAGGAGGATAGGGGAATGCATGTGGCGGGGGGACTGTTGTAACTAGAAAAGTCAGAGAAGGCTTCTCTGAGGAGATATTTGTGCTGAGGTCACCCAGGTCTGGGTGAACTGAGGAAGTGAGACACGGAGAAATCTCGAGAACGAATGTTCCTGGTAGAAGGAAGGACAGAAGCAAAAGTCTGAGATGGGAGCCAAGTTGGTAAGTTCAGAAAACAAAAAAAGGGGGCGCCTGGGTGGCTCAGTGGGTTAAAGTCTCTGCCTTTGGCTCAGGTCATGATCCCGGGGTCCTGGGATCGAGCCCCACATCGGGCTCTCTGCTTGGTGGGGAGCCTGCCTCCCCCTCTCTCTCTGCCTGCCTCTCTGCCTACTTGTGATTTCTGTCTGTTCAATAAATAATAAAATCTTTAAAAAAAAAAAAAAAAGAAGAAGAAGAAGAAGAAGAAGACAAAAAAAGGCTGGTGAGGCCGGCACAGCAAATGTGGAGGGAAGACAGGAGCTGAGGTTGGAGCGGAGGCAGGGCCCCATGGTCCGGGGACTTAGAGACCACAGTAGGGAATTAGGATAAGTTCCAAAGTGTGAAAGGAAGCCATTCACAGGTTTTGAGTAGGGGAGAAATCGGATCTAACATTTTTTATTTTTTTTTAAAGATTTTATTTATTAATTTGACAGAGAGAAATCACAAGTAGACGGAGAGGCAGCCAGAGAGAGAGAGAGAGAGATAGGGAAGCAGGCTCCCCGCTGAGCAGAAAGCCCGATGCGGGACTCGATCCCAGGACCCTGAGATCATGACCTGAGCCGAAGGCAGCGGCTTAACCCACTGAGCCACCCAGGCGCCCCCGGATCTAACATTTTTTAAAGAACACAGCTTCTGCATGGGGAACGGATGATACAGGGGCAACTGCAGAAGGAGGAAGACCAGGTAGGAACACGACGGCCTGAACCGGGGAGAATAGTGAGAAACCGAAAAGTTACTAAGTCAACAGAGCCGACACCTGCTAGACAGGGAAGTGAGGAAAAAGCAAGAAATCAAACATGACTCCTAGATTTTTGTCCTGAGGGATCCTGGTTGGATTATAATCTGTTTTCCTGTATGAGGGGAAATCTGGAGGCAAAGGAGGTTTTGGCAATCAGAGGGACACAGATACAAAGTAAAAAGAATAATCCTTTTGGGGGCTGGTTAAAGTCAAGATACTCACAACCACTGTAACATGGATTTGTACAGTATAAGCACAGTAAAAAGTATAAAGCAACTTGGGTTTCTTCCCTGCTGTTCATTTCAAACCTGTTCTGTTGATGTACTTCCCTACCCTACCTCCCCTGTTTTATTTTCCTCCTTGTACTTATTACTACCTCACATCTATCATATTTATTGTCTGTCCCTCCTCCTTCAAAATGTAAGCTCCTCAAAATCAGAGATTTACCTCTTATGTTTACCATTATGCCTCTCAAATAACCCCTGGGTCAGAGTAGGTGCTTGTTAAAATTTTGAGGAAGAGGGGAACCTGGGTGGCTCAGTCCGTTGAGTCTGCCTTTGGCTCAGGTCATGATTCCAAGGTCCTGGGATCCAGCCCCACGTGTGGGGGGGTCCCTGCTCAGCAGGGGAGTCTGCTTCTCCCTCTCCCCATCCTCCTGCTCATGCTCTCCCTCACGTTCTCAAATAAATAAGTAAAATCTTTAAAACAAATATTTTTAAAGATTTTACTTGAGAGAGAGAGATAGCAAGAGAGAGCATGCAGGAGTGTTGGGGAAGAGGAGAGAGAGAGGGAGAAGCAGGCTCTCCCCACCGAGCAGGGAGCCTGATGGGGTTTGATTCCAGGACCCTGCGATCATGACCTGAGCAGAAGGCAGACACGTAACTGACTGAGCCACCCAGGAGCCCAAAATCTTAAAACAATTTTTTGAGGAAGAAAGCAAGCAAGCACATAGGAGGATACTAAAACATTACAGTAAAAGGAGTTAAACTACAAAATAAGGTTTTAATAAAACTCCCATGAGTAAGAAAAAAAATGAGTTTCCTGGGGCACCTGGGTGGCTCAGTGGGTTAAAGCCTCTGCCTTTGGCTCAGGTCATGATCCCAGGGTCCTGGGATCGAGCCCCACATCAGGCTCTCTCCTCTACAGGGAGCCTGCTTCCTTCTCTCTCTCTCTCTCTCTCTCTCTCTGCCTACTTGTGATCTCTGTCAAATAAATAAAATCTTTTTTTTAAAAAAATTAGTTTTCTGACACTTTGGAATAGGGAAATGGAGAGACCAAAAAGAAGGCAGGAAGAGTGTGTATCTGGACTAACGCACCATTCCCATATTGATCTCTAACTGGAAGATGGGAAGGGTGTGCTGTGACTTTTCCTCCAAATCCACTCCTGAAAGAGGATCTACCCCAGGGCACTGGGACACACAAGGGTGTAGAGAAGAGAAATGAAGGGGAAAAGTGGCACGTAGACCTGGAAGCAGTAAATTAAGTGAGACCAGTCACATGGCCACCAAGTTTAACTGTAGTTATCGTAGGATGAGAAAACTGTGCTCTGTGAACACCTGTATTTCCATACATTTTACATTTTTTAATTTGGGGGGCTTTACTTCCTAAATTTTACTACACTGCATTTAATACATGGTGCTTTTGAAAATTTTCTGCCTGTCTTGGTTGAATTAAGGGGAACAAAATTTGGGGTCTGGCTTGGGTGTGCTAAGTGGTAAATGGTAGGGATGACAGAGACGGCAGAGAGACAGGAGAACAGTTAACATTCCTAAAAGGGAGGTAGGAAAACCTGGAAGTCCACCCACCAAAGGGCATGTCCACTGTGTAATAACTCCCAGGGCAACTCTCTCCAGTCCCTCTGAATAAAGGAAGCTGCTTCTGTTTCTTCTACTCTCTCCCTCGCCTTGTTTGGGGTAAAGAGGGTGCAGTCCACTGCCTTCTCTCTTCCTGAAAGCCTGTCCTACAGAGAAGCTCCCAGCTGCCCAGATTTTGGTATCAGCAATGTCTACCTTGTGCATGGCAAAAAGGACTCTCCCAGCCCTCACGGTGTCCTGGTCCCCTTCCTGCTGAGGGTCAAGGAAGTGGCCTACAGAGTTGGCCTCTTTGAGACTTGGATTTCTTCTCTCATGAAAAGATGGAGATTCTTTTTCCAGAAAGGATGATCCTTTATTTCTGTAGGAAGGAACCAGAAAGAGAAGTATTCTCTTAAGTAACAACTCACCTGTAGCATTAAAAAAAAATTGGGGGGGCGCCTGGGTGGCTCAGTGGGTTGAGCCTCTGCCTTCAGCTCAGGTCATGATCCCAGGGTCCTGGGATCAAGCCCCACATCGGGCTCTCTGCTCAGCAGGGGGCCTGCTTCCCTTCCTCTCTCTCTGTGATCTCTTCCCTTCCTCTCTCCTACTGTGATCTCTCTGTCAAATAAATAAATAAAATCTTTAAAAAAAAAAAAAAAGCAGCCAATTATTAAACCACCCCTCTAGGACACTGAGAAGCCCACAGCATCCACCTCCATCTCAACAGTCATCTGTTTCTACAATTAGTCATTAATCATTTTTTCTGCTGTCCATGGCAGCATCAATCATCTCTAAAAAGCCCTCTGGCTTTGGCCACACTCCATTTATCCATCAAATTCTGAGCCTACTCAGAAAAAGGAAAGTGTACTGCAACTTACTTTGGGGCTTTTTAGGAACAGAGAATTGTACATCATATAAGCTCATTTTTCTTCTGCTTTGCTTGGTTTTTAAAATAATTTTTAATATTTTCTATTACGATCAACAGCTTTACTGAGGTGTAATTTACACACCACACAATTCACCCATTTTAAATATAGAAATCAATGATTACTAGTGTATTTAGAGCTGTCCAACCAACACCATGATCTAATTTTAGAAAGTCTAAAAACCTCAAGCTCATTTACAATCACTGTCCATCCCCAACCCTAGGCCTAGCCCAACAACAGTCTACTTCCTGTCTCTATAGATCTGCCTTCCTGGACATAGGATTATACAGTATGTGGTCTTTTGTGGCTGTCCTCTTTCACAGAGAATAGTTTTAGCTTCAACCATTTCATAACATGTATCACTACTTCTCTTCCTTTTAATCACCAAATAATACTCCAGGTAGAGATATGGCACATTTTTTTTTACCCACTCACCAGCTGATGAATATCTAGGTTGTTTCCACTTTTTGGCGATTGTGACTAATACCGCCATGATCACTCACAGTCAGGTCATGATCACTTATGTGGACGTATGTTTCCACTTTTCCTGGGTAGGAGTTGAATCGCTGGGTCACATGGCCATTTAATGTTTCACATTTTGAAAAACTGCCCAACCCTTTTCCATAGTTGCTGCACCACTTTACATTCCCTGCACCAACAGCTGCGGGATCTCATTAGTTTTAATCAGCTAGTTAAACAGATGATGTAACTATACAGAGAAATCTCTTCCTTGAATTCCATAACTAGGCAATTGAGAGGATCCCTGTGTCACAAGTAGTACTTACTACCACTCTCCTCGCAATATTGCTTCATTCTCGGTGTACCTGCTATCCACCAAAACTAGTCAAAAATTCCATTTTTCTGCTCCAATTCCAATTTTTAAAAATCTCCTAAACTTTGAGTTGTTAACAGTCTGTCTTCTGTCCCTGTCTGTTATTTCTGAATGTGTTAGCAATTTGTTCTTTAAAACCAGAGTTGAGTCATATGATCTCCTTGATATGAGGAAGTGGTGATGCAACATGGGGGCTTAAGTGGGTAGAAGAAGAATCAATGAAACAAGATGGAATTGGGAGGGACACAAACCATAAGTGACTCTTAATCTCACAAAACAAACTGAGGGTTGCTGGGGGGAGGGGTGTTGGGAGAAGGGGCTGGTATTATGGACATTGGGGAGGGTATGTGCTTTGGTGAGTGCTGTGAAGTGTGTAAACCTGGTGATTCACAGACCTGTACCCCTGGGGATAAAAATATATGTTTATTAAAAAAAATAAAAATAAAAGAGCAACTGAAAAAAAAATTAAGATTAAAAAAAAAAAAAACAGAGTTGAGGAGCGCCTGGGTGGCTCCGTAGGTTAAAGCCTCTGTCACCACCTCATCCCAACACAGAGGCAGGAGGGGCCCAATGTCATGCCACAGGAGCGTGGTGTATGCCTCAGCACCACTCCAGCAACTTAAAAGGATGGCAGGGGATGGAAACACAGCCAAGCATCTTTAATGAAAAAAGCAAAGCTATGGAAAAACAGACTCACTTGGAAATAACTGCTTTTTCTTCTTGCTGAGCCTCCACAGGATGAGGAACTCTTGTCAAGGGTTTCATATCAAAGCTACAATCGTTAAAATTCATTTTCACTTTTAACCTTTAATAAGATAACATGGTGTGAGGATGTTTTTGAAAACAAAACTATCTTATATTTATACAGAAATTATTGTTATATATTGACTGCTATGTATATTGTCCAAAAGACCATTATTTCAAACTAGTGTACATTCTTGAGTATTTAAGCGCTACTGAAACTGACACCCCTGAGTGGTTCAGTCGGTTAAGCATCTGACTCTTGGTTTCAGCTCAAGTCATGATCTAGGCGTCCTGAGACCCAGCCCTTTATCTGGTTCCCCACTCAGTGGGGAGTCTGCTTCCCCTCTCTTTCACCCTCTGCCGCTCTCCCTGCTCCTGTACTCTCTCTCTAGAATAAATAAATCTTAAAAAAAAAAAAAAGATTTTTCTCTTCCTCTCCATTTGTCTCTCCCCCTCTCTCCCTCTAAAAAATAAAAATAAAAAGACATAAGGTCTAATATATGTCTAATTTGAGCCCAGAAGCAGAATGGAACAAATAAAGAAAAAGCAATCAAGAGATCATTGCTGTGAATTTTCAAGACTGATGAAAAATGAACACAGAGATCCAAGAAGCACAATATATACCAACAGATTAAATAAAAAGACATCTATACCTAGACACCTCTAGTAGAATACTTAGTGCAGAATACTAAGACTGGGGCACCTGAATGGCTCAGTCAGTTAAGGGTCTGCCTTTGGCTTTGGTCATGATCCCGGTCCTGGGCTTGAGCTCCGTGTTGGGCTCCCTGCTCAGTGCGGAGCCTGCTTCTTCCTCTGCCCCTCCCCCTGCTCATGCTCTCTCTCTCGCTCACGCTAATAAAATCTTTAAGAAAATAAAATAAAAATTTTAAAAAGAACCTTAAAGATTTTATAAGCAGCCATGGAGAAAGGATGAAAATCAGAATAACAGCAGACCTCTCATAAACAACAGAAACCAAAAACAAGAAGCATATGTTTAAAGCGTTAAGAGAAAATAAATACCAACCTAGAATTTTGTACTCAGCAAATTATCTTTAAAGAACAAGAATAAAGGGGACCCTGGGTGGCTCAGTCATTAAGCGTCTGCCTTCAGCTCGGGTCACGATCCCAGTCTGGGATCAAGCCCTGCACGGGGCTCCCTGCTCAGTGGGAAGCCTGCCGCGCTCTCTCTCTCTCTCTGTCAAATAAATAAATAAAATCTTAAAGAAAAAAAAAAAAAAAAGACCACAGACCAACTAAAATGATTGCCAGCAGCCACCAGTAACTAGGAAAGAGGCAAGGAGGAGCCTCCCCTAGAGCCTTCATAGAGGGAATGGCACTGCTGACTTCTTGATTTTATACTTCCCACCCCCGGAACTGAAGAAAATACCCAGTTTGTGGTACTTTATTACAACTGCCTTAGGAAACTAATATGTAAGATAGTACTTCTCAAAACTGACTTCCTCTCGTGGCACCTGGGTGGCTCAGTCATTAAGCAGCTGCCTTCAGCTCAGGTCATGATCTCAGGGATCTCAGGGTCCTGCAATTTAGTCCCATGTCATGGGGAGCCTGCTTCCCCCTCTCTCTCTGCCTGCTGCTTCCCCTACTTGTCCTCGCTCTCTCTGTCAAATGAATAAATAATATCTTAAAAAAAAAAAAAACTGATTTCCTCTCTTTTCACTGGCCCTCCAAATCTGGCCACCAGAATCTAAAATTCCTTTGTTTTACCACATCAGTCTCTTCATTTCATTGTTTTTGTCACTATCCTGAGACCTTTATCAAAACAACATAGATCCTTATAAAAACTTCAATGTTCTCCAGCTTCCAGTCCAATCTTATCTGTAATCTGTCATATACAGCATATGCCAGAATAAAGTTCCCAGCATTTCATGCTCTCCTCAACTACCCTCAATGACTCCCCATTCATGATAAAATCCCAATTTTTAAGCTGGCATTAAAGGCTTTTCACAAAATCTCTCCAAAGTAGTTTCACAGACTCAACCAATGACTAGTCAACCACTTAGTCATTTCACACACAACTACACAGTTGCAAACTATATGATAAGTGAAAAGTACATGTGTGTCAAGTGATGGGACAAAAGAGAGACTGGACCATATTGACCAGTATAAGGAGGTGGATTGGACATATTTTACTTCAAGATTATTTTTTTAGGGACGCCTGGGTGGCTCAGTTGGTTAAGCAGCTGCCTTCGGCTCAGGTTATGATCCCAGCGTCCTGGGATCGAGTCCCACATCGGGCTCCTTGCTCCGCAGGGAGCCTGCTTCTCCCTCTGACTCTGCCTTCCACTCTGTCTGCCTGTGCTCGATCTCGCTCGCTTTCTCTCTGACAAATAAATAATTAAAATCTTTAAAAAAAAAAAAAAGATTTAAAAAGATTATTTTTTTAGATTTATGTAAAAATCTCTACACCCAACGTGGGGCTCCAACTGACAACCTTGAGATCAAGAGCCACACACTCTACCAACTGAGCCAGCCAGGTGCCCCAACTGGGAATATTTGATAGAGGAAGGGTTAAAGTGGCATTTAATAGTCTTGGAAACAGTGTTTTCCTCAGAAAAGACTGGGCATAAAGCAGAAGACCACTGAAAGGATGTGACAAGGATGCTCAGGAAGAGACCAAGAGCTTCAGGTAAAAACCCAGGGAAACCATCCATTTCCCTGGATTCTTTCCTACTACAAAGCAAAAGCCTAAAGCTGCTGGGAAGAGGGAAGTAAATTCTCCCCCCACACACACACAGCCCCCACAAGACAATGAGCAAAGATACGCTGCTTCTGGAAGAAAAGTACAGGCAAAACCTGTCTGCTTATGGAGAAGTAAGAGGGGTACACCTAGGACCAAGGCAAGGATCCAGTGCTACTAGGATAAGGATGGAAGTAAAAATCCTCTGTCCCACAGGAAGAGACAAGTAACCACTTTAGGGGGCGCCTACGTGGCTCAGTGGGTTAAAGCCTCTGCCTTTGGCTGGGATCCAGCTCCACATTACAGGGAGCCTACTTCCTCCTCTCTCTCTGCCTGCTTCTCTGCCTGTAAGGGCCTATTCAGCCAGAGCAGCCCCACCCTGGCAGAACTGCCATTCTGTTGTAAAACTTAAATTGATTTTGCCCACCCCCCCCCCCACCCTGCCAGGGGAACTTACTTAAAAGCAAGTCCGGGAAACCAGTCCCAGGTAACAAAGTCCAAGTACGAGGGTGGGTCAGGCCAGGAGGAGGTATTCAATCAGTGGGGGGCCCATACTGTCTCCTAGCTACCAAGAAATATGGGCCCCCACCCTCTGGGAGCCTTTTGGCACCAATTCTGAACTAGGTGATAGGCTGGTTCAAATGTCTACTAGGGTAAATTGTAATTCAATTGGTCACCTAGCATCACTGTGGAGTTTCTTGTGTGTGTTACAATCTCATTGGCCACCTGTGTGTGGCCAGGCCCAACCACATGGCCTTTGCTCTATAAAAGTTAGTCTGGAAAGCAGGGAGGGGTTACCCTCTCTGTAGGGGTGGCCCCAGGCCGGTCTGTTAGATGGTCAGTTTGATTCCTGATGCTTGGCGCGAAATAAAGCTTTGCTTGACTTTCGCTTTGTATCAGTCTCGCTCCTTTAATCAAGGACCCATTATTGGGGTACCCAATTTTGGGGGGGACCCAACATGCCTACTTGTGATCTCCGTCTGTCAAATAAATAAATAAAATCTTTAAAAAAAAAAAAAAAAAGAAAGAAAGAAAGAAAGAAACCACTTTAGGTCCAGAATCCTATACCTATACCAAGCAGAGATTGATACTATTGGAACAGGGGCAGGAAACTCACACAAGACTTTGGCTGCCACAAGGAGAAGGGAAAGGAACTCCAAGAACATGCTATTCCTGAGGCCCAAGGATATAGAGCATGCCTTAAACTGTGGCAGGATAAGGAAAACAGAAAAAAATTCCTCTGCTCCCACTATGAGCCTAGCAATAACAGGCAACAGCAGTATACTTCTGGGAATGAAGCAAAAACATGAGAGAGACTCCCCCCACACCTCCCCCACACAACTCTGTGAAGCAGGCTTATAGAAATAGCCAAAAACTGATAGGGGAGTAGAAATGCTTGAGAAAACCCTTCTGGCAAGCCAGCCCCTACCCTAAGTACAAGGTAACAGCAGCCCAACATTAAAGGCATTTGAAGCCTCCAATGCACTAAAAGTAACAATAGCAACAGTAATACCTAAACCCAGCTGAACTTCTGACTAGATGAACCCAATTCTCCACACTAATGCTTGACAGAAGCAAAGGCATATCTGTTTCTAGATATATTTGGTCTATACTATTCTACCTCTATTTCCTGGTATTTAATAAAAAATGACAAGACATGGAAGAAAAAAGGCCAGACAAAAGAACCTCAAATATCTAGCATTTAATAAAAAATTATAAGACACAGGGTGGGGGGGGCAAGACAAAAAATAATCCATTGTCAAGAGTGAAAATAATCAATAGAACCACATTCAGAAATGACCCTAGCATGGGAACTATCAGAGAATTTAAAATAACTATGACTAATATGTTAAAGAATCTAATGGAAAAGTGAACCTGTATAAACAAGAGAGTATCAAAAGAAATGAAAACTATGTGAAAAAATCAAATGGAAATGCTAGAAATAAAAATTACACCAGAGACAAAGAATTCCACTGATGGACTGATCAAAAGATGGGACACAGGGGCGCCTGGGTGGTGCCTTCAGCACAGGTCATGATCTCAGGGTCCTGGGATGGAGCCCTGTGTTGGGCTCCTTGCTCAGTAGGAACCTGCTTCTCCCTCTCCTCTCTGATCTCATGCTCTCTGTCACTATTTCTGTATCTGGCTCTCTCTCTCTCTCTCTCTCTCTCAAAATAAATAAAATCTTTTAAAAAAAAGAGAGATGGAACATAGCTGAGGAAAGGCTCAGAGAACCAAAAGATAGGTTAGTAGAAACTGTCCAACTGAAATATAAGCAGAAAAAAAAAATTTTTTAACAGAAAAGAACAAAATAAGAGCTACAGAGCTATGAGACAATATCAGATGGTCTAACATATATATATTGGAGTCTCAGGGGCACCTTCAAGGCTCACTCAGTCAGGTGTCTGCCTTCGGCTTGGTCATGATCCCAAGGTCCTAAGATGGAGTCCCACACTGGGCTCCTTGCTCAGCAGGGAGCCTGTTTCACCCTTTCCTTCTGCCCCACGCCCCAACCAGTGCTCTTTCTCTTGTGTGGTCTCTCTCAAATAAAAATCTTTTTAAGGGGTGCCTGGGAGGCTCAGTGAGTTAAAGCCTCTGCCTACAGCTCAGGTCATGATTTCAGGTTCCTGGGATCAAGCCCTGTATTGGGCTCTCTGCTCAGTAGGGAGGCTGCAACCCTCTCTCTCTGCCTGCTGCTCTGCCTGCTTGTGGTCTCTTTCTGTCAAATAAATAAATAAAAATCTTTAAAAAAATTTTTTTTAAATCTTTAAAAAAACATAATAGGGACACCTGGCTGGGATCAAGCCCCACATCGGGCTTCCTGCTCAGCAGGGAATCTGCTTCTGCCTCTCCCTTTGCCTACTGCTCTCCCTACTTGTGCTCGCTCTCTTTGTCAAATAAATAAAATCTTTAAAATAATAATAATAATAATAATAATAATAATTGGAGTCTCAGAAAGAAAAGAAAAACAAAGAATGGGGCATAAGAAATAATTGAAGTGATAATGGCCTCATATTTTCCAAAAATAAAAAAAGAAAGATGTCAAACAACAGATACAAGAATCTCTGAGAACCCTAAGCAGGATAAACAGAAAGAAAGGGGACACATACGCACACACACACACACACACACACACTCAGACACATCACAATCTAGCTATTGAAAAGCAAGGAGAAAATCTTGAAAGTGCCCAAGAAAAAAAGAAACATCAAAAATAGGAATAAAGAATTACAGATTTCTCATTGAAGAATGAAATTTTTTAAAAATCAGAATTATGACAAAATTTATACCACTGTCTTAAGAACAGCTTCAAATTCCAAAGGTTCTATAATTTCTATAATATTAACCATTACCTGCTCCTTTTACAAAATTCACTTTCTATGTAAGTTGTAGGCAGCTTAAGCCACTCATTTGGAGTCATAAAGTGCCTTGAATTAGAAATTCTTGGGAATCTGGAATGCAGTTTGGCCTTTTCAATCTCTTTAAATTCTTTCATTGTATATATTTTGCCTGCAGGAAGATTAGTAACCTAAATTAGTACAATTAAATGCAACTCCCATTGCTCTTGGTTGTAAAATCATGTAACAATTAGGCACTAAGTACCAGTCTCACACTGAAGAAGAGTTCTTTTTTCATCATCTTTGTCATATTGTGCCTTTTTCAAAGGATCACGAAATGGTGGAATGGTAACCTATAAGAAAAACATGTCTTTTGAGGACAGGGTGGCAGGTCTCTTTCAGTCTAAACTAAGCAACTGTGTACGGCTCTTTGGCCAGATGAATCAAGAATATACTCTTAGGGTGCTCAGTGGCTCAGCTGTTAAGCGTCTGCCTTCAGCTCAGGTCATGATCCCAGGGTCCTGGGATCGAGTCCCGCATCGGGCTCTCTGCTCAGCAGGGAACCTGCTTCCCTTCCTCTCTCTCTGCCTGCCTCTCTGCCTACTTGCGATCTCTGTCTTTCAAATAAATAAATAAAATATTTTTAAAAATAAATAAATAAATAAAATTAAAATAAAAAAAGAATAGTCTCTACATATTTCAGAGTAACCATTATTTATATTTAACACATTACAAAGAAATGAGGGCCCTCCATCATAGTTAACTCTAATTTTTTTTTTTAATTTTTAATTTATTTGGCAGAGAGAGAGATCAGAAGTAGGCAGAGAGGCAGGCAGAGAGAGAGAGGAGGAAGCAGGCTCCCTGCTGAGCAGAGAGCCCAATGCAGGACTTGATCCCAGGACCCTGAGATCATGACCTGAGCCAAAGGCAGAGGCCTAACCCACTGAGCCACCCAGGCACCCCATAGTCAACTCTAATTTTAATAGCTTTTTCAGATCATTCTAATATGAATTGATCTGATTCAGATCAAATATTCTTCTTAGACACTCTACCCAAATGCAGTAAGTGGTAGTTTCTTAAAGGTTATGATGTCCAATCTGAAACTGTATCAATAAATTATTCAAACTCAACTACACTAAAATCCATTGGCCTAGGGACACCTGTGTGGCTCAGTTCGTTAAGCAGCTGCCTTCGGCTCAGGTCATGATCCTAGCGTCCTGGGATGGAGTCCCACATCGGGCTCCTTGCTCAGCAGGGAGCCTGCTTCTCCCTCTGCCTCTGCCTGCCATTCTGTCTGCCTGTGCTCACTCTCTCCCCCTCTCTCTCTCTGATAAATAAATAAAATATTAAAAAAAAAAATCCATTGGCCTAGCTTGAACTTTGAATGGATCTTTTGTCTATGTTATGGGTTGACTATTTGGAAAAAATTATATCACTGATATATGTGAGATCTTCCAAATGCTAATATATTTCATTACCCTATAATTACATTCATTAAAATCATTACCACTCTCATCAGAAAAGTATAAGGGCATTAGGAAGCCATCACACCCATGATGGTGAATATTTCTCCAAAATTCAAATTTTTGCTTAAAAATCCATATTTTACTATTAGCAACAAATATTGTCAGCTGTTTTTCCTGAAGTGACAGACTTACTTTATCAAAATGTCTGCCAAACACCCAACACTTAATCACAGTTTGTAAGACATTCTTTCAAGTAAAAACAGTATACCTTAAAAAAAAAAATTAAACCAGTATAGCTCACAATTCATACAATCATCCTGCATTTCAGCAGGCAGCAGAAATGCTTGGCATACTTTCCATTTCATCACACAGAATATTTAAAAGATGTGCACTCAGGAGCAAGGTTTAATAAAATTAATTAATTTTTAATGTTTGATCAAGGACATTCTTAAGTGAAACTAGATTTTACTGTGAGTGCATGGCAATGAAGTCGATAATGACCACGAGTTTGATTTGGTGACACTGACTTAATAACAAGTTCTAAGGTACCAGCAGTTTTATCCACCACTGATTTTGCCCCATCAGAGCAAATGTCAACATTATAAAAAAGGCAAATGATATTCAGCACTATTATGAAACTACTCGGCCTTATGGACCCCTAACAGGCTTTCAGGGTTCTCAGAGGTCTATATTCCTCTTTGAGAACTGCTGCTATAACTTCAAAATGCTCAGCTAAACTTAAGAGGCCACCTATCACCGCATCATTTAGACTGGCAGCATGGTAAAAGAACTTCAATTGTGATACAAAAAGATCTGGTTTCAGGGCCGCCAGGGTGACTCAGTCCATTAAGTCTCTCATTATTTCTGCTCAGGTCGTGATTTCAGGGTCATGAGATCCAGCCCAGAGCTGGGTTCCACACTCAACTGGGGAGTCTGCTTGAGATTTTCTCTCTCTCCCTCTCCCGCTCCTCCCTTTGGGGTAAGCATGCATGCTCTCTCTCTCTCTCAAATAAATAAAATACTTAAAAAAAAAAACAAAAAACAAGATCAGGTTTCAAATTCCAGTTCTGCCCTTTACTAGTTATGTTACTAGCTAGTTTATCTAAGGCTCTAGCTGTAAAATCTCAGTTTAACTTTCACCTATTAAAAGAGGGACAATAGGGGCGCCTGGGTGGCTCAGTGGGTTGAAGCCTCTGCCTTCGGCTCGGGTCGTGGTCTCAGGGTCCTGGGATCGAGCCCCGCATCGGGCTCTCTGCTTAGTGGGGAGCCTGCTTCCTCCTCTCTCTCTGCCTACCTCTCTGCCTACTTGTGATCTGTCTGTCAAATAAATAAATAAAATCTTTAAAAAAAAAAAAAAAGAGGGACAATAACACATACACACAACACAATTTAGCAAAACAATAAACAAAAACAAAAACCTGCTTTGTCTGCAAATGCCAGCAGTTTAAAATGTCTATGATTCAAATGAGGTCTATGGCTCAAGGATTTTAATTTTGTTTAATAATATGCACTATTATAAGCAAAAGTGTGGGAAAATGGACGCTCTGGTGGGGGTACAAATTTATACAGCCTTCCTGGAGAACAATTTGGCAGTATAAATCAAAATTATGCATAACCTTTAACTCAGAAATTCTACTTCTAGCAACTTACCTATGGAAAACCTTATGAAATAGTTACAGGTAAGTTCATCATAACATCATTTATAACAGCAATAGGTCAAAAATAATCTAAATGTTCACAGTAGGGAATATGTTTAAAAAAATGGTGGTATAGCAAGACACCATATATAGCTAGAAACACATCTACGCTTTGCTATTTACAGCTGTGTTACTCTGGAAAAGTAACTTAACCAATTTGTGTCTCACTTGCCTCATCTGCAAATTACATCATGTGGTAGCAGTGAGGATGAAAAAAAAAAGTCCTAACATTTGGTTAAGCCCTCAGTGCAAGTTAATATTTTTTTAAGATTTATTATTTTATTTTTTTAAATATTTTTATTTATTTATTTGACAGAGATCACAAGTAGGCGGGGGAGGGGGGGAAGAAGGCTCCCCACTGAGCAGAGAGCCCGATGCAGGGCTCAATCCCTGAGATCAACAACCTGAGCCAAAGGCAGAGGCTTTAACCCACTGAGCCACCCAGGCACCCCAAGATTTATTATTTGAGAGGAGGAGAGTGGGGAGAGGGAAGAGAGAGAATCTCAAGCAGATTCCCCACTGAGTGCGTAGCTCAACTCAGGGCTTGATCTCATACCCTGTGATCATGACCTGAGCAGAAATCAAGAGTCAGAGGCCTAACGGACTGAGCCACCCAGGCACCCCAGCTGTTATTAACAGAATACTATGCAATGATTAAAATTATGTATTTACATTTATTGACAAAGAAAGAAGCAAATCATAGAACTATTGAGAAAAAAATGCAGATTATAAAACATAATGTGTGTTACAACAATCTGTAAAATAAAAATGTGTATATACATCTACATATAGAAAGTAGTCTTGGCTATCCAGAAGGATATACCAAAAAATGTTAATAAGTTCATTCTGTGTAATGAAATCGTGAGGTTTTTTTTTTAAGATTTTATTTTGTTTGATTTATTTGAGAAAGAGCGAGAGAGAGAGAGACAGACAGACAGAACATGAGTGAGGGAAGAAGGCAGAGACAGAGGGAGACACAGACTCCCCACTGAGAAGGGAGTCCCACACAGGGCTCCATCCCAGGACCCTGAGATCATGACCTGAGTCCAAGGCAGACACTTAACCAAATGAGCCACCCAAGTGCCCCTTAGAGTGGTTTTTTAAATTCTTTATTTAAAAATAGATTTTGAGGGGGCGCCTGGCTCAGGTCATGATCTCAGGGTCCTGGGATCGAGTCCCGCATCGGGCTCTCTGCTCAGCAGGGAGCCTGCTTCCCTCTCTCTCTCTCTCTCTCTGCCTGCCTCTCTGCCTACCTGTGATCTCTCTCTGTCAAATAAATAAATAAAATCTTTAAAAAAATAAATAAAAATAAAAATAGATTTTGAGGGGGGGCACCTGGGTGGCTCAGTCAGTTAAGCATCTAACTCCTGACTTTAACTCAGGTCATGATCTCAGGGTTGGGAGATTGAGCCCAACCTGATTAAGGAACCTGATTAAGATTCTCTCTCTCTCTCTCAAAAAAAAAAAACCCTTTTTTTCATGTATCATGAGAATGTATTAAATTTCTAACAAATTTTGTAAAGTCTATGAAAATTTAAAATATTACCTATTACCCAATTATTATACAGTATTTTCAAATTTTACAGAGGTTTAATTTACTTTGGACTTTGCTTTTTTTTTATTCCTCTCTAGGATATGGAGATGACAAACTATTCTTAAGATGTTACTCCATTCTGGGGTGCCTGGGTGGCTCAGTGGTTTAAAGCCTCTGCCTTCGGCTCAGGTCATGATCCCAGGGTCCTGGGATCGAGCCCCGCATCAGGCTCTCTGCTCAGCAGGAAACTTGCTTCCCTTCCTCTCTCTCTGCCTGCCTTTCCGCCTACTTGTGATCTCTGTCTTATAAATAAATAAATACAATCTTTAAAAAAAAAAAAAGATGTGGGACGTCTGGGTGGCTCAGTTGGTTGGACGACTGCTTTCGGCTCAGGTCATGATCCCGGAGTCCCAGGATCAAGTCCCGCATCGGGCTCCCAGCTCCACGGGGAGTCTGCTTCTCCCTCTGACCTTCTCCTCGCTCATGCTCTCTCTCAAATAAGTAAATAAATAATCTTTAAAGAAAAAAAAGATGTTACTGCATTCTTAGGGAATCACTAAATAACTACTTATATATTAGGGCTACTCAGAATAACCAACCACATAATACCAAAAATAAGAAATCTATCCTACCTTCAGAAAATTCGGGTCCTCTTTGCTCATATAAAAAGGATCATATTCTTTGGGATCATAATGTTCTATAAATACATTTCCCTATAGGAAGGAAATAAAACTACACATAACAAGAGGTACATGATTAATTTTGAGCATTAACAAAACTCAAGAGTCCACACAGTTGCATTCTTCTACTTCAAAACAGCATCAATGACAAATACAAAGGGGAAGGGAAGATCAAATTTGGAATTAAACTTAATGTAACCAAGTAATAACTATTATAGTGACAGAAGGAATCCACTTAAAATTTGCAAGAATAACAAACGTTGGAACACTAACAGATTTGGAAATTTATTTTTAAATGCTTCCTAGTCAAACATCTCAATCTCTTAGAAATGCCAAAAAATATATATTTTACCTTGTAAATAATGGAGTTATTTACTTTGTAAATAACAGAGTTCTAGAACTACATATAAGTATCCTGAACCTGGAGCCAAAATTTAATCGGTATATAAAATTAACAATTACATTTAAAAAGCAAAAAATACAGATTCTAAGATACACATTTAAATCCAGACCTAACCCTCTTCCCTCCATCCTTTCCACATATGCTGGATTTAAGAACAGTATTCGCCATAACAGAGATTAATATAGAGTCAGAAGGGGCAGGCTGTTTGGATCATTATAAAGATAATCATAGCTTTAAACCAACTGAAACAAGTATCAAATGACCTCTTCGTACCTTTTTATTTACATATTTTAAAAAACCATCTAATTCTTCTTGTCTCCTTTTTTTAATCTTCTTATATGAACCAACTTTTTCTATAATTTTCTTCTGAAGAGGATGTGCGACATGGTCAACCCATCTTTTATGTAGCATCTCTTTTCTCCTTGCCTTTAAGAAGTCATGATGTTGTAAAGACTTATCTAGTTCCTAATAAACAGTGATGGAAGAGACAATTATCTTAAAGCTACATTGTTCTAAACTTTAAACTCAATTACAGTCCTAAGAATAACCCACAAAGTCATTCATTAATTCAATCATTCATTTGGCTTCTACTGGGTGGCACATACCATAATGGAAATAGTGAATAATACACAGACAGATTAGACAACATGAGGGCTCTCCCTGGAGAGACAGACTACGAAATAAATATACAAAACAATTGAGGGACAATATACCAAAATATACACACACACAAACACGCGCGTACACGCACACACATACACACACACGGAGACTCAGATACCTGCACATCGATGTTCATAGAACCATTATTCACAATAACCAAAAGGAAAAACCCAAGTGTCCATCTACAGATGAATGTATAAATAAAATATGGTATATACACAAAATGGAATATTAGACAGCCATAAGATAGAATGAGATTTTAACACATACTTCAAAATAGATGAATCTTGAAGACAATATGCTAAGTGAAATAAGCCAGACCACAAAAGGACAAATATTGTAGGATCCCACTTATTTGAAATTATCTCGAATAAGCAAGTTCAGAAAGAGAAAATACATTAGAGGTTACTCGAGGGACCTCTGGGGCAGAGGGGATAGGAATTCATTACTAAATGTGTATGAAGTTTTGGCTGGGATGATGAAAAAGTTATAGAAATAGAAATAGATAATGGTGATGATTTCATGACATCCATCTATTTGGAAATAGTGATAATGGTTGTACAACATGTGAATGTAATTAATGTCACTGAACTGTACCTTTAAAACATGGCTAAAAATAGCAATGTTATGCTATATATTTTTTACCATAATGGGGAAAAAAGGACTAAACTTTTCTTTTTAATTCCTAGAGGGGGAGACATTCGGGATGGGCCTTAAAGAATGAAGAGTTGTATAGGAAGAGGAGGGATGAGAGAATGTGAAGAGGTATGTTCTATGGAAGGAAAAAAAAAAGGGGGGGGGGGGAAGAGTGAAGAAGCAGGAGCACAGCACAGCACAACCTGGCCGAAACGGCAAGCAGCCCATAGAGAAAATGATTGATTTAGGCTATAAACTAAAACTTCTTATCCAAAACGTATTTGCCTCTCCCCTAGGAGATGAAATCATGTGATTGCTACAATCAACAACATGAAATTCAAAATCAACCAACCAACCAACCAACCAGGAACCCTGAGAACTTCTCTAGGCTCTATCCCTCCCTAGCTTCAGGTCATAGCAGTGTCCAACCATTTTTAATGAATAGCTCCTTTCCTTTTTAAACAATTCCAAAGAAAATTTTTCTTTACAGGTTATCCACTCCAGTGATTACTACATGCACATTCATCTTGTCTTATAATTAAACCCCTCCTGTTACAGTTAAAGCCTCCTTCTTACCTATGCATCTCTGGGTAATCATTGGTCAGTGCATTCCAGTAACAGCTCTTAAAGCTCTTAATACACACTGACACCCCAGAAGCCCCACTGGATGAAAGCGCAAGCTGGGGAAAACTCTTACAGAATTCCCACAAAGTATAAAAAGAGAAGTCAATTAAAACAATCTCAGAGATCGCTTAAGGTTAATCCTAGGGGCTAAGGAGTGTTTTCAATTCTATTTTCTCCATTTTTTTAAATTCGTATAATGATGATGTACTACATCTAAAATGGATAAACAAAATTTAATTTTTAATTGTGACACATTCCGTAACCAATTCTTACCTTAATCACATAATTTTCTCTATATAATATTGATTGAATAGCTGCCTCAGTATCTTCTTCAGCTAATGCCTAAAATGACAAAATGAAATTTTGAAAATCCAATCTTAAAAATAAATCAAATTATTGAGGTACCTGGGTGGTGCAGTCAGTTAAGCATCCGACTCAGTTTTGGCTCAGGTCATGATCTCAGTCGTGAGATCGAGCCCCATGTCAGGCTTTGCACTCTGTGTGGAGTCACCTTCAGTTTCTCTCTCCATCTCCCTCTGCCCCTCCCCACCCCATTCTAAAAAAAAAAAAAAAAATTTAAATCATATTATTAATACTATCTGGACTTGCTTTTATGTGACAGACATATCCCTGAAAAGTTCCCTGTAAATACAATTTTTCTACTTCAAATCATATCATCAAGTACTTTTTTTTCCTGTAAGACTTTTTATTTATTTATGTGTGAGAAACAGAAAGCACGAGAGGGGTGAGGGTCAGAGGGAGAAGCAGACTTCCTACCAAGCCAGGAGCCTTCATCAAGTACTTCTTAAAGGGTATTTGAATCTTTCCGTTATTTGCTTTAGCTCATTCAGGGGCAAAAAAATAACTCAGATTACAGACATTTTGAGTTCCAGCATGGTCAAATGACTTGCCCAGAGTTGCATGATAAGTAGAACGCATCTTTTTTTCACATTTCATAAAATGCTTTTACCTTTATAAATTAAAATAGAGGGGCGCCTGGGTGGCTCAGTGGGTTAAAGCCACTTCCAAGTGGTGGTTCGAAGGTTAAAGACCTTCGAAGGTTAAAGACCTTCGGCTCAGGTCATGATCCCAGGGTCCTGGGATCAAGCCCCGCATCGGGTTCTCTGCTCAGTGGGAAGCCTGCTTACTTCTCTCTCTTTCTGCCTGCCTCTCTGCTGACTTGTGATCTCTCAAATAAGTAAATAAAATGTTTTTTAAAAAAAGTTAAAATAGAATTAGGCCTCTATTTGAATTCATTCAGTCATTACTGAATTCTACTTTAATTCATTTAGTCATTACAGCTTCAAAGATTAATAGATTTATTTATATACAAGTTGTATTTTCAGGGTTTTTTTTGAAGATTTATTTATTTGTGAGAGAGTGCACCAAAGCATGTTGGGAGGAGGGCGGTTTAGCAAATCCCAAGCAGAATCCTTGCAGAGCGTAAAGTCCAAAGCAGGGCTCTATCTCACAATCCTGTGATCCCAACCTAAAACCAAGAGTCAGACACTTAACCAACTGAGCCACCCAGGCATTCCACATTTTCAGATTTTAAAGCAACAGTCTTCACAAAATAGTTCATAACATTAATTTTTTCCACTTGCATAACAAATCTTCCATGAATACCCGCCAGAAAATACAAGAGGCTGTAAACAGGTCACTGAAATTGTACACTTAAAAATGGTCAAAAATAGGGACGCCTGGGTGGCTCAGTTGGTTAAGCAGCTGCCTTCGGCTCAGGTCATGATCCCAGCGTCCTGAGATCGAGTCCCACGTCGGGCTCCTTGCTCAGCGGGGAGCCTGCTTCTCCCTCTGCCTCTGCCTGCCATTCTGTCTGCCTGTGCTTGCTCTCTCCCCTTCTCTCTCTCTGATAAATAAATAAAATCTTTAAAAAAAAAATGGTCAAAAATAGGGGCGCCTGGGTGGCTCAGTGGGTTAAGCCTCTGCCTTCGGCTCAGGTCATGAGCCCAAGGTCCTGGAATCGAGCCCCGCATCAGGCTTTCTGCTCAGCAGGGAGCCTGCTTCTCCCTCTCTATCTGCCTGCCTCTCTGCCTACTCGTGATCTCTGTCTGTCAAATAAATAAATAAAATCTTTTTTTTTTAATGGTCAAAAATAGCAAACTTTGATGCTATTGATGCTATATATCTTTTACCACAATGTAAATATGATTAATTTTTTTTTAATTCCCAAAGTGAGAGACATTTGGGATGGGCCTTTGAAATCTTCTGACAATTATACAAAAACAAAATATTCTCAAATTATCAATCATTGGAAGTAGCAGTCTTCAATTCCACTACTCTTGTTTTCAGAACAGATGAGTAAAACCTCAAAACCCAAGAACTAACCTTCCCAAGGATGGTTAACACCCAAGGAAATTAAGAGTCATGGGAGTTAACCAAGAACTAGAAGCCCAGAAAACCATGCACTGAGTCAGAATTTAAACTCAAGTAAAGGGTTGCCTGGGTGGCTTAGTTGGTTGAGTGACTGCCTTTGGCTCAGGTCATGGTCCTGGGGGTCCTGAAATAGAGTCCTTACATCAGGCTCCCCCTGCTTTGTGGGGAGCCTGCTTCTCCCTCTCTTTCTGCCTGCCATTCCCTCTGCCAGTGCTTGCTCTCTCTTGCCGTCAAATAAATGGATAAAATCTTTTTAAAAAATGATTTAGGGGTGCCTGTGTGGCTCAGTCGTCAAGTGTCTGCCTTCAGCTCAGGTCATGATCCCAGGGTTCTGGGATCGAGCTCCACATCAGGCTCCCTGCTTGGCGGGAAGCCTGCTTCTCCTCTCCCTCTGCTTATGTTCCCTCTCTTGCTGTCTCTCTCTCTGTCAAATGAATGAGTGGAATCATTAAAGTAATAAAAAAATTTTTAATGATTTTTAAAAATTCATAAAAAGGGTGCCTGGGTGGCTCCGGTGGTTGGGTGTCTGCCTTGGTCTCGGGCTGTGATCTGCGGGTCCTGGGATTAAGCCCCACTTTGGGCTCCGGGCTGGGCAGGGAGTCTGCTTCTCCCTCTTCTTCTGTCTCTCCCCTGGTTTGTGCTCTGTCTGTCTGTCTCTCTCTCAAATGAATAAAATTGTTAAAAAAAAATTAAAATAAAAAAAATTTTTTTTAATTAAAAAAAAACCAAACAAAACCACATCCAGATTCATTTTCTTTGCTCTTTCTGTCCCAGAGAGTTGCTATTCATGGCAAATCTGTTGTTCTCAAAACCAATATGGGTACTGAATTAATATTCTAGACAAAAATATAAAAAACAATCTGAAAATGCTGGAGACTGACCAAAAGCAGAGAGAAACAAGAATGTAATCAACCCTCGGAAAAAGACCGTAACATTGATAGAAGTTTTAAGTTTTTATGGACTTTTGTCTAAGAGCAGGCCTCCACAGAGCTAAAGGTGCGAGCCCAAACTCAGAAACAAGAAGTTTTACAGAATTCAAGAATTAGAAGACAGGGGGACCTGGCTGGTCAGTCAGAGGAGCATGCAACTCTTGATCTCAGGGTTGTGAATTTGAGCCCCTGTTGGGTGCAGAGATTACTAAAAAAAGATGGACTTTTAAAAAAAGAAGAAAAAAAAAAGAATTAGAAGACAGAGTTCAGGGCAATCATAGGTGCTAGAAAGTCAAAGGTGAAATACCTGAGACAAGAAAGCCGTAGAGCAGATGCCACCAATTTTACAAATTAACTAACCAAATTCCTGGCAGATCCTTGACCTATGTATGTACAAGGCAAACTCCTTTGGAAAACAGTCTGGCAGTTTCATAAAAAAGTTAAATTCGGGGCACCTGGATGGCTCAGTCATTAGGTGTCTGCCTTCGGCTCACATCGTGATTCCAGGGTCCTGGGATGGAGCCCCATATCCAGCTCCCTGCTCAGTGGGAATCCTTCTCCATCTTCTACTACCCCTGCTTATATTCTTTCTCTTACCATCTCTCTCTCTGGGTCGAATAAATAAATAAAATATTTTTTTAAAAAGTTAAATTCACTTATTACATGACCCAGTCATCCCACAACTAGATACCCAGGAGAAACGAAAGCATATGTCCATGTAAAGACATGTACATGAGTATTCCTAACAGCTTTATTTGTAATAGCCAAAAAAATGCAAATGACCCAAATTTCCATCAGCAGGATGGACAAACTAAGATATACAGCACTCAACCAAAAAAAAAAGGGGGGGGGGGAATGAGGTACTGATACATGCCACAACATGAATGAATTGCAAAATAATTATGGTGCGTGAAAGAAGCCAGATAAAGGGAATACATGCTGTTTAAGATGACATCTGTATAAAATTTTTTAAATGCTAAACAAATGTAGTGACAGAAAGCAAATCAGTGGTTGCCTTGAGGGCTGGCAGGGAGGGAAGGATGACAAAAGGGACACAGTAGAAGGAAACTTTGGGAACACTGAATATGTTCATTCTCTTGATTGTGGTGATAGTTTCACATGTGGGAACACGTCAAAATTGATCAAACTGTACACTTCAAATATATGCAGCTTACTGCATATCAGTTATAACTTAATGAAGTGGTTTAGAAAAAAATTACAATAGTTTTTAAAAACACAAAGTGTTAAAAGTGCTTCAGGACAAATTTTATATCTGCTCTACGGAAAACGTAATCCTTTGCCTATGATTCCACCTTAAAAAGCAAGTAAATGAATAGCAAACGAAAGTTAGTAGAAGGAATGGAATAATAAAGAGCAGAAGTTAAATATAAAACATAGGAAAAAATATTACGCACAAGCCACATCTCAGTACAACTACCCAAATACAAACTTCAAAATGCCATGCTACCGTTACCTCCATAAAAGAAAGTGGCTGTGGTTCAAACCATTCTTTCGATCTCTTGGGCTTGTGAAGCTTGTCAGTTAACTGATCATCACTGTCTAAATTTCTCATTGTGGTCACAAAAAACAGAGCCCCTAGGGAAACTAAAAAAAAAAAAAAAAAAAAAAAAAAAAATGAGCTTATTTAGTAATGAGAATTCACAGTCCTGCTTTCTCTTCTGCTTAATTAACAATCCTCGTGACCACGAAGGGTGTGGAACAGATTCTGAATTAGTAGCCACCCACACTTTCCCTAGTAGGAGGCCTTCACCATCATTTTTTATTAGATCTTCAGAACCAGCCATGCTGGACAGGGGAAGGGGCCTTATGGCGCTTTGCATGCCCCTTCAGCTCACTTCCAAGGCTCTGTGTCCTCAGAACAGCCTGGAATTACAAACCATTCAGTAAGCAATCACATCCTGTCCCACCGTCTTTTAAGCAGGGGAGGTTCTCACAGGACTGACCCCAGCAACCCCCGGAATTCCAGGCTTTCCTCGTCCTTCAACCACACAGCCCGTTCGAGCCGGCGTGGCAATTACCAGACAGGCCTCTAGGGGTCGCACTGCAGTTTTCCTGACTCAGGACCGCGAACCCAGGGACTTCCAACTTACAGGCTACTGAAGCCCACGCGAGGGGCTTAGTAGAGAGGGAGGGGCTTTCACAAAAATTTGTGTCCTCAAGTTCTAGGACGCCCAAAGCACCCCCCCACACACACACACCACCACCACCCCCCGCCCGCCGATCGTCACCTGAGGGGGATGTCATTAGGGCTTGCGCCCGCTGTAGACCTACAGGACCCACCACCCCGTCCCTTCCCTCCCATCCCGTCAACAAGATTAGTGCCTGCTCCGCCCGGCCTGGCGGGAAAGCTGCCGACCATCCAGGTACCTCAGCTCCCTTCCCAAGCACGCGAGGGGTCCTGCCCCAAGGCCCACGGCCCCGCAGTGGTCGACTGCTACAGGAGAGTGTGCCCCCCAGGACCTGGGGGCCCGCCAGCCTGGGCCCGTCGCCTCGGAATGACAGAACGTTCGAGTCCAGTGTTTAATTGACGTAGCCCCCCGCAGCCCCTGCGCCGCGACAGACGACAAGCTAGAACCCCACCAGCCACCACTGCGACCCCGAGCCCAGAGCAACTGCGCTGCCGAGCCCAGCCCCGCGGAGAAATAACCGGGGTACCCGGGTTGGGGCGCTGGTGGGCGGGTCGGAGGTAGCGAACCACGCCGAAGCGCTTCTCGGTGACGGGCAGATATTGCAGCCAATAGCTAGGCACGTCGCCTTTCCGTCCCGCCTTCCCCCGCGCCCGTTGACGGGCCGCCGCTCGGCTCGCCGGCCCTTGGCCCAGGGCCGCGCTGCTTTCCGAGTGCCGTCTTGCGTTCTGCTCACGCTGGACCATCGCCTTCCCCTAAGCACTCTGTGCGTCTTCCCAGCCAACACGACTGGACGTTAAACACCACCCTCCCTCGCCTCCAGTCCTTCCTCAGGGACCCCCCCCACCCCTACCTCCGGCCCCGTGGCCTAAATCACTGCGCAGGGAGTGGCCGGAAAGGGCGCTTGGCCTTATGTATCCCGTAAGGACTAGTATTTGTGGAGGTTGTCCTTATGAAGGAGGCCCAAATGCGGAAAAGGCCGCTTTAAACGCGTTAAATCCTCTGGATCAGTACCCATAGTTCGCGGGGATGCTGGTCAGGGGAAAGGACCCGCTGATCTCATTGACCCTTGTCAACTTAGATCCGTGGCTCTGCGTCCCGCAGGTGTTTGGGTTTGGGTTTATAATCTCGGGTGACTCTGGAGCAAACCATTGGTATAACTAGAAAATTGAAAGAGCAGTGGTTTTTCCAAACTCAATAACCTGCTGTATGAATTGCGATTTTCTAGGATTCTATTTTCCTCTTTGAATACTGGTGGCTATTACATGATGGACCACCATTTTCCCTACTTCCAAAGTGCACGCGCTGAAAACTGTCCGAAGTGTCTAAGGAGACTTGTATTCGCAGGCCTTTCCAAAGGTAGCCAGAGTGAGTCGTTTCAACTGTAGTTCCCCTTTTCAGAGCGGAGGGAGCATGAGCCATCTGCAGAACTTACTGTTGGATACTCTGCTGGGAACAAAGCATGTTGACAGTGCAGCCCTCATCAAGCTCCAAGAACGAAGCTTGTGTGTAGCATCACCAGGATTTAGTGTAAGGAAAAGCAAGTTTGGGCATAAGCTTTTTTTTTTTTTTTTAAGATTTTATTTATTTATTTATTTGACAGAAAGAGACACAGTGAGAGAGGGAACACAAGCAAGGGGAAGTGAGAGAGGGAGAAGCAGGCTCCAACCCAGGACCCTGGGATCATGACCAGAGCCGAAACGCAGATGCTTAATTAACCAACTGAGCCACCCAGGCACCCCAGGCATAAGCATTGTTATCAAAAGTTTTTCTGTAAAGAGCCATAGTAAACATTTTAGATTTCTGGGCCATATGGCCTGAGTCACAACTACACAACTACTATGCAGTTTGAGTGGGAAAACAGGCATACATAAAAGAATGGGTGTGACCACGTTCCAACAACTCTTTTTATTTATGAACACTGAAATTTGAATTTCATGCAACTTTTACATATCACAAAATATTATTCTATTGCCTTTTTTCCGATGACTTAAAAATGTAAAAACTATTCTTTGCTGGCAGGCCTACAAAAACAGACAGTGGGCCAAAATTTGGCCAGCTTGCATAGTTTACCCACTCATACTCTATTTAACTTCTGCAGATGATGCCTCATGACATCCAAACACTTGTGAATGGATTCGCCAAGAACCCTTTGCAAACTAGAAGAGAAGGATTGTATTTCAAGGAAAAGGACTACAAATGTATCCGAGCTGATGACTATTCACTTTATGCTAAGAATGTGAGTGTTCACAATTTGAAGACAGCTAGGTAAAAAACCTTGAGAAAAGAATTTGATTTCCAATCTGCGGTGTCCCCTGATCCCATTTATAAAACAACCTAACCCCATTCCTGCAGTGACACTGTCTGAGACAGCGGTCTAGTACTTAGGAAGACATGCGTAAAATAAAGTAGGAACAGGGAGCCTACCTGAGAAACACTCATTCCCCAAATCTATCAACAGAAACTTGCCTGAAGTATCTCTTTTCACTACTCTATATTCTACAAGCTCCTTTTAAAAAAGAAAGAAAGATAACATTCTTATGCTTAACACCTCTCCTAGCTCTATTGCCTATAGGGAAATAAGAAGAGAAAATTCACATTTACTGGATGGCCTATCTTGTGGGTTAAGCACACTTCATCTGCATTCTAAAGTAGCCTCATTTTACTGGAACAAGGAAACAGAGCATTTGCAAGGTTAAGTAAGTCTTCTTTAGTCAGGGTGCAGGAAATGGAGGTGCTGGGATTCAAGCCCAGAGATGCCCAATTCCAAAATCTATTACTTTCTCATTTTTAAAAAATATTTTAGGGGTGCCTAGGTGGCTCAGTGGGTTAAAGCCTCTGCCTTCAGCTCGGGTCATGGTCCCAGGGTCCTGGGATCGAGCCCCGCATCGGGCTTCCTGCCCAGCAGAGAGCGGGCTTCTCCCTCTCCCTTCGCCTGCCATTCTGCCTACTTGTGCTCTTTCCCTATCTCTCTGTCAAATAAATAAATGAAATCTTTAAAAAAAAATTTATTTATTTGTCAGAGAGAGTCACACAGATAGCCAGTGAGCGTGAGGAGGGAGAAGGAAAAGCAGACTCCTGCTGGACTCCCACTGAGCAGGGAGCCTGACACAGGGCTTGATCCCAGCACTCTGGGATCATGACCTGAGCTGAAGGCAGACGTGCCACCCAGGCGCCCCTGTTATATCAGTTGTTCTCACTGGGATGGGGTATATTCCAATCAGTGGAACTTTTTCAAAATACACATGCTGTTATTACAAGTCTGAAATTTTTTGAGCGGACAACTAAATTAGTGGAAAAAAAGTGAAGAGTCCAAAACTAGATATGAGTGTATGGAAGTAAAAAAATGGCACAAAATGTGACTGGAGTAAAATTGCTAGTCCTGTGACTAGAACTGAAAGTAGGGCATTCTGTTTTACTCTTATCCAGGAAAACACTGGTGTGGTTGTTGTGAAGACCCATCTATATCTTCTGGTGGCAACTTACATTGAAGGCATGTATCCTAGTGTCTGTGTGGAAGCCACGGAGAAGCTGGGTAAGTTTGTCTCCGCACGCCTGTCTTTGTTCCCTATGACAAAGATCTGACTGCCAGTCACTGAGAGCCAATACAAACCACGCAGGGTCAAAGGGAGGGATTTATTAGAAGGATGCTGGGTTACTTACAGATTCACTGGAACAACGGAGTAGAACGGAGCCACAGTGAAAATGGACTCCAGGGACAGGAATACTGCTAGAATGCTTCTCTAACCTCTGTTTCTAAGAGGGTCAGTTTTGTTCTGTCCTGGCTGGTATCATGGCCAAGCCTCACACTGTGCCTCTTAATCTCTTTTAAGACCCTGATTTGACAAGTCTTGGGTCATATAGTTTACCCCTTTATCAGTCATTCCACACTACCCCACCATCTATTAGTTGTTGGGGGGCTAAGGGTGAGTAAGGCAGCAGGGTGTAAAAAAAAAAAAAAAGTAAAACCAGAAATTTAGCTGCTGGGGGTCACTCTATGTAAAGGACCCTTTACAGGAAAAGAAATTACTGAGCCCTGCAGCTCCCTTGTTGAGGTCTACTGCATTCCCCTTCCATGTCTTTATGTCTTTGAATGAAGATCTAATGTAGGACTAACTGGAAAACTGTATCTGTGAAAGTGGAAATTAATGATGATAAATTATATTTTAGATTTTTTAATGTAAACTTAAATTCCTAAAAAAAAAAAAATGCTGGAGTTGCTTGAACACTCCTTTAAGATAGTAGAAGCCCCTACTTCTACTAGTGAGGAAAGCAGCCATTCTTTCATTCCTTCAAGAAATATTCAGTGACGATCTCCTATGGGTGCTACACTATCCTAATAAAGCAAGAAAATCGAAGCTGTAAACAGATAGAGTCTCTACCTTCCATGCCTCTATACATGCTGCCCTATCTGTAGTGTCCCTTTCTGTCCCTGCCCTTTCACATCCAGTTGTCAAATTCTTTTTTTTTTTCTAAAGATTTTATTTATTTATTTGAGAGAGAAAAAAATGAGCAGGGGGGAAGGGTGGAGGGAAAAGCAGACTCCTCGCTAAGCAGGGAATGAGATGTAGGACTCAGTCCCAGGACCCTGAGATCACAATCCCAGCCAAAAGCAAATGCTTGACCGACTGAGCCACCCAGGGGCCCTTAGTTGTCAAATGCTTAACCATCATTGAAGATGCAAGTGAAATCTTCAGCTTCTCTCCACTATGCTACCTATTTTATGCATACCCTTATAACTAGAGTTCTTTTTTATTGTTAGAGCCTTTAGAGTTGTTTGTTTACCTGGACTGTGAGCCCCTAGAAGATAAGAATTGTGCTTTAATCTCCTGTCTCTGGTACCTAAGAGTGTCTACTGTTGAATAGGCAATTAGTACATGTTTGATGAACAAATAAATGAGTGACCTCTGCCTAGCAGAATCAGGGAAGTCTCCAAAGAAATGAATCTTAAAAAATTAACTGAGAAGTTAAGTACCATCACAGAAAAAAATACACACATAAATGTATGTATGCACAGACCTTCCCAGGTGTTAACAGTTTCCTGGCATGGAATGTCATAAACCATGCTACATAGCTGGCAATAAGGTATTCTAAGAGTGAATAGGACGGAGCCTGGACAGGACACAACTTTGGAAGCATCTAATAGAAGGAGTGAACTCCAACCTGGGAGAAACAGGCAATTGCAATACCAAGGACCTTTTCTGAGCAAGTGTCCAAAGTTTGAGAGAGGTTCAGTTTCAATAGACTAGGGCTGGAGCAGGAAGACAAAATGGAGACCTGTAGAGTGGGGTTAATTATCTAATTAAAGGTACTCAGAAAATGAGGCTAGGAAAATGGGCAGTTAGGCTGTCAAGAGGCCAGAATCTGTCCTTTCAGCCTGGGCCCAGGGCTAATTCCCTAGGTCTCCTTTGGAGACCAGGGAACTTGTCTGACCACTGTAAGGTTGATTCTGTGGCTGGCAGTAAAGGTTGAGACTCCTGTTAGGACCACAAAAGGCTCCAAAGAGTGTGTACTGCTTAGAAGGAGATAGCTGGAATCATGCTACTAAAATCCCACTGCTCGGGAAGGGCTAGGCTGATCTTGGAAGTGGCTGCATTCTCATGAGGGATGGTTGAGGCTGAAACCTACTCAGGAGCCAGTTACTTGTCTCATTACTTCTGTTTCCTTCACTTGTTTTTCTCATAATTGTATTTCTGTCAAAACATTCTACATGATAATTATAGGCATTTTAAGAAAGAGAATTATGACTATTTAAAAATGTTTAATTGTGAAAGATTCTAGGAGATATATGTATGTTTGAGAGCAGGGAGTGAGTCTTAACTATTCATTCATTCTTGTATCTCCAGAATCTAGCACATGGTAGTCACTCCCAATGTCTGTGGAATAAATATAATAAAGCACTTTGTGGTGATAATTTGTTGCTCACAAATAACCATCATGTTCTTTTCCTTTTCAGGAGAATATCTAAGAAGAAAAGGAAATTAAGTCACCAGAGGACTATGAAAGACAGCTCTCATTATTTTAAGAAATAGATCCTAAAGGGAAAAAAAAATCATGCTTTCTTTTGTGGTTGAAAACACTAGGAAGAAGATACTAAAGAGGAAGAAGTTAAGGGAGCAATTTTTTTTATTTCAAGAGATCTTCTTTTTTCATTGGAATTCTTTATAAGCTATACTTGGTTTGTTTGTTTAAGTGTTGGTCATTGACATGAGTATGAGAAACCTGCTATCTGCCCAGGGCATATCTGTTGAGAGACTCTTCCCTGAGGGTCTTGTGCTCCCATACATCTTGCTGGGTATGCCAAGAATGCAAGGCTCTAACAACTCTTCATCCAGGCCCTTTCTCTGGGTGATTTTGCAGGAAGCAACTTTGAACAAGGAGGTAATGCCTCCCTTCAGAACAAAGAGCAAACTTTCTTACTGCTTGCTATAAAAGAGGTAAGTTCCCTGAACTCAGAGCTGTAATGCCACTCATTACATATGTGACATCCACTGGTCCACACCACCCCTGTAGGACTTGGGGAGAAGGGCAACACAAAAGCCACACTTTGGGCCACAAGTCAAGGTATTTAACAGATGTTCCATGCTCCCCACCACCTACAGGCATTGGATTTTGTTGAACATGGGGAAGGCCTTTCAAAAGTCAACTCAAAAGAATTTTTAAAGAATCAACTCAAAAAGATTTTTTACTTCATCTTCTTGACTTCCTCTTAGTTCACATAACTTAGTATGGTTAAAGAATGTGACCTTCTCCAGAAAGGGTTCATCTCCTCTTGGTCACTTACTGGGTGATCAGGACAATAAGGGTAGGGAGCTATAGAGAAAATTTTCTATTTTGAAAATTCATTTCTGGGCATGATGCATCTTCCTTTCCCCTAACGGCAACTCCAGACCAACCTGGTTGGTACACTCTCAGGTACTCCTGAGGAGAGAACAGCTTACACCCCTGGCATCAAGTCTTAGACCTCTTGCAGTTCTTGACATGATCAAGCGGCAAAGTACAATTTTCTGAATTCCAAACACATGCTGTCTGGGGCTCTCCATGTAGACCTGCCTATAGATTTTGGCATCAGTCCTCCCATGAATGGTTTCTCCTTGTAAATCAGCACATTGACATCATGTGGATTATATACTCAACTCTCCACATGCTGTCAAGCTGGGGTTATGAGCCTGCAAGGCAGAAGGTCTGACTCTAGGTAATGTCTAAAGTGCTAGAGGCCATCATGAAGCCTCTTGCTTGCTCACCAGCTCTTCCCGGACACATGCCCACTGCGCTGCTGGGATCCTCCTGGGGCCCTTTTTGTAAACCTCCTCAAGGCAAGTGTCTCACGGTCTAGAGCCCTTCTATGCAGATCTGTCCAATTAAGTTCTGAAATTCTCATCACAAAGTTCCAACTAGGTCCAGTTCTGAAGAGAAACCCACAAAAATGACCCTTTGATGGTAGCCAGAGTACTTGCAGAGGTTCCCAGGGACTGGATGATCTTCTGAAACATCGGGATCTCCAAATGAGGGAGATTTGTGTCCTGGTGGTCCAAAAAGACTTTAGAATGGGCACACAGGTGCAAATGGGTTTAAGTGATTAATTTTTTTCCCAGATCCTCAATTTCCATATGTACTTGCCACAACTGAGGAGTCGTCTCAGCTCTAGCTGCCCACCTGCCCACCTGCCCTCCCCAAGCTCCCTTCCCCCAGGATACAAAAGAAAGGGGTAGGTACTCTCATCCAGCCCCAATCTTACTGTGATGCTTGGCCTGGATAGCAAAACCTGCAATGTGTGAGGGGAAGGAAAATTCTAAGTATTTTTTAATGTTTTAATCCTCTGTTGTCAAAAATCACATCATATGTGAGGGAGAGATTCATGAGAATAAAGTAAAGAGCATTAATGAGACATAATGAAAATCTTTGCATCATTTGTCTTAGAAAGTTTCTATGTCTTACCTATCTATATTTCTTAAAATTCAGAAGAAAAATGATTGGCATAGGACATGTATTAACAATGATTACTTGGATTAAGAAATGAGAAACCTTCTCTGATAGGAAGTAATTTTATTTGGCTGATTATTTAACAAGAGGACTGGCTTTGCCAATAAGAACGTCACAGAGGTTTTCATAATTAATCTGTAGCTCCCATATGTTAATGAAAATATATTTGAAGTATATGATGAGGTAGAAGGACTTGATTTTTAAAAATTGTCTTAGCCTCTGAGAAACAAACTGAGGGTTTTGGAGGGGAAGGGGGTAGAGGGATGAGTGAGCCTGGTGGTGGGTATTAAGGAAGGCACATATTGCAGGGAGCACTGAGTGTGGTGCATAAACAATGAATCTTGGAACACTGAAAAAATTAAAGTAATAGAGTTGGAAAAAATTTTAAAAATAAAAATTGTCTTAGCAAAACTGTATTGAAATTAACATTTTTACTTTCTGAATCCTTTGTGAGTATATCAATTTAAACAAGGTGTCTCTAAGTGAAAAAAAAAGCAGCTATAATTGATAATCATTTGATAAATCCTCACAAAGTTTTGTTAGTATGACCCCAGATACCAAGACCCCGAATGACACGTACGGCTGTACAACAAATCCTTAACAGGTTGAGTAGTTTTCAAGTCTTTGCTTTCAACAAAATTGAAGAAAGACCTAATTAAGTTGCCAGCTCATAGATCACTGAAAATAATTTTCAATGATATATCATTATATAGTTTTTAATCATATAACTTAGAGGTATTCAGAGACTTGGCTGACATTCCTATAATGAAATTTCTTTCCCATCTAATTTATGCAAATTACATTCCTCAGAGCTTGTCTATAAAAATGAAAAATAGGAAGAAAATGAATGTTGATCCCAGTCTCATTCTAGCAATGAGGAATATTCACCACAGACATAATTACTTGGAAAAATTCAGCCCCACCAATGGTCATTAAGAGCTATCTTTCCAATAAAATTTTACTTTCCATGTTCAATAATTATTAATATTTCAAATTATACTTAAAATATGAAAATTCAAAATAATGTTTTGATCACTTGTGGACTAAGAATATTGTAATGATAATAAAATACAGAAGAAACTGAACACTTAGAGCCCTGTGGTCACAGGAAATAACTTTAAATTACAATACACATTTTTGTTCCAGGTAAGAATGATCAATAAAGTATAATTTATAGCAATATATAATTCTATGAGAAAAGTAGAATGAAAATATGAGTACTAGAAGAAAAATTACATTTTAAAACTTCCAACTGTTAACTGTTTTGCACATTTTTACTGGATGATTATAAATATCAGACTGCTCTGAGGGGGTGCCTGGATGGCTCAGTTGGTTAAGTGTCTGCCTTCAGCTCGAGTCATGATCCCGGGGTCCTGGAACAGAGCCCCACATAGGGCTCCTTGCTCAGTGGAGAGCCTGCTTCTCCCTCTCCCTCTGCCAGCCACCACTCCCCCTCCTTGTCTGTGCGTGCTCTTGCATGCTCGAGCGCTCTCCCTCTCTCTCTCTCTCTCTCTCTCTCTCTCTCTCGATATCTCTATATCAAATGAATAAATAAAACCTTAAAAAAAAAAAAAGGCAGAGCAGCAGGCAGAGAGAGACCAGGAAGCAGGCTCCCTGCTGAACAGAGAGCCCCAGGCGGGGATGGGGTGGAGGGGGGACCCTGAGATCATGACCTGAGCCGAAGGCAGAGGCTGAAGTCCCTAAGGCACCCAGGCGCCCCTCAACTTTATTCTTTTTTAAGATTTTTTGTTTATTTTTTGAGAGAGAGAGCACAGAGGGAGAGGGAGCTCGATGCAGGGCTCCATCCCAAGATCTTGGGATGATGACCTGAGCCAAAGGCTGATGCTTAACCGACTGAGTCACCCAGGTGCCCTGAGAGAAAGGAAATTGCTAAAGGAATTTTTATATGTTAAAGTAGACTTACAGGATGGGGGTGGGGGTGGGGGCTAGGATTGTCTTTTGCCCTTAGCCAAGTATTAACATGGAGGCAGCTGAGTCCCTAGAGGAATGTCACTCTGCCTGTTTCAAAGACCGGTCAATGAGCTATAGGTAGTAGGGAAATGTAATCATCTTCTGCCTTTGTTTCCCACATCAGCGTGCAGTCCAGAGCTGACAGCCAAGAAAGAATTGTTGAGACACCTTTTGTGCAAAATGGTGGTTTTATTAAAGCAGGGGGACAGGCCCATGGGCAGAAAGAGCTGCTGTTCCTGGGGTTGTGAGGGGTGGCTGATTATATACTTGGGAGTCAGGGGAGGGAAGGAAAAAAGAGGTTTTCAAAAGAACTTTCATATTCAAGAGGACCTACAAGCCCCTGGAGGCCTTGCCATGGTCAAGTTAAGGTTGTTTTACCCTCTGGCAAGGTAATGACATTAAGATAATTGGAAGTTGGGGCACCTGAGTGGCTCAGTTCATTATGTGGCTGACTTCAGCTGGGGACGTGGTCCTAGGGTCCTGGGATCGAGTTCCACATCTGGCTCCAGGCTCAGTGGAGAGCCTGCTTCTTCCTCCCCCTCTGCCTGCTGCTCTCCCTGCTTGTACTCTCCCTCTCTGTTAAATAAATAAAATCTTTAAATTAAAAAAAAAAAAAGAAAGAAAAAAGATAGTTGGAAGTTTCCCGGAGGAATGTCACACAGATCCCACCCAGGAATGGTGGTTTCAGGGTGTCAGCTTGTGCTTTGTCCTCGGCCAGCTCCCTCAGCACCAGGACATGTGAATTTGATTCCTGGCTTGGCACTCACTAGCTATGTGCCCCTTGAAATCAAATTAATCTTTCTACATCTCAGTTGCTTTTCAGCTGAGCTTTATGAAGACCAAATGAGAATACATGTAAAGACGTAGTAAATTATAAGACACTTTAAAAAAAAAAGTTACTTATTTTATACAAGCACACATTTGTGTGGACCCATTGCTTCTTAACTGGGGACAATTTTGCGCCCCCCCACCCCATGCCTGGAGGCACTTTTTCTTCCAGACTGGATGGGGCGCTAGTGCTATTAGTGGGTGGAGAGCAGGAATGCTGTTAAACACTGCACAATGCACACGACAGGCTTTCAGAATTAAGAATTATCTAGTCCCAAGTGTCAATAGTGGGGCGCCTGGGTGGCTCAGTGGGTTAAGCATGTGCCTTCGGCTCAGGTCAAGTTCTCAGGGTCCTGGGATCGAGCTCCACATCCGGCTCCCTGCTCAGCGGGGAGTCCGCATCTCCCTGTCGCTGCCCCTACCGCTGCACATGCTCTCTCTCAAGTAAATAAATAAAACTCTTAAAATTATTTATTTATTTATTTATTTATTTAATTTATTTGACAGAGAGAAATCTCAAGTAGGCAGAGAGGCAGGCAGAGAGAGAGAGAGGAGGAAGCAGGCTCTCTGCTGAGCAGAGAAGCCCGATGCGGGACTCGATCCCGGGACCCCGAGATCATGACCTGAGCCGAAGGCAGCGGCTTAACCCACTGAGCCACCCAGGTACCCCTTAAAAATTTTTTTTAATGTTTTTTAATCCCAAAGTGTCAACAGTGCCAAACCTGAGAAACCCCGCTGTAGCCTATTCATACAGCCTTAACGTAAAGTCAGACTGCCTCACTGGGCAGCAGCTCCCTCATCCCCGGGAGGAAGAGCCGGAGAGGTCAGGATTCCTGGCAGCGCTCACCTTCCCCCTTTCTCCTAGTCCTCCTCTCTTTCCTCGCAGCAGCACCCTGCTTGCCGACCCATACTTAGGATACCAGCCTTACGACACCAGGAGCTAAAGGCCTGGCCTGGCTGGAAAAACCGATCGCCGGCCCAGAGTCCGAGTCCAGTTCCCGAGAGAGAGGAAGTCCTTTCTTCTTGCAGCAGGGGCTGGACCATCTGCCAACGGGAAGAAAGATGCGTTTCCCCAGGCTTTAAAAAAAGGAAGGAAAGAAAGAAAAGAAAGAAAAGAAAAGAAAAGAAAAAAGAAAGAACGAACGAAAGAACGAACAGAACTTGATTCGCTGCCACTAACTTTGCATCTTCAAAGGGGAAGGAGCCGAAGGAAGAGGAGGGTAGGCTCGGGTCAGTCCCACCCCCGGTACTGCCCACAGTGCTTCGCGCTCGCCGCCGAGGCCGTGCTGGGCCCCGAAGTTCCTTCGCGGGGACCCGCCGGCGGGGAGCGCAGGACCGCGCCGAGCCGCGGGGAGCAGCGCAGAGCCGGGCTCCAGTAAGTCTCCAGAAACTCACACCCGGACCCGTGGGGCGGGGGGCGGGGGTGGGAGGAGTGTTCCCGCCCAAAGGCAGCGCAGTTTGCCTCACGCTCTGGGACGGTGTCCCCACTTCCCCCAGTCCTAACTTGAGTCCTCTGCGAGGGATCTGTCTGGAGGCTGCGGGGACCTTGCGGGAAGGAGGGTGGGGAGCGGCGAGGGTCAGACCTCGTGGAGACCCAAGGGGAAGCCGCTGGCCGGCAGGGGGCGCTGCGCTCCGCAAAGGGCCTCGGACTCCGTTCCTTGCTTCTAAGGTGTCCTCAGAGAACATGCTAGCTGTGCACTTCGACAAGCCCGGAGGACCAGAAAACCTTTACCTGAAGGAGGTGGCCAAGCCCAGCCCAGCAGAGGGTGAAGTCCTCCTGAAGGTGGCGGCCAGTGCCCTAAACCGGGCCGACTTACTCCAGGTGCCCAGGGGTCAGGCAGTGGCTGGGGCAGGGTGGGATTCCAGGGTCTTCCATAAACATTTACCAGACAGATGAAGGAATGACCTAGGGCATTGCCTGTAACATTCATCAGGATGTGTCTGCAGAATGTGTGCTGGGGGTTCTAGGCAGTATACAGGCATGTTTACAAAGCAGCATCTACGCTGTGTTAATCCATCATCTGCTCAGGCTAACAGATAAGGAGATGGGAACTGCTCTTTGTTGAGGGGACTGTGTGTTAGGCCTTGCTCTGTCTCCATTTCACTCCTCTAGCAACCCTGCTTACCGTCCGCATTATACAGATCAACAGAGTCAGAGGTTTTTTTTTTTTTTTAAGATTTTTTTTTTTTTTTTTTTTTTTGACAGAGAGAAATCACAAGTAGATGGAGAGGCAGGCAGAGAGAGAGGGGGAAGCAGGATCCCTGCTGAGCAGAGAACCCGATGTGGGACTCGATCCCAGGACCCTGAGATCATGACCTGAGCCGAAGGCAGCGGCTTAACCCACTGAGCCACCCAGGCGCCCCCAGAGTCAGAGGTTAAGCAGTGTACCCAAGGCCACGACAGCAGTAATCTGGGCAGCTGTAATTCAAATCTAGGGCTTTGTGGATCCAAAGTCTGCACTCTTTCTGCTTGTCGGATCCAGGAGCTGTAGGGTCCCGGGAGCTGGCCACGGACTATACTCTAGGAATCTTTTTTCCTGCTGTTTGAAACGCTAAACTGAGCCAGCTGCATTGATTGGGGTAACAGAAGCGTGCCAGAATCACCTGGGGGCACTTTTCTTTCTTAAAGATTTTATTTTTGTTTATTTATTAGAGAGAGCGCTCGCACAAGCAAGGGGAGCAGCAGAGGGAAGGCAGAAGTCCAACCGACTGAGCCACCCAGACACCCCTGGGGCACTTTTCAAAAATAAACATGACCACAACGCAGGCATGTATACCTTGACAAAGCTCCTCAAATGGTTCTAGTACACACTCTTAGTTCAGCCCCTCTGCTCTGAGGCCTCCAGTTGGAGGCTTCTGAGGATTGCAATGCGGGAGGACAGAGCTGGCACTTACGAGAACAATCATTTAGGAGTCCATGGTTTTTGCTGGTGGGCACCATCATGGAACCCAGATCTGGCTCCGGTCCTGGGCTACACTTGACTTCCCTGTGTCAATGGCTCAGCCCTTGATCTGTGGGAAATGGGGTTAAATGGAGTTAATGGGGCTTCCGGGGGAAAAAAATTTTTAAAAAAAGGGGGGGTATTCCATGGTTTTGTTCCTAAGTCTTGCTACTAATTTACTAATTTACTTTCAGACTTTGGACAAGGCATTTCCCTTTACAGGTCTGTTTCTCCATTTGTAAAACAAGGCGTTCGGATAAATAGCTAAGGACCCTACCAGTTCTGACATCCAGTGATTATATGACCTACAGTATCTTGCTTGAATTAACTTTTCTTGTCTATTTTCCTGACTTACAAACCTTTATCCTGATCTTTTTGAGAAAAAGAGGGGCTTTTGGAAGAGGCCCAGGGATAGTAATGCACGCATTCCTGACCATGCTGCTCACTTAGCTCACTCCTCTTTCTGCAGAGACAAGGCCAGTATGCCCCACCCCCAGGAGCCAGCAGCATTTTGGGACTGGAGGCATCTGGACACATAGCAGAGCTGGGGCCTGCCTGCCAGGGGCACTGGAAAATTGGGGACCCAGCCATGGTTCTGCTGCCTGGTGGGGGACAGGCTCAGTATGTCACTGCCCCTGAAGAGTTCCTGATGCCCATCCCAGCAGGAATGACCCTGTCCCAGGCTGCAGCCATTCCAGAGGCCTGGCTTACTGCCTTCCAGCTGTTACATCTCGTGGGTGAGGAGGCCCCCCCATGCTCACCCTATACAGTGTGGTTCCGTTACTTGATGACTCAGCCACCAGAAAACCCAGCAGTCTTCTGGGGTGGCTTTGACCTGGCCACTATGCCACACCCAACAGCGCACCCTGATGTACTATCAGTAGTATGAGGTCCTCATACCATGTTACCAATGACCTGATGTTGAGGCTGAAAACCAAGGTTAGCAGATGGAAAGCCTAGAAAGCACTGGATAGAAGGCCTGTGCCCATCTTCACACTGTAGGCCCACCAGTAGTCTCAGCAGCTCAAAGTCTCGCTGAGCTTCTCTCTGTGAGCCCTAGTGGGGTAGAAGGGGCCAGTCAGTCTTTTATTCCTCCTCAGTCCCACTGAAGTCAGTCAAGAGATGATGGGGCCAGCCTAAGATTTGGTCCCTGTTGTCAGGGAATAGAGTAAATTGGGAAGACAAGGCATGTACAGAAATTAGACAACCACAGAGTTCAGAAGATGGCCTTGTCTCAAGATGGGAGTGGGAGGGAGAGAGGCACCTGGGTGGCTCATTCAGTTAAGCATCTGCCTTCAGCTCGGTTTATGATCCCAGGGTCCTGGGATCAAGGCCTGCATCAGGCTCCCTGCTCAGCGGGGAGTCTGCTTGTCCCTTTCCCTCTGCTCCTCCCTCCAGGGCCTGCTCCCTCTCTGTCAAATGAAAAAATGAAATCTTAAAAAAAAACAAAACTCAAGATGGGAATAGTTAGTGTGGGCACAGGTGATAAGAGAGGGCTTTCTGGAAGAGAAGGACTTTAAGGGTGGGTAAAGTTGAGATGTGATAGAAGGCAAGCCTTGGTGGCTTAAGGCAGTGACCCGGTAAAATCAGCTACTCCACTCAGAGTGAAGGATGATTATCATCTGTGAAAGACGACACTAGGACTGGGTTTCAGTGGCCTTGAATGGCACATTGCCAGAACCTGATGCAAGAGCCACCTGAGAACCACTTTATATTTTGAGAAGAAAGTGACATAATGAAAGCTTCATTTAAGTAAGAGGATCCTGATGGTTGTGTATGGTGACAGGATCGTTGAGACCAGTTGGAGACCAGTTTCAGACTGAAGGGGAACGGGCTTCAGGTGGTGACAGTGGGAATGGTACACATTTTTTTTTAAAGATTTTATTTATTCATTTGACAGACAGAGATCACAAGTAGGCAGAGAGGCAGGCAGAGAGAGAGGAAGGGAAGCAGGCTCCCTGCTGAGCAGAGAGCCCAGCTCGGGGCTCCATCCCAGGACCCTGAGATCATGACCTGAGCCGAAGGCAGAGGCTTTAACCCACTGAGCCACAGAGGTGCCCCAATGGTACATATTCTTATCTATTAAGGTACATGTCAGAGATGCGCATCTCGGGATCATTTCTTAAGTAAAACAGATTATGGATGTGACTGCTAACAACTTTATTTCAAAAGGTTTTCTTCCACTTTGATAAGAGTCAGTAAAACAAAAAAGAGCTGTCATCGTGTTCTCTTAAGAGACCAAGAAACTGGGCATTTGGTGGGCCAGGGCCAGGGGCATGTGGTAGAATATGCCTGCGTGGGGCACGTGTAGCACTTGTAAAGAGAATGGTTCCTGTACTTTGTGCCGCAGGAAACGTTCAGGCTGGAGAGACTGTGCTAATCCATGCAGGATCAAGTGGTGTGGGCACGGCTGCCATCCAACTCGCCCGCATGGCTGGAGCTATTCCTCTAGTCACAGCTGGCTCCCAGCACAAGCTTCAGATAGCAGAAAAGCTTGGAGCAGCAGCCGGATTCAATTACAAAGAAGAGGATTTTTCTGAAGCAACACTGAAATTCACCAAAGGTAAGCAGTAGCTCCTGTAGCCCAACAGGAATTTCAGAGATGGTTCAGTCAAGTCCTCACCAGCCTGAAGTTTGCCAGTGCTCTGCTAAATACACAGCAGCTACCCAGCCAAATTCTAGCATTCAGGTGTTTGGCCTCTGGAGACAGGCAGGCAGTGTTAGGACTAAAATGTTTCTGTGTGCATTCTTGTAAGGGATAGCATTCTGTGTGCATTCTCGTAAGGGATAGCATTCATAGCTTTCTAGAAACCGGATGAGTCCGAGAGAGTTGGACTAGAATTAGCCAGGAGCCATTCTTCAGAGTCACTCTGCAATGAGTTAACAGGAGCTTGGTGTGGTCAGAGTAGGGTTAGGATGATAGCTCTCTAAAGAGGTGAGCCTCTGTATTCCCAAGCCAAATGTGTCTGTTTTTGGCTTATCCCTTTCCATTTTTCGCATGAGTTAAAAAGGAAACGTGAAACGGATACTTGTAAAACTACGATTCAGATAACCCAGTGCAGACATTTCATAATTTAGATGCAAACCTGCCTGTCCTGTAGACTGGGCAGACCTCCCCTGTTCTGTTCTCATTCGTGCCTGGGTGACTGTGAGTTTTGTACTTAAGGGGGATCAAGAGAGATAAGCCAGGTCATGGTGTTGCCCCATTTCCCTCTTGCTGTGGCTAGGAATCATAAAACATGAATTACAGCACACATGTATGATAAAGTTCAGTTACCTAAACTCCATCTACAACAGTGTTTCTATGAGTAGTGTTTCTAGTTCCAAGCTACAGATTTACCAATCCCACCTGTGTATATACCCATATATTCACAAATATACTATGGAATCTTACTTTGCACAAAGCCTTCTGTGTCTGAGGAGCATTACAAATCTGTGTTTCCTGTGAAAGGTGCTGGAGTCAACCTTATTCTAGACTGCATAGGTGGATCCTACTGGGAGAAAAACGTCAACTGCCTGGCTCTAGATGGTCGCTGGATTCTCTACGGTCTGATGGGAGGAACTGACGTCAGTGGACCTCTATTTTCAAAGCTACTTTTTAAACGAGGAAGTCTGATCACCACTCTGCTGAGGTCTAGGGACAAAAAGGTGAATGATGAGTGAGAAGATAACGTGATGTAATTATTACCCACAAAAGTGTGGTGCGTTTATGTAGCTCCAAGAAAGGAAGATCTGATACATCTTCTGTGAGAGCACCTATGTAGAAACCTGCCCCCTCCCATGGATAAATAAGTAACCATTTTCACAGAACTAATTAAAAGTAGTCAACAGAAAGTCTCAACATCTTGGAACGTAGGGAACATTTCACCTGTTATTTAAAATTTTCTAACAGAATGAACAAAGCGTTGACAGTATTAGGAAATACATTTCTAATAGTGCCAAGATGTTGTCTTCAAAGGAAAACTCTTCTCGGTGTGATAAGAAAGGTGAATAAGGTTAGTTAAAGTTCTGCCTTCAATAGATTATGTTATTGAAATCTTCTCTATGTGGGACTCCAGCAGGTGCCAGACTGGGGAATGTTTTCCCACTGAGTATTTCACACCTGTGGGATAGTAGAGCTTAAACATCCCTTTTGAACTGAGCCAACAGAAATCCTGTCTGTGGCCACCACCTGCTTTAAACCTTTAAGAGCAGTCGTGTTGTCAGTGCCACTAATATCTTAGTACAGGATTTAGGCTTTTTCCCTGGTACAGAAGAGATTATACATTTGGGGGCATGCACATACATGCTGGCAGTGAAGGGGGTGGGTATGCTCTGTGCATCTTCAGGTGTGTACACATTTCAGAGAGAGCACAGAGACTACTAAGAGAATGGGGAGCGGCAAGGTAAAGTCTTTGTCTAGGCTGATGTCTTCTTTTCCTTATCTTAAGTACAAGCAAAGGCTGGTGGAGGCTTTCACAGAACAAGTCCTACCCCACTTCTCCACGGAGAGTCCCCAACGTCTACTGCCCGTGCTGGACAGAGTCTACCCCGTGACTGCCATCCAAGAGGCCCATGCATACATGGAGAGTAACAAGAACGTGGGCAAAATCGTCCTGGAACTGCCGCAGTGAAGGACAAGTTTCCCAGGACAAACTGGAGAAAGTCCATAGGACGCAGGAAAGAGATCGGGTGCCACTCCAAGCCGCCCTGTAACCTCCTGGCCCTCCCCTGGTCTCGCCTACGGATTCGTGTAAAAACAATCGAATGAAATAAAGAGTAGATTTGAAGGGTTGCCCTCTCACTGCGGCGGCCCCAGACCGCGGCCTGGGCCGCCGCGGCGCGGGTGGGGTGGGAGGCGCGACCGCAGTTGTCGCAGGGATTACAGCAAAGGCCGGGGCAGTGGGTGCGCAACTCTGGCTGGTCCGGGGCCGGGGCTCCCGGATACCGAACGAACAGCGTCAGCCACCATACAACGTGCCACAACCCCCGAAAGCCTCTCTGCGCGGCGCCAGCAGCCCGGGCCCACCCACCAGCCCTACATGCCCGCCCCGCGCGCCTCATCGAGGCGGGTCCCACGTCAGGACCCACCCTATCCCCCCGCAACTCACCTGGGAGCGGCCCCACCTCGTCCGGCTCTCCTAGGCCCCGCCCCTCTGGCCGGATCCTCCGCTCAGGACCGCCTCGATAGGAACACCGCCCCTTCTTTAACCCAGGCCCCGCCCTTTCCGGTGCGGCTCGTAAAAGGGTCTCCAACGCTCGCCTTTCATCTTACCGTCGTCTCTTTTCGTTTCAGGTTCCTTCGGCCCCGGAGTCTTTTCGAAAGGGGACATTACGTCAGCACGTCTGGACGTAAGAGGGCGATCATCCGGCGTGTAGTAAAGCTTCCGGCGGAGGTTGGATGTTGATGTCCTGAGTTGGAGGCCGTGTGGCGGTCCAGTAGAGCGAGCTCCGGAGGTGTCCGGAGGAATTCCAGTGTTTGTTGCAGTAACTTTATCAGCCCGCCAAGATGGCGATGCAAGCGGCCAAGAGGGCGAATGTGAGTTTCCGGGCATTCAGCAGAATAATGGGGCGGGGTAGGGGGGGGGACCTCGCTCCTGGACTTTCTTAACGGCGTGAAACTGTGTATTTTGCCCCTACTCGGTTCCCCAGGCCAGAGTAGCCCCGAACTTACTGTCCTAATACTGGCAGTTCCATCCTGGCCCTGTCCTTGCGGATATGCTCCTTGAGCCACAGTTCCGGCTCCAACCCTTTTGAGAGTTCCCTCGGTTTCTTACTCTGGTGTCAGTCCTACAGCATTTGTTGCTTGATCACCACCTACGACCTACGACCCCAAGTCAGTAGCACAACCTAGTCTGCAATAAGTAATCTAATATCTCACAGGCAACCAAAGCCTGGGATTCTCCTAAAGTCACGGAGTGTTTTGGATTTTTCATTAATGTCTTAATATGTTTGAGCACCTACTGTGTGCCGGAATTGAGAGATCGGGAAGAATTCAGAAGTTAAATTTACCGAACATGTACTGTGTGCCTGACACTAATCCAGGTATTGGGGATACAACAGTGAATAAACGAAAAGCCCTTCTGTTCACATTCTTTTGTTAGAGAATGGGGTATTATAGAAACCTAAGAAAAACTGTCTCAGGGAAAAGAGGGTAGGTCAGCTGTAAGGCTGAGAGGTATAGGATAATGAAGACAGAAAATTGGACTTGGTGAGATGCAGAATTTTGGTGACCCTGCTGATGATCGTTTCAGTGGATGAAAATTTGGTTGCAGAGGGATAAAAAGAGGTTGGAAGTTAAGAAAATAGAGACAGCTCTTCAAGTTTTCATGTGAATAGGGAGTACAGAGGTTGAATAATAGTTGACTTTATATAAGGTGTATTTGTGTGTCACTGAGAATGATCCAGTAGAGTGGGAGAAATTGATGATGTGGGAGAAAGATGAGGTAAGTTCAGGAGTGAAGGTTTTGGAGTAGAGGATGACAGGAAGAGGGGGTGGATATGGATCAATTTAGATCGGTGGGTTTAGTGACATGAATATAAGGTACTTACCATTTGGTGATAATATATTTTCTTCAGTAAGCAAGAGGCAAGATCAGTTCCTGGGATAGGCAAGGAAGAGGTTACAATGGAACTCAGACGTTAGAGGGAGTGGCGGCGGTAAGGTTTGAGGAAGGAAAGTGTGATACAGTATCGTATAGAGTGAGAAAGCAGATTTATGGGAGAAGTGTATTATAATTGGAAGTGTCGATTGTCTGTTTGAACTCAGTCCGAAATCTTAAATCTAAAACTTTATTGTACTTATTTGTTGACCATTTGTCACCACTACTAGTTTGAGGACAGGGAATAAGTATCCTCTTTTTCCTCTTATACAACACTTAGCGTAATACCTTAAAAAGCTGCCAGTTGAATAGTTTTTGAGCAAATAGTTTTTGAGCAGAAGTACATTGGGTTGTATGTAATTGAATATGTTAATAAAAACACAGGAGTGAACTCAGGATGGGAGATATATATTTGAGAGTCATCAACTTAATGTGGAAACCATCTGTGTGGTTAAGAGATCAAAGAGTGTAGAATTAAGGAGAGTTATACAAAGAGTCAAAAAGGAGTCTAAAAGTAAAACTCTGTAGAAGAGCATATTTTAATGGCAAATAAGAGTGAGAAGAACTAGCCAGAGTGGTAGGAAGTAAAAGTGCCAAAAATAGTCAACACTGTCAGAAGCCTCAGAAGTTAAGTGTGACGACAATTGAACACTGAAGTTAAAAGGTCTTAATGCGGGGCGCCTGGGTGGCTCAGTGGGTTAAAGCCCCTGCCTTCAGCTCAGGTCATGATCTCAGGGTCCTGGGATCAATCCCCATGACGGGCTCTCTGCTCCGTGAGAATCCTGCTTCCCCCCCTCCCCCTGCCCCATTTGCTTTCCTGCCTACTGGTGTTCTCTCTCTCTCTCAAATAAATAAAATCTTTATAAAAAAGAAAAAAATAAAGTTACTACCAGGGTGCCTGGGCGGTGCAGTCTGTTAAGCACCCAACTGTTGGTTTTGGCTGAGGTCTTGATCTCAAGGTTGTGGGATCTGGCCCCATGGTGGGCTCCACGCTCAGCACGGAGTCTGCTTGAGATTCTCTCCCTATACCCCTTTCTACCCCTTTTTAAAGGTCTTAGCATAAAAATATTTTCATCAGTGCTGGGGTAGAAGCTGGGTTGTGGTAGGTTGATGAGTGTCAGTGAAGTAAAGATTATGAAGTAAGTGAGTATAGATCTTTCCAGATGCTTGACTGAAAGAAAAGAAAAAAGCAAAATAGGGTAGTAAGTAGGGAGCTGGTAAGTTCAGGGAAGGCAGAAACCTTGCTTTTTCCCTTGCCTGATACGTGCAAAAGAAGGTGCTCAGTAAATATTTGTTGAGCAAAGGAAGAGGAATACAAATGACTTTTTTTTTTTTTTTTTTGCATGACAATTGTCAGGACATAAGCAGTGCTCACCTAGGGAATAGAAGCCAAGGATGAAGGAAAAATTGTAAATTCAAGAGAGGGAAGATATTATTGATGCAACATAAAAAGACCAGATAAGAGTCATCAATGGGAGTTTCATTGTCTTGGAAGCAAGAACAGTTACCTTCGTTCTTTCCCATATACGTCTGAGGCATTGAGGACTTTTTTTTTTTTTTAAAGATTTTATTTATTTATTTAACAGACAGGGATCACAAGTAGGCAGAGAGGCAGGCAGAGAGAGAGAGAGGGAGAAGCAGGTTCCCTGCCGAGTAGAGAGCCCGATGCGGGGCTCTATCCCAGAACCCTGAGATCAAGACCTGAGCCGAAGGCAGAGGCTTAACCCACTGAGCCACCCAGGCGCCCCGGCATTGAGGACTTTTAAATGAGGTTGAAAATCCTTGTTTAACTGCAGTGACTGGATGCCTGGGTTTTATAGTAGCCCTTACTAGTTCCTACTAATACTCCTCCCTAAAACTAGTGCCCATTGCTTTTCTGAAAAGAATGCCATTTTCAGGAATATCAGATTATAATCTTTTAAAAATAATTCTTATTCTTGACTATTATGTGGGGTTTTTGTTTGCTTTTAGTGTGAGAATTTATTTTTACTTATTTATTTATTTTTAAGATTTTATTCATTTAGTTGACAGAGAGAGAGAGGGAGCACAAGCAGGGAGAATGTGAGAGGGAGAAGCAGGCTTCCCACTGAGCAGGGAGCCTGATGCGGGTCTTGATCCCAAGACCCCAGGATCATGACCTGAGCCCAAGGCAGATGCCCAGTGACTGAGCCACCCAGGTGCCCCTACTGTGAGAATAGATCTTTTTTAGGTAGTAGCACTTCTGCCCCTGATTATAATAATAGTACATATTTCTCATTTTAGATTCGACTTCCACCTGAAGTAAATCGGATTTTATATATAAGAAATTTGCCATACAAAATCACAGCTGAAGAAATGTATGATATATTTGGGAAATATGGACCTATTCGTCAAATCCGAGTGTGAGTCTTACTGAGATTTTTGAAATGTTTCACAAAAATGATTGTATCATCTCAGAATCAGAGCTGGCAGCAAGGCCTAACCAAGAGCCTAGAGACTAAATGGATTGAAATCTGGGAGATGAGATTTTTTTTTTTTGTATGGAAAAAAATGACACCTTCCTGATCTAGCTCAGTGAGCGCCAAGAATAGTAGTTGTGAAATTAGAGAAGGCATGAAGTATAATGAATGGTTTGAGGGGAACGGGTGGGAAAAGAAATAACCTTTATTGCCTAACTATCATTTGTAAAATCAGTATGGTGCTGTGTTTTTTATGTGCATTAACTCTAATTTTCTCTCCTGTTTCCTTTACTGACTCCAGAATTTCTGAATATACTGAGTAAGGAGCTCTACAAGTAACTGAGAAAAATTATTTTTTCCCAACCACAGCTTTCTATTGAAGATTGATTGGTTGGTTGGTTGGTTTTTAAAGATTTTATTTGACAGAGAGAGAGACAGCGAGAGAGGAAACACAAGCAGGGGGAGGGAGAGAGGGAGAAGCAGGCTTCCCGCTGAGCAGAGAGCCTAATGCAGGACTCTGTCCCAGGACCCTGGGATCATGACCTGAGCCAAAGGCAGACATCTAATGGCTGAGCCACCCAGGCACCCCAAGATTGATTTATTAGTATTACTTTTTTCTATTGAAGATTTAAAAGTATATGGGGGGCACCTGGGTGGCTCCGTGGGTTAAGCCTCTGCCTTCGGTTCAGGTCATGATCCCAGGGTCCTGGGATCTAGCCCCACACTGGTCTCTCTGCTCAGGGGGGAGCCTGCTTCCCCTTCTCTCTCTGCCTGCCTCTCTGCCTACTTGTGATCTCTCTCTCTGTCAAATAGATAAATAAAATCTTTTTTAAAAATATAATAAAATAAATAAAAGTATATGGGAGAATAATTGCAACACAAGTTCAGGTTTTAATTAAATATAAAAATTGGTGTTTATATTTTCAGATGATATTTATTGAACATCTACAAAATATCATTTGTTGTAATAGGTGCTTTTATTTATATCACCAACACTACAACCTTGTGTGGAGGTGATAAATTGTCTGGATTTTATTTTAAGACATATTTATTTGAGAGAGAGCATTAGTGAGCATGGGAACAAGGGGAAGGACAGATGGGGGGGGGGGGCGGAGAGAATCCCTGAACAGACTCCCTGCTGAGCATGGATTGGGCTCAGTCCTAAGACCTTGAGATCCTGACCTGAGCTGAAAGCAAGGGTCAGACACTTAAACCAGCTGAGCTGCCCAGGTGCCCCAAGAGTTGTCTGCTTTATAGCTTCACACAACTATTTAGTGATAAAATTTTCTAATTTTTTTTTTTAAGATTTTATTTATTTGACAGAGAGATCACAAGTAGGCAGAGGCAGACAGAGAGAGGAGGGAAAGCAGGCTTCCTACTGAGCAGAGAGCCCGATGCAGGGCTCGATCCCAGGACCCTGAGATCATGACCTGAGCGAAGGCAGAGGCTTCACCCACTGAGCCACCCAGGCGCCCCCAAATTTTCTAATTTTAAATTGAGTACACTACATAGATCCATAGCTGGTAATACTCTAATTAGTATAAATGGGCCACTTACCTAAGAGTTTATCTGAAAGGATTTCTTCTTCTTCTTCTTCTTTTTAAGTTTATTATTACTAGTTTTTAAAATTAATCTATAAACCTAACATGGGGTCTCAGACTCATGATCCTGAGATCAAGAGTCACCAGCCAGGCACCCCTGAATGTCTCTTATATTTTCTTTTTTTTTCTTTTTTAAGATTTACTTATTTAGGGGCACCTGAGTGGCTCAGTGGGTTAAGCCTCTGCCTTTAGCTCAGGTCATGATCCCAGTGGTCCTGGGATTGAGCCCCGCATCGGGCTCTCTGCTCAGCAGGGAGCCTGCTTCACCCCCTCTCTCTGCCTGCCTCTCTGCCTACTTGTGATCTCTCTCTCTGTTAAATAAATAAATAAAATATTTTTTAAATTATTTATTTATTTAGAGGGAGCATGAGCACAGGGAGGAGCAGAGGGAGAGAGAGAATCTTAAGCAGACTCTGCACGGAGTGCAGAGCCCAACACGGTGTTCAGTCTCATGACCCTGAAATCACAACCTGATCCAAAACCAGGAGTTGGACACTTACCCAACTGAGCCACCCAGCTTCCCCTGAATATCTCTTCCTTTTTTTTTAAGGTTTTATTTATTATATGAGAGAGAGAGAGAGAGCACGAGAGAGAGTACTAGCAGGGAGGAGCAGGAGAAGCAGGGTTCTCACTGAGCAAGGAACCCAATGCGGGACTCGATCCCAGGGCCCTGGGATCATGACCTGAGCCAAAGGCAGATGCTTTGCCAACTGAGCCACACAGGTGCCCTTCAATATCTTTCTTAATACATTTTCTTTTGTGAACTGAGAGTTGCTTTTTGGTTTTTAGATCTCTGTAAGATCTTGAGGACACTCCTTTTAAATCATTACTTTCCTTCCAGAAAGTCAGCCAAATGCTAGCAATACATGATCATTGGTACTCATGTGGGGATGGAAATGAGGTGTTACAGACCAGCCATCCTCTTCAGGAAGTCTTAGTCCTTTGTGTATTTGAGAGCTTTGGACCCTTTTCAAAGAACAATACATGAAACATTTTGCATCTGATTTCAGTGGATACATGAATCCTAGGTTAAGAAATCCTGTTCTAAATGTACAGGAATGGTATAGAAAAGGTCCCCTGACTTGGAGATCAGGAGGTAAGATCCTGCTTCAGGCCCTGCAGCCTTAGACAAGTTGTCCAGCTTTTTGGTTTTCTGCTCCCTCACATGTAAGATAATGTAGATAGACTGCCTTTCAGCTTTTTAACATGGAGGCAGCATGTTAAATTTACTGAATTGGTTGTAACACCTGAGTTCAAATACTAGCTGGACATTGGCTAGTTATGCACAACTGGGCAAAATATTTAATCCCGCTGAGCTTCAGTTACTTACGAAACATAATCTTCCTAACCTACTGTCTTAAAGGAATTTTTTTATTATTAGTGACATGTAATGTATTATTTGTTTCAAGAGTACAGGTCTGTGATTCATCAGTCTTACACAATACACATACCCTCCCCAATGTCCATCACCCAGCCACCCCATCCCCCCCTCCACTCTAGCCTAAAGAGTTTTGTTTTTTGGTTTTTTTGTTTTTTTCTTAAGATTTTATTTATTTATTTGACAGACAGCAAGAGAGGGAACACAAGCAGGGGGAGAGGGAAGAGGAGAATCAGGCTTCCCAGGACACTGGGATCATGACCTGAGCCAAAGGCAGACACTTAACGACTGAGCCACCCAGGCTCACCCTAAAAGAATTTTAATGAGGATCAAAGTAGGTCATGTCTGTGAAGGGCTTTGTCTCGGAGTCTTTCCTTCCCGGTGTGCATTAGCCACCCCTCTCTGTTCTCCCGTAGCACCTTCTGTGAACATCTTATAACACATGATTTTGCTTTTGTCTTTGTACTTGACTCTCCTGCCAGCCTGTGAGCTCCTCCAGGACAGGTATCATACATTCTTTTCATTTTGGGTTGATAGCTGTTATGCCTGATACATGTTAAACACCTCATGTATATAAATATAAGTAAATGAGTAATACAGAACATGGTTGTGTTTGACTTCTGAAAGTGTTATAAAATTTACTGATAGTACACAATTAAGAGATGCTTACATCAGTGAAGTTAGTGTTTCGGAAAGCCAAGGTAGATGATCAAGCAGTGGCATCTTTAGAAGGGTGCAGAGTAGCTCAGGGCCTTTGTACTCTGGTCCCTCCACTTGGAATGGTTTTCACGCAGCTCATCTCCCGCCTGCCTTCTCATTTTTCAGGTCTCCACTACAGTGTCACCTTTTTTTTTTTTTTTTTAAGATTTTATTTATTTATTTGACAGAGAGAGATGACAAGCAGGCAGAGAGGCAGGCAGAGAAAGGAGGAAGCAGGCTCCCTGCTGAGCAGAGAGCTCGATGTGGGGCTTGATCCCAGAAATTGAGGGTCATGACCCGAGCCCTGAAGGCAGCGGCTTAACCCACTGAGCCACCCAGGTGCCCCCAGTGTCACCTTTTCAAAGAGGTTTATCCTTGACCGCCCTAGCATTAAGTCATCCTTGTCCTCCCAGTAACCTCTGTCACAGCTGTCTCCCTCCTTTATAATATTTCTCATCTGCCTTTATCTGTCTTTCTCCCACTTGGATAAAGTTCCTTGAAGGGAGGGAGGATGCTTGTCTTTTTCACTGTTCTATTTCCAGTGCCTGTCACACAGAAAGAACACAATATGTATTTGTTGAATAAATTCATAAAAGCAGGAATTTGGGTCTGAATTAGAGATTGAAAAACCGATTTTTGTTGTTGTTGTTCCCTAGCTGTGATCATGCTTCATCATCTATCTGGAACCTAGAACTAAGGTGACCCACCTTCCTAGTTGGCCCAAGGACCAAGGGGTTTTCTGGGACCTGTGTACTAAAACCTGGACAGTCTTGGGCAAACTGGGATGAAGGGGTTGCCCTTCCTGGCATGTAGCAGACACTTGATGCTTTAAACTTTTTAAAGCCCGCTCATACCTTTTACCTCTTGATTACTAAAACGTGTATGGTATAGAGCAGGTGACAGGTCCTGATATGGCTGTTTGACACATGAAGCAGCGGAGGCTCAGAGAGGTTGATGCACATGATGAGGTTTTCTCATTCCTACACTGAGGTTTACCACCAATCGAGAAAATAATGTTGGCTCAGTGCCTGCCACACAGCAGGTACCAACTACATACTTTTTAGAAATTGAAGTTACAATATGGTTAAGATACTAGGTTGATAATCAGGAGCTAGGACACTGAGATGAGAATCTTTAAAATGGGTTTAGTACCCAGCCCTGTTCTAGTTCCTCAGAAGATGTAAGAGGAGGAGATAATTTTTTTCTTAAGCTTCCAGGAGAAAGGGTGTTAGAGAATTGGTGGGAGAGAGTAGATCTCCACTTTTCAGATGCCTCTTAGCACTTGAGTGCATGGTGCTGTGAGAGAAAAATGAAATATAAGACCTTTCTTGGACAGTTAACAAGAACTAAAATATTAAGTTCTTTATGTTTCGTGTTTTTTTAAGATTTTATTTGTTTGACAGAGAGATAGAGCCAGAGAGTACAAGTGGAGGGAATGGCAGAGGAAGAGGGAGAAGCAGGCGCTGCACTGAGCAGGGAGCCCAACACTGGGCTTGATTTCAGGATTCTAGGACCATGACCTAAGCCGAAGGCAGATGCTTAACCATCTGAGCCACCCAGGCACCCCAAATTCTATATGTTTTTATTCCAAAGGAGAAATAGATAGACTTTTTGACACCCCCCCAAATTTTTTAAAAGATTTTATTAACTTCTTTGACAGACAGCAAGAGAAGGAGTACAAGGCAGGGGGAGAGGCTAAGGGAGAAGCAGGCTTCCCACCGAGCAGGGAGCCCGATGCGGGGCTCGATCTCAGGACCCTGGGATCATGACCTGAGCCAAAGGCAAGTGTTTAATGACTGAGCCACCTAGGCACAGGCACCCCTGGTAAAATCTTTGAGGCAGTGTTTTTCTTCCCTTTGGGTAATCCCCAACTTCCATAGCTAATGCATTCTTTTTTTTTTTTTTTTTTAATTATAAAAATTTCTCTTCAAGCTGATGCATTCTTGACAACTAAAAGTCAAAAGTCCTAAGAGTTGGGGTGTCTAGCTGGCTCAGTAGGGAGAGTGCATGATTCTTGATTGTAGGGTTTGAGCGTCATGTTGGGTGTAGAGAATACTTAAATAAACAAACTTTTAAAAATGTCCAAAAGTTGTTAGATTATTCCTTGAAAGTAAGGAATATTATAAAATCCCTTATTGGGCCTATTTAGCCTAACGGCCTGTAAGCATTCAAGGACACTGGCCCCCTCCGACCAACCCAGCACCCTGTACGTCTCCCCTCCCCCTTATAGGAGGTATAAGCACGGATGAGGGCCCAGTGCTGTGGTCCTGTCCTGGATCAAATTTTCACAGGGACCTCCCCTTCCCCTGGCCTCCTTCCTTTGCTTGACCCTATGTGGGGACCGTGGCAGATGGAGAGGCAGCCCCCAGTCTTAAACCTTATTCCACAGTTGGCACTGGGTGGCTAGAACACAGATGGAGGGGTCCGTCTTTATCACACTGGGAGCATAAGCTGAGTGGGACCTGTGCCCACTGCCCCCACTGACAAGCACACGGCCATCTGCTGCTGCAGTTTGTTGCTCTTCACACTTCCCCCCTCCCCGCGAAGGAGGCTGGTGAGGTGGAGAGACGAGGTGGCAAGGAAAACCTACACCAGAAGCAGCTCCGCACCCACAAGCAAGGTCCGCCTTCCACTTCTAGCCACCTTCTCCCCGGGCGGGCAGATGAGCCTGCCCAAAAGCACACTCCCTCCCACCCGGGTCTGCCAAAGCTCAGCCCTTCTCCTGAGCCAGACAGGGCTGTGTAATGCATGAGAGTGCACATGTTATTAAAATTGAGTGTACGAAAAGTTGGGAGCTGACTATACCACATCATCATCATTATTATTTTTAAAGATTTTATTTAGTTGAGGGAGAGTGAGAGAGCACAGCCAGGAGGAGAGGCAGAGGGAGAAGCAGCAGCACACTTCCGCTTAGTGGGGAACCCGACACAGGGCTCGATCCTAGGACTCCGGGATGATGACCTGAGCTGAAGGCAGACGCTTAACCGACTGAGCCACCCAGACACCCCTGTGCCATATTTTAGAAAAGCAGTGAATCTTCTAAGTGGAAGAAACTGCATTAACTCTTTGCGTCCTTTCCTGGCCATAAAGGATAATGGTTGGCTGTTTTCCTACATATCCTCTGTAATTTTGCCATCTTTTTGGTAGGGGCTTCCTCCACCACCCTTTCTACAGACACAAGTAGGTTTTATTTTTATGGATAAACCTAAGTAAAATACTGCTCAGAAACATTTGTTTCCTACATTGATGGTGACTGTGTTGTCTTTAACAATTGAAACTAAAATTAGAGTTAGGGAGGGGCGCCTGGCCCTATTTTATTATTTTTTTTTTCTTAAAGATTTTATTTATTTGACAGAAATCACAAGTAGGCAAAGAGAGGGGAGGCAGGCTCCCTGCTGAGCAGAGAGCCTGTTGTGGGGCTCGATCCCAAGACCCCGAGACCATGACCTGAGCTGAAGGCAGAGGCTTAACCCACTGAGCCACTCAGATGCCCTGAGAACATGACTCTTGATCTTGGGGTTGTGAGATCTAGCCCCACACTGGGTGTAGATATTGCTTAAAAATAAGATTTTAGGGGCACCTGGGTGGCTTATTCGGTTGAGTGTCTGCCTTCTGCTCGGGTCATGATCCCAGAGTCCTGGGATCAAGCCCCAGTTCAGGCTCCTTGCTCAGCAGGAAGCCTCCTTCTCTCTCTCCCTTGGCCAACAGCTCCCCCTGCTAGTGCTCTCTCTGTGTCAGATAAATAAAATATTTTTTAAAAAATAGAATGAAATCTTGAAAGCGCCTGGGTGGCTCAGTGGGTTAAGCCTCTGCCTTCGGCTCAGGTCATGATCTCAGGGTCCTGGGATCAAGCCGGGCAGTGGGCTCTCTGCTCAGCAGGGAGCCTGCTTCCTCCTCTCTCTCTGCCTCCTCTTTGCCTACTTGAGATCTCTGTCAAATAAATAAATAAAATCTTTAAAAATTAGAATGGAGTGAGGGAGAAAATTAAAATTTTTAGAAACAAGGGACTAGTTACCAGGTAATAGAGTAGTAAATAATTTAAGTATTGGTTCTGTTGCATAAATGTGCAGTACGAAAAACCTCATTCTAATCATTGCTGATTAATAACCATCACTCCTACGAAATGCTGTACTTTCCAACTTAAGACTGAGAATTGAGGGCGCCTGGTGCTCAGTCAGTTAAGCATCTCCTTCGGCTCAGGTCATGGTCTCCGGGTCCTGGGATCAGGGCCCAGTAGGGCTTCCTGCTCAGCGGGGAGTCTGCTTCTCCCTCCCTCTGCCTCTGTGCACGCCTTATGCATACATGCTCTTTTTTTCTCTCTCTTCCAAATCAATAAAATCTTTAAAAAAAAAAAAAAAGAATTAGTTCTTAGTGTGAGAAGTAGGAAAGACTAGGACAGTAAACATAAAGACTGGGCCAAAATTTCAAGCTAGGTCTTTGCTGCTAGTGCTTTGGTAGCTATAAGGAGTAGTTTTGACACAGCTAGTTTAACTTGTAGCTGTTTTACTTAAAAAAGAAAACAAAAATTACCTTAATTCAAGAAATAGGCTTATCGAGGGGTGCCTGGGTGGCTCAATGCGTTAAGCCGCTGCCTTCGGCTCAGGTCATGATCTCAGGGTCCTGGGATCAAGTCCTGCATCGGGCTCTCTGCTCAGCAGGGATCCTGCTTCCTCCTCTCTCTCTCTGCCTGCCTCTCTGCCTACTTGTGATCTCGCTCTGTCAAATAAATAAATAAAATCTTAAAAAAAAAAAAAAAAAAAAAGAAATAGGCTTATCCAGCATACCTGTCCATAATCTAACAGTGTTCAGGTTGATCTCAAAATACTTTAACTTAGGGGCACCTGGGTGGCTCAGTGGGTTAAAGCCTCTGCCTTCGGCTCAGGTCATGGTCTCGGGGTCCTGGGATCGAGCCCCACATCGGGCTCTCTGCTCAGCGGGGGCCTGCTTCCCTTCCTCTCATTCTGCCTGCCTCTCTGCCTACATGTGATCTCTGTCTGTCGAACAAATAAATAAAAATCTTTAAAAAAAAAAATCTATGATGATTGTTTAAAAAAAATACTTTAACTTACTGTCTCTAATCTTCAGTGGTTAATGGTTTAAAAGACAGTTCATCAACCATCAGTGCTCAGGTAAATGTATTTTTGTCCACAGTATTTGTTACTTATTTATAAAGAAACTATTCCGTAGCTCAGCAGTCATGTTTCTTTTTTTTTTTTTTTTTTTTTTTTTTTAAGATTTTATTTATTTATCAGAGGGGGGCGGGCAGAGAGCAAGCACAGGCAGACAGAATGGCAGGCAGAGGCAGAGGGAGAAGCAGACTCCCTGCTGAGCAAGGAGCCCGATGTGGGACTCGATCCCAGGACACTGGGATCATGACCTGAGCCGAAGGCAGCTGCTTAACCAACTAAGCCACCCAGGCGTCCCAGTCATGTTTCATAGTTCAGGAACACAGGTCAGTGATAAATTTCCGTGGAACTCAACCCAAAGAAATTTTTTACATTACAAAATCACTTTCCACTCTGAAAGATACCAGCCTTTTTCATCTCCTCAAAATCTCTCATGGAATCATAATTTCTGTAGAAATCTGCATATCCTTCTTTCTTGATTTGGCCACAGAAAACTTCTAGAAAGCTGCAACCCCTAGGGAATGTTCCAGCAATATGAAATCGCAGGTGCTTGGCCAGAAGGCCTCCCATCTGAGGTTTCGGCAAGCCCTGGAAGTCATGGTGGTTATTCTCCTTAACACCCAACCTCAAACCCAGCGTCTTTCCCAACTCCAGTAAGTGTGTGTTTTAATTAAGTCTGATTTCACTCTGCAGGGGGAACACACCTGAAACTAGAGGAACAGCTTATGTGGTCTATGAAGACATCTTCGATGCCAAAAATGCATGTGATCACCTTTCAGGATTCAATGTTTGTAACAGATACCTGGTGGTTTTGTACTATAATGCCAACAGGGTAAGTATCAGGCCACAGTCCTCATTTTGTGGGGAGCCCATGTTAAGAAGTAGTGTACCATGAGGGGAAGAGTATACTGTGAGTTCTTGGTTCGCTAGTGCTACTGGTGAAATTCATTTGATGACAGATCAGTAACTGTTAACCTTGGTGCTTACCACATTTCAGGCATTTCAGAAGATGGACACAAAAAAGAAGGAAGAACAGTTGAAGCTTCTCAAGGAGAAATATGGCATCAACACAGATCCACCAAAATAAACATTTTCTGCATTTTCATTTTAGACTAAAACCCATAAGTGACCACATCACCCTTTTCTTATTTTTAAGTAATGCTGAATGTTGTAATTTCTTATTCGAGATTCAAAAGGACCTGCTTGAAACTTTGATACATGTTAGAATGTTATATGAATAAACTTGTAAACTTTTTGTAAAACATGTCAGTGTTTTCTCTTAAACTTTCCCTTTTTATTTGATACCAGAAAACAAATCAGCAGTTGAACTGTATCAAGAATTGTTTGGTGGTAGGTGGTCACAGAGACCAAGCTTCTTAAGAGCAGGGAGCTTTTTGTATTCTTAATGCCTGTGATATTCAATCCAATGCTTAGCCATCAAGGGAAGTTTTTAGAGTGTTGTCATTTATTGAATGTTAACAACTCAGTGAAGGTAGCTATCTCCATTTTGCAGATAAGGAAACCAAAGCTCATTGTGTTGGTTGAATGAATAAAATGTTTACTTTAAAAGTTGCTATAACATCCACCAGTATTAACCATACCAGTACATTTGAATAATACATGCCTTACAGTTAACAAAACACTTTGTCCATATGAGTATGCCATCCTTAGAAGTCAGTTTTAGAAGTGGCCATTCAGATGACAGCACACTGTTAGAAATTTGAGAGCATGTTTCTTGGGTAGTGGTGTTGGTTGTTACATGTCTAAGATTGTATTGTGCAGTCTTTTCCTTTAGTTAATAAATGTCTGAATATCTTGGACCTTAGGTCATAGTATATCTTTGCCATAAATAGAATATAATGCTTTTCTTATATATAAAATTTAATGCTTATTCTTATAACCATACACTCCCATGGCATGGAAATAGTATGGTTATTACCACATTCATCATAGCTTGGCAGCTTGGAGGAGATAGCTATAATTTTCTTTTTATAGTTTAGACATGGGCCAAATGGAAAAACATGAACCAATTGTTTTGTATATAACTATAACCCAAAGTTAATTTGAAGGTACAAGCACTGAATCATTTAAATGGACAAAAAGCATCTCTTCTACTTTTAAGTGCATTTAGCTTTGCTGTCTGTGCTTACTTTAAGCTAATATGCTCTTTTATACTTCTGGTACTGTCTTCTCAAAGCCTACTATTGAAAATGAAAAGATTATTCCTCTTAATTATGTCAGTGCTTTCTGAAAGTGCTGTAAAAGACTAGAAAGAAACATTTCTAAGAAGGGCAGGGAGATGACAAAGGAGCCATAGCTTTAATTTCCTTCTGAATGCTTTTATGAATTCCTTATTAATTTGTGTAAAATGCATGGTGTACCTTTAGGTGTTTACCAATGTAAAATAATTTGCTAGAAGACTTTTTGTAAGGGGAAAACAGGCTTCGAGTGTGCTTTGTCTAAGTGGCAGACTGGCTTGCCCTAGTGCGGTTTTTTTAACTTAATAACAAGGGGAAATTGCTTCTATTGACAATTATAGCCAGTCCCATCCTTTGGATCAGTACATCTGTTAGCTGAATCTCATGACCTAAGGCTAAGAGTTTTTAAAATTCCAATTGTCTAGGGAGCCTGGGTGGCACAGTCAGCTGAGTGTCCGACTCTTGGCTTCAACTCAGGTCAAGATTTAAGCGTCGTGAGACTGAGCCCCATGCTGGGCTCCATGCTCAATGTGGAGTCTCCTTAAGTTTCTCTCCCTCTGCCCTCCACCCAGTTCTGTCTCTCAAATAAATAAATCTTTAAAAGAATTTTAAAATTAAAAATTCCAATTGTGAGGCAACTGGCTGGCTTAGTAGAGCATGTGACTCTTGATCTTGGGGTCGTAAGTTCAAGCCCCACGTTGAATGTAGAAATTACTTAAAAGCTTTAAAAATTCCTGGGGCGCCTGGGTGGCTCAGTGGGTTAAAGCCTCTGCTTTCGGCTCGGGTCATGGTCCCAGGGTCTTGAGATCAAGCCCTGCATCAGGCTCTCTGCTCAGCGAGGAACCTGCTTCCTCCTCTCTCTCTGCCTGCCTCTCTGCCTACTTGTGATCTCTGTCAAATAAATAAAACCTTTAAAAAAAAAAAAAACTTTAAAAACTCCAGTTTGGCAGTTTTGTGGCCTGTCCCACTTAAAAGAACTGGAATTCTGTAGATAAATATTGAGCACCAACTCTGCACCAAGCCTGTGTGTGCTAAGATGCTGAGGATGGACTTTTCATCAGTCTTCTACACCAGGCATCGAAGGCTATTTCTGAGACTCCTTTTAAGAGTACAAGGGATGATGGTTTTGTGTTCATGCACATGTATGAGTAAAGACGTGTGCCAGAGCTGCTTTACATCCACCTAGGTTAAATTTTGAGTTTCTAAGAAAGATTTTGTATGAATAGACTGGAAATTTGAAAATGACTGTAAGACAAAGATCTCATTACCACTTCCCTGCTTCACATGGCTCTCACAGGACAGTGTCCAAACTTGTTAGCATAATTTTCTGCATCACCTTTGAAGAGCGCCAGGAACGCAGGACCTGCGAGGCCTAGCATATTCTTTCCAGGTGCTAGCCAGTAGTTGTTCATTCACATTGGTGTGTTTTGGTTTTCTTCGCGTATATCTCCCATGACCACCTAGCCTATGAATACTCTACACTGAGATTTTTCTTCAGCTCCACAGTGGACACCCGAAATGGTCTTTGATGCCATTTTTAATTTTATCCTATTGATGTCACAGCAGAAAACAAGAGTACGTCTCTTATACAGGCAAAGTCCTAAGAAATTTTCAGACATCTGTGTCATTGAGAAAAGCTGGGGACTAAGACATGCTGAAGGAAGAAAAAAACCAGAAGGGAATGGGTGCAGCACCCTCTGGCTGGTCTGCTCCCACAACAGAAGTGAGACCAGGAATCAGGTAATTAAAAGCAAAGCACCCCCTTTCTCATTTCTTTTCCTCCATCTTAAAGCACTGCCTCTTAACTCCTCGATCCTCAGCAGAGGAATACAGCCCACAACAGAAGTGAGACCAGGAATCAGGTAATTAAAAGCAAAGCACCCCCTTTCTCATTTCTTTTCCTCCATCTTAAAGCACTGCCTCTTAACTCCTCGATCCTCAGCAGAGGAATACAGCCCAGGGCTTCCTGGAGACAAAAGGGGTAGATGAAGCAGCTAAGATAACATGGACCCGTATCTCATGTATGACATTATGTGACACGTATCGGTGAATCTATGCAGGAAAGTAAGTACTGACCGACCAGCCTCTCAATCTTAATTCCAAGTCCTCACTGACAGAATAACCCTGACTATGGCTAAGAAATTTTCTCAGCTATGTCAAAAAAAATTTCTTTAGCCACATTGCCCCAGGCTCCACAGTGGGCTGGTTATAAAACCCAACTGGGAATTCCCATAAGTTAACAGTAAATATAGATGAAAATATGCAGTACATATGGAAACAAGTTCAGAATCATAATACTCCAGTGTAAGGGCAAAACTAGATAAACGCAAAAACAAGCTCAGAACCACACATTCTTTTCAAAAGTAACTTCCCAGTGTAAGCGTATAGCTCCAAGACCTAACTCACCTTCATTTGTTCAGGCGTGGTGGTCTTTTCCATTTGGGTGTGGGGAACTTGTCCCTCTAAGTCCAAACACATTGCAAGGTCACGTAAAGTGTTGAGATCTTAACGCCACATTGCTTGGCTATGGGGTTTGAACATAATATGTCCCTTCAATTAGAGAAGAATTCTGAGCCTGTGAGGTGAGTGGCAAGTTAATACCTACCTTGTAGGGCTGCTTAGAGGGTTGGTGGCAATTTCATTTAAAAATACATAGAACAAGGCCAAGCATGTACAGAACTCACATCACAGCTGTTTATCATTCCTGGCTACTTGGAAGGCTCCCTTCCACTCTTTCCCAAGGGCAACTGACTTATGGAGTCCTTAAAGCACTTCCTTCCTGCAATAAGGATGGACAGGAATTTGTTAAGCACTTAGCCTTTATTTTACATATTTCCAAAGAGGACATTGTATAAGTCAGCAGCCAACAGAATTTCTAAGAGAGGAAGTGACAGCAAAGGTAACTGGCTCAAGTCCCTCTGTGTATACCATGTACATTTCATGTCTGAGCACCTTGTGTGTCTGGCTTAAGTAAGGCAGTGTAGATTGTGCGAACAAGAAATCTGTATTCTGTGGTCAGAAATGGCTACGACATGCATCACGCAAAATGCACAACCTGAAATGCTTTGATCTGCAACCAAAGTTTCCTCAAGCAAAGATGCGCGTGAACGATGACGAACACATACGGAGCAACTTGGGCAGAGCACGGAAAATGCTGTGGGGCTGTGACGTTAGCGCACTGATCAAGAGCCCCGAGCAGGAGGAGCCGTCCCAGTGGCCGAGCAGGCTAGGAGGGTGAGCAGCCGCCATCTCCAGCCACCTCGAGTTCCTTCCTGCCTTCACTCTAAGTTGAGCAGCTCCACGTCAAAGATGAGAGTGGCATTGGGAGGGATGACACCAGGGTGGCCCGTGGCTCCGTACGCCACATCAGGGGTGCAGGTCAGCTTCGCCCTCTGCCCCAAGCTCATCTAGCAGGGATGGGGGCAGATGGGGAGAGGAGAAAGAGGACCCAGCTTGATTTAAAAGAAAAAAGTAAAATAACTATGGCATTTTCCCCACACCATCCTCAAGGTTAACTCTGAAGATCTGAGACGAATTTTCTGAGTGGCACACTGGAGTGACGCAGGATTTAGATTCTGCCTCAGACCAGCAGAGACTTGACTGTGGGGCAGTCACTTCCACCAAAGCAGTCCCAAATCCATTCATCCAACAACCACTGCTGGTTACTCAATTAGCGCATGGCCCCGAGACTTGGATTTGTTCATAATCGTTCCTCACCCTCTTCCAAAAGAACGTAAAAAGGTTGTATAAAAGGCACACATCCAAGTATACACTCAAGGAGTTAACAGGAGCAGTCCATTAAAGACGTGAAGCAATCAGAGGCCACCGCGAGGTGGGGAGGGCTGAGGCACCTACTCTAACAGAGCACTGAATGGCCTCGGAGACCGAGGGAGAAGGGCATGCACCAGGGCTCACCACAGCAGTCATCAACACCTGGCACTGGTAGGACAGGTGAAATTTGAATAAAGCGGTGAAATTTGAATAAATCGATTTTTAAATTTTGAATAACCAACCCCCAAAATTGAATGGATCGGTTCATAGTTCTGTATCAATGTTAATGTATCATTGATCACAAACACATGTATAATTTGATCATTGTACTACGGTTATGTAAAACGTTCACATGTGGGGAATCTGGGTAAAGAATATATCGGAACTATTTCTGTGATATTTTTGCAAGTCTGAAATTTTTAAGTTAAAACAAAACGAAAAACTTGGGTCTCTCCACCCTCCAACTCTCCTGCTGCCTCAGTCCCAGACAGCTGGTGGCTCACAGGCCTCCAAAGCTAGTGCCGAGCAAGCCTGGAGGGATGTGCTTGGACTGAGAGCCCCCAGAGTGACTTGAAGGGGTCATGCTGGCAATGAGGGGGAAGGGGTGGGGGCACAAAGCCAGGCTGGCATTCCTGGCAGTAGAGGCCAAGCCACGGCGGTCTGTAATAGGGCAAGGGCAGCAGCGTACTGAGCCCAGACTCCCCAAATCCCCCCTACTGAGGATTCCCATCTTACCTGGGCTGCACCCTCTTCAAAACCCTTGATGACTTCCTGTTTGCCGATTCGGAATTTGAAAGGTTTGTTTCTGTCTCTGGACGAATCGAATTTCTTCCCATTTTGGAGCATTCCTGTGAAAGCAAGAAGAGGATGGAGAAGGGCGGCGGCCAGGACTCAACTCCCAGATCTGGGGCCGCCTGTCTAAATCGGAATTCCTGGGGCACCTGGGTGGCTCAGCGGGTAAAGCCTCTGCCTTCGACTCAGGCCATGATCCCAGAGTCCTGGGATCGAGCCCCGCATCGAGTCCCGCATCAGGCTCTCTGCTCAGCAGGGAGCCCGCTTCCCCCTCTCTCTCTGCCTGCCGCTCTGCCTGCCGCTCTGCCTACTTGTGATCTCTGTTTGTCAAATAAATAAATAAAATCTTTAAAAAAATAAAATAAAACGGAATTCCTATTCTGCAAAAACCTGTGCCTCTTCCAATCTCCCCACCTGCCCTGTCACCTAAGCAAGAAACCCCAATACTTTGCTCTGCCTTACCCCACACACAGCCTACGAAGTCCTACGCATCTCTGCAATCTACATACTTTCTCCGTTTCTTCTACCACCCCATAACTCCACCACATCCCCATCGTGTCTCACCTGTGTACAGGACACCCTCTAACTGTCTTTGTACTCACTCTCCTTCCTGCCTTCCCGCAGGAGCTCCCGGAGGCAGATCGAAAGGCACTTCCAGACCCAGAGGCTGCCTGTCTGATAACCCTCGCTGCTTCCCCCTGCCTTGCCTTTTCCCCCTGTCCTATTCAGGTCACACCTTTCTCAAATACCTCTGTGCTTTACAGCCTTTTCTGTGTCACTTCCTCCGCCCAAGGATGTTTCTGCCTCAGGCTGCCTCTCCACCTGCTTTTCACAAGGTTCCCTGACATGCAAAACCCAAAAGCCATATCATTCCTTCCGGCAATGAACAGAACAAAGTGACCCAGTCAAGGGTGGCCACCAGACCCCATAAAAAGGGCCTATTTGAACCTGGAACAGCTCAATGCTGCCTCCAAGTGCAGTTGCCTTGTCATCCCTGAGGTAGAAATATTGTCTCATTCCTGCCGACTAAGGCTCAAGAGCTGTTTTTCTGTTTTTAGATCATATTGATGATTGGCTCAAAGATCAGACCTTCTTTTTAAAGATTTATTTTATTTTATTTATTTGAGAGAGAGAGAGCGGGAGAGGGGAAAGGTCAGAGGGAGAAGCAGACTCCCTGCTGAGCAGGGAGCCCAATGTGGGACTTGATCCCAGGACTCCAGGATCATGACCTGAGCCGAAAGAAGGCAATTGCTTAACGAACTGAGCCACCTAGGTGCCCCAGATCAGACCTTCTATAAACGATGCCCTCCCACAATTTCTTCCTGCACCCCGCAGATCACAACAAAAGGCAATTTTAGACCAGAGAAAAATCTGGCCCGTAAGTTCAGAGACGGGATTCTGACTTCATGCTGGCAATAACTCCCTGTGTAAAGTTAGGTAAATCACTTCCTTTCTCATGGCCTCAGTTCTGTCATGTTTAACACGAGAGATAGAGACAGGCTTAGTGTGTGAGCATCTATGACTCCACTTCCTAATTGCTACCACTTAAATGTATGCAAGGGGCAGTCTCATTTTCCTGCTTTCTGGGTAGAATAAAATGGATTCTTACTCTGGGTACAAAATCAGGCAAAGGAGAAAACCCTGCGGCTACACAGATGGATACTAAGGAGATCGAATACAAACTCAGGCACACACACAGGTTGCTAAGATAGAGATACCTGTGCGAGCTCATCGGCACTTATGCACCCACATTCATTAGAAAGACCCAATGGTCAAACAGATTCAAAGAGAAGATTTAAATCCACAAATCTACATACATTCAACAAGATGCATACTTGGACAAGTACACATACGACTATTCACACACACATTCCCTTTGAAAACTGCTTTCTCATTTCCCAACTTCTTCAGGTTTTACCTGACTCAATATACTTCGGACCATATGTAGTCATCTACTGCTACAAGTTCAGCCGAAACCATGCAGCCCAGAAACAGAAGCACATATATATGGTGACCTGATTCAACAAAGGTGTCATGGCAATGCAGCAGATAAAGGATGATTTTTTAAAAATAATTAATGGTGCTAGATCAATTGCATGTCCATATGGAAAAAAAAATGAACCTTGACCCTTACCTTATGCACACATAAAAACTGATTCCAGCTGAATGAGAGACTTAAATATGAAAAATAAAATAATAAAGCTTTTACAAGATAACAAACAGAAGGATATCTTCATGACCTAGGGACAAAGATTTCTGAACTGAACACAAAAGTACTAACTATAAAGGAAAAGATCGGTATGTAGGACTTCACTAAAATTAAGAACTTCTAGGGGCGCCTGGGTAGCTCAGTTGGTTAAGCATCTGCCTTCAGCTCAGGTCAAGATCCCAGAGTCCAGGGATCAAGTCCTGCATCGGGCTCCCTGCTCAGCAGGAAGCTTGCTTCTCCCTCTGCCTCCTGCTCCCCCTACTTGTGCGCTCTCTCTCTCTCTCTGACAAATAAATAAATAAAATCTTCAAATAAAATAAAGAACTTCTATTGATAAAAATGCCATTAAGAGAGTAAAAAGACAAGCGCTGGCATGGGTGGTGATTTGAATCAGTATAACTAACAAAAGACTTGTATCTACAATATATAAAGAATTCCTGGGGCACCTGGGTGGCTGAGTTGGTTAAGCATCTGACTCCAGATTTCAGCTCAGGTCATAATCTAAGGTTGTGAGATTGAGCCCCAGGTCAGGCTCTGTGCAGGTGTGAAACCTGCTTAAGATTCTCTCTCTCCCTTTCCTGCTGTTCCCCCCCCCCATGCTCTCTCTTAAATAATAATAATAATAATAATAATTTCCATAAGTCAATAAGAAAAAGACAGCCAACCCAATTTTTATATTGGACAAAACATGAGAGACTAAAGAGTATATCCAAATGGCCAGTAAGCACATGAAAAGGTATTCAACTTCATTAGTCATCAGGGCAGTGCAAATAAAAAACCACAATGAAATACCACCAGACACCCACCTCGGTGGGCCAAAAACAAAACAAAAACATGGTGATGCCAGGTGTCGATGAGGATGCGGGAGAACTGCAACTCTCGTATATGGCTGATGGCAGTAGAAATCGGCAGGACAACTCTGGGAGGCTGTCTGGCAGTATCTGATAAAGCTGAGCATTGCTATATAATCCTGTGCCCAAGTAGCACCACTTCTGGGTGTATACCAACCAAAATGTGTACATATGTCCATCAAAAGACACCTACAGGACTGTTCAAAGCAATACTATTCATAATAGCAAAAAACTATCAACAACCCAAATGTTCATCAATTGTTGCAAAGATAAATTATAATTTATTCATCATACAATAAACTGTACAGGAATAAAAAAGAACAAATTAGGGGCCCCTGGGTGACTCAATCCGTTAAGGATCTGACTCTTGATTTCAGTTCAGGTCATGATCTCAGGGTCATGGGATCGAGCCCCCATGCTGAGCTCCATGCTCAGCGCAAAGTTTACTTGAGATTCTCACTCCCTCCCTCTCTGCCCCTCCCCCTGCTCATATGTGCATTCTCTCTCTCCAATAAATAAATCAATCTTAAAAAAAAAAAAAAAAGAACCAACATAATCTCACAGACATAATATTGAGTAAAATAAGCCAAACACAAAAGAGTGCAGACTCTATGATTCCATTTCTATGATATTCAATAAGAGGACAAGCCAGCCAATTGATGGGGACAAAGGTATGCTGGTTACCTTCAAAGAGGTCTGATGACTAGGAGGAGAGATTAGGTAGATGCCTGGGCCAGAGTTCATTCTGGAAATGTAGATGCTGATCTGGGTGGTGGTTATATTTAAGTGTAATCACTTCGAAAAATTTCATTGAGCTGTACATCTCAGATTTATGTTCTCTACTGTGTTCATATTTAATTAAGAAGTTTACCAAAAAGTCCCATACAGTCCCCTCTAGGTTTGAGGAAACAGTCCCTCCCTAAACTAGAGGCACTCATGTCCAATGTTAATGTTTAATGCACATCACCTGCTCTCTGTATCTACTGTGAAAAGTCTTTGCAAAAGGATGTTGTGGTTTTAGTAACTTGATAAGTACTGGTCTGTCTACAACATGTAGAACAGATAAATCAATTACACAGGTCAGAGGCCCCAGAGGACTCATGGTAATTAGGCCACATCACCGGGAGATAAAACACAGCTCTAGCCCACTGACGTCAGCGACCGGCAACACAGCTGTTGAGAAATACCCACACTGTCTGCCTAGATTTAACCTGGCACTTCACACTGGCCCAGAGAACTGCTAAAAATGGCCCCATCTGAATGCGTCCTAGGAACTAAACTGGCCTTGCTGTCTGCTAAGTGGCTGTCACCAAGTTTGCCACATTGGGAAGCAGGTCACAAGGCAGAGCACTCACTCCTCTGGGAACAAATACCTGCTCGTGATCTTCCTGCCAGCAGACCTCAGGAACTCCATCTAGAATGTTCCTCAGCCCACCTGACCTTCCAGTATAGAGCATCCAAGAGGGATCAGCAGAGATGTGGGGCCCTTCTCCCATTCCCACGGCACCTTGAGACAGGCATTCCTGTCACCCTCCCAACACTGCCTGAGAGCCTCTGGATCATGGGTCTGTCCCACTCTCCAAACTCCCCAAAGAAGGAAGGAATCCTCCCTTTTCATCTGTGTGTCCCCAGTGCCCAGCACAGCATGTCGCACACAGTAGGTACTCAATAACAGTAAGCCAGTCGAATAGTCTGTTTTTGAAAAAAGAAAGGAAATGCTGGGGCGCCTGGGTGGCTCAGTGGGTTAAAGTCTCTGCCTTCGGCTTGGGTCATGATCCCAGGGTCCTGGGATCGAGCCCCACATCAGGCTTTCTGCTCAGTGGGGAACCTGCTTCCTCCTTTCTCTCTCTGCCTGCCTCTCTGCCTACTTCTGTCAATTAAATACATAAAAATCTTTGGGAAAAAAAAAAAAAAAAGAAAGGAAGGAAATGCTGAGGAAGTCAACCTCCTCTTCTCTAACAACATTGTAGGAGGAGAGACGAGTCTACAGGGAAGATCAGGGCTCTCAGGGCTTTAAGAAGGGACTTCTACATATCAGACAGGACCAGGAGGGCCAGGCTCCACGCTGCCCACCACAGAGGAAAGAGAATGGAGGTGGCTTGGCTCAGCTAGAGGCTGGTTCCACACGCAGCTCCTGCTGGGACAAGTGGGGAAGGGGTATCCTTGCAAGCCCCCTTTCCTGTATGCACAAGGCTGGCTCAAGAAGTGAGGGGAGCCTACCTGTGTAGTGCACCACACACGTCTGTCCCTTCTTGGGGAACGTCCTTCCTGCAAAGAGACGTGAACGAATAAGGTATTGGGAAAAGTCCCCTGGGATGTTCAGGTGTGCCTGTGACCCGAAGGTCTGGCCCACACTCCCCTCCACACCATGGGGATGCCCACGGCTCTACTTCCGGCTTTGTGCCTTGTATGAGCCAGGCTGGTCCCTTCACCTCTATTTGACTTGAACTTTACTCCCTTGCATTCCTCCACTCCACTCTCTCCTTGTTATTTTCCTTTCTTCAACTTCTCCTTTCCCTTTCCTTCATTCATTCCCCAGACATCGACTGACAGCCTATGACGTGCCTGGACCAGATTCCAGAAACACAGAGCCATCTATGAACTCATGGTGAAGTCAGGGAAACAGACACATAAATAAATAATCGATTATAATGCAGGATGATGGCTGCAATCAAGGATTAAGAAGCATAATCCTTCACACATATTTACAGAACCTACTACATGCCGAAGCCTGGGCCTGATTTCAGGGACCCGGCAGTAAACCATACAGACAAGATCCCTACTCCTCTGGAGTTCACATTCTAGTGGAGAGAAAGAAACAGTACTCAAATAAACAAGACGATTATAAATCATGATAATTCTCTAAGGAAAAGAAACACAATGACAAGTTAAAGACAGACGTGACGGACAGGCCGTTTTAGAAAAGGGGGTCCAGGATGGCCTCTCAGAAAAGGTGACATTTGGGCTGAATCTTGAAAGATGAATAAGATGCTGGGGAAAGCACTGCAGGAAGAGGGAGCTGCCTGCACATCAACTCTGAGACAGAAAAGGATTGGAGCATTTGAAGAAGAGAACCGAAGGCCCTGTGGCTGGAAAGAAGAGAGGGCGAGGGACACAAGTGGGAAAGAGCCGGATCACGGCGGGGGGGAGGGGGCGCAGCGCGGCGCTGGATTTAACTCCAAGTGCAATAAGAAATAAGAAGCCACTGGAGGATTTTAAGTAAGAGAATGACATAATCTGAATTAAGATTTTATAAGATCACTCTGGCTGCTGCGTGTAGGATGGACGATTAGGCGCCTCTTGCAATAATCCAGACAGGAAATCAATTATGGCTTGAGTTAATGTGGTGGCAGCAGAGAATAGAGCAAAATAGATATACTTGGGAAACGGGGCTGACAGGGTACATTAACAGAGTGGGGATGGGGTCCAGGAGGAGGGAGAAGGAGAAATTGAGTACAATGCTTGGGTTTTCAGTTTGGGCTACAGGATGGACCGTGAACTAATTCCAGGTGGGGAGGACTGGGGAGGAGCAGATTTGAGCAGTTGGCAATCTTGAAATGCCTATTAGACATCTGAGTTTATATTGCAAGTAGGCAGATGGAGAGTCTGCACTGGAGGTATCAATCTGGGCGGAATTTAAAGCCACAGGCCTGGATGGCAAAGCTTAGGGTGGTTAACAACTGAGTCAACACGTTGAAGACTCTGTGGGAGTCAGGGAAAGCATCTTAAAGGATTAATAGTTTGCCAGAGGAAATAAAGGGAGATAATCTGGGAAGAGAGAACAACACATTCAAAGGGCCAGTCGAGCACTAGTGCAAGCCCTGTCTGGCTCACTGCTGTAACCCCAGGGCCTAGCACAGAGTACGTGTTCAATAAATATTTGCAGAATGCTGGTGTGTTTAACCACTTTGCAGGAGCTTGTTGAAGTTGGAGAAGAAGGTGGTGGTGGGGGTAGGGGCTGTAGTAAGAGAGGAGGCTTGACTGTGGAAGGTAAGACTAGACTAGATCACCATTTGTCTGGAGAACGAAAGGGAAGGCTCATTAAAACACAAGGCAGGGAGGTGGGGTGGGGGTCAGTAGAATGGGACAGGAAAGGTCACACATGCATTTTAAAGGGTCCTCAGGCTATGGTGTGGAAAATAGGTGGTGAGTTAGGGAGACCCAATGGAAGGCAAAAAGGCAAGAGTGGAGGTGGGGTGACTAGTTCAGAAGATGTGCAGAAATCCAGGTGAGAGATGATGGTGGCCAGAACCAGGGCGGGGACTAATGGGATGGAGCCTAGAGATGTTCAGCAGAAGGACGAGTCCTGTCAGACTTGCTGTGGGGCTCAACCAAGATGCGGTGTCCCCAGTGCTAACAGTACAATAGCTCGGCCCTTCCGTGTCTTCTTGCTGGACTCAGGGGTTTAGACTGTTGAAAGCAGAAGGCCAAAGCTCTTCCAGGCTTTCTCTAAAAATCTAATCTCCCTCAAGAGAAAATGCCCCTTGTCCTTGGCCAGGGAGAGAGGATAACTAGAGAAAACGATAAAGGCTACTTCGAGCCAGGGAAGGGAGAAGAGGCCTCCAGCCCTCTGGCAGAACTCAGTGGCAGGGCTCTGGGGTGTGACGAGGTCTCAGGGTGACGGTTCCTGGGACTCAGCATCATGGTTCCCAGAGTGGACAAAGAAACCTGTCCATACCTGCCTGGTGATGGGGTAAGGGCCCGGGACCTCGAGAGACCACTGCCTTTTTTAACAAGGAGGGTGGCCTGGAACCAAGAGGTCCTCTAATTTCCTAGGAGGGGTGGGGGCTGTCAGTTAGGTCTCACATGAAGTCTGTCTGTCAAATTCTGCAGAAATGGAGGCTCTGGACTGGATTAAGTTTCATTTAAAAAATTTAAAAATGGCTATTCTTGCACATCCAAACCCATTTATGCAAGAGATGTCTGGCGTGTAAAGTAGTGGTGCCAGTCCCGGGGGGGCAGGGAAAGGGGAATAACAGAGGAGTGCTTGGGAGTGGGAAGGACAAGGCGCAGGAGTTGTTTTGGACTTTCTGAATTAGGTATCCATGGGACATCCAGACAGAGGTCGAGCAGCAGTTGGATAAACGGACCACCTTGAACTCGGGTCGTAGGTCTGGGCTGGAGGCTTAAGTTTGGAGGCCATCGGTTTGCAGACGGTAATGAAAGCCATGGGAGTGTACAGGATGGCTGGAGAGGCTGAGTGGGGCGGGGAGGATAAAGCAAGATGCAGAGGCGGCGGAGGGAGCGCTTCTTCCTTCCCAGACTGGCTGGGTCCCCACTACGTCTCACCGCCCAGCCCACAGGGGCCGCCCGACCGGAGGCCCGGAGGGGGGCGCGTTAGAAAGGGCTGCCCCAAGCAGAAGGGATCCCTTCCAGCTGTCCCCAGGGCTCACCTAGCAGACAGGGAAAGCAGAGCTAACTAAAGCCCTGCCCTGGGAAATCAGCAGTAGCAGATAAGTGAGTGGTTGCAGCCGCGGCGGCGGCGGCCCGAAGCCCCCGGGGCGGTGGCGGGCCGCAGACCCCCGCCTCCTGGCCACCGCCTTCGATCCCCTAGGTGAGCCGGCGCGGAAGAGGATGGTGGAGGATCGTCTGCTAGACCCCCAACAATCCTATCTGGGGTCTCCTCCCGCCGCCCCCATCCTATGTCCGCCCCCGACTCAGCACCCTCCGCGCCACCTCTGAATCAGACCCCCGCCCGCCCGGCTCCGCCCCGGGACCCTTCCTCCTCCCCCGGCTCCGCCGCCCGGTACCGTCTCCTGGGGAGATGGTCTCGATCTCCACGCCCATCGCAGTCCCACTGGCCCCGCCTCCGAGGGTCCCCGCTGCTGCCCCGACCCCGGCTCGGCTCCGGCCCTGGCCCCGCTGGCGCTCCGGCTCGCCTCCCCGCCGCCACTGCAGAGCCGGAGGAGGTGCGGCGGGAGTCGGGACCTGCGCGGGGAGGGGCCACGGGGAAGGGGGCGGCGGGGCGGAGCGGCGCGGAAAGGTGGGGTCGACTGGGGCGGGGCCCGGGGGAAGGGACCCTGACGCGGCTGCTCCCTAGCTTGGCCAGGCTTACGGTCATCAACTGCGGAGGATGGGGAGGAAGGCATGAGACACCCGCGCATCTATGCATCCATCCATCCATTTATCCATCGATCTATCCATCCGTTCAACACATTTATCTAGCATGTACTCTGTGTTAAGCTCTGGGGAGTCAAGCCGGTCCCACAGACTAGGGGAAAGCCGGCAACTAAACCAACACTTTAAGTACATGCGCTCACTGGAGTTCAGAACGTTAAGGAAACACCTGAGAGGTATTTACCCTAGCTCGACTGCCCGGAATGTAGGAGCATTCTGGCGACGCGCGGTGGGGTAGGGGGGGCGGGGGATGGGAGGGAATGGGATGGCAGGAAGGGAGGAAACCAGTCATTACCCTACTGCAACCACCCTAAACCCCTATTCACCATCCCTTCTGCCCCACTCATAGGGAACTTCCCACCTTTCAAGGCAAAGAACTGCGCCCTGCGGATACCAATTAAACTAAGGCAGAATCGCTATCACCAGAGAACGAAATTTGGGACGGGTGGGGACACGGAGAGTTAGTTACAGCGTGGAGTGATTCGTGCTGTGGGATGAATGAGTAAATTCTATCCTGAGCTCCTCTTCCACGTCAGACCCCTCACCTCCACCCAAAAGAGTTCCAGGAATCTGGAAAGGTATCTTTGGAGGAGATAACATTTGCTTGAAGAATGAATGGAACTTTAATTTTTCCCTCTCTTTTTCTCTCATTTTTCCATGCCTTGTTTTAAAAATTGACGCGAGGCCATGATTCTGACCAGCGGTACTGGAATATAGGCACGAGGATAAACGCCTGAGCAGAGGCATCCATAATGGGCCCTAGAATGTTCTTCCTCCATTCCCCCCCCCCAGCCCCCCTGCCCCCACTGTCCCAGGTGGTAAGGCCAGACTTCAGGTTATCAGCATCGCTGAAGGAGGACTGGCTGTTTTGTTCAAGAAAGATGATGGTCGACTGTACTGTGAGGGTCAGCATCTGAAATTCCACATGGACTGCTTCACGGCGTGGCCTAGAGTCTCCCAGGTGTATAGCTGAAGTCTAGAGACACACTAGGTCCTTGGACTCTGGCCGTGGGGAGGCACTCTTGGGGTAAGTGTAGAACAGGGGTTTGTAACTCGGACAGGTCCATGGAGCGGCTTCGGTTGAATGCACAATATCTTGTATGCGGATAAGAACATTTTTGTGGGTAGATTTGACCACATTTAAATACGTCCTCAACACCTTCTCACCCCTTGTCCCCTATCCTCTCCCCCCAAAAGTTAAGAAACCGTGTTGACTCTAGGGATCCTGTATTCTTTCCTAGACTAAGAATCGAGGAGAAGTGGAGGAAGGTTCTACTCTTACGGAGAGTCGAACTGTGGCTGGTTTATTGTAGATTAAATTGTACAGAAACTACTACTCCCAGAGATCTGTGCAGCAAATCCCCAGCTTACTGGTCAGGGGAAAGACCCTCCCCTAACGTGACACAAGCAAAAGCCAACAGGCAGAAGGCATTGTGGGGCGGGCCCACTACCGGTCACCTATCAGAGGCCGGGGAGCAGATGCTTCCGGTATTCGCTCTGGGCTCCGGATCCCGCGGCAGCCGGGAGTCTTATTTTCTGTGGGCAGTAATACTGAAGGTATTTTGTTTTCGCTGCTGCCCAGCTTAGCTGGTGTGGGGAGGCTGTGTGTGGGCCGGGAGGGAGGTGGGGAGACCCGCACCTGTTGGGGAATGGGGAGGAGACCCAGGCGTGCTGAGAGGATGGGGAGAATGGGAGTAGGAGGCACGCGGGCGAAGGACTGGCGGCTGTGGACAAGCGAGGGGTGGGTTTAAATGTTTGAATATATTCCATGTGACTCATTAGTGACACTTCTGGGGATGTATCCTAAGGAAACCATTCGAAATGAAGAACATGCTTTATGCATAAAAACCTTTATCACAGCCTTATTTATCATAAGGTAAAGTTGGCTTTTTTTTTTTTTTTAAGATTTTATTTATTTATTTGACAGACAGAGATCACAAGTAGGCAGAGAGGCAGGCAGAGAGAGAGAGGAGGAAGCAGGCTCTGCACTGAGCAGAGAGCCGGATGCGGGGCTCGATCCCAGGACCCTGGGATCATGATCTGAGCCGAAGGCAGAGGCTTTAACCCACTGAGCCACCCAGGCGCCCCTAAAGTTGGCTTTTAAACCTTAAAACCAAGCGTCGCAACAGTGAGGAAATATACGACTTGACTTACTGAATATTAAGTGGCTTCTAAAAATAATTTATAAAATTTAAATGGCATGGGAAAACGATATGTAATAAGTGAAAAGTCGTGATATGAAATTGTATACAGTATGAGTGAAAAAAATTAACCAAAACTACATAGAAAAAAGCCCAGAGGGATGTTATTATAATTTTGTTCCTTTGGATGAATGTGGGATTTTGTGTGTGTGTGTGTGAATTTACCTTTTTACCTTTCTTGTGTGTTAATTTAAAAAAGTGTAAAGAACTTGAAATTATTTTATAGTGGAAACACAACAAACAGAAAAACAAACTGGGGGTTGTGTAGCTCTGTTTAAACCAGCTGGAAGTGGTCCGGTTCACCTAAGCCCCTTGATACTCCCTGTGAGTTGTCTTTAAAGATTAAAAAACAGAATTAAATGGCCACAGGCTGAGCACCAGGTTTTGGTTCTGAGCATCTCTCTAGAGAACTAATAACAGAGAGCTTTTCTTTCCCTAAAACTCCCTGAAATCTTATAGTCTGAGGTTTGAGAGGCCAACAAGTATACAGTTAGCTTCAGGCAGAATTTAAATATTTTTTTAAATGCAAGGGGCACCTGGGTGGCTCAGTGGGTTAAGCCTCTGCCTTCGTTCAGGTCATGATCTCAGGGTCCTGTTACAGAGAGCGCTGCTGCTGTCAGGCTCTCTGCTCAGCAGGGAGCCTGCTCCACCCCCCCGCCCACCCGTCTGCTTGTGATCTCTGTCTGTCAGATAAATAAATAAAAATCTTTTTTTTTTTTTTTAATGCAAGATAATTGGGAAACTTCTGAAGCCTGTTTCGACCTCTGTCTTCTTGCACTGTGATCTTTCACTGCCAGGCTGTCCACTGCTTTGGCTTTAACTGCCTATGTTGTGACAGTGACTCCCAAATCCTTGACCTCTGACTGCCTAAGGTGCATTGCTACCCTATAGACATCTTAGATGAAGCAGATCTAATACAAAATTTATCACACACTGCACACTGTTCCTACCTCTGAAGCACACTCTGCCCTGTATCTCTGATTAACAATTCCTGATTAACAATTCTGATTAACAATTCTCTGGTTCAACAATTTCCCAAGAAAAAATTTGTGTGTTGTACTTAATTCTCGTTTCCTCCTCACCACTTATATCCTTTACCTGATATCACGATGTATTCCGTCTGCCTTAGAAATCTCTCTTGAATCAGGCCCTCTTTCTCTACTGAAGTAGCTGCTACAAACTTGGCTCCCTTTCTCATTATGACATTCAGACTATTTTGTGGCCCCTTATTCAACTTACCAGGCTTCTTTCTGAGGTCTGTCCTGCACGTTCACATGAATGTGTGCTAATGCCTCCTAATTCCTCAGCAGCTCTTTGTGATCTGGGAGATAAGGTAGGAAAGCTGTATCGATCTCAGAAAATAGAAGGCCTGAAATACCCTGCTAACACCGTAAGAACTTTTTAAAATATGTGTCGACTGTAGAGCTAAAGTATTTGAACAGAAGAACAAAATGACCATAGCTGTGTTTTTTTTTTTTTTAAAAGGTGATTCTGCCCTGGGCCATCTGGGTGGCTCAGTGGGTTGAGCATCCAGCTCTTGGTTTCAGCTCAGGTCATGATCTCATTCATCCTGGAATCAAGTCCACTTGAAGATTCTCTCCCTCTACACTTCCCCTCACTCTTGCATGGAAGCGTGAATGCACACACTCTTTCTCTCTCTCAGATAAATAAATCTTAAAAAAAAAAAAAAAGACGGTTCTGCCCAGTCACATAAGCATTCAGCCTCTGGGGAAGGAAGAGCCTAGCGTCCAGAGGATACCTCCTTGACTAACCCTGCTAAAAAGGAAGAGGTGATCAGGACCTGAACTAGCAGTGGAGTACAAAGGTTTGGAACGAATTTTTATAATTTGTGTTAGGTTTTTGCCAAGTTTCTTCTTGTTACTAAGGATGAAAATACTAAAATTAATTTTTCTAAAAATCTCAGTAACATAATCATGTTTGTTCTTCCCTTATATATAAATACTTACCCTATACTACCCCTGGTCATACATACCTTCAATGACATTAGCCTTACTTGAGTGGCCTAAAACATATCACATAAATTGCCTTTGATATAACTGGCCCGTTAGGAATTTTTTCTGCCCAGGAAAATGTATCATGCATTATTTATTAATAAAAGTCTTTTAAAGTGCATAAGTAGATATTAGAGGAAAACATATATTATCTTATATAAGACCAGTGGGTTAGAGATGGCAGTTTTCTTCATTAGTAACAACAGGGGACTTACTCCTCCATTTAGCAAGCCACCACAGACCCACTTAATCTGACATCATGTGGCAGCATAATAGACCGTTCCTTCTTAGTAAACTCTACAGGCAAGGGCAAGGTTAGCAAAGAGGTATGAGAAATAAGTTGCAGATAAATTAAAAGCAAATCACCAGGCAGTTTGGTAGAGAATACATTTTTTTTTTCAAGATTTATTTATTTGAGAGAGACAGCATGAGTGGGAGGGCAGAGGGAGAGGGAGAGAGAGTCACAGGCAGACTTCCCATTGAGTGCAGAGCCCCACGTGGGGCTGGATCCCATGACCCTGAGATCACCACCCAAGCCTAAACAATGAGTTGGACACCGAACCATCTGTGCCACTCAGGTGCCGGGTAGAGACTGCATTTCTGTGCATTTAGAGTCCAAAGGCAACTTCTCAAGTTCTGTCTTTGACATATACTGCTCAGTAAAACAGGGTTGAAAAACGTCCATTGGGTTCAGCGACATAGATGCCTCTGGTGGGTTGGTGAACGCTATTTCAAGGAAATGGTATTAGGGTAACTTTGGAGTGGGTTAAGAAGAGAGTGGTGACGAGGTGCTTGACTGGTTTAGTCGGTGGAGTGCTCCATTCTTGATCTCAGGGTCTTGAGTTTAAGCCGCAGGCTGGGTGTAGAGATTACTTAAAAAAAAGTGGTAAAGAAGTGGACACTGCAAGTTCAGACAATTCTTTGATAATTAGTAAGATTGAACATCACTCTAAAGATTGTTTATTAACTATACTATTTTATAAATTGCCTATTGATAGACTTTGGCCATTTTAAAATTCAGGTGGTTGGTTCAAAATAGTATTTTTTTTTTCAAAATAGTATATTTTTTTAAGATTTTATTTATTTATTTGAGAGAGAGAGCACAAGCAAGAGAGCAGAAACAGCAGAAGGAGAAAGAGAAGCAGAATTCCTGCTGTGCAGGGAGCCCGATTCTGGGCTGGATCCCAGGATCCTGGGATATGACCTGAGCTGAAAGCAGTTGCTTAACCGACTGAGCCACCCAGGTGCCCCAGTGAGCTTAATGAGGTCACATTTAAATCTTTATTTCCTTCTTTCAATCACGAAAAGACTATTTGAATACATACTTATTATAAAACAGTTTTTTAAAAACATACAGAAATAAGAGTCCCATCACTGCACTCCATTTTAGTTATCTATCTTGAACAGTTTTGCTGTGTATCGTTCCCAATTTTTGTCTGCATCTTTATGTAAATATATACAAGTACCCATGTTTGTTTGTTTGTTTTTTCTTCTAAAGGAAGAATATAGATGAAAGAAAACTGTTTGAATACCTTAAAAAGGAGATTCTTTTAAGACATCTTGGATCCTGAATTGCAGTAAAAATAATCACTCTGTTGGGACGCCTGGGTGGTTCGGGTTAAGCCTCTGCCTTCGGCTCAGGTCTTGATCCCAGGGTCCTGGGATCTAGTCCTGCATCAGACCCTTGCTTAGCAGGGAGCCTGCTTCTCTCTCCATGTCTGCCTGCTTATGTGCTCTTTCTCTTTCTGACAAATAAATAAATAAAATCTTTTAAAAAAAATCACTGTCAAATAACACAGTGTGTTTTAGAATTGGATTTTGGTACTTAATTTTATAAGATTTTAATGTTTATGCACATGTATGATAGTATATATAATTGTTACATAATCTATTTACAAAAAGAATTTGGGGCAGACATCCACTGTGTTGATCAACTCCATGATGAGTTGATTCATTTCAGGCTTTAAGTGCATGTTGCATATTTTATTGGCTCTCCCGAATTCACCCCAGCATCATAGCCAGCTACATCCAAAAATTGTGATTACGGTAACTTAGACACAGGATTAGTAGTCAGGGTGCAAATTTTTTATTTACTTGATTCCTTTCAGTGTCTTGAAACTTTGAACCAAGAACTGCTACCATGGGCATTGCTATCATTTTGCCTAAATTACTGATTTTTAGTATCTTGCTTGTGATAAGGGAAGTTTGCACTAGGGGTGCCCAAAAAATACATTTTGGGTGCATAAATGGCCAAGTGTAAAAACTAGTATTCCACAGAGGCAATCATAAAATGAACCTGTGAGACAAAAGAAAAATCTGAAATTTTATTTCTATTATTAAAACAATATAGTCATCATTACATTTCAAAGGTTTGACTTTTTTTTTTTTTTTTTTTTTTTTGACAGGCAGAGATCACAAGTAGGCAGAGAGGCAGACAGAGAGAGAGAGGAAGGAAATCAGGCTCCCTGCTGAGCAGAGAGCCCGATGCGGGGCTCGATTCCAGGATGCTGGGATCATGACCTGAGCTGAAAGAAGAGGCTTTAACCCACTGAGCCACCCAGGCACCCCAGGTTTGACCTTATTTTGTAGGAAAAATAATTTCTCAGCAATATTGTGTCCTGGATTGTACTTGTGGTCAACAAGATACATACTTTCAGTGCTAAAAAAGCCACTTCCTTTCAGCTGCAAGGTATTTTGGGTACCTCATTTTTATTTAACAGTTTTTTCCATCATTCTCTTTTTCATTATTATGTCTGGACTGAAAATGATTTATCAGGAATTTTGGAGCTTTTCCACCTCATGAAAACTGGTGACAAGTTCACTGTCTGCCTTTAATTCATTCTCACAGCTTATAAATAATTCCCAGTTAGGATGTTTAATTAAGTGACCCATGGCTAAATATAATTTAAAAACTAAAAAGTAGGGGTATCTGGCTGGCTCAGTGGGTGAAGCTTGACTCTTGATCTTGGGATAATGAGCTCAAGCCCCTTGTTGGGTGTAGAGATTACAAAAAGTCTAAAAAATGGGGGTCCTGGGTCAAGCATCTATCTTCAGCTCAGGTCATGATCCCAGGGTCCCTTGATTGAGACCCACATCAGGCTCCCTGCTCAGCAGGATGCCTGCTTCTTCCTCTCCCACTTCCTTGCTTGTGTTCCTTCTCTCGCTGTCTCTTTCTTCAAATAATTTTTTTTTAAAGTCTTAAAAAAAAAAGTTAAACACAGTTCCTTAATATTTTTTGTTTAATAAATACTAATGTGATGAACAGTTTTACCAAGATTAGAACTAGAATTAATTTCTATAACTGTGCATTTATTTTTATTTAAATTTCATAAACATTGGGGCACCTGGGAGACTCAGTTGGTTAAGTGTCTGACTTGATTTCAGCTCAGGTCCTGATCTCATGGGTCATAGGATAGAGCCCTGTGTTCGGCTCTGTGCTCAGCAAGGAGTCTGCTTGAGGTTCTCTTTCTCCCTCTCCCTATGCCCCTCCCCCCACACTTGTGCATACTCTCTCTCACTAAATGAATAAATCTAAAAAAAATAAATTTCATAAATGTGTTGATCAAGAAGATAATGTTTTTCTTTAAGTTACCTAACTAATGTACTTTTTAAATATTTATATTCTGCTATTCTATTTCTCAGTAAGTCAACTATGTGAAAGTTCTTGTTTTTGTCCTGATATTAATCTGCATAGTCATTTATTATTGCAGCATTTTATTACTACAGCATATATATATATGTATTATACATAGTGATAAGATATATGTATTCCTCAATTCACTGATAGAACCGTGAAATAGAATGTACCTGAGGCAGTTTTTGGCTTTTAAATAAAGAATGCTTATCATGTTTGTCTATATTTGAAAATGAATACTTATCATTTAGATAAGTTAGAATATCCAGCATGTTCTTATCACTGCCTTATTCCCATCTGACCTTATTATCTTAAATAGGTATGGACACACCACTCGGCGGTGCTAGCATTAGGCTGTTCAGTTTTCCAAAGGCTGAAATCCAAGCCAAATAGTAGATTTGGGCTGAATATTAAGGCAAAGCCAACTTTTGGTGCATCTGAACTTGGAAGTTCACTAAAGCAACAATAAACCAGGTTCTATACATAAGATGATTCAAGGAAAGATTTTCATACTATGGCACTGATAGAGACTCTACATTATAATAATCACCCAAAATAAAGATGTTTCTTCCTCCTGGAACTACCCTAGGAAGGAAACATTTGACTGTGGCAAATTCCTACATTAATCAGTTTTTTTTTTTTTTAAGATTATTTATTTATTTATTTGACAGAGAGAGAACACAAGTAGGCAGAGAGGCAGGCAGAGAGAGAGAGAGGAGGAAGCAGGCTCCCCGCTGAGAGCAGAGAGCCCAATGCGGGACTCGATCCCAGGACCCTGAGATCATGACCCGAGCCGAAGGCAGCGGCTTAACCCACTGAGCCACTCAGGCGCCCCCTACATTAATTAGTTTTATAGAATGTTAAAATTATATCATGTCAATATATGATTTATTAACATCGATTGTTTGTCCTCATGATTTAAGTGATAGTAATCATGAGTTTGTCCTCATGATTTAAGTGACAATCTTTAAGACCTGGGGACTTGTGCTAATATGAATGGTTGCTTAACTTTTTTTCTTCTTTTAATCATACAAAAAATGAGAAATGCTAGTGTATGGCTTCATTAGGATTGTACGACCCAGTAGGGAAGCGAAATATCTCTTAATATATATCCCCCCCCCCAAAAAAAATATATATATATATATCCCCCATTGTGTTATTGAAGAGGCTGGATTATTTAACAGACTTAGAGCGTCCAAATACAGTTCCAGAGGTTTACTGACCGTATCATAAGAGCCTAAAACAAGAAATAAAAATGCTATCAGAACACAACCTCTGGAAATACCATGACCCAATTGGAAACTCCTTTTAGGATATAATGGAAACAGAGCAATCCATCTGAAAGTACTTCAGTACTTAATGACATGTGCTAGGAACCCACAGGTAAGGACTTTGTGAAATGCGAGGCAGTACAGGAAAGAAGAACTGGTAATTGCAGGTAATAAACTGAAGATGTCACCCAAGTGCTTTAGACTGTAAGGGCTGTAGGCGTTAGGAGGAGGAAGTATCCCCTTTAGCAGGATGACTAAGGAACACCTCTTGGAGGAGATGGTATTTAAGCAGGGCCTTCACTTCACCTGTCATTTATTATGTGTTTGGAATGCACCAGGCATTGTAACTGCGAAAATGAATAAACAGAAGTAAGACTGGAGGGATAGGTAGGTCCATACTGCGCAGGGGTTGAATGTCCATCTGAGGAATTCAGACTGTCTCCTATAGGCTGGTGCTGTCCAGCAGAACTTTCCTCACTGATGGAAATGTTCTGTTCCGCCCTGCCCAATAGGAGAGCCACTGGCCACATGTAACTGTTGACCACTTGAGAAAGGGCTAGTGTGATTGAGCAAGTGGATTTCTTAAAATTTTAATTAAATAGGGGTACCTGGGTGGCTCAGTCATTAAGCATCTGCCTTTGGCTCGGGTCATGATCCTGGGGTCTTGACATCGAGCCCCACATTGGCTCCCTGCTCTGCAAGGAGGCTGCTTCTCCCTCTCCCACTCCCCCTGCTTGTGTTCCCTCTCTCTCTCTGTCAAATAAATAAAATCTTTTTTAAAAAATACAGTGAAATAACATTTTCATTCAATTTATAAAGCACACGTGGTTAGTAACTACTGTATTGAACAGCGCAGCTATAGGTAGTAGGTAACGTCTGCCAATTTTTTTAACGTCCGCCAACTTTAAAGCTGATAAACAATATACTTAAAAGGACATTTTAAGATTGGTTTTGCAGAGGATGGACTGAAGACAGACAGAGGTGGGGAAACCAAGTAGGAGGAGAGCACTGCAGTCATCTGGGTTTGAGGTGACAGTGATTGATTCAGGATAGTGCTGGCGGGAGTGACAAGGACTGGATTCAGAAACAGTTCTGAGAATTAATAGGACTTGACAACTAACGAAGAGTACAGGAGAGCAGTCAGATGGAGTCCTGAGTTTTTAGCCTGAGTGAATATGAGAATGGTGATATCCATTAAGGAGCCACTACTGAGAAACAAAACAAACAAAAAAAACCCACCATTTTTTTTCTTTTATGCACACGGTTTGAAATGAGTGTGGGCAGGGCTAATATCAGCCTTAATGTGAAGGCTAGCAGATATCCGAATAGCACCGCAGCTCTGCAGGGAGGCCAGGAGAAGGGATGTGGGGCTGACCGTAATAAACAGATGATCATCAAAAAAGTACAAGAGTAGGTGACATTGGAAGGAAGGGAGTGGGAAGAACCGAGTATCAAACTTCTGGACTCTATCCACATCTAAATAAAAATTGAAAACAAGCTGAATTCCCACCTCCAGGGGAAATCATTGGGGACATTATGGCATGCCATAATGCAGCTACTTAAAAGATTGAGGGAGCAGCCCTATTTTTACTGACTTGGAAAGGTACCCGTGACTTAAAATAAATTAGTGAATAATATGTAACATATGATCCTTGCAGTAATTGTCATTTTTTGAAAACCCCTTCCCTGATTTGGAAGTAACTGCCAGTTGTGTGAGTCTTGGGGGGAAGCAGAGCCCCAGCTCCCTGTTACAGAAGCCTTTGTGGGGAAACCCTCTCCCCATCCTGGCAGCTAGAACAGGGCATGGAAGCTAGGCTTAGCCAGTGGGAGGTTCCCCCCTAGATCCCCACTCGGGATCTTAAGCAATTGCCATCAAAGAAGGGGCAGTGAAGTTAGATTCTCAGCTGCTAATGTGTGGGAGACAGAGTGATGGCCATGACTTGTTCTGCTTGGCCCCACTTGGCTCTTGCTTGTTTGCAGAGCCTAGTTCTGGAGACTTCTTCTTTTGTTTTTGTTTTTGTTTTGTTTTGTTTTGCTTTGCTTTGCTTTTTTGCTTTAATTAGCCAGAGTGGCTTCTGTTGTTAGTACCCGGGAACTTTGACTTACACCCCACTTTTTGTATAAAGGAAAAACAGAGTGCCTGGGTGGCTCAGTGGTTAAGCATCTGCCTTCCACTCAGGTCATGATCCCAGGGTCATGGGATGGAGCCCCGTACCAGGCTCCCTGCTTTGTGGGAAGCCTATTCTCCCTCTCCCATTCCCCCTGCTTGTGTTCTCTCTCTCTCTGCCCAAAATAAACAAACAAATAAATAAATAAATCTTTTTAAAAATAAATAAATAAATAAGAAAAGAAAAACAAACTGGGGAACCTGGTTGGTTGAGTCAGTTAGGCATCTGCCATCAGCTCAGGTCATGGTCAGGTCCTAGGATCAACCCCTGCATCCAGCACCACACTCAGTGGGGGAGGCTGCTCAGGCTCCCTGCTGAGCTCAGAGCGCAACCAATACGACAACAATGACAATGTAGGGCTCCATCTCACAACCCCCAGATCGTGACCTGAGCCGAAATCAAGATTTGGACACTTAACTGACCGAGCTACCCAGGCACCCCTCAATTTTTTAAAACATATTTTGTTTATTTATTTGACAGACAGAGATCACAAGTAGGCAGAGAGGCAGACAGAGAGAGAGGAGGAAGCAGGCTCTCTGGAAGCAGGCTCCCTGCTGAGCAGAGAGCCTGATGAGGGGCTCAATCCCAGGACCCTGGGATCATGACCTGAGCCGAAGGCAGAGGCTTAACCCACTGAGCCACCCAGGTGCCCCTCAATTTTTAAATATGAAACTTTTTAAGTTGAAAGTACCATACCAAAATACCCTCAATCCTAAATTCAAGAATTATTAACATTTTGTCACATCGATTTGCTCTCTCTGCATTTCTCTATAAAATGTATGGGGTTTCATGTTTTTGTTTTTCACTAAACCATTTGAAAGCAAACTGTAGGCATCATGGCACTTTACCCCAAATACTTCAGCATCATATTTCAATGGTGAGGACATTCTCCTACAAACCCACAAGACCATGTTCACACTTAAGAAAATGAATAACTCCACAATATCTTCTATTATCCATTGTACATTCAGATTTCTCCAATTCTAAAAATACCTTGTTTTAATAGAAAATTTTATTTCCGGCACCTGGATGGCTCAGTGGGTTAAAGCTTCTGCTTTCGGCTCAGGTCATGATCCCAGGGTCCTGGGATCGAGCCCCGCATCGGGCTCTCTGCTCAGCGGGGAGCCTGCTTCCCCCTCTCTCCCTGCCTGCCTCTCTGCCTACTTGTGATCTCTGTCTGTCAAATAAATAATAAAAAAAATCTTTAAAAAAAAAAAAAGAAAATTTTATTTCCTTGGGGCATGTGGGTGGCTCAGGCAGTTAAGCGTCTTGCCTTTGGCTCAGGTCAGGATCCCAGGGTCCTGGGAGGGAGCCCCACATTGGGCTCCTTGCTCAGCAGCAACCCTGCTTGTGCTCGTTCTTTCTCTCTCTCTCTCTCTGACAAGTAAATAAATAAAGTCTTTTAAAAAAATGTTTATTTCCTCAATGCAAAAGCCAATCAAAGTTTATGTATTGCATTTGCTTATTATGGCTCAGTAGTGTCTTTTATTTATTTTTTTTTTAATGTTTTATTTATTTATTTGACAGAGGTCACAAGTAGTTAGAGAGGCAGGCAGAGGGAGAGAGAGAGGGAAGCAGGCTCCCCACTGAGCCAAGAGTCTGATGTGGGACTTGATCCCAGGACTCTGAGATCACCACCCGAGCTGAAGGCAGCAGCTCAACCCACTGAGTTACCCAGGCGCCCCTCAGTAATGTCTTTTAATCTGTGACATAACTTCATCCTTTTACCCCCTTGAAATATTGACTTGTGAAAGGCCTAAGCCAATTGTCTTGTAAAATGTTCTATATTTTCCATTTGTCTGATTATATTCTCCTGGTAAGTCTTTCCTTCTTGCTGATTTCAGGCAACCTGTATCCAAAAGGATGGAGTTGGGAAAAGGAAGACTTCTCAGGACGGGGCTGAATGCCTTGTATCAGGCGATCCACCCCGTCCACGGCCTTGTCTGGACTGACGGGCATCAGGTCATCCTGACTGATTTACAGCTTCACGGCGGAGAGGCCAGGTTCGGGGACTCCAAGGTCATTGCACAGTTTGAACACGTATATGGAGTGTCCTGGGCACCCCCTGGTGTGGCTGACGTGCCCGCTCTGCTCGCGGTCTGGCACAAGAATTATGTCACTGTGGGGCAGCTGTGTCCCAGCACTATGGAGAAAAGCCAGTGGCTGATGTCGTGGACCTGTGAGATTAGAGAATCACACCCCGTCCTTCCCCAGGGCTGTGTGTGGCATCCAAAGAGTGCTGTCCTGGCTGTGTTGACGGCACAGGCTGTGTCAGTCTTCCCAAGTGTCCATGGTGACATTCCCCCGGTGAAAGCAGACATCGACACCAGGGGCCTCATTCACTGTGGCTGTTGGACCCGGGATGGCCGGAGGCTGGTGGTGGCAGTTGGCAGCAGCCTGTTTTCCTACATTTGGGACAGCGCTCAGCAGACTCTGTGCAGGTGCTCTTTCTACCCGGTGTTTGATGTGGACAGCTACGTGCGCTGCATCAGGGCCACCGCGGGCTCACAGGTCGCTGTAGCCACTGAGCTTCCACTAGATAAGATTTGTGGCTTAAATGCGTCTGAAACCACGGATGTCCTGCCTGATGAGGAAGACACTCGTCTGTGTGCTTCACCGGTTCCTGAAGGGGCACCCACCGGGGATCAGGGGGCCCTTGATTCCGAGACGAATTTTGAAACCTCGGGTTCTCCTGTTTCTCATTCCTTTTCAGATCCTCTAGATCTAACTCATATACATTTCAATACCTCCAAGCTGGAGGGTAGTTCTCTTATTTGTCTGAGAAAAAAGGACTGCTTGACAGGAACTGGCCTGGATGCCTCACATTTGGTCCTTGTGACCTTTGAGAAAGAGGTCACGCAGACCAGAAAAGTCACCATTCCTGGCATTCTGGCTCCTGATCTAATAGCATTTAATCCTAAAGCCCAGGTGGTCGCGGTGGCTTCCAATACTTACAATGTCATTTTTATCTATTCTGTCATTCCCTCGCGTGTGCCAAACACGCGGCAGATTCAATTAGAGAGAAGTGAAAAGCCAAAAGGTATATGTTTCTTGACAGATAAGTTACTATTAATTTTGGTAGGAAGACAAAAGCCCACTGATGCGGCATTTCTTCCTTCTTCAAAGACTGATCAGTATATCCTTCATTTGATCGTTAGGGAAGTAACGTTGGAAGAATTTCCAGTAACAGTGGGTGAAAACCAGAAGGGAGGCTCAACTCTCAGTACTCTGTTAAATAAAACAGACGGGAAAAAGCGAATTGAGAGTCTTTCCCCAGATTTTTGTCCCCCAAACAGAGGGCTCGTAACAGCTCATGGCAGTGGGCAAAGCGGGCGGCCCGGAAGACCCCTTATTGAAGAAATCAGAAGTCCTCCGGCCAGGGTCTGGGACGGCTCCTTTGCCCTTGACACTGTAGCTGCCCAGCCTGTTAACCGCTCACCGCCACGGCCCAGATCTGGCCCCACACCCCAGCCCGCCCTAACTCCCACACCTCCTGACTGGCCTCCAAGCAAGAACATACAAAGGGAAAAGGAAATTTCCCAGCTGTCTAAGGAAATAGAAATTTTATCTAGGACCCTGACGGAAGTGCAGCGACGTCTCTCCGAACTCACAGACCTTCTACAAAAGGAGAGGCCCTCTGCTGCGTATCCTCTCTCGCAGGATCTGCCCTATGTGCACGTGACTTATCAGGTAACTTCCCCATTGAGGGCTGCCCCTATACCCAGCGGGTACCGGCCAGAAAAACTCATTGTTGAACAAGATGGTGTTGTAGCCCAACTTCCCTGACCTGGGCGAGTTACATTACAGGCAAGTCGTTCTGCTTCTCCAGGGTGGTTGGCTGCCAGCCAGATGGGCACGCATGCCGGCATACACTGGGATTGTATCACCCGCATGGTGTAAAATAGGAACGATTGTACTCATCCTGGCCATTTACATTTAGGAAGGAAAAAAAAGAATTCTCCTTATTGTGCTGTTTCACTGTGGGGAACTTTTCCTTGTGCACTGCAGAAAGGTTAGGTTGATTTAGAAAGATTTAACGCATGTGCATTCATATCATATTATGTGAATGGAATCATATCTTATCTGTTTTTATCATGAACATTTTCTCTTCCCATTGAACTTGGCCCGGCCCCCCACCTCACCCCCGCTATAACTCACAACTTAAGGTGGCTCCCTCCGTTATTTTAGTTCCTGCTCCTACAATCTTACATACTTCTTTGTATACATAGGTCTCTAGATGCGGGGGCGGGGGGGGGTGTCATTGTTTTACAAAAATGGGGTCACTCTCTGTGCTGAGAATACACTGTTACTGTAGCTGGGCCCTTGGTGGACATTCCAACTGCCTTTAGCTCTTCATTTCCGTGTCATCAGTCACTCCCAGTCATGCTGTCGTAGTACCCTTATGTGTAGCTATTTGCACTCCTACTTTTATTTCTGTTGGGTTGGTTCCCAGAACTGGAAGTGCTAATTTGAAGAGTATATATGTATGTTTCTACTTTTCCGAGAGTTGCCAGATTGCCTCTCAAAGATTTTTTACTTACTGCATCATCACATGCCCCTTTTCAACCTATGAGACTGTCCTTTTCCTCACAGCCCCACCCGTCTGGTAAGTGTGAAGTGCTCTTCACTTTTATTCGTTTGTATTTCCTTTACTTTTAGTGAATTTGAGTATGTCTTTGTGGTCTTTGGCCAACTGACGATGAATTGCCCATTGCTCATTTTTTTCCTATTCAGTTACCAGTTCATAAGAGGTTTTTGTAGATTATAAAAATTCATATACATGTAATAGTCTAGATTCTCTTGCATTATTTTATTACATCAGTTGTTTTTTTTTTAAGATTTTATTTATTTATTTGGCAGACAGAGGTCACAAGTAGGCAGAGAGAGGAGGAAGCAGGCTCCCTGCTGAGCCCAGAGCCTGATGTGGGGCTCGATCCCAGAACTCTGGGATTATGACCTGAGCCCGAAGGCAGAGGCTTTAACCTACTGAGCCACCCAGGCGCCCCTTTACATCAGTTTTTGCACTTAAGTTTTTAATCTTTCATTAAATTTTGGTGCATGGTCCACTCAGGGTCTTGAGTTCAAAGCCCAACACTGGGCATAGAGCTTACTTAAAAAATTAAGAAAAAAAAATGTGTATTTAATCCCACTGAACTTGATCTACCCCATTTGTTATCTGTAAACTTAATATACTGGGATCTATTTCTGGATTCTCCATACTGTGACTACTAGAATGCTGATCTCTTTATCTAGAACATTACTGATATCATACTAATTTGATTACTGTGGACTTCTGTATCTTGATCTTAAAAGATATTTGCAGAAAGTTGGTATCAAAATCATTGATAAGTAATATACCAATTATTGTTTAATATGGTCAAGAAGAGATATTTTAATTAGTTTTTTCCTTTTTTTTTGTAAGATTTTATTTATTTGATAGAGATACCGCAAGAGAGAGAACATAAGCAGGGGGAGTGGGAGAGGGAGAAGCAGGCTTCCCGCTGAGCCAGGAGCCCAATGTGGGGCTCAGTCCCAGGACACGGGGATCATGACCTGAGCTGAAAGCAGCCGGCTTAATGACTGAGCCACCCGGGAGCCCCTAATTAGTTTTTTCTTAAAATTACTATTGTTTGGGGGCATCTGGATGGCTTAGTCGGTTAAGCAGCTGCCTTAGTGTCCTAGCATCCTGGGATCAAACCCCATATGAGGTTCCCTACTCATCAGGGAGTCTGCTTTTCCCTCCCCCTGCTCTTGTGCTCTTGCTTGCTTTCTCTCTCTCTCTCTCTCCCTCCCTCTCAAATAAAAAAAATAAAATCTTTAAAAAAAAGTACTACTGTTTGACCAACTCAAGGATGCAGGTTTTTAAAAGAAGCAGAGAATAGTTTAAAACTGAATTAAATTTTTTTATTGTGAAAATTTTCAAACATATACTCTTTATTATGAAAAATTGTAAACATAAATAAAGACTACATAATGAAATCCTTTTAATATCTGCCATATGGATTTAACAGTTGTTAACATGTTTTGCCATAATTGCTTTTTATTTTTTAATTTCCTAAAACATTTTAGGTAAGAATGTCATGGTATTTAACCCATAAGTATTTTGAGATCTAATCCTTTTGTTGTGTTAAATAATGTAGCCAAAGGGAGCCTGGGTGGCTCAGTAGGTTAAAGCCTCTGCCTTCTGCTCAGGTCCTGGGATCAAGCCCCGCATCAGGCTCTCTGCTCAGTGGAGAGCCTGCTTCCCCCTCTCTCTCTGCCTGCCTCTCTGCCTACTTGTGATCTCTGTCTGTCAAATAAATAAATAAAATCTTAAAAAAAAATAGTGTAGCCAAAATCTCCTTATTTACAACTGGTCTAGTTACTTTTATTCTTTTTAAAGATTTTATTTATTTATTAGAGGGAAGGAAAGAGAGAGAGCAAGTGCATGCGCACTAGTGGGGACAGGAGCAGAGGGAGAGGGAGAGGGAGAAGCAGGCTCCCCACTGAGCAGGGAGCCCAGTGCAGGGCCGCATCCAGGACCCTGGGATCATGACCAGAGCCAAAGGCAGATGCTTAATTGACTGAGCCACCCAGGCATCCCACAATTGGTCTAGTTATAAAGATAGTAAAAAAATACTTACACATTCTGTTCTTAAGAAATGTTAACTCTATTGCTTTTGCAATCAGTTTAACAACTTTTATTTTTATATGTGAAGAAATCTTTCTGTGTAGGTCCTGCCGTTGAAAGAAGAGCCATGCTCCTCTGCAATGGCAAATTAAGTCTGAAGACAGTTCAGCAGACTTTCGGCCTCTCTCTAATCGAAATGCTCCATGGTAGGTACTCAGATATTCAGATATTGGCTGAGTACTCAGGTGCTCAGAATTCAGATATTGGCTCTACCTCACAACCCTTCAGATATTGGCTCTACCATCTGTTTTGTTAAGTTTCATTGATAATGAAGATGAAGTGTACGAACCCCTCGGTGATTCACGAGACAGTTCACGAGAATTGTGCATTGTCTGCTGTATACCCAAGTCTATCATAAGGTGCCAAAATACATGGGAAATATGGGTTCTGCCCTTAAGGAACTTACAGCCTAAGTGGAAGCCCTGAAAGTACGCAGGAAAAAACTGAAGGAGTTACCAAGCAATATATAACAGCTGCAGAGGAATGACATAAGAAGGAATGACATACGTACCTGTTGCACTAAACACAGAGATCCTAGCAGCATTACAGAATTTTTCTTAAAGGAATTGTCGTTTTAATATGCAGCACACATGGGATTAAGGGCATCCCTAAATGCCAGGAAACTGAGCCATGTCCACTCTACCAGGTGCCCAGCACGCTGGGTTTTTTATGCCTCATTCTTGTCGCGATAGCCACCATGGTTTTTTTTTTTGTTTTTTTTTTTTTGTTTTTTTGTCAGAGTGAGCACAGGCAGACAGAGTGGCAGGCAGAGGCAGAGGGAGAAGCAGGCTTCCTGCTGAGCAAGGAGTCCAATGTGGGACTCGATCCCAGGACGCTGGGATCATGACCTGAGCTGAAGGCAGCCGCTTAACCAGCTGAGCCACTCAGGCGTCCCAGATAGCCACCATGTTGAACATTAAATCCATTTCTTTTTTCCCCTCTTAACATTGTAGCACCAGCATCTTCTGTTTTGACACATGGATTTATGATATGGCGTCACAATTATCATTTGTCCTGAGTGGGGTTAATATTCTGTTCTGAGTGTACTGTATTTTACTTTGCCGTATTTTTCAGACCTTTCATTGGTTTCCAGCGTTCAGCATCCTACATAGCCCTAATAAAAACCTCTCTGCATATTTTACATGTGGCCCTTAGAAAGTACAGATTTTCAGAAGTGAAATTACAAAGTCAAAGGTGAGGCACAGTAGATTTGAAAAACTTAGAATGGGTCCAGGCGTGTGGTAAGGTCCCTGGCCTTGGGTTACCCCAGAACAAACCATTCAGGATTATCCGGACCATTCTAGTCTAGCCCCTCTGTGTGCTTAGGTGTCTAGAGATCAGTGTGGCTCTGAAGAATAAAGGTTCCTCCAGAAAGTAGCTGTTCCCACTTCCACATTGTTCCTGGAGAAACTGCTTAAAAACGTGTAGATAGGGACACTCCATGCACAACCCCTAACACGTGTGTGTCACATACACAATCCTGTGCGTAGCCCTGCGTGTTAAGTGCCTCACCTGGGTAAAGATGGGTGTCCCCAGCCATGCCTATGCCATCAGTACCATCAGTGCCCGCTCCTGCCGTATGACGTCACCCTCAGCAGTACTCAGTCCTTCCGTCTCCCCACTTATCTGCACGGTCATGGTCTTATAACAATCAGTTCAATAGTATCAACTACTCTCTTCTTACCCTCAAAAAAAAGTATTTGTCGTCTTTTTCTTCATAGAATAAGACGAGATATTCTAAATTGTCTGTGTGTTTATTTCACTCTGCAGACTCACACTGGATCCTTCTCTGTGCAGACAGCGAAGGCTTTATCCCGTTAACTTTCACGGCCACTCAGGAAGTAACCATCAGAGACGGCAGCGCAAAGCTCTTCACAGACTCTCAGAGCCTTAATCCTGCTCCTTCTCTCGAAGTCTTGAGAGAGTCTGACTGTCCAGAGTGAGGACGCCGCTGGCTAACCCACCCATTTAGGCAGTACGGCCTGATGCTTCTTTGTGCAGTATTTGCTGCACATGAGGCCATTCAGAGGAGAGCTGTTGTCCACCGTGGACTCTCCTCGGCTGGGATTCGCACTGTCGCTCAGAGGTGAAGCCCCTGCCGTGGTTGCCTCGGCTGCTTTTCCTCCTTGTCTCCTGTACGCCGACCCCCGGGCTGCAGCTCCCTGCTGTCTAGCAGAGCTCAGTCTTTGTTAGATGGCTCAAAAAGTGGTTGTTTACGTATTCGAGACTGTGTGGTTTTGTCTAAGGGCAGGATTCCCAGAACAAAACAGTATTCTGGTGCCATATGGATTGTGTTTTTCGGTTTCTTTGAGGTTTTCTGTCCCTTGCCCAAAACCCGTTAAAGCTGTCTTAGAAGCACTTAAAAGGTATTTTAACGTTGTTTTAGATTATTTTCTTGGCTTAGAGATGAGAGCAAGAGGTCCTGGAGAACATGGGCTCTGGCATATCCTTCTTAACCCAAACCAGCAGCAATCAGCAGAGCTCAAAAGAAGACAAAAAAAATTGATTGACCTCTGTCCCCAGAGCTACCTAGAACAGGAAGTACTTCTGATGTTGGCTGGACCTTCCAGAGTTTAAGCCTAACTATCTTGCCTCCTTAAAAGGTTCTGGGAGGGGCACCTCGGTGGCTCAGTGGGTTAAGCCTTTGCCATCGGCACAGGTCCTGATCCCAGGGTCCTGGGATCGAGCCCCGCATCAGGCTCTCTGTTCAGCAGGAAGCCTGCTTCTTCCTCTCTCTCTCCCTCTTTCTCTGCCTGCCTCTCTGCCTTCTTGTGATCTCTTTGTCAAATAAATAATAAAATCTTAAAAAAAACTTCTGGCGAACTAAGGTCCAGATACTCCTAAAAACTAGCCCTGGGCAAATTTCAAATGAAATTTCAAGTGCTTTGACCCCTCTGGACCCCACTCGAGTGTGTGCTTATGTTAGTAGTGCGATGGCAAGCACCCGTGAGGTCTAAGGCATGATTTCGTGCTATTGCCACCCCCGATTTTCTCCCTGAAATGCCTTTTTTTTTTTTAATTCCAGTTTGGGGATCATAAAAATGTCCTATTTTTCTCCCAGTAGTCAATTCCCTTACTTCAACTGTCACTTCAATTTTGATGTTTTTCTTTACCCACCATTCAAGTCTTAGAGACCAGCAAAGAGTCTGTGAGAGACAGTCAGAAAACTGGAAATTTCCGTGAATCTGGGGTAGGTAAAAAGTACTAGCTTATAATTACGGACTCAAGTGCCAACTTAGTAAATGGAGAGAGCCCTGATTGCAACTTCACACAGACACACCACTTCTCAAACAGAATCATAAATTCCAGGGACAGATGCCTGATAGATCGATGAGTGTGTGGCTGGTCAGGGCAGCTCCGCGGAGAAATTGCCTCGGCCATAGAGGTTCCATTAGCACAGACGCATACCCCACTCCCCACTCTCCTTGAAAATTATCTGGAAAGGTTTCATACCCTTGGGGACTCCTGTCTGTCTGTTCCCGTTTATGAAGATGGAGCTGGGAGAGGGTTGAGGCGAGGGCCCATCTTGCGGTTTAATTGCATTAGCGGCTGCTGGGATAATGGACGTGGGGCCGCTGGTCTGTAATCAGGTGCCTGAGAGCCGAGGCTGAGGACAGCCTGAGGCCTGGCTCCTCTTGCAGAGAAAGTGTCTGGGCGGGATAAAAGCACATGATTTTATGGGGCTTGGGGACCCCATAGGAAGATCAGTGCCGGTGCCTCAAGGTACGTACAGGTTATGACTGCCATTTCCCTAGTCAGAGTCCTGTGAATGAGTCCATAAAATCACTAATGCTTGTTGTGGCCGTTTTAAATGTTCTGATGGTATTTTCTCTGCCAGCATTGCTGGTAAAAAGCAAAGTTCTTGGTTTTATGTTTGTGGACATTGTCTCTGTATTTCTTCTTGTGGACAGTCTGGCACATAAATTACGTATTTTTTTTACAACAAATCTGATTCCATGACAACTATCCTATGAAAAATACCTCCTTGACCTCTGCTGCTATTATTATTATTATTATTTCACCGAGAGAGAGAGAGAGAGAGATAGTGAGAGAGGGAACACAAGCAGGTGAAGTGGGAGAGGGAGAAGCAGGCGTCCTGCTGAGCAGGGAGCCGGATGTGCAGCTTGATCCCAGGACTCTGGGATTGTGACCTGAGCGGAAGGCAGACGCTTAATGACCGAGCCACCCAGGCGCCCTGGCCTCTGCTATTATTATAGTCATTGGAGCAATAGAAGATAATCCAGTATTTGCTGGCTTCGGATATAGGTACAGAAGAGCTATAATCTTTTAATTATTGTTAAATGTTCTGTTGAGAATATTTTGCATAGGGAAAAACATTATTTACAAATCCCATTTGGTGCCCAAATTTTTCTAAATTTTGTATGAGTGTTGTTTGATATACACAGTACATATAAAGTATAAGAAGGCTTAATTTTAAAAAATTTTATTTATTTTTTGACAGAGAGCACAAGCAGGGGGAGTAGTGGAGGGAGAGGGAGAATCAGGTTCCCTCCTGAGCCAGTAGCTGGATGGACGCGGGGCTCAATCCCAGGACCCCAGGGTCTTGATCTGAGCTGAAGGCAGCTGCTTAACCAACTGAGCCACCCAGGTGGCCCAGGAAAACTTAATAATACAATGAGCCACCTACCGCCTATTTTTTTTTTAAGATTTTATTTATTCGACAGAGAGAGAGAGAGAGCACAAGTAGGAAGAGCAGCAGGCAGGGGGGTGGGGCAGGCTCTCCACTGAGCAGAAAGCCAGATGCGGGGCTCAATCCCAGGACCCTGAGATCATGACCTGAGCCAAAGGCAGAGGCTTAACCCACTGAGCCACCCAGGTGCCCCACTTACTGCCTAATTTAAGAACCAGTTTACTAGAAACCATTCTGGATCCTTTTCTATAGAGAGAACTCTACCCCAGAGGTAACTAATCTTCTTGATTGTTGTAGTGATCATTCATTCCTTTCATTTTTTTACAACAACCACCTACACACATTGGCCTAAACAACATAGTGTTTATGTCCCCTTGTATTTGAACTTTATACAATGGTGTTATATTGTATATAGTCCTCTGCAGCTTAACTTTTCCCCTCAATATCATTTCTAAGAATCATGCTTGTTATGTGTTTGTTCTATTATTTTTGCTGTTTTGAGTTACCATAATATATCCATTTTCCTACTGTGCACATTGGGACCATTCCCTGGTTTTATTTTTGCAGTTATAAACAATATTGCCTTGAATAGTCTTGCTAAGTATGTCCGTAAGCAAGTATTTGAGAAGTCTCTCTAGGGTCTTTTTTTTTCTTAATTGTCTTTATTTTCAGAGAGAGAGCCCCTGAGTGCAGGCACCCTTGTGAGCCTGGGTGGGAGGGCTCTCAAGCAGACTCCATGCTGTGCGGGGAGCCCCACGTGGGGTGGGGTGCAGTCTCACAACTGTGAGGTCCTGACCGTGAGATCCTGACCTGAGCCAAAATCAAGAGTCAGACACTTAACCGACTGAGCCATCCCCGCCCTCTCCCTAGGGTCTTTGGCATAGATGGGGGATTGCTGGAGCATAGGGGGTGTATAAATTACAATTATTTTCTTAGATGGTTGCATCAGTCTTCACTCCCAGAAGCGATGTATCAGAGTTCCTATTGTTTTTCATGCTCAAAGCTTCTTGGGACAATGGAGTAGTTTTAAGTGGCTTCTCATTATGATCCTAATTTTTACTTCCAGACCACCAAGAACACTGAGCATCTTTCATGTGTTTATTGGCCATTTGAGTTTTCTCTTTGGCAAAATCCATGTTTGTTTCTTTTGCCCCGATTTCTATTGGGTTGTCTTTCTCTTCTTGAGTTGTAGGGATTCTTTTTATATTCTTTTTATATTTTATATTCTAGGTGTTGTTAATGCATGTGGCTAATAGCTTCACCCAGTTTGTGTCTCGTCTTTTCTCTTTATGTTGGGTCTTGTTGAATACACCGTTCATTTTAAGGAAGTCACACTTATCAGTCTTTCCCTTTATGAAAGTTTTGCCTTTCACCTTTATTTTTTTTTAAGATTTTATTTATTTGACAGAGAGAGAGAGAGACACGAGAGAAGGAACACAAGCAGAAGGAGTGGGAGAGGGAGAAACAGGCTTCCTGTGGAGCAGGGAGCCCAACATGTGGCTCAGTCCCAGGACCCTGGGATCATGATCTGAACCGAAGGCAGAGACCTAACCGACTGAGCCACCCAGGTGCTCCCACATTTATTTCTTTATTCAACATTCTGTTGAGTACTTGAGGGGATCCCTCTGAGTTTTCTGTCAGTGTAGCTCCCTCCCATCCAATATTCTGTCCTGCAAACCCGAGCCACTTTGGTGTCCCCAACTCATCTTCTCAGCTTAGAGTCCTCTGGGTTCCAGATGGTTCTCTTCACCGTCATCTGGAAACTCAAGAAAACAAGCTGGAGTAATCTTAAACGTCACCTCCTTTGTTTCCCATCATTCAGAGATTCCTCCTTTGTTGCTTCATGCCCAGCATCTTGAAAACTGTTGTTTCATGTATCTTCTCCAGTTTTTCTTAATTGCTTCAGCTGAGAGACTAGGTCTGGTCTCTACTAGTCCCTCATGCCCAAAAGCAGAAGTCTTTTCACATCCTGTTCATTTATTTCTAGGTATTTTATATATTTTTTGTTGCTACTGTTTAAAATCTGTTTTATAACTGTTGCTGGCATATACGAATGTAGTTTGTTCTTGTTGATTTTATGTCCAACTATCTGGCTATACTCCTTTTTTTTTTTTTTTTAAGATTTTATTTATTTATTTGACAGACCGAGATTATAAGTAGGCAGAGAGGCAGGTAGAGAGAGAGAGGGAAGCAGGCTCCCCACCGAGCAGAGAGCCCAATGCGGGGCTTGATCCCAGGACCCTGGGATCATGACCTGAGCTGAAGGCAGAGGCTTTAACCCACTGAGCCACCCAGGTGCCCCATGGCTATACTCCTTTATTCTAATAATTTATCTGTAGATTCTTGGGTTTTCTATGTAGGTAATCATATCATTTACAAATAATGGCAATTTTGTTTCTTCCTTCCTTTTTTTTTTTTTTAAAGATCTTATTTATTTATTTGACAGAGAGAGAGAGAGAGAGATCACAAGTAGGCAGAGAGAGGGAGGGGGAGGCAGCCTTCCCACCAAGCAGAGAGCCCGATGCATGGCTCAATCCCAGGACCCTGAGATCGTGACCTGAGCCGAAGGCAGAGGCTTAACCCACTGAGCCACCCAGGCACCCCATTCCTGATTTTAAAGGGACTATTTCACTATTAAGAATGATGCTTACTATAGGGTTTTGGTAGATACCCTTTCTCAGGTTTAAAAATTTCCTTTTCCTCTTGGTTTGCTTAGTACTTTTATCATGAGTGGGTATTAGCTTTTTATCAAATGATTCTATATCTATTGAGAATACAACTTTTTTCCTCCTTTGATCTGTTAATGAGGTAAGTTTCACTTGACAGATTTTTCTCATGTGCAACAAACTTGTCATTCTTAGAACAAACCCAATGTGTTCATGATGGGTTTATCTTTTTAGAAATTGCCAGACTCAGTTTACTAATATTTTGCTTCAGATTCTTATTTCCATGTTCTGTGTTCAAGGTCAGCCTGTAAATTCCCTTTCTTTTTTACTTTGCTTGTCTGGTTTTGTTACCAAGTTATTCTGGCCTGATATAATGATTTGCAGGATCTGTGCTTTTTTTCTTCCCTGAAAAAATTTCCAGAAGGAATGAAATGATCCTTGATGAAAGTCTGATAGCCCTTGGTAATATCATTTGGATCTCATGTTTACTTTGTGGGACTACTTTAACCCACTGAGCCAGCCAGGTGCCCCTGTGGGACTACTTTAAAATATTTATTTCATTCCTTGAATGTTTATGAGATCATTTAGGATTTCTGTTGTTTACACTCACACACACATATACAATCAGTTCTGTTATAATGCTTGTTTTGAAAACACAAATTCCCTCCAAAACCGTTACTATATTAAGGAACAATTAGCGTGTAACACGATTTCCTTGCTTATGTACCAGTGTTGTCCCAAAGAAACACTAGGTGAACACGGAAGTCTGTACCCAGCTGAACGAAGTCCTGTAGGAGTGCACAAACCGACACACAGACACAACTCAGACACCTCACAGGCACCTCTGTCAGTTGCCACGTGGGTTAGAGCCACACCCAGCCATATCTGGGGACAATTTTCTGTCCCATTCCAAGTAACTTCTACCATTTGATAATAACCTACAAGCTGCAACCCTTTCCTCCCGTTGCTTAATCCACACTTGGGGGTGCATGGGGAGTGCGTGGGGAGTGAGTGGCAGAGCGAGTGGGGGAGAAAGAAAATTAAGAAAACACCAAGTTTTTGGTTGTGGTGTCTTGATAGATGCTGATACAATTTACCCGAAAATGCAAGTGGCAGAACAGATGTGGGGAGGTGACGAGTTCCGCTTTAGACAGAGGATGTTTTCACCCTGCCTGGAGAGTACTCAGGGGGCTTCTCAAGTTCAGCAGACAGTTCAGGGTTAGAAAGAGAGAGGTATAGGGGCGCCTGAGTGGCTCAGTCTGTTGAGTGTCTTGATTCTTAATTGCAGCTCAGGTTGTGGTCTCAGGGTTGTGGGATTAAGCCCTGCGCTGGGCTCTTCACTGGGCTAGGTGTGGAGCCTGCTTAGGATTTCTAAAACGGGAGGTCTGGCTCTGAGAACGGGTGTCAGAAGACAGTCGGGGACACATCAGGAGGCTCTGTGGGCATATATGAGTTGAAGGACCCAGAGGAGGAAGAATGGGCGGAATTGGGAATAATAGTTCCCAAACAGTGGGAATAATACTGTGGGATCGGAGCAGAGGGTCAGAGGAGGGGATGCTGGCCTCTGGGCACCGGCCGTTCCTCCAACAAATGTGTTCAGTACCCGCTATCTCCACAGGCTTTGGAGTCAGGCCCACTTAGTTTCAAGGCCATTGCTGCCACCAGCTGATCTTAGGCAAGTTACTTAAGCTCTCTGAGCCTTTTCCCACATCTGAAAATGAGAATAATACATTTTGGGCTCCCCCTCAACCCCTCCTATCTCTAAGATCTAACCCCTGACCCCAGAGGTGGCCCCCAGCAGCTGTATTGGGACAGTATACTTCAGCTCCTTTGAGATTGCGCTCCTGGGAAACAGGTAACATAGAATTTGGCACAAGCTTCTCATCCTACCTGCATCGCCCATGTTTCCAAAGCACAGCACGGTAACATGGTAGAAACTTTATGTCACCTTCTGTCTTAGCAGGTGCTCTGTCCTTGCAGCCCGTGATTTTCCACTGTTGAGAAACTGTTCTGTGTGTGTGCATGCGTGCGTGTGCCACGCACAGCCAGGAGGGAGCAGAGCTTCCTGTCAGCCCGTTCCTAAGTCAGATGGGCAATGAAGAGAAGCTGACCCAGCTCTTTCCCTGATGCCCTGTAACCTCAAGGATCAGATACCCATGTCAGGGGCCCAACAGCAGAGAGCTCAAGCGTCAGACAGAGCAGGTCACACTGTGCACTCTCACTTGGAGGTCAGGTTCCTTCTCGGGCTACAGTGTTTGCGGAGGAAGCAAGATGTTTCATGCTTTGAGGGGTACATCCTGTCTGAGTGTGAGTCTGAGCTCTGGCAGTCTTAGGCGAGAGTCTGGAACTAAGAGGCAGCCAAAGGTCTAATGAGGAAGTGGGAGGGGGGCTAGCCTTGGGAGAGCTGACCCCATGGAGGGGACAGAGCAGGGGACTGGAGAGCCAGGTGCAGTGACATCAGGCATCCTCTCCCTTCCCTCCCTGGGCAGTGGTTTCCCAGGAGGTCGGATGAAAGGGATGGCCATCGTCATATTTTGTAGGCCTGGTAGAAGATAAAGCCTTTAATAGATATATGTATTTTAAAAATAAATCTCAGTGGATCTTTCTTCCCCAAAGATATGGCCTTTAGAAAACTGTGGTTCCTGTGCTTTCATAAGATACAATTTCAGAACAATATTTCTGCAAAAATAACTTTTGTTCGTAAAGGGGACTGATGTTTGGTAGCTCAGTATCAGTCTGTATCTGATTCCGGAAACTGTGGCCGGCTTATCCAAGCGACCCGAAAGCCTTGAGAAACGCCTCTTGTGCTCTGCTCGGTCTCCTCCCCCGCTGCTGTCCCCATTCGCTCCTTCTGGGGTCTGTTGGTCTCAATGTCTCTATTTGCGTCTTTCCTGACGTCATCCCCAACAAGTCCATCTGTCCCCCTCTGCCCATTCGTGTGGTGTCTGTCAGCCTCCCTCTCAGGTGTCCACTGGAGTGTCAGGAAGAGCAAGATGTCTGTGTGTCTGTCCTGTCAGGGGAGCAGGGGGTGGGCCTTCCTTTTTCCAGGAATAGTTGTTCTCGGGATGCTTTCCAGGTCAGAGCCGCCTGGAGCTGGGTGGTCCGGGGCACAGGCCTGTCGGATACGGTCTGCGGTCAACAAGCAAGAAGTGGCGGGGGAGGGTCCTGGGCCCAGGCCAGTCCCTTCAGGAGATGTCCCTGAAGACTCCATGTCCCAGGGGGAAAGATGGGTCACAGGTAACCCTTGAAATGGGCGTGCTAAGGGACTGAGAAGAAAGAAGGACTTTGAGCCCAGAAGACGCTGGCTCCTGTGGTTCCAGCCCACACACGGTCAGACCTCAAGCGACGCTGTAGCTGGTCCTCCTGGAAAAGGGAAAGAAACCAAAGAGACAGATGAGGGTGGACGGGGACCATGTCGGGCCACAGACCCCTGTGGACGTGTGTTACTTGGCCAGTCTGAGCATCCACGCGGAGAATGAGGGACCGTCGGCAAGTGCCACTTCCTGCCGCCCGCCTGTGTTCCTCTGTGTGGGCGTGTGCTGGTGTTTGTGGGTGTGGGAGCATCTCCAAGCAGGTGGCCACATGCTCTTGAAAGCTGCCGGGCCAGACGTCTTGACACTGCGGCCCCGGCGTGGCCTTGGCCTCTGTGCTGGGCTAGGCCGGGCAGGCAGAAACGAATAAAACACAGCCCCAGCTTCAAGATCCCCACAGTGCCCTGGGAAAGCCAGCCAGGAGGCCTCTCATCCCTGTGCGGTGGGATCAGTGCCCTGGAAGCCAGCAGAACAAGGTTCAGAGTGTGGCTCCGCACAACCTGCAGGGGAAAGAGCAGAAGAGGACCCGGCTTTCGGCTTCCAGGCGAGAGGACGGTGCCGTCACAGGGGGAGGAGCCCCGCTCGGAAAGAAGATGAGTTCAGTAGTTTGGGGCTCTTTGAAACTGACGCCATGCTTGTGGGACATCAGGGGGGGAGTGCAAATGAGAGCCACACACGTGCATCTGGAACTTGTAGGAAGTCCGGGGGGAGGGGCGGCTTTAGAAGTCCCCAAGCATAAGAGGGCTTCCAGATCAGGCTCAGAGATCAGGTGCCTGCATAATGGAGAGCAAAGGGAGCAGGGGCCGAGGAGGGAGCCCTTCCATACTGCATGCAACAGATAATCGGGGGAGGGAGACTAAGAAGGGGTGTGCAGAGTAGCTGGCGAAAATCCAAGAGCGGACGCCCAGGTGTCTCAGTTGCCCTGGTGGCTCAGTCCAGTTAAGCAACCACCTTTGGCTCAGGTCATGATTCTGGCGTCCTAAGGACCGAGTTCAGCAGCTGGGAGTCTGCTTCTCCCTCTATCTGCTGCTCCCTGTGCTTATGCGCTCTCTCTCTTTCTCTCTTCTCTCTCTCTGACAAATGAATAAATAAAATCTTTAAAAAAAAGAAAGTCCAGGAGCAGGGACAACCAGGTGGCTCCGTCGATTTCAGCTTGAGTCATGATCTCAGGGTTATGAGATCAAGCCTCGTGTTGGGTTCCATGCTCCACGGGGAGTCTGCTTCTCATCCTCTCTCTCTGCCCCCCACCCAACTCATGCTCTCCCTCACTCTCCTGAAAAAATAACTAAATAAATCTTAAAAAGAAAAAAAAATCCAGGAGCATACGGCATCACCGAAGAGTGATGGGTCTGTGGGAAGAGTCTGCAAAGGCGGGAGTGTTCGACCTCGTAAATGTCTCAGGGACAACGGTGGGCCTGTTAGTCTCACGCTGGCACACGTTCGTGCGCGCCTGGCTGCTGGTACCCCACCGTGTGTACCCGTGTGCGTGGGGTGCCCACCTCTGAAGGCTCTGCCGGCGGGAGGGGTCCTGGCTTGGCACCTTTGGTGCGGGGCCCACCATGAGGATGCACAGACCGGTGATGATCATGCAGGTGGGCACGGCCCCGATGAGGACCTTGAGGGTCACCACCACCCGCTCCGCCTGCGTGCAGGCTCCTGCCTCGTAGCCCGCAAACCTGGAGAAACAGCATCCCCACGCCTCCAGCTCCGATCCCACCGGACCCGGCAGGAGGGCTCCCCGTACTCCACCCCCACAGCGCCCCGAATCTAGGAGTCGTTCCCCAGCCAGATCAGCTTAACCACGGAGGAAGGGAGGGTTGGGCCGACCAGGGAGCGCCGATGGAATGGAGAACTCTGCCCTCTTCCCATCCCACTCAGTGTTTGTGCCTCTAGTACAGCCCGACCCTGGGACTCACTCCAGACTGAGAGTGGAGATGCCCAGGGCGCCTGCGCCAGAAAGCTTGGTGAAGAAGACATAGGATGAGTAGAAGATGGTCTCCAGGCCCGGGCCAGGCTGCTGCTGCTGCTGGAAGGCATCCACCACATCTGGAAGCATGGACCTGCGGGAGAGGGCTGCAGGGTTATCCCTTTTATCCCCTTGACAGCCACCAGGCTGAGAGCTCTCTGAGGACAGAGACCAAGTCAGATTCATCCTTGGGTTCCTGCTGCCCAGGAGCAGGACTGGCCCATGGAGAGCCTGGCCACAGGTGCTTGCATTTCAGCTCCCTCCCCCAACACGGCTGCCCACACTTCCTGCTGTCCAGTGCCCTTCCAGGAGAGCTCCAAGGACAGAACTGGTGGCCTCCATCTCCTGCAGGTAGGAGAGCCCCTCCCCAGCAAAGGCAGGGCACAGGAGGCCTGGGACAACAGGTGGATGCGAAAGAGGGCATACCCGTGAGGAGGGACACATCCCTTCCCCTTCACCCAGCCTACCAGGGTAGCAGCAAGGACACAGCAATGCTCAGGCCAGACACAAAGGCCACCACGTATGCCACAGGTGCTGTGGGTACAGCAGCCAACAGGATTGCAAAAGGCACCATCACCTGGGGAGACAGATACACCAGCTGATCCTTCCACCGGCCCCTGACTGGCTCTTTCATTCCCACACTAATAAAGTGCTCCTGCACCTGGTCCTTTCCAAGGGACTGAAGACACAAGAGAGTACAGATCAGCCCTGCCTGGCCCAGGAAGCTCAGGCTCCAAGGCCACCTCCCTGACCCTGCCACCTTCCTGCACCCACTCCAGGCCTTGCTTCTTGTCTCACTCACACAGATCCCGAAGGCCGATGTCTTCTTCCCAAATCGCTGTAGAACCCACTCCCACAGTGGGGTGCTCAGCACAGCTGAGACCTGTGAACAGAAAGAAATCATCCCAGCTTGGGCGGGGCTGCCAATGCCTTAACCCACCCAGGTTCCGGAAGCCCTGGCTTTTAGGTGGGATGCTTGACCTTGACTCTGCCCCCCGGGTTGGAACCAGTGGCTATGAACTTTACGACCCCAGCTTCGATCCCACCTTCTGCTGGAGTGCAGGTGACCAAGATCACAGAGGAGTCCAGAATGTTGACCAGAATTCTGGCTACACAAGTCTTGTCAAGAACCACACCAGGTCCCCGACTCAGGTCTCTGCGGGAGCTTGTCTCCATCACCCCAGGACCACTCACCAGGATGGTCAGCACCACGCCCTGGACGTGATCATGTAGCCGGGAGGCATGTGTACAGAACAGGACCAGGTAGCTCTGCTCCACCTGAGGAAGCCAACAGCAAGTGGGTGTGTCTCGGGAATGGCAGGAATTCAGAGGTCAAGCGCGAGGCCTGGGTCGCAAGTCTGGCCTCTTCTTTGGGACCTCAAACACCAGCTGTTGCCATCATCATGCAACATGCAGTCCCCTCCCCCACAAAGGACACTCAGCCCCGAAACAGGTATAAATACCATTCCTAGTCCATCCTTCCCCTTGCCCGGCTAGTGGACCTTACTAGCCAGATTTTGTCAGCTTCCTACTGCCTAGCCTTGACCCTCTCCCTGGTCCCACAAGTTCTGTCTAGGTCTCTCTCCTCCCTGCACCAGACTCTCTGGAACCTGGGCCAGCCACCATTTCTCTCGATTTAAGCCCAACTCTGGTCGGTGAGGCCGAGAGGCTGAACCTAAACCTACACAGGGTCAGTATGGCCAGAGCCAAGGCCAGAGGTACCTGAATGGCTGCTGAGATGAACAGGAAGGAGATGACCAGCTTCAGGTAGGGCCGGTGCCGGACAGTGAGGCCCAGCCCAGCCAGGAAGCTCAGGCCTTGGCCTGAGGCTGGGCCGGAGGAGTCTGCAACACAGGAAAACAACACTTGGGCTTGGCAGAGTCTAAAACCAAAACGCAGGCCCAAGAGGAATCCTGTCCCCGCTTCGGCTTCCCACAGTCCGGCTGCACCCCCTTACCTGGTCGCTCCTTCACCCCAAGGCAGAGCAAACCAGTGCACACAGGGTAAGTCAGAGCAAGCACTGCGGCTGCAATGGAGTAGAGACGAGTCTGTGGGACAGGACAGAACTGGGCTGGGGGTGATGTCTCCAACCTACGGAAGTGGGGACACCCAGGACAGGAGTGTTTCCCAGTGGGGCAGAGAGGGACCTTCAGTCCAAGCCCAAGGATGCTGGGTGTCTCTCCTGCCAATCAGCAGAGCAGGAGACAGAGGGCATCCATGCCACCAGGGGTCGGCGCCCTTCCTCTCTCTTTCACTCTCATTTTTTAAGGCAAACATTGGTGGCCCTTCTGCACGCTAGACCCTGAGATTACAATGGTCAGTACATGACTCCTGTCCTTCCCCAGTAAGGGGCATGGAATGCAGAAGACAGACGCACAAGCAGAAAGCTACAGCATAGTGTGAGGCATGAGAACCCAGATAAATGGTGAAAACAGAAATGGTGCTACCTGCTGTCCAGGGGAAGATACATAAGTGATAAAATCCATGTAAAGACATGCATGGGAGTAACAGTCACCTGCTCAGGCTGAGGTTGTCTCTGGGGAGGGGAAGAGAGAAGGAGGTGGACAGGGCCTCACCGGAGTACCTGGAGCTTTGTGCCTTGGCTCATGGGAGGCTCCACCTCTAGGGGTGGCCTTCTCAGCCTCCTGCTACCCATTCCTTTGCACTCCAGGCCAGGCCAGGCCAACCCAAGGCCACTGTCACCCCCATCCAGAGAGTGACCCAGTACCTTTGGGGAGGGGGCCTGTGGAGGCCTGAGCGGGGACATGGACATACATGCGGAAAGAGTCAGTCTGGGAGGGGCAAAGCCACCACCTTCTGGTCCTGGGCCAGCCTCCATGATGGGTCTGAGGGCACCTGGGTGGGGTCAGTTATGCATCTCGACTCCAGCAATCCCTCGGCTTTCCAGAGCCCTGTGTTTGCACTTTGCAATGTTCATGGGCCCGTTTTGTAGCTGGCCCTGAGGAGAGGGCTGGGATGGATACACAGGACTCCACTGTAATGTTTTCTTGAGCCGGTGCAGGGCCCCTGGTGTGGTACTGTTCTCATACCACCGATTCTCAAGCGCTGGTAGGGGTCAGAATCCCCTGGAAGGCTTGTTCAGACAACATAGACTGCTGGCTCCCTCCCCCAAATTTGTCAATCAGTAGTTCTGCCCTTCTAACAAGTTTCCAGGTGATGCTGAGGCTGCTTGCTGCCCAGGGACCACACTTGGAGAACCACAGCTGGATAATGTTTTGTAAATCTGAGCTATTTCCTAAATGACAAAGAAGAATGATGCAGGGAACACTGTGGAGAGGCCACAAACCGAAGCTAGGCCCAGCTGGGTCCTGAAGGTGGGGGCCACCCAGATGGAACTCCTTTCCAATGTCACCCTGACCGGGCTGGGGGAGTGGCTGGAGGCTGGGGTACTCTGTGGGAGACTGATGCAGGACTGGGGTGACCTGGGGTGACCGGGAGATGCTGGGGATGCCAGGTGCAGAAGATCTGGGGCCGAGCAGGCACATGGGATTTGGTAATGGGTGGGAGTGGGGGTCATGGCTGGAGAGGGAGGAGTAAATGTTGGCTCCCGGGGCTCCGGACAATCACATCACTTGCTGAAGGGAAGAAGAGCTGAACTGGCTGGATAACAGGGGCGCGGACTTAGCTGCTGGGGAGAGATCTGGTTTGCGGGGAGACGAGGGGCAACTGCTTTCAGGTGTCCCCTTCTCCGTGCACGCTGCGGGTGAGGCCGGGGTGGGACCGGCCACAGGAGGGGTGTCACCCCGAGCGCCGCAGGGACGCCAGCCCCTCCCCCCTGCCCCTGCCTGCGGCCCTTTCCCATCCCTCTCCCCTCCCGCTGCTCTGCGATCTGTTGCTTTCCGTTGAGAAGGCGCCCGGGCGGAGAAGCGGGGTGAGCGGGCTGCGGGCCGCGGGGGCACCGGCTGGAGGAGCGGGAGGGCGGGAGAGGCGACGCCCAGAGGCCGGGCCGCAGGGACACTCACCGCGTCGGGGGAGACGACGGCCGGCCGGGCGAGCGCGACGTCCTCGCACCTGTGCGGCCCGTGGGCGCCCGACACGATGAGCCCGTGGACGGCGGCTCCCATCAGCGTCCCCGCCATCTCCATGGTCATCCCTGGGACGGAGCGGCGCCGGGTGACGGGCGCTGGCGGGCCCGGGGTCCGCTGCCCCCCGCCCGCGCGCACGCCCCGCACTCACGGTACGCGGTGGCCGAGTCCCGCTCCCTCGGGCAGGGGGTCAGGAGCATGGTGAGCGCCGCGTAGGGCACCTGGAAGAACTGCGGGCGCCCGGGCCGGGCTCAGGCTGGGCCCCGCCGCCCCCGCCCCGTCCCAACCCCGACGACCCCGCTGGCATGTCCCCGCGGATGCCCCCCAAACCCAGAGTAGGGGGCGGAGGGCGGGAGGGGTGAGCCGCGGCGGGCAGTGGGTCCCTGGGGGCCACCTGCCCTCTCTCCTCCACACAACACCTCCCGGTGGCCACTGACCAGCAGCAGGGCCACCGGCTTACCGTGGCCAGGGCCTGGAACAGGCAGTAGCAGCCCGTGTACCAGAGGCCCCGCAGGCTGGTGAAGGGGGGCAGGAACCACAGGAGGAAGTAGGCCACGGTGAGGAAGGGCGTGCAGCCCAGCACCCTGTGGGAGCACAGCGGGCGTGGCGCGCGGGATGGGGGACACGAAGGGCAAACCTGGAACCACCACACCCTTCTGGATGAAGAAGTCATCTGCCCCCAACAGGAGCCCTGGGCTCCTGTGCACACCATGGAGAAGGAGAGGGAGAGGTGGCTGATGGGCTGTGGCGGTAGCTGGGGGTGTGGGGTCACTCACTGCAGACCTCGGGGGGCACTTGGAGGTTGGCCTTGCCATTCCCAGTCTCCAGGACCCTGGAGCACCAGTGAGGCCTATCCTCCATGACGACTTCCAAGGCCTCCAGCCCACCCTGGCTACACACAGACCCCCCCAATTAGTCCCGGGAGCCTACAAGGCTTTGTCCAGCCCTGTGCCTCCTGGTGACGGAGAGTCCCCAAGAACGTCTCTGAACTCCTGCCTGGCTCAGCCTAACCTAGTCCGGCGCCTATAACCATCTGGTCGTCTCACCATCCACACGGATTTCCACTAAGAAGCGGGGCTGTCACAACCTGATGGCATCAGGCCAGGGTTGGAAGCCAGGACCCTGAGGATTATGGGGCTGCTCACCAGGGCATGAGGCGTCCAGACCCTGTCCTCCTGCTTCTATTGATGAAGAACCCAGCCACAGGGTCGGCAGCTGCCCCAGACACCTTCCCTCCGAACAGGACAAGGGACACCTGGGCAGCAGGGATCTGAAAAGCACAGGCGGAAGGATGGCTGAGTCCTGGCAGGGTCAGAGAGGGTGTCTGGGCCTGCCTACCTGCCAGGAGAAAGGTCTGTGAGGTCTCTTTCTCCGGCCACAAATCCAGAAGGTTCTCAGGGCACAGCTGTGCTAGTGAAGAGAGGGGGAGGGGAGGAGCGGACAGCCACACATTGCCACATTCCCATTACCACTCTTGCCCAGGCGCTTTTGGAGAAGGCTTGGGGACCCTTATCTGAACAAGAAGGGTGACAGAGGTAGGCTTTTTGTTTCACAGTGACAATGTTTTATTAACTTTTCTGATTACATAAATGACACACTCGTTATAAAATAACATTCAAAAGCAGTACAGAAAAATATTGAGCAAAACTCCTTTGAAGTCTCCCCATCCTGAGATAACTGCTGGAGCCTTTTGGTGATCACCCTTTCAGGCATTTATTTCTGTGCATTCATAATTTATAATTTCACATAAATGAGATCATATGAGTGTCATTTAACAAAATCATGGGTACAGTATGAGAAATCTCTCCTCCTGCTTACTCTCTGTCCTCCACATTCCCTCCTATAGGCAACAGGAACAGCCTGTGTATATCCTTCTGTCATTTATTTTCTTCATGCCTGTATCTGGACCACGTATAGTCACATACTTCACATACCCATGTACCTACATATATGGGGCATGTCTTTATTTCGGTAAAATAGAACCAATTTGTATACTCTAAAAGCAACTTTTCTTCTCACTTGACAGTGCATCATGGAACTCCCTCCAAGCCAACTGGTACAGATCTAGCTCTTCCTTTTGAATGGCTACACAACAGTCCATTATGTGGCTCTTATACAACTTATTATCCAACTACTTCTATATTGCTGGGCATTCATAGTTTCCCCATTTTTCACCACAAACAGCCTGCAGTAAACATCCTTGTGGGGGTTGCCCTCAAAGGCATTTGGCTTACTGTCAGTTTGGGGACAGAAGTGCCAACTATCCGGGGAAGTACAGGTTGGGGCGGGAGAACTGGGTACCAAGGAAGATGGAACAGGGGGCCCTGGGCTGCTTCCCACACTCACCTGTGCCACATCAAGCAGGAACAGTTGCAGGTAAAAGGCTGTGGCGCTGGAGGCCACCTGGTTGGGGATCCCACCAATGCCATAGCACACCTTGGTACAGAATGAGAGCTGACCGGCTCTGCTGTCCTGGGGGGAAACACAGGAGCTAAGCCCCCAGCCTGTGCAGATACACAACAGTCGCCCATACCCTCCTGAGCCTCCATGAGCATCCTGACGTCCCTTTGTCTTGAGGGCTCCTCCAGAAACCTCTCAGTCCTCATTTGCCCTAGATCATCGTAAAGGGAAGTGAGACAGAGAGGGGGAAAAATCCTAAGCTATGACCTCTCAAAGATCCCACATTCCAGGGGACAAGTTCTTCCTTTTCCCCTCTCAGTGCTTCCTCCTGCAGTCTGCTTTGTGCTCCGAGTCAGCAAGCCAGAGTGAACTGGGGGGGTCAGGAGGCTCCCAACTTTGCCACCAACTCCCGGTGTGACGTTGAATAAAGCACTGTATCTCCTGAAGCCTTCTGTGTCAAACAGAGTATTCCTGCCAATTTCAAGAGGTGTCTTTTTTTTTTTTTTTTTTAAGATTTTATATATTTATTTGACACAGACAGAGAGATCACAAGTAGGCAGAGAGGTAGGCAGAGAGAGAAGGGGAAGCAGGCTCCCCGCTGAGCAGAGCTCCCGATGCAGGGCTCAATCCCAGGACCCTGAGACCATGACCCGAGCCGAAGGCAGAGGCCTAATCCACTGAGCCACCCAGGCGCCCTCAAGAGGTGTCTTGATGAAGCTGAGTGTTATTTGCTGCAGGAGCTGATGGTTAAAAATGTCCAGGACCTTGGCCAGTCCTCGAACCACTGGCAGCCTGAAATCAGCTGTGGTGAATTTATACCACAGGAATCAGCAAACACTACAAATCAGAGTTGCTTTCTTTATTTTCCTGGGGAGACTATATACTAGCCTACCACTGAAACAAAGTAATGTTCATGACTCCAAGTGGTGTGTGTGTGTGCATGTGAGTGCATTGTGTGCGTGTGCGTGAGACAGATATATATCTCGTAAGCTCTAAGCTATCCAGTGAACTCCAGACTGGAATATTCGACTGCCTACTAACAGACCCACATGGTTGCCTACCAGGCATTTCAGCTTAGCAGGGTCCAAACACAGTTGCTGATTTCCATCCATTGTCTAAACCAACTCCTAACCCTATTGTCCTTATTGCATTAAATGGCCCCAATGTCCAATGTCCACTCAGCAGCTCAGGCCACAAACCTTGATTTCTCTTTCCCAATTCCCTCACCAAATCTATCAGTGGCCTCCTAAGCGGCTTCCCAGCTTCTGCTCATTCCCCACTGCCCACACTCTATCCAGCAGCCAAGGTGATCTTTTTATAACATAAATTTTATCCTGTCTCATCTCTGCTTAAAACTCTCCAACTGCAGCTTGCCACTGCAGTTTGAATATAATCCCAAGTCCTTCCCATCTAGCCTACAGGAGCCCACCCAAACAGCCCCCAGCCCCTTTCCCACCTCACTTCGGACAGCTCTCCTCAACCTTGGTACCTTCCTTGCTATGCCTCAATACGAACATGCCTGTTGCTGCCTCAGGGCCTTTGCACTTCCCGTTGCTTCTGTTTAGAGGGTTCTTCCTCTCAGTCTCTGCAGAGCTGACTCCTTGCCATTCAAGCCTGAATGTCATCTCCTCACAGAGGCCTTCCCTGACTACCCAACTCTCTCTCTCTAGTGTACCTAATACTTAATACATTCTCATTTATTTCCTGCCTCTCCCAAGAGAACGTCAACTCTCTGACAGTACGTGCTATAATTTTTATTCACCACCATGTCCCCATTACCTAGAACCATGTCTGGTATATAGCAGATGCTATATACATTTGTTGAAGAAATCAGTGTCATGAAGACTAGGGAAAAGGCTGTTTCTTCAAAAGATGCTGGGAATCCTTCCTTTCGATCCTTTGCTAGGGGATGGGAGGGAGAGTGGAGAGGACGATGACTTCACCCATTTTAGTATCTTGCAGGACACCCCACATGGGCACTTCTGAAGGGAGGTTCTTGCCAGATAATGGTTTATCATATCCTCTGCACGCTCTCTCTACCCGCAGAAGACCCACACACGAGGCAGGATGTCCTCTCCTTTTCTGACACTTGTGTGAACATTATTTCAACTTCCAGAAATTGTAAGAGGCAGAATCCAACATGATAGCCCCACAGCACCCCCTGTGCCTCTGCCCCCCTCCCCCCAACCCTCCTAGCAAGCTTCTGGCACACAGAGGTCACTTGAAAGAGAACTTCCGGCTGAAACTACTCTTGGAGGCCTGCGGACAGCAGTTTCACCTACTTGAACTTCTTAAGTCTTTTGCAGTTAACCCAGCACAAGTTTTAGCATTGGACTAACTGGGATTCAAATTCTGTGTGCTACTTCTAGCCCTACTAGAAGGTACTTCTAGGGCATTTCAAGCGGGACTGGGCTTCATTTCCTCCCATGTAAAATGGGGTGAAAGACGCCGAGGAGGTCGTTATGAGAACTAGATGCTGGCGCTTCTCTGGCCAAGGTCGGTTTTCCCTCCTGCCATTCATCTGCCCCTGAATTTCTAAATCTCCCTGGGAAAGGAGGGTCCCCAGGGGGCCTCCCTATCTCCCTTTCTTTCTTGGGGGCCACGGGCCTTTGCTCTGAGATGTCTGACAGGAAGCACTGAGTTAAGGGAGAGAACGGAGGGGCTGAAGTGAAGCCGCAGACCACGGTCGCGTTGAGCATGGAGCAAGCGACGGAGCTTTGTCCCCACGAAGCTCCTGGGTCCTGCCCCCTCTTGGACACAGCCACCCTGACCGGCTGGTGCGCGGCCCCATCCACGCAGGGGTGAGGACGGCCTGAGGACACCTCCAGCTTCCCACCTGCCCTCCACCCTCACTGGGAAGCCTGCTTGCCAGAAGTCGTCTCTGCGAGCCGGTGCCAGGCTGCTCTCGGAGACTGGGGAGGGGAGGCGGCCCCCCACACGCAGCGGGAAGTCCTACCTGCCCGGGGGCCGGGGAGCTCGGGGAAGACCTGGACTGTGGCGGGGAGAACCAGGAGACCAGAGGCTGGCCCCTGTCCTGCCAGCCTAGCGGACTCAACGCAGCAAGTTACCTCCATAGTCTGGGACTCAGTTTCCCTGTTCTCTTTGGCGCTCCCGAGTATCTCGGCCTTTCGGCTCTATTAGGGGGGCTCAGAAGGCTGAACGCCGGGGCCAGCGCCCCTTCCCGCCGCCTCCCTCGCGCAGCCCCGGCTCCCCCACGCCCCTCGCCCTGCGCTCACCGAGCCGCGGTCCAAGGTGCGCGCGTCCGGCTGGAGCGGCGGCGCCTCGACGGCGGGGGCCCGGGGCGCTCCGGGGGACGCGGCCATGGCGCACGGCAGCTCCGCCCGCGGCCGCGGCCCTGCGGCGTTATCGCCCGGCCGGCGCCCCGGCTCCCGCGGGGAGGGCGGCTCCGGGGGCCGAGTGGGCGCGGCGCGGCGAGGGGCGGGCCGCGGGAGCCGGCGAGAAGACGCGAAGGGCGCCGGTTCGTTTCCCCCGAGAGCCCAAACTCGCTGGCGGCTGGGGTAGGGGGCGAAGGCCGGTAAGTCCCTCGGGACTGCAGTCCTAGGAGCAGGTCCCGGAGGGAGTGAGAACCAGCGCCCTTTCGCGCTGATCACCCTGCTCAATCCTCGCGGGTGAAAAATCGCCAGATCTATTTACTTGAAAAGCGAAGCAATAGAACTGACTTGTTTAGGACTATGGCCGAAAAGGTTTACAATCCGCATTTGATGCAAGATGCCTGAAACACACATTGTCCAGCCTCGCGCAGATGTGATGGGTGTAGCCACGTAACTCGGGCCGGTGAACGGAAGCAGAGCAGTGTAGAGGCAGTTGGCCAAAGCAGCTCCCCCTCCAAGTTAAGGGGTCACATCGCACACAAAAAGTAACCGAAAATGCACCACAGACCTAAGTGTAAAGGCTAAAACTATAAGCCACCTCGAAGAAAACGAGCAATCATAACCTTAGGTTAGACAACTGTTGTTAGGGCGTCATAAATTGGGACTATCTAAATGAGAAATTTTTGTGCAGCAAACCATCCGACAACTGAAAAGATAACCCACTGAATGGAAGCATTATCTGCAAATCATAGACTGGTACTGGATTATATAAAGAATTCTTAAAACTCAATAAAAGACAATCTAATTGTAAAATGGGAGGATTTCTATAGGTATTTCTCCAAACACAATGAACACATGAGAAGATTCTTACGTCATTAAGGAAATACAAAGCTGCAAGATACACCACTGGATGGCTAGGATTAAAAAAGCCGACAGGAACAAGCATCAGGGAGGGTGTGGAGAAATGACACCTTGCTGCTGGTATGTAACCGGTGGAGGCACTATGGAAATCCCGCTCTTCAAAAAGTTAAACTTGGAATCACCCAAAGACTCAGCAATTCTTCCTAAGTATATACTCCAGAAAAAAACATGTTCACACAAAAACGTGAACACAAACGTTCATAGCCACATTACTTGTAACCCAAAGTGAAACCCACACAGTGTGGTAGGTATATATCCATACAATGGACTATTATTCCAAAAAAGAACATGGGTGAACTTTAGAAACCTTAAATGAGAAGATGGAAAAACCATGTACTGTATGCTTCCATTTATATGCAATGTCCAGTATAGGTAAATCTGCAGAGAGAATGTACATTTGCGGTTGCCTAGGACTTTGGGTAGACTGACTAATGGGTACAGGGGTGAAGACAGGATGAAAATATCCTAAAGTTAGACTGTGGTGGTGGTTGCACAATTCTGTGTCTATACTAAAACCACTGAATTGTAGACTTTAATTGGGTGAATGGTAAGGTATGTAAATTACATCCCAATAAAGCCATTTTTGTTTTGTTTTTCTGCTTTTAAAAGTAAAGGTGTGTGTGCTTCTTTCCATCAGATGGACTGGTGCAAAAGCAGCTCTCTTGTTGCCTGAGGCTAAATGCTGGCATCAGCAGAATAACAGCACGGGAGTCTCAAGTTTCAGGAAGCTGATCTCCCAGTCCTGAACTGCTTCCCTATGAACTTTTGCATGGAAATAAAGTTTTGTTTTATAAGTCACTATTACTTTAGATTTTTCTGTACAGCTAAATATAATCCTAAAGTATATACTACCCAGTTTAAATCATCCATCTTCTATGCCTCAATTCTTTTTTCTAATTAGAGGTATAACTGACATGTAACCGTATACTAGTTTCAGGAGTACAGAGTAATGATTATTTGTATATATACTGCAAATATGCCTCAATTCTTTAACCTACAAAATGGGTACCTTCCGTTTTCTTGATTGTGGAAGGATACTCAGATAATACATGTGTTAAATATTTAATTCCTTGGAAACTCAAGCTGCAGTTTCTTTGGATAATCTACTTTTACATACATCAATTGATATATTTTTAGGTCTGGAAGCACTTCATTCCCAATATCTGTACTTTGTTGCATATACTACCATAATTTTAATTTTGAAAGAAAAAAAGTAAAAGAAGAAACCCTGCATTTTTTGGCTTCTGCACAAAAAATGTAATTTAAAGGCATCTGTCCCTAACAGCTATTATTCTAGTTAAAGTGATTGCATGTTCTGAATGTAATTTTTAGTTAAAGACAAGTATGTTAGACTTCAATATACAAAACAGCACTGCAATAACCAAGAAGCCTTTTAATTAATATAAAAACTGACTCACTTAAAAATACCTGAAAGGATGCACACCAAAATGTTATTAGTGGTTATATTATTTGAAAGGTGAAATAGGTGATTTAAAGATCACTTCAGCATTTTACAATTTTCTTCAAAGAATATGAATTATCTGTGAAAAAAATATTTAAAGCTAATGACAAAGAGCCAGATATTAGTTTACTGAAAAAGCCACTTCTATCTCAAGATTAGCGTGATGAGCAATTTCTTAATTAAATGGTTTGTACTTAGAGAAAGAACAAAGAAGTAAACCCTACCAAGGAGTCTTCATCCTAATTCAACTCAGGACACAAATGGTTTTTTAAAAAACGCACCTATTTAAAATACCACATTTTAACCTTTCTGAGGATTAAATGAAAGTAACACCAATTAAAGTACCTGGTAAACAGAAGGCACCTAATAAATGTTGATTCTCAAACTGAATGACTTTGCCAGTGCCAAATAAAAGTAACAAATACACCCAGATGCAACTACTGTGTAAGAAACAACTGTAGATTATTTCACAGATCCTTTTAATGAATTATTATTTCATTCTTAAGACATTCTTTAACTGTTAGCCAAAGATTGCTTTCAAAATAAGGCACTGAAACAGATGCATAATACCGTATTTTCAACACAATGAAACATAAGGAAAAGTGTTCTGAATGAAAAAAAGTCTATAAAATAAAATAAGACCAGTTTTACAGCCAGCATAATGCATACTAATTTAACTATTAAATCAGAATCTGTAAAACCAGAAATGTACTTCTTGTATCAGCCTAAACAATGATTTTCAAGAGACTGATGAGTTTTGAAACAACTATGTAGGTCAAACTGTATTCCACACCTAAAATGTTTTGTTTTCAAGTTTGCCTTCCCTCGCCAAATTCAATTTATATCTTCTAACATCAGTGTTTTACATAATCCACACACTGAATTAACAGCCTTTTAGTTTTCTATTTTTAAGGTAGAAAGCTTTAACGAATGATTCTCATTTTGAAAACCTCTGAGAGTATTATTCACATTAACGAAGGTGTTCACAGTTACAGAAATGAAGTATTGCTGATGATGGGTCTTTCTCCATAGGAATTTCTCACTGGGGTATATTTTACATGTACACACAAGAAAACCTCCAATGTATATTCTGGATAGATAATTAAAAATTGGAAAATCCACAAAGGAGGTTTTTTTAATAGGTACGAGAAAATATTTCCAATGAGAAGCCCTTTGACAGAAATATATGGAGAATCACATAGACTATGCAAATTAAAATATACAAAGTTTCATGACAGGCCTATAGGAAACCTTTTCTTACAGACTCTTGAAAAATATATTAACCATCATCATATTTTTATATCTGAAAGAGTTCACTGATGTTTACCATCCCCTCATTTTAAGAATACCGTTGTATTTCACTGGAGTGGCTCTACTACAGCCGTAAACATTGTGACAGTACTTTCTATTATCTATCTGTTCACTTCTGAAAGTAAATGACAAAAGGAAAAGGCTCTCCTTTGCCCTTCCTCTCTTCCTGATAAAAAGATTAAGCCTCTACCCTATGGAAGGCTGCGAGCTAGAAAAGGAAGCAGTCTTGTTAGGGACCCGAACACAAGACATCTAGTTGTGTGTATTTCCCTTTCGTTATTCATGAGCTTCTAATGAAAATCTCATTTAAATGTTCCAGCCTCAGAAGAGGCTGCCTGGAGAAGAGGAGTACAGGTTTATACCATGATTAAGAGTTAAAGGGCAACAGTCTAAGAACCAACCGTGGGAGAGAAAGGATTAAACCTAAAAGGTCCAGAAGTCCCATTTGAGTGGAGAGTCTTCTTCCACTGTTCCTGGTGAAACACGCAGGTTTATTTTCTTAGGGTGGAGGCACAGTGAAGGAATGGTTCTTCTACTACATACCTAAAAATCACTTGAGATCTTGCAAATGCAGAGATCTGGGACCCATCCCAGATACCGTGAATCAGAATGTGTGTGGCAGATGCTTGGAACAGATACTCTGAAGTGTTTCCCTAGTGATTCTTACACTAAGACTCGAGAATCACTGTAAACTGCTTTGTAAGAATGGTTCTTGCAGGAGGTCCCTAAGTCAAACTGTTTTCATAACCAAACTAAGACATTATTTGCCCCCACTTCTCTAGTGAATATACAGCAGCATTTACCAGAGGCCACACGATGTGCAACATCCAACAGAATGAAAGCTGAAGCAGATACAAGAGTCCATCTGTCTTCTCTAAGTCAGATGGTAAAGACAGTTGCAAAAAATGGAATACAATGCCACTTTACTCACTGAATTTTTTAGAAAATGCATTTTCAATAAAATGTGGTTTTATATTAACATGTGCTTATTATTTTTAATGAATAAATATTTTATAATTTATTTTCAGTATCATATATATAACCCACATAAACAAAAGGTCTCAGGACCAAAAAGTCTGAGAACTGCTCTTCCAGCAGATACCCAGTGCCCTGTGAACATTACTGCTGATAGGTATGGCTACTTAGTTCCTTGGCACATTCAATGTAAATTCTGCTTTAAATAAGATTCAATAGGGAATTTGCAAAAAAAACTTCTTAAACTTATCTTCAGGCAAGGGAATTCAATCTGACAGTGAAATATAGAAGTCTAACCAGTTTGAATTAAAAGACTAAGATACAAAACATGTTTTCCTTAGTGGCATCAGAATGTAATAAATAATCCTTTAATATATACCCAGGTGGGCTCTGATATATATGGAATTGAAAGCCATACTTTATCTGATGCAGTTAAAAAATATTAAATAGCAATGTGTCAACACAAGCATTAGATTCTAAGTGAGTGGTAGCAAATGAAAGGCTAACTCAAAAATGTTAGCTAAAAACAAATCCCTAATTTTCAAAAGAAAACAAAATAACGGCTGAACTAGGGTTCCTGCATAGAAAAGAAATTTTTAAAAATTACACTTCTTGAAAATGTCAAAATGTGAGTAGGCAGATTAATACTGACATTATACTAAGCTGCAGTTTTATTCTTAGAATACATTTTAGATACTGTGCCAAATGAGTATATTTCACCATTAGAAAGTAAAAATTGAGAACATTTTGAGGTTCAGGCATAGCTCTGGTGAAAGCAGTTCCTTCCAGCCTTCTGACTGTATCTCAGATGTAAAATCATTACACTGATGTTTTAACCTGCCATGTAAATTTCTTAATGTATTGTCATTTCAAAAATCTGAGACAGCTAACATCTGAACATACCGCTGCTGTTTGGGAATATCTGAATGAATGGTGCCGTGATTATATTTGCTAACTTATACACATTAAGATTCTATATGATATATAGTGATTTAATATACCTTATTGTTGAATAACTAACTGGTATTTGAAAATAAGTGTAGTTTTCTTTCTGAGCAGCTTTTTGGGAAAAGTGCACTGAATATAGTTTCCAGTCATGGTTCACTTTCCTAACTTATACTTATTTAAAAATCTTCTCATCAGGAGGGAGTTAAATAGTGCTTGAACCAGAAGTCCAGTGAATCTCACTTCCTTTCCCTCATTTTGGTTTGGATGTTCATTTACAACCATCATTTCTCTGTAAACTTTCCACTCAGTGTATCAAAAATCAATGTTATGAAAGTTCTCTAAAAGGTTCAGCGGTTTTTTGGAGTCTCTGAATGATTACAGCATTCTGTAAATCTGCTTCTTCCAATGTGAGTGTTTCATCTAGCAATTTGAGGAAAGGAAGAGCTGTGGCCAGGGAAAAGGGAGGACTTCTCTGAGATCCTTGGTATTTTTCGATGAAGTCTTTGATGTGGCTTATCCTGTAAAACAGCACAAACTATTAATATAATTTTATGAAAACCTGAGTAAATTTAGTAAGGTAATAAGCTGAAGATATCTTTCTAGTTATGTTAATACACAGAATAGTCAAATTATGATAGAACTGATCATTTGGGCCATCTTTTTAAAGGCTGATCCTGGATAGTAAGGAATTACTATTAATTATCTTCAGTGTGACAAGTATTATGGTTACATTTTTATTTATACTTTGTTTTAAATTTAATATATATTATTAGTTTCAGAGGTAGAGTACAGTGACTCATCAGTCCTATATAATTTTATGGTTACATTTTTATAGAGTACGTCCCTTTTAGAGTTATACATTAAAATATTTAATAGGAAACTATACGAAGTCTAAGATTTCCTTGAAAACAGTTCATTAGAACTGAATGAGGAATTACTATGTCTTCTCTTTTGTTTGGGTACATGTGTGTATCTGGAAGTTCCTATAATATAAAGTTTATTTATCTTTAACTGGTTCTGAATGGATCATATATGTACTATACTATAGTACTATTACACAGATACAGGCTATGTCTCTTAAATACCAGGTCATGCTGTGTTTCAAACACAATTAGTAAAATTCCTAACTCAGTGTAGGCAGAATTGCAGTTATTATAATCAACACTACAATAACTGCAATTTTGGAGGTCAGCTCAAAGTTATGTTCACCTAAATATGTATGTAGTATATATTTTTAAAGATTTTATTTATTTGATAGAGAGAGAGACAATGAGAGAACACAAGCAGCGGGATTGGAAGAGTGAGAAGCAGGCCTCCTGCTGTGAGCACGGAGCCTGATGCGAGCTTGATCCCATCAAGGACCATGACCTGAGCCAAAGGCAGGCGCTTAAACACTATGCCACCCAGGCACCCCTATGTGTATGTATTTAGAGAGAACGCATACAGAGTTCATTACAACTAAGATGCCAGTGATTTTAAAACACATCACTTTATGTTTTGCTAAAAAAAAATCCAGATTATGACAAAATACTTTAACATGTAGAATTTTTATATTTATTGAAAGCACAATTTCATGTAAACATTTCTCAAATCAAGCATGTGCTTCTATTAGAATAAAATGGTTAAGCCACTCTTTTAATACTTGAACATTGTTCAGACTCAGATCCTTTCAATCACTTTTGATTCGGTCATAATGTGGTACACATTCTTCTCTCTCTCTTTTTTTTTTTTTTAAAGATTTTATTTGAGGGGCGCTTGGGTGGCTCAGTGGGTTAAGTGTCTGCCTTTGGCTCAGGTCATGATCTCAGGGTCCTGGGATCAAGCCCCACACTGGGCTGTCTGCTCAGCAGGGAGCCTGCCTCCCCTACCTCCCCTGCCTGCCTCTCTGCCTACTTGTGATCTCTGTCAAATAAATAAATAAAATCTTTAAAAAAAGATTTTATTTATTTGTAAGAGAGAGAGAGAAAGCATGAGCAGGGTGAGAGGGAGAAGCGGGTTTCTCACTGAGCAGGGAGCCCAATTCAGGGCTTGATCCCAGGTCCCTGGGATCGTGACCAGAGCTGAAGGCAGAGGCTTAACCGGCAGCCACCGGGCGCCCCTGGTACGTATTTTTCCACATTATACCAGCCCTCTGTATTAACAGGTGTGTTGGTGATAAAGAATTTCTTTAAAAAAGAAACTGTCTCTGAGATGATTTTTGTTTAGCTGAGACTTGTTCTGCATGCTTTGAGGCAGATGCCAAGAAAAAGGTAATTATGTAATGACTGTCATGTGGTCAACCATGGATTTTAGGATAAACTCTCATTTCAGAGAGGCTAAAATGGGAAAAAATGTTTAACTCAGAATTAATGAACTATGCTATTATCATGGAAAACAGAATCCTAATCAATTCACTAAAGTTCATTAACTGTCTATTAAAGCTGTGTGAGTTGCCAAAAAAGTCTAGGACACAGTCTCATGTATTTGGGTACCAAGAGTTGGGATAACAAAAGGCTAAAGCTAACAGCAAATGTTATAAATATGAAAAGAAAACAGCAGGGCATTTGGGTGGCTCAGTTGGTTAAGCAACTGCCTTTGGCTCAGGTCATGATCCTGGGGTCCCAGAATCAAGCCCTACATCCGGCTCTCTGCTCCACGGGGAGTCTGCTTCTCCCTCTGACTACTCTCTCATGCTCTCTCTCTCTCAAATAAATAAATAAATCTTTTTTTTTTTAAGTAAAAATTTTTAGACATACACTATGATCTCTGTGTTGTCATTAAGAGAATAAAAAAATGCAAATCTAAAAAGCTGTAAGAGGATAAAAATAGTAAGTACACATTACGCTCAAAAGGAGGCAAGAAAGGACAAAAAAAGAGTAAGACGGGGTGCTGGGTGGCACAGTCAGTTAAGTGTTCAACTCTTGGTGTCTCCAGTGGGGCTCAGCAATCAGCATGGAGTCTGCTTAGAACAGTCTCTCTTTCTCTCTCTCTCCCTCTGCCCATTTTCTCACCCATACAGATAAACAAATCTATGAAAGGAAAAAAAAAAAAAAAAAAAAAAAAAGTATAGGGGTGCCTGGGTGGTGCAGTCATTTGGGGACCCAACTCTTGGTTTCAACTAGGGTCATGATCTCAGAGTCGTGAGACTGAGCCCCGTGTGGGGCTCCACGATCAGCATGGAGTCGGCTTGGGATTATCTTTCCCCCTCCTTCTGCCCCTCCCACTCATGCTCATTCTAAAATAAAATAAATAAACCTTAAAAAAAAAAAAAAAGAAAGAAAGAAAGAAAGAAAAGGGCACCTAGGTGGCTCAGTAGGTTAAGCATCTGTCTTGGGCTCAGGTTATGATCCCAGGGTCCTGGGATTGAGCCCCGCACTGGGCTCCCTGCTCAGCGGAGAGTCTACTTCTCCCTGCCTCTCTGCCTCTGCCTGCCTCTCTTCCTGCTTGTGCACACAAGCCTGTTCTGTCAAATAAATCTTAAAAAAAATAAGAAGACATGGGGTAAAGAGAAAACAAAGAGCAAGATAGTAGCCTTAAACTCAATTAGTTCAGGATATTATATATCAATGTCAAAAGTGGATTAAACATTCCAATTTACAAAGGGTGGTGTTGGGGGATTGGGGGGGGGCAGAGGGGTACCTGGCTGAAAAAAAAAAAGCTTAAAAAGTTTTTTTAAAAAATAAAAAACAAAGCCTGGGCCACCTCTGCTGTGGACTACGGCGAGATGGTGACCATCGCCGGGCTTGGGGAGGCTATGCAGGGAAGCAAACCCAGTTAGCCAGAGCCGCCCCTGCCCTAGCAGCAGCATCAGGAAGAAGCTATGGGAGCTGAGCCCAGAGAAGCAGCAGCACCCTTATGGATGGTGGGTACCTGAGCCCAGACTCGCCCACCTACGTCTTGCACCCAACAGAGCAGAATGATGGCCTCAATCCAGTGATCCAGATCATTTACAGTGGAAAATTTAGACTGGATTATTTCTGGGCTGTCCTGCAGTGTGATGAAAGAAGTGAATGAGCATTTTTTTTTTTTTAAAGAGATTTACTTACTCACTTGAGAGGGAGAGTGTGAATGGGTCCCTGCGGACAGGAGCGAGCCGGGGGAGAGGAGAGAATCTCCAGCAGACTGCTCACTGAGCGCAGAGCCCGATGCGGGGCTCGACCCCACCACCCAAGATCACGACCTGAGTCAGAGTCAACAGCTGGATGCTTAGAGGTGCCTGGGTGGCTCAATGGGTTAAGCCTCTGCCTTCGGCTCAGGTTGTGAACCCGGGGTCCTGGGATCGAGCCCCGCATCGGGCTCTCTGCTCAGCAGGGAGCCTGCTTCCTCTGCTCTCTCTCTGCCTGCCTCTCTGCCTACTTGTAATCTTTTGTCTGTCAAATAAATAAATAAAATCTTAAAAAAAAAAAAAAAGAGTTGGATGCTTAACTGATGAAGCCATGCAGACGCCCTAGACGTGAACAAGCTTTTAAACTAACAGGAGAAGCTACTAAGTCAAAAGCAGCCAATTATGCAATGGGACTTTTTTAGAAAGTTCTCTTACAGTCACCTCAAAATGACTGACAAGAGGAAAGGAACTAACCCACTCTAATATTTGAGAAACAGGCCAAAAACTATGAAATTTAGCACCACAGGTATTAGTGGATTGAGGGCCCCGAGTTTATTGCCCATACTCTTGATTAGGATGCAAAGAATTACCACTGCTGGGAACATCAACAATGGGTTATTCAGGAATTTAAGCTTTGGGATAATGAGCTGCAATATGTAGACCAATTTTTTTTTTTTAAGATTTTATGTATCTGTGGGGCGCCTGGGTGGCTCAGTGGGTTAAGCCGCTGCCTTTGGCTCGGGTCATGATCTCAGGGTCCTGGGATCGAGTCCCGCATCGGGCTCTCTGCTCAGCAGGGAGCCTGCTTCCCTCTCTCTCTCTCTGCCTGCCTCTCCATCTACTTGTGATTTCTCTCTGTCAAATAAATAAATAAAAATCTTTTAAAAAAAAAAAAAAAAGATTTTATGTATCTGACAGAGAGTGCCAGCACAAGTAGGGGGAGCAGCAGGCAGAGGGAGAGGGAGAAGCAGGCTCCCCGCCAATGCAGGGCTCAATCCTAGGACCCTGGGATCATGACCTGAGCCAAAGGCAGACACCTAACAAATGAGCCACCCAGACGCTCCAATGTAGACCAATTTTTTTTGGGGGGGTGTTAGAACAGCACTTTTTAAAAAAAAATTTATTTTTTATTTTTTTATAAACATATAATGTATTTTTATCCCCAGGGGTACAGGTCTGTGAATTGCCAGGTTTACACACTTCACAGCACTCACCATAGCACATACTCTCCCAATGTCCATAACCCCACCACCCTCTCCCCGACCCCCCTCCCCCTAGCAACCCTCAGTTTGTTTTGTGAGATTAAGAGTCACTTATGGTTGGGGCACCTGGGTGGCTCAGTGGGTTAAAGCCTCTGCCTTCCGCTCATGTCATGGTCCCAGGATCCTGGGATAGAGCCCCCGCATTGCATCGGTTTCTCTGCTCAGCAGGGAGCCTACTTCCCTTCCTTTCTCTCTGCCTGCCTCTCTGCCTACTGTGATCTCTGTCAAATAAATAAATAAAGCCTTTAAAAAAAAAAAAAAAAAGAGTCACTTACGGTTTGCGTAGACCAATTTCTTAAAAGAAGGATTTGAGAATTAACTGTCTGGACCCAAAGATACTTCGTAATTTCTAACACTACTGGCTATACTGGAGAGAGAAGTCCTTTACCCTCTGGGAATGATCAAACTAGTACCACATAATGAAAGTGCATGCAACTATTTGGAAGGGATTTTACAGGACTATGGTCTTTCCAAATATCCCAATCTACTAAATCCATTCCTTGATTTGCAACCAAGTCACAGGTCCCCCTAATTGCCTTTCTTGTGGACATTTATGAAGACACTTTTTAAAAGATTTTTTTTTTAAAGATTTTATTTATTTATTTGACAGACAAAGATCACAAGTAGGCAGAGAGAGAGGAGGACGAAGGCTCCCTGCTGAGCAGAGAGCCCGATGCGGGACTCGATCCCAGGAGCCTGGGATCATGACCTGAGCCAAAGGCAGAGGCTTTAACCCACTGAGCCACCCAGGCGCCCCTAAAAGATTTTATTTTTAATTAATCTCTACACCCAATGTGGGGCTCGAACTCAACCCTTTGATCAAGAGTCATAAGCTCTCACTGAGCTTGTGAGCCAGCCAGCCACCCCAAGGAGGACACTCTTAATAAGCATTAGAGTTGTCTGAAATCCTGGCTTTAAAAAAAAAAAAAAAGACACTTTAAGAAAGGAGTATTGGAGATATACTGAAGATCCTTTCAAAGCAAACACAGCATAGAAAGTGACCCACTGACAAACATATAGCATAACACTATCTAGAAAAAGTTGATGGGGGACGCCTGGGTGGCTCAGTTGGTTGGACGACTGCCTTCAGCTCAGGTCTTGATCCTGGAGTCCGGGGATCAAGTCCCGCATCAGACTCCCGGCTCCACAGGGAGTCTGCTTCTCTCTCTGAACTTCTCCTCGCTCATGCTCTCTCTTCCTGTCTCTCTCAAATAAATAAATAAAATTAAAAAAAAAAAAAAGTTGATGGAATACTTTAATTTTTGAAGAGACTCTATCTACTACAGGAATTTCAAACTAAAGTGATCACTCCCTTTGCCTGTGGTATAAAACATGCACTGCACTGCTTTTTAAGAACCAACTGTGAGGGTGCCTGGGGGGCTCAGTTGGTTAAGTAAACTGCCTTTGGCTCAGGGTCATGATCCTGGAGTTTCGGATCGAGTCCCGCATCTGGCTCTGAGCTCAGCGAGGAGCTGGCTTCTCCCTCACCCCTCCCCTCTCATGCCCTCTCTCTCAAATAAAAAAGTCTTTAAAAAAACAAAACAAAGGGGCACCTGGGTGGCTCCGTGGGTCAAAGTCTCTGCCTTTGGCTCACGTCATGATCCCAGGGTCTGGGATTGAGCCCCACACTGGGCTCTCTGCTAGGCAGGGAGCCTGCTTCCCTTCCTCTCTCTGCCTCCTTATGATCTGTCTGTCAAATAAATAAATAAAATCTTAAAAAAAAAAATCTCCCTGGGACGCCTGGGTGGCTCAGTTGGTTAAGCAGCTGCCTTCGGCTTAGGTGATGATCCCAGCATCCTGGGATGGAGTCCCACATCGGGCTCCTTGCTCAGCAGGGAGCCTGCTTCTCCCTCTGCCTCTGCCTGCCATTCTGTCTGCCTGTGCTCGCTCTCTCCCCCCCCCCTCTGATAAATAAATAAAATCTTTAAAAAAAAAATAATCTCCCTCGTCTTACAAAAAACAAAACAAAAAACCCAACTGTGATGCTTCTTGGGTGCTGCTATTCAGACTGGCAATTTGATTATTTTATTTCATTCATTTATTTTTTGAAGATTTTATTTATTTGACAGAGAGCGAGCACAGGCAGGCTGGGGGGCAGGCAGATGAAGAGGGAGAGAAGTAGGCTCTCCACTAAGCAGGGAGCCCAACTCAGGGCTCGATCCCAGGACCTTGGGAGCATGACCTGAGCCTAAGGGAGACGCTTTTCAGACTAAGCCACCCAGGCACCCCTAATTATGTATAAAGCAAAGTAATTTGGGGGGAGAAGAAATAGTCTTAAGAAGGAACTTCTGTATATTTATTCAATCCCTTAACATCAGCTCCTCCGTAAAGGGAATGTGGGCCAGGATCTGCAGCATTAATGAGTGCAAGTAACTTGTATGTATGGATATAATGTATGGATATAACTTGTATGTATGGATGGATATAATGTAACTTAAATTTTAGTTCAGGAAGCAAGGCATGCAACTGTTACTTCTGGGCTACTATGCCAAACTAACGAATCCCAAAAGAATGGTTTTATAACAAAATTACAGATGTATCCTAAAAACTTTTTAAATTTAAAATTAAAAAATAAAAACAAAGTCTGATTAATAATCACTTAATAAATACTGTTGGCCAGAGTTTTTCAAATGCTTTAGTTGTTCAAGAAAAGAAAAGTCTAGGTGACTATTTGTTACTAAAAATGGTGCAAGTATTCTTCTAGACAAAGAAAGTTGAGATTCAAATATTTTATTTCCCTGAAAATATAGAAATTTAGATTGGAATAACAAATTCCCTCTTCCATTTTCCACATGTTTAGTTTGCCTTCCTCCCATCTGAAAGAACTTGGGTCACAGAAGAACATCCTAAGGCACCATTTAAACATATGCTGCTTCTATTACGGGGGCACCTGAGTGGCTCAAGCAGTTAAGTGATGGACTGATTTCCGCTCAGGTCATGATCTCAGGGTTATGAGATTGAACTCCACGCTGGTGTGGAGTCTGCATATTTTTCTCTCTCTCCCCTGTGGCCTCTCCCCACCCTCTCTTATAAAGAAATTGTTAAAAAATTATGAACACATGCTTCTATTATTATGATCATCAGCTCTCTGATTCTTGCTGTGTAGGGTAGTTTGCTATTTAGAAATAATATAAAAGTGAAATGCCTTGAAGAGAGCCTAATATATAGAAAACATTCAATAGGTGGTAGCTAAAAACAAAACACAAAACAAGAATCAAAAAAGACTGTTAACCTAGTCATAAAAACTATACTTGAGTAACTATTGACAAGAAATACCTTTAAATATACAGAAACATAAATACATAGATATAATGAAATTAAAGAGAAAGATATGTACACCATGCAAGCATTAATCATAAAGAGGCTTATGTGACTACATTAGTATCAGGTAAACTATGATAAAAAATTATCAGGGATTAAAAGGGACATTTCTGGGCGCCTGGGTGGCTCGGTGGGTTAAGCCGCTGCCTTCGGCTCGGGTCATGATCTCAGGGTCCTGGGATCGAGTCCCGCATCGGGCTCTCTGCTCAGCAGGGAGCCTGCTTCCTTCTCTCTCTCTCTCTCTCTCTCTCTGCCTACTTGTGATCTCTCTCTGTCAAATAAATAAATAAAATCTTAAAAAAAAAAAAAATAAAAAAATAAAAGGGACATTTCTCAGTGTTAAAAAGGTCAATTAATCAGAAAAAAACTGCAATTTTACTTCTATACAGACCTAATTACAGAGCTTTAACATATGTAAATTTTAACAGAAAGAAAGGAGAAATAGACAAATCCACAATTATAGCTATAGATTTTAGGACAGCTCTACCGCTAACTGATAAAATATGCAGAAAAATAAAGAAGTAACTCAATTTTATTAAAAAGTAATAGTAATTAGGGGCGCCTGGGTGGCTCAGTGGGTTAAGCCTCTGCCTTAGGGTCAGGTCATGATCTCAGGGTCCTGGGACTGAGCCCCACATCGGGCTCTCTGCTCACCAGGGAGCCTGCTTCCTCCTCTGTCTCTGCCTGCCTCTGCCTACTTGTGATCTCTCTCTGTCAAATAAATAAATAAAATCTTTAAAAAAATAAACAAAAAGTAATTAAGAGAAAGTGGAGGGGTGCCTGGGTGGCTCAGTCCATTAAGCATGTGCCTTCAGCTCAGGTCATAATCCCAGGGTCCTGGGATCGTGCCCCATATCGGGCTCCCTGCTTGGTGGGTAGCCTGCTTCTCCCTCTCCCACTTGTGTTCTATTCCTGTGCTGTCTCTGTCTGTCAAAAAATAAATAAAATCTTACAAAAAAAAAAAAAAAAGAGAGAGAGAGAGAGAACATGGAGTTGGCAAAAGGTAAGTTAGATGGACACTCAAATAGAATGGGGAGCCCAGAACAGATCATCTGCTTTACAAAAAAGATGTTACAGCAGTTAGGTCAGGAAATTAGTCTTTTCTACAAAGTGTACAATAAACAGGACTTGGCCATGTGACTTGCTCTAGTCAATGGGATGTTAGGACAGTGATACAAGTAAATGTGCTTGTGCCTCTGCCCCTGTTATGACAAGTAGGGTGCTGATTCAAGGATGAGAGACACAGGAGTAAACCTAGACTCAGATCTGTAGCTTAAATTCGTGCTCCCTTAAATGATCTGCAAACATATGAATGAGCCCAGCTGAGATCAGTAAATCCACATCAACTGACACATAATACTCATTATTCCATGCCATGAGATTTTTCTGGCTGTTTACTGAGCAATGCTGACTGATACAGCCACATAAACAAATAGAAACCTAGAACACTACTAACAAAAATAGGATGGATAACTGATTTCATATAATGGAATACAGTATAGAAAGTAAATGAGGGACAGCAACACACATCAACATGGATGAGTCTCAAAAAAAAATTGTAGTATGATTCCATTCATGTCAATTTTAAATAAAAAGCAAAACAGCATTTCTTTCCCCTTACTGAACCTGATCCAAAAGCCACCAGGAGCGCAGAACATGGGAGCCAGAAATGATGACAGGAGTTGAGGTGGCCCGGAACAGGATCAGTCTAAGCAGGGTTCAGAAGGCATCTGTACAGGAAAGCTGCCCACCTGCCTGGTGTCAGAGCCTGAGAAGCAGGAGGAGGGTGTCAGTGCAGGGGGAGGTAAGGCAGGGGTGGTCAGAGTGTAAGCAAGGTTAGGGGTATGTCCTACAAAAGTTGTCCAGGACAGAGTGTCAGAAGCAAAGTAGGGTGAGGAATGTACCCAAACAGCGGGGTAGGAGAAGTGGCCTGGAGTGGGCCGGAAGGAGCAGCCACTGCGGCATGTCAGAACCAGGAAGGGGTGAAGAGACTAAGCAGGCATGGGGGAGAAGAGGGGTACTGAGTGTCAGAGCCAAGGAGCATGAAGAGGTCACGGACATGGGGTGTTGAAGTGGCCTGGGGGGATGTCAGAGATGCAGCAGGAAGAGAAAGGAACTGAAATGGGAACTCAGTCAGGATAAAGACCAAGCAGAGTGAAGAATTCTTCAAGTGGGGGAGGTGGCAACAGGGAAAAAAGAGACTGGTTACATAGAGGAGGATTAATCAATCAGTAAATATATTAAGAATAATCGAGGGGTGCCTGGGTTGCTCAGCTGGTTAACCAAGTCTGACTCTTGGTTTTGGCTCGGGTCGTGATTTCGGGGTCCTGGGACTGAGCCCAGCACTGGCTCCATGCTTGGTGGGGAGTCTGAGGATTTCTCTCCTTCTACCCCTCCCCTTACCACCACTAAAATAAATAAATCTATCTTTAAAAAAAAAAAAAAATTGAAACCCGGCTATTCACTGTGGAAGAAATTAAGTTATACATATGGAAAGGAAAAAACTGGAATAAACTCAATGGTGGTATATTGAGTCTGGAGGTATCTATGTGAACTCATGCTTTCATTATGCAAAGACACAAAAAATACACATGTAAATGGGTACATATGTATGTATATGTATGCGTGTATACACCTATAGCTCTCTCCATTCAGAAAGCCTGGGAGTGGTGCCATCAAGCAGTAAGCATACCTACTACCCAGATCCTGGCTTCTCGGCACCACTGTCCACTAAAAAGAACCAGGGTTTCTTGGAAAAAGTATGATGAACTATTATTTCAAATTGAGACATGACACCTGAAAGGTAATGTGTGATTCTGAATGGCCTTTGGGTAAAAAGGATGGTATCAGATTAAACGGCAAACTTTGAATAGGGCCCAAATACTAGCTCATAGAGGTGTATTAATGTTAAATTCTCAAATGGCCAAAATGTGGTTATATGTGATAAAGTCTCTGTGGGAAACACAAACACACAAAAGTATTTGGGGTGGGAATGCCTGGGTGGCTCAGTTGGTTAAGCGGCTGCCTTCGGCTCAGGTCATGATCCCAGCGTCCTGGGATCGAGTCCCACATCGGGCTCCTTCCTCATCAGGAAGCCTGCTTCTCCCTCTGCCTCTGCCTGCCATTCTGTATGCCTGTGCTCGCTCTCTCTAACAAAAGGAAAAAAAAAAAGTATTTTGGGTGATGGTCATCAGATTAGCAATTTACTCTTGAAGCCTATAGGAAAAAAATTCTTTATAGTATTTTTAAAACTTTTCTATTTATGATTTTATTTTTAAGATTTATTTATTTCAGACAGAGTGGGAGCAGGGGGTAGGGGGAAGAACAGAAGGGAAGAAAAAGGGGAAGGAGATGGGGTGCTTGGGTGGCTCAGGGGGTTAAGCCTCTGCCTTCAGCTCAGGTCATCTCAAGGTCCTGGAATTTGGGCCCATATCCAGCTTCTGCTCAGCAAGGAGCCTGCTTCTCCCCCTACTCCACCCACCCCACTGCTGCTCTGCTTACTTGTGATCTCTCTGTCAAATAAATAAATAAAATCTTAAAAAAAAAAAAAAAGAAGAAGAAGGGGAAGGAGAAGGATGGGTGAAGAGTGTCAAGCGGACTCAGCACTGAATGCAGGGCCAACTAAGGGCTCGATCTCATGACCCAGAAACCATGACCAAGCAGAAACCAAGAGCCAGATACTTAACTGACTGAGCCACCCTAGAGCCCCAATTTATGATTTTTTTTTTTTTTAATTTAGTTCTTTGAAACAAAGAGAGAGAGAGCACAAGCTGGCAGTAGCAGGCAGAGGGAGAAGGAGAAGCAGGCTCCCCGCTGAGCAAGGATCCTGACATGGGGCTCGATCCTGCATATGTCTTTGGCTCAGGTCATGGTCCCAGAGTCCTGGGACCATGACCTGAGCCAAAGGTAGTTGCTTAACCAACTGAGCCACCCAGGTGCCCCTTTATGACTGTTTTAAAATTCAAACTAATTATTTGAAAATGAGCAAAACAATTCAGTATTTTTTTAAGATACATATGTACTTGATAAAACTATGAATAAAAGTAGAAAATGATTAACATAAATTCAGAATACAGTATGTCTTGCACAAAATGAAAAGATACGATCAGGGAAAAGGCACATAAGGTATACTAAAATATATTCTGAGCTAGTTATGTGTGTGTGTGTGTATTTTTTTAAAGAGAGTGTGTGCGGAGAGGCAAAGGGAAAGGTGGGGAGAGAAAGAATCTTTTTTTCTTTTTTAAGATTTTATTTATTTATTTGAGGGAAAAAGGAGAGAGAGAAAGAACACGAGCAGAGAGGGGGTTGATGCAGAGGGAAAAGCAGGCTTCCCGAGGCATGGGGAGCCTGAGGTGGGGCTCAATTCCAGGACCCTGCGATCATGACCTGAGCTACAGGCAGATGTTTAACTGACTGAGCCACCCAGGTTCCCCTAGATATGTAATTTTAGTATTTTTTAAAGATTTTTTTATCTGAGACAGAGAGCATGAGCAGGGAGAGCAGCAGAGGTAGGAGCAGACTCCATGCTAAGAAGGGAAGGCTGACACGGAGCTCAAATCCAGGACCGGGGATCATGACCTGAGCAGAAGACAGATGCTTAACTGACTGAGCCACCCAGGTACCCCAAGTGTTCAACTCTAGATTTCGGCTTGGGTCACAACTTCAGGGCTGTGAGACAGAATCATGTGCTGGGCTTCACACTCATGAGGGAGTCTGCTTAAGATTCTCTCTCTTCCTCTCCCTCTGTCCCTCCCCTCCTGAAATAAATAAGTCTTAAAAGAAAAAAAAAAAAAAACTACATATCTAGTTATAAAGGAAGGCCAATCAATTGATAAAAATGATAATCCATAAAACAAACTGAAAGTACTTCATTAATGTCCAAAAACTTCTATTGTCATGACATATTGTTTAGAGAACTGGTAAGATCCTTGGTTAGTTCTTAAAAACTGCTAACTGAACTGAAAAGAAATTTAAACATGAAAAAATTCAGACAAATAATGAAATGAAAGACTCACCTGTGAGAAATGTTAAATTTCTGGACAATCCTTTTTCCATTGGCTAACCAGATCTGTACATTAGTGATGGGTTCCAGATTGTTTAGTTGAATGGATAAATTATTTTTATTCTCAACTTCGATACTCTTTGCCTTAGAAACAATTTTTGGTGTGGCACTAAGAAAAGCCAGACAACAAAGTCAAGTGCAAGTTGTTCATTAAGAAGAACTTAATCACTAAACAAATACTATAAAACTTTTACATTAAGTGTACCTTTTAGGAAGATATTACAGTCACAGCTGTTTCCTGAATAATAACATAAAGATACTAATATTACTTATGTCCTTCATATATGATGAACGTAGGATCCTAATGAAATTATACATATCCAAGTAATTTGTAAGACTGTAGGGTGCTATGTAAATATATTATAATTATTTTAATAGTGCCTTACAGAATAGACAATTTAATAGGGTTGAAAGATTTATAGACTTTACCTTTATCTACTACTCCCCAGGTTAAAATTTCTATAAGAAATGATAAGTTCTTAAAACAAAAATAAACAAAACAAGTAAAACAAAACAAAAACAAAGTGGAGGAGTGGGCTGGGCTGGCTCAGTCAGAAGAGCTTGGGACTGGGACTCTTGATCCAAAGATCATGAGTTTGAGCCCCATGTTAGGTGTTAAGAATATTTAAATAAATGAATAAATAAAAACACTAACAAAATTCTAAGTTCTTTATAGAAATTAGTCCTTGGATTATAAAGGGGGAAACAAATGAAGCAAAGTACTTCCTGGTCATTCTGTAAGTCACATGTGAATATTTTTGTATGTGTGGATGAATATACAGGTAACTTTATCAATCTTGATAATCTATGAGAATTCATCAAAATAATCACACACCTAACCTCTTTGTATACTGTCATAAAGTATATTTAGATATGATGAAGACTACAAAATTTAACAATTAAAGGCTTTGATAGGGGTACTAATTTTATCATGCATTTTTTCATTTTTATTACCACAAAATTCAGATACATAACATAGAACATAAATGCTAAAGGCACTAATAACTATAAAATGTAACTCTATAATCTGAAGCTAGCATATGTACTCTGTAACATTAATGGCTATGCTTAAGTTGGTGGGTGCAAAGGAGAAAAATATTTACCCATCAATTCTGTCTAAAGTCCTCAGTAATACAGGTCCTTTAATTTGGTAAAATCAAAAAAGCCTTCATGATGTTTTTAGTGTACTGCCAGCGTATGTTAATTTACACTAAGATAAACAGGAGTCCTCATGAAAGTTAACATGAAAAATCTCATTTCCAATGCGAGAAACGATAAGCTCTACAGAGCCGGTCTGTATCATAAAACAACAATAAACTGAACATTAGTCACGCCCGTGTGTGGAAAACACACTATGAGCCTACTCACCTTCCTAGTCTGTGACCCTGTCCTGAGAAGGGCTGGAATACAGGCTTCGTTGACATACATACTTCATTTTTTTTGTCTTCAACTTTAACATCCACCTCCTCTTTATCAAAAATTCCCTGTAATTCCAAAGGTAACTCCCTTGGAAGGTAAAGAAACAAAGTGATAAAGCTCCCAATGTTTTTTCTTTCTCCAAAAAACTTACTCTCAGAATGCAAACAGAATTGAAAAATATATAGAAATAAGAGACATATAATCTTTACAATAAAAAAACTAAATGTAACATTTATTAATAACTAAATGTTATTATTTCAGTTGAGAGAGAGACAGAGATAGTGAGGGAGCGCATGAGCAGGGAGGAAACAGGCTCCCTGCTCGGGGCTGAACCAAATGAACCGTCCAGGTGCCCCTAAATGTAGCTTATTTTTTAAGACTTTATTTTCAAGTAACCTTAATACCCAAATGGGGCTCAAACACACATCCCTGAGATCAAGAGTTGCAGGCTCAAGTCATGATCCCAGGGTCCTGGGACCAAGCTGTGCTGGGCAGCCTGCTCAACAGGGAGCCTGCTTGGACGTTCTCTCTCTCTGCCCTCCTCCAGCTTGAAGGAGCACACGCTCTCTCTCTCAAATAAGTAGGTTTTTATTTATTATTATTATTATTTTAAGATTTTATTTATTTATTGAGAGAATGGGAGAAGGAGAGAGAAAGCACGAGAGGGAGGAGTATCAGAGGGAGAAGCAAACTCAGGGACCCCCACCCCATGCGGGATTACATCCTGAGACTCTGGGATGAGCCGACTGAGCCACCCAGGTACCCCTATTTTTTATTATTTTAAAAAGATTTTGGGGCGCCTGGGTGGCTCAGTGGGTTAAGCCGCTGCCTTCGGCTCAGGTCATGATCTCAGGGTCCTGGGATCGAGCCCCATATCGGGCTCTCTGCTCAGCAGGGAGCCTGCTTCTCTCTCTCTCTGCCTGCCTCTCTGTCTACTTGTGATCTCTCTGTCAAATAAATAAATAAATCTTTAAAAAAAATAATAAAATAAAATAAAAAATAAATAAATAAAAAGATTTTATTTACTTGACAGAGAGAGCAGGAGAACACAAGCAGGGGGAGCAGTAGAAGGAAAGGGAGAAGCTGGCTCTCCACCAAGTCCTGGGATCGAGCTCCTGATGTGGGGCTCGATCCCAGGACCCTGGGATCATAACCTAAGCCAAAGGCAAAAGCTTAACCATCTGAGACACCCAGGTGCCTTCAGATTTTCTAAAGATCTAAATAGATCTTTAAAAAATAATAATAGGTGTACCCAGATGATTCACTCGGTTAAGCACCGGACTCAATTTTGGCTCAGCTTATCATCTCAGGGTTGTGGGATTGATTCTGCATTGAGCCCCACATGGGGCTCTGCATGGGGCTCCACACTTAGCAGGGAGTCTGCTTCTCTCCTCCTTCTGCTGCCCCCCTCTCGGTGCACACATGACCTCTCTCTAAAAATAAATAAGTCTTAAAAAAAAAAAATAGGGACGCCAGAGTGGTTTAGTCCATTAAGCGTCTGCCTCTGACTCAGGTCATGATACCAGGGTCCTAGGACTGAGCCCTGCATCAGGCCAGCCTGCCAGGCACCCCCAACACGGAACTCTTGTTCATCTTGTGGTCATGAGTTCAAGCCCCATGATGGGCCTACAGCGTACTTAAAAACAAAACAAAACAAAACCCGGCAAAACTGGTGTTACAACTCCTAGATTTTTCTCTATACATACATTAAAACTCCATGTAATTATTTTATTTCTCCACAAATGGTACTGATCTATATATACTATTCAGTATTCTGTGAACTGTTTTATTTTTAATTTTTTAAAAAAGATTTATTTACTTGACAGAGAAAGGCACAGTGAGAGAGGGAACACAAGCAGGGGGAGTGGGAGAAGGAGAAGCAGGCTTCCTGCTGAGCAGGGAGCCCAATGTGGGGCTCGAACCCAAGATCTGGGATCATGACCTGACCCTAAGGCAGATGTTTAACAACTGAGCCACTGCAAACTATTTTTTAAAAACAATATACCACAGAAATCTTCCCATGTTAATATACAAATGTCATTCATTTTACCAAATGCATGCTATTCTGTTATTAAGTAGATAAAATGGTATAAATATATAAAAGGTCCCTTTTTTCTTACTGGTTTTTAAAAATTATGTATATATTCCATCTGCATTTCATATATGTAACAAGTATCCCCAGTCCAGCACTTGTCTTCTGACTGTATGTAAGTGTCTTTTGGTATACAGAAGTCTTTAATAGTTACATAATGAAATTTATTCATATTTTTATATTGCTTCTGGGATTCATGCCAACTAGTTATATTCAATAACATGGATTTTTCCAAATGAAACATGCCTAAAATAATCCTTCTATTTACAAAGACTACTTACCCTTTTTTGATGGAGTTCAGAAACTGCTGACTTGCACCATCAGAGTAACTTCTGAAATCATCATTGACTGTGAATCCATTTTTCCATAATTTTATACTTATATCCACCTGCAAAGCAATTAAGAAACAAAATGCATTATTAATAAAATATACTAGATTAAAAGTCTGAAAATGTTTTCTATTGTATATATTTTATATATCATTCCTTTGTAAAAACTGAGATATAACTGACATATAACATTAGTTTTAGCCATATAACATAATGATTTCATATATGCATATACTGAAGATGATTTAGTCAACATCCATTACCCAGCATAACTACAATTTTTTCTCCAGTTTTACTGAGAAACACACATATCACTATGTAAGTTTAATGCATACAGCATTATGGTTTGATTTATATATATTGTGAAATGATTACCACAATAGGTTCAGTTCATATCCATCATCTTATACAGACACAATGAAAAGAAAAGAAAAAAGAATTTTCTCCTTGTGATGAGAACTTCAAGGACTTACTCTCTTAACTGTCCTATGGTATCACAGAGCACTGTTAATTATAGTCATCACATTATGCATTGTATCCCCAGTACTTACTTATCTTAAAACTGGAAGGTTATGCCTTCTGACCACCTTCTGCCAATCCCCCTAAACCCTCTTCAAAATTTAATGTATAATTCTTAACAGCGAACATCACGTATAAAATATACAAAAATAATGTATATGGGCTCCCTTGCTGGCTCAGTCAAGGGGCACGAAACTCTAGATCTCGGGGTTTTGAGTTCAAGCCCCATGCTGGGCAGAGTTTACTTAATTCAGGGCTACTTCAAATTAAATGCAGGACTGATAAAAAAGCTGTTTAAGGGGTGCCTGGGTGGCTCCGTTGTTAAGCGTCTGCCATCAGCTCAGGTCATGATCTCAGGGTCCTGGGAAAGAGCCCACATCGAGCCCTGCACTGGGCTCCCCACTCGGCAGGAAGCCTGCTTCCTCCTTTCCCACTCCCCCTGCTTGTGTTCCCTCTCTCTGTGTGTCTCTGTCAAATAAATAAATAAAATCTTAAAAACAAAACAACAACAACAAAACTGTTTTAGAAGGTATCAGAACAGGAGTGCCTGGGTGGCTCAGCTGGACGAGCATCTGACTTCAGTTCAGGTCATGATCCCATGAGCCCTGAATTGGGTTCCCCACTCAGCAGGGAGTCTGCTTGTCCCTCCCCTACCAAGTGCATGTTCTCTCCCTCTCTCAAATAAATAAAGGAAGGAAGGAAGATATCAGACTAGTAGAACCTCTCCCTTGTCTCAAGCATTTATTCAATATACATTTACTGAGTACCTACTAAGTAAGAAACACTCCATTAAGATGTTAGGAAAATAATCATAATAACGATAGCATATATTATTAGCACATCTACCTACCTACCTATGTATTTAGTGTATAACAAATCCTGTTTAAAGCACTCTCCCTATATAAACTTATTTACCCCTCCCCAAATCCACAGAAGGTAGGTATTATTATCCCTTTACATAGAGAGAGAAATGGAAACACAGATTGATTAAATTATCTAAAGTCACAGTCAGTAAGGGGTGGAGCTGGGGCTTGAATCCACATTTTTTTTTTTTTTTTAAGTCATCATCTCACGGTTGTGGGATCAAGCCCCACATTGGGCTTTGTGCTCAGTGCAGAGTCTGCTTCTGATTCTACCTCTCCCTCTCATGCTCTTTCTCAAATAAATAAAATCTTAAAAAAAAAAAACAAAAACAGGAAAACAGTGGCTCCACACACAGCATGGAACCCAACATGGGGCTTGAACTCACAATCCTGAGATGAAGACCTGAGCTGAGATCAAGAGTAGGACACTTAGGTGAAGAGGCAAGAAGGCGGATGAGTAGCAGGCTGAAAGGACATCTGGTCGTAGGAGTTCAGCTAGATAGCTGTCAAACCATTCTGAACACCTACAAACCGAACAGAAGATCAAAGAGACGAAGAGCAGCAATTCTAGGAACAGAAAATTGACCACTTTCTGAAAGGCAGGATGCACAGAGAAATGAATCCAAAAACAACAGGAAGAGAGACCGTGGGGGGAGAGGCCGGACACCAACTACAGAGATGCAGCCAAGGAGTGAGTTCTCAGCTTGGGGTTACCTTAAACTGTGATCCGAGGCACAGTCAGGGCACTGCTCATTGAGAAGGGACCCCACAAGTGGCAGATCCAAGGAGACTCACCTCTCTCCTCTAGAGGCAGGAATCTGCTGGGTTTGGAGACTCTAAACAGGGCTGCACGCCAGAGACAGAAATGCTCGGTCACAGGCCAGGTGAGCTCAGAACACAGCCGGAGACCAGGGAGATGGGATGGATTAACCCTTTTTCTCTGAGGGCGCACTGAGAAGCAGGCCCCAAGCTCTCAGATCCTACGGGGCCGGAGATTGGGAGGCTACCATTTTCATTCCTGTCCTCCAGAGCTCTACAGAAAGCGTTCAGGTAACAAAAACTCCCAAGAGTGAACTTGAGCAGATTTCTTAGACTGGCCCCTGGCAAGGGCAGTGCAATTCTGCCTGAGGCAAAGACATTTGAGAACTACTACACCAGGCCCCTCCCCTAGAAGAAGATCAGCAAAAACATCCAGCTAAGACCAAGCTAACATATCAAGAAGAACAGCAGAACTCCAGAGCTAGGGGAAAGCAATGCATGGAATTCATGGCTTTCTCCATGTCATGATCCTTTAGTCTTGCAAAGTTAATTTTTTTTAATTTTATTTTTTTCTTATTCTAATTTTTTAAACTTTTCATCTTTTAATGCTTTTTAACTAGTTTATCTTAACAATACCTTTCTAGAGGCGCCTGGGTGGCTCAGGGGGTTAAGCTTCTGCCTTTGGCTCAGGTCAGGATTTCAGGGTCCTGGGATCGAGCCCTACATCGGGCTCTCTGCTCAGCAGGGAGCCTGCTTCCCCTCTCCCAACCTGCTTATCTGCCTACTTGTGATCTCTGTCAAATAAATAAATAAAATCTTAAAAAACAACAACAGTACCTTTCTAAAAAAATCTTTTAAAACCTTCATTATCATAGTCATATTTTATCCTTCATTGTATTTAACCTTATTTTTTTGTATACATGTAGTTTTTTTTTTTTTCTAAAAAATCTTGGGATACAATTTCTTCCAATAGATCAAAATATACCCTAAATCTAGCACAGGGCTTTGGTCTAGTCTCCAGCCTGAGCACATTCTCTCCTCTTTTTTTTTCTTTTTCTTCTTTATTTTTCCAACCAATTTATCTTATCAATTCCTTTTTTAGAACTTTTTTAAAAACTTTTATCTTTACAGTCATATTCCATCCCTTCATTTTGTTTACCCTTATTTTTGTATATATATAAGTTTTTCTTTCTTTAAAATGTTGGGAGGTAGTTTCTTCTAAGAGACCAAAATACAAAATCAAGTGGGTGGCTCTGTTCTATTCACCAGTCTAACATATATTGTTTCATTAATTTTTACCCCCTTTCTTCTCCCCCCAGTTTGGGGTCTCTTCTGATTTGGTGAGATACCATCTCAGCATACTTTTTCTGGGGTATTTGCCACCCTCTTAGTATTTTATTCTCTCATTCATTTTTTTAAAAGATTTTATTTATTTATTTGACAGACAGAGATCACAAGTAGGCAGAGAGGCAGGCAGAGAAAGAGTGGGGGAAGCAGGCTCTCTGCTGAGCAGAGAGCCCGAGATGAGATGCAGACTCGATCCCAGGACCCCAAGATCATGACCCGAGCTGAAGGCAGAGGCTTAACCCACTGAGCCACCCAGGTACGCTCGTTCATTTATTTTTATCTGAATAAAATGACAAGATAGAAAAACTCACTGCAAGGAAAAAAAAAAGAAACAAGAGGCAGTACCAATGACTAGGGACCTAATCAATACAGACATTGGTAAATGTCAGATCTAGAGTTCAGAAAGACGATTCTCAAGGCACTAGCCAGGTTCGAAAAAGGTATGGAAGCTATTAGAGAAATGCTTTCTAGAGAAATAAAATCCGTTTCTGGAGAAATGAAAGAAATAAAATCTAACCAAGCTGAAATTATAAAAATAGGTATTAATGCAATCAAGAATGGAGGCTCTTACTGATAGGATAAATGAGGCTGAAGAGAGAATTAGGGATACAGAAGACCAAATGACGGGGAATAAAGAAGCTGAGCAAAAGAGAGACAAACAACTACCGGACCACAAGGGGAAAATTCGAGAGATAAGTGATACCATAGGATGAATTAGAATAATCAGGATTCCAGAAGAAGTGAGAGAGAGATGGGAAGAAGGAATATTGGAACAAATTATAGCAGAGAATTTCCCTGAGTTGGCAAAGACAACAGGCATCAAAATCCAGGAGGCAAAGAGAATCCTCCTCAAAATCCACAAAAATAGGTCCATACCCCCTTATCTAATAGTAAAACTTACAAGTCTCAGTGACAAAGAGAAAATCCCAGAAAGACCCCGAATAGCCAGAGGAATTTTGAAAAAGAAAGCCAAAGTTGGTGGCATCACAGTTCCAGACGTCAAGCTCTATTATAAAGCTGTAATCATCAAGACAGTGTGGTACTGGCACAAGAACAGATAAACAGATCACTGGAACAGAATAGAGAGCCCAGAAATAGACCCTCCACTCTATGGTCAACTAATCTTTGACAAAGCAGGAAAGAATGTACAATGGAAAAAAGACAGTATTCAACAAATGGTGTTGGGAAAATTGGACAGCCACATGCAGAAAAATGTGGACCATTTCCTTATAACACACACAAAAATAGACTAAAATTGAATGAAAGACCTCAATGTGAGACAAGAATCCATCAAAATCCTTGAGAACACAGGCAGCAACCTTTTCGACCTCAGCCATAGCAACTTCTTCCTAGAAACATCACCAAAGGCAAGGGAAGCGAGGGCAAAAATGAACTATTGGGACTTCATCAATATCAAAAGCTTTTGCACAGCAAAGGAAACAGTCAACACCAAAAGACAAACGAAGATATTCGCAAACAACTATCAGATAAAGGGCTAGTATCCAAAATCTATAAAGTACTAATCAGACTGAACACCCAAAGAACAAAGAATCCAATCAAGAAATAGCAGAGGACATGAACAGACATTTCTGCAAAAAAGACATATGGATGGCCAACAGACATATGAAAAAGCGTTCCACATCACCCAGCATCAGGGAAATACAAATCAAAACCACAGTGAGATACCATCTCACACCAGTTAGAATGGCTAAAATTAACAAGTCAGGAAATGACAGATGTTGGAGAGGATGTGGAGAAAGGCGAACCCTCTTACACTGTTGGTGGGAATGCAAACTGGTGCAGCCACTCTGGAAAACAGCATGGAAGTTCCTCAAAAAGTTGAAAATCAAGCTACCCTATGACCCAGCAAATGCTGGGTATTTACCCTGAAGATACAAAGGTAGTGATCCAAAAGGGCATGTGCACCTGAATGTTTATAGCAGCAATGTCCACAATAGCCAAACTATGGAAAGAACCTAGATGTCCATCAGCAGATGAATGGATAAAGACATACATACACACACACACACACATACACACACACAGGAATACTATGCAGCCATCAAAAGAAAGGAAATCTTGCCATTTGCAATGACGTGGATGAAACTAGGGTATATGCTGAGTGAAATAAGTCAATCAGAGAAAGTCAATTATCATATGATCTCTCTGATATGAGGAATCTGAAAGGCAGAGTGGAGGTGTCTGGGGGACAGAGAAGGAAAAATGAAACAAGATGGGATCAGGAGGAATACAAACCATAAGAGACTCTTAATCTCACAAAACAAACTGAGGTTTGCTGGAGGGGTAGTATGGAGAGGGTGGCTGGGTTATGGACACTGGGAAGGGTATGTGAGTGCTGTGAAGTATATACGCCTGACAATTCACAGACCTGTACCCCTGGGGCAAATAATACATTTTATGTTAATAAAAACAATTAAAAAAAAAAAAAAAGAAGAGGACACTTAAGCCACTGAGCCCCCCAGGCGCCCCTTGAATCCACACTTTTTTTTTTTTTAAAGATATTTTTATTTATTTATGTGACAGAGAGAGAGAGATCACAAGTAGGCAGAGAGGCAGGCTGGGGGTGAGGGGGAAGCAGGCTCCCTGCTGAGCAGAGCGCCTGATGCGGGGCTCGATCCCAGGACCCTGAGACCATGACCTGAGCTGAAGGCAGAGACTTCACCCACTGAGCCACCCAGGTGCCCCGAATCCATACTTTTAACCATTTAACTATATTGCCCTTTATAACCAAGTCTCTGCTCTCAGGGTATTCACATAAAAGAGAACAAAGCAAATAGGAAAAGAATTATTCCTTCATAAAGACACCGAGGAAAACAGATGAAACTGAAAAACAGGGGCGCCTGGGGGGCTCAGCTGGCTAAGTGTCTGATTCCTGGCCCCCAGATCACGACCCAAGCCAAACTGACAGTTGGACACTTAAACCACTACACCACCCTGGTACCCCTAAGCATCCAGACTCTTGATTTCAGCTCAGGTTTTGATCTCAGCATTGTGAGTTTAAGCCCTGTTTTTGGCTCCACACTGGGGATGAAACCTATTTAAAAGAAAAAAACAAAAACAAAAATCCAAAATTGGTAATACACTCATATGAGACTATAATGTCTGAAAGAGAGGGAATGTTCAGGAACAAAAGAGCTCTGAGAAACTGAAATTGGGGGCCACCTGGGTGGCGCAGTGGGTTAAAGCCTCTGCCTTCAGCTCAGGTCATGATCCCAGGGTCCTGGGATGGAGCCCCTGCTGAGCAGAGAGCCTGCTTCCTCCTCTCTCTCTCTGCCTACTTGTGATCTCTGTCAAATGAATAAATAAAATCTTAAAAAAAAAAAAGAAAAGAAACTGAAATTGGAAACTGAATAAAAAGACTGATATATATATATATATATATATAAAATACATATATCTTTGACCTTATATATATGATATGATATATGAAATATATAAGGTCTAAGATAGATCCCAATTGAAGTAGAACAAAATTATAAAGAGGTGGAACACAGAAGAAACAATAAAAAATTAAGAGGCTTGATCCAAGAGGCCCAATATGTATGTAAAAGCATTCTAGAGAGACCAGCAATGGAGGAGAGCAAAATACCAATAAAGCAACATAAGAAAATGTCCTAGAATGGTAAAACTGAGTTTCCAGATTGAATGAATAAAAAAGGACCCACCATCAAGGCCCATAAGAACACAGGGTTAAAGATTCTAATAGCTTTCAGTGAGTAAACATATACCGCATACAAAGGCTCAGATACCATGGGGCACCTGGGTGGCTCAATTAACCAGTCAGTGACCACTGGTTTCAGCTCGAGTCCTGATCTCCGAGCCCATAGGGGGCTCCCTGCTCAGCATGGGTCTGCTTGGGATTCTTTCTCTTTCTCTCTCCTGGGTCCATCCACCTGCTTGCTCACACAGGTGCACAAGTGTTCTCTCTAATAAATAAATAAATCTTAAAACAAAACAAAACCCACAACAAAGGCTGAATTACCAGAACAGCATTCTATCAACCAAGTGTGAAGACAGAATAAAGGCAAATTCAGGCTTGCAAGGTTTTAAGCTATCTACTTCCAAGGCACTCTCCTCACACACACTGTGTTATAAAGCTATCCCAAGCCTGGCTTCATGAAGGACACACTTAATAGCAACTAGCATATTCCCCACCAAATGGCAAGCAAAAAATACAGTAATTACTAGTACAGTTTGGTGTCACTGCCTACATTCCTCCCAAGGTACTGCCCGTTTTAACCACCATCACTTCTGCAGTATGAGCACAAAATCAACACAGTGACAAGGGTAAACAATATCCTACTATTATTATGAAAACAGTTTTGACCTCATAGACCCAAAATATGGTCTCTATTTTGAGAAACACTGGATGAGAAAAAAGTTATGGACATTTACCTGTTTCTTCTGTTCAGTGGGAGACCTGCATTTGGCACCAACCTTCTCAGCTTCCTCAAAAAGGCTGTCAACAAAATATTCACAATTTCTTTGTCGATCATCACTAAGAGGTTGGTTGTCAGATCCTGTTTCACAAACCCTACACACACACAAAAAGAAAATTAAGCACTACCATTACTTTTCCAAAAATTTACATGAATTTCTAGTTAAAGGGTCCTAAACGGAAATGCCTCCAGTTCCACAGTTTAGACCCACTTCTAAATTAAGATTTTAGCAGATACGTGAACTTGGGAAGTCATTAACCTTTCTGGTCCAGAGCAGGGTTTTCTCAACTTCAGTCTATTGACATCTGGGGAGGGATAATTCTTTGTTGTGTGGGCTGCCCTATAATCATAGGATATTTGGTAGCATCCGTGGCCTTTACCCACTAGATGCCCAGATCATGCATACTCTACCCACCCCACCTCTGGTGTTAAATACCTAAAACCATCTCTAGACATTGCCGGGTATCTTCTGCAGGACAAAAATCTTACCAGGTCGGGGCGCCTAGGTGGCTCAGTGGGTTAATTAAGCCTCCTCTGCTCTCAGCTTAGGTCATGATCCCAGAGTCCTGGGATCGAACCCCAAGTTGGGCTCTCCACTCCGTGGGGAGCCTGCTTCCTCACTCTCTGCCTGCCTCTCTAGGCTACTTGTGATCTCTCTCTCTCTCTGTCGAATAAATAAATAAAATCTTAAAAAAAAAAAAAAAATCTTACCAGGTCGAAAATTACTGGTCCAGAGTTAAAAAAAAAAAAAAAATTCTTCCCAAAAAGCTCAAAATAGCTTTATTTATTAATTCTTGAAGATTTTATTTATTTGACAGAGAGAGAGCACAAGCAGGGCAGCAGAAGGGAGGGGGAGAAGCAGGCTCCTGTCCTTCAGAGCAAGGAGCACGATGCAGGGCTTGACCCCAGGATACTAAGATCACAACCCAAGCTGAAGGCAGATGCTTAACCAACTAAGCCATGTACCCCTCAAAATAGCTTTATAAGGGGTTACTATGTATCTTCTGGTAATAAAAAGCATTTTTTAAAAAGATTTTATGTATTTACTTGAGAAAGAACAAGAACATGAGTTGCAGGGAGGGGCAAGAGGAGAGGGAGAAGCAGACTCTGCACTTAGAGGGGAGCCTGAAGTGGGACTTGATTCCAGGACCCTGGCATCATTATTTGAGCTGAAGGCAGACCCTTAACCAACTGAGCCACCCAGTGCCCCAAAAGAAAGCACTCAAAACTAAAGGCGATAATGTGCCAGAACAGTCCTAATCATAGTTTTGATTGATTGTATACTTCACAGAATGAGATTTCCCACTGAAGATTTTTGATTTGTAGTAGTTTGACATTCAGTACTATTTTTTAAAAAATATTTTTTTTTGTAAGATTTTTATTTATTTATTTGACAGAGAGAAATCACAAGTAGATGGAGAAGCAGGCAGAGAGAGAGAGAGGGAAGCAGGCTCCCTACTGAGCAGAGAACCCGATGCGGGACTCGATCCCAGGACCCTGAGATCATGACCTGAGCTGAACGAAGGCAGCGGCTTAACCCACTGAGCCACCCAGGCGCCCTTAAAAAATATTTTTATTTGTTTATTTGACAGACAGAGATCACAAGTAGGCAGAGAGGCAGGCAGAGAGAAAGAGGGGAAGCAGGCTCCCTCCTGAGCAGAGAGCCTGATGCAGGGCTCGATCCCAGGACCCGAAGATCATGACCTGAGCCGAAGGCAGAGGCTTTAACCCACTGAGCCACCCAGGCGCCCCTCAGTACTATTTTTTAAATTGAGATATAATCAACATGTTAGTTTCAGGTGTACAACATGATTTGTATTTGTATATACTATAAAATGATTACTACAGTAAGTCTAGTTAATATCTATCACCATACACAGAGAAATTTTTTTCTTGTGATCAGAACTTTTAAGATGTAATTTTTTGGGCAACCTTCCAATATGCATAGAATATTTTAAACTATAATTGCCATGCTATCTATTACATTCTCATTACTTATTTTGTAACTGAAAGCTTATACCTTTTGCCTACCCTCTACCTACAAGTTTTCATTTTGCATTTGTATTTTATTAAGAAATATTACTGAAGGGACGCCTGGGTGGCTCAGTGGGTTAAGCCGCTGCCTTCGGCTCAGGTCATGATCTCAGGGTCCTGGAATCGAGTCCCGCATTGGGCTCTCTGCTCAGCAGGGAGCCTGCTTCCCTCTCTCTCTCTTCCTGCCTCTCCATCTACTTGTGATTTCTCTCTGTCAAATAAATAAATAAAATCTTAAAAAAAAAAAAAGAAATATTACTGAAGATTTGGTTTGACAGGAAAGATGGTTTCTGACCAAACTTTTTAAAGTCATACAGAAAATTCATACATGTCCTGAAGTGTAACTTCTCAGATTCCATAAATAGTATTTTTACAGCTCTCATACTGTGCCAGGAACTATAAGGTAAGATACTCTCAACCACATTTTTAGAGGAAAGAAAATGAGTCACAGAAAGGTTAAGTTAAATGAGGTTAGAGGTAGTAAGTGGCAAAGACAACATTAAAACACTATTAATCTGCCTTCCACATCTTGTCTATGATATGCTATAAAGCTTCTCTTAACAGCTAACATTTATTAAGCATTTAATATATTTTGAGAACTATTTTAAGTACTTTACATGAATTAACTCATTCAATCCTCACAATGATCTAGAAAGGCACATACTGTTTTTATCCCCATTCAGCACATCAAAAAAACACTTAAGCAAAAAAAAAAAAAAAAAAAAAGAGGGGGCGCCTGGGTGGGTGGCTCAGTTGGTTAAGTTTCTGCCTTTAGCCCAGGTCGTGATCCTGGGGTCCTGGGATTCACCCACATTGCCAGAGCTCCCTGCTAAGCAGGGAGCCTGCTTCTCCCTCTCCCTCTGCTTCCCCCTCTACCCCTAAGCAATTTGCTCAAGATCACAAAGCTACTCTGAGGCAGAGTTGGAAACTGAACCAGTGCCTGTGCTCGTCATCACTGCGCCAGACAAAATAGTCATCTCTATGTTATTATTAAAATGCTAACACTCAGAGCAATATTTTAATTTAGGTATACGCTTTTTACTCTTCTAGGTAATCTCTCTATATACATTCTTAAGATGCTTCATATTATCACAAGGTATTAATTATGCCTTTCTGAAAGCAATGACACACTTTTTACATAAAAATAATCACATCCTAAGATGATTTCTCACAATACTAATGATCTTCCCCTCTTTAATCAGTATAGTTATGTAGCAGTAGAGGATCTTGTCTAATGAGAGTTCAGGCTTTGGTGTCTGTATTTAGGTACTGAGTCACACTGACTTTGGGCAAGAAACCCAGCAGCCTCTACGTGATTTGGATTTTTTCATCTGAAAAATGCGGATACTAAGCACGTTATCTTATGGTTGCTGCGAATATTACAGCAAAACACATACAAAAGCAATACCTGATATACAGTACATCAGTACACATGCTGGCGCACGGTATTAGAAATGTATATTATTATTAGGACCACTGAATGCTCTCTGCTATTTGCCAGGGAAAAAATGGACTTTGGCTGCCTCCATCTTTTCTTTTTTAAGATTTTATTTATTTGAGAGAGAGAGAGAAAGGCAGGGGCAGAGGGACAAGCAGACTCCCGCTGAACAAGGAGCCCAATGCAGGGCTTGATCTCAGGACCCCAAGATCATAACCTCAGTCAGACATTTAACAAACTGAGCCACCCAGGCGCCCCTGGCTGCCTCCATCTTGACCTCACTTTCTTTAGTTAGGTTCTTTCAAGATTGTTTCTTGGCTCCGGTGAAAGACCCTAAGGGCAAAGCATCCCCCCGTGGGAACTGAAACTACCCCTCAAGCAATAAGGACTGCCCTGAACTAGCAAAGACCCACCCCATAACTGACTGACTGACTCCAAGACAATGAATGATCAATTTGACCTTCACAGCCTATGTGCACACACCCACCCACTTTTGTCCCATAGTTACCTTAAATAAACCTAGTAGGATTTTTGACACTCTGGAGACAGTATGAAACGCTGGTCTGCTGTCTTTTCCAGCACTGGCCTCACTGAAATAAATTCCTTTCCTGTTTCACTGCTTTTGGATTTTGTCAGTGTCCAGTGCCTGAACCTGGTATGTTTGGGACCCTCAGAACCAGGTGCTCGTGCACCCGTGTCCCAGCTATAAGAAAGCAGTTAATTAATAAAAAGACAATAAAGCTGAGCATCTAAAGTAGCTTTAGTCTTTTATCTTACCTATTTTTTTTAAAGATTTTTATTTATTTATTTGACAGAGAGATCACAAGTAGGCAGAGAGTCAGGCAGAGAGAAAGGATGGGAAGCAGGCTCCCTGCCGAGCAGAGAGCCCGATGTGGGGCTCGATCCAAAGACCCCGGGATCACGACCTGAGCCTGAGCCGAAGGCAGAGGCCTAACCCACTGAGCCACCCAGGTGCCCCATCTTACCTATTTGATATGCAAATTCTATTAAGCCTCATTTTGTTAATTCAAGTCATTCAAACATTTATTGAGTACTTTATGGTAGGTGGTGAGGAGATACAAAGATGAGCAAGAAATAGTCTAGGTTTTTGTTTTTTAAGATTTTATTTATTTATTTGTCAGAGAGAAAGGATCGCGAGTGAGTACAGGCAGACAGAGTGGCAGGCAGAGGCAGAGGGAGAAGCAGGCTCCCCGCTGAGCAAGGAGCCGGATGTGGGACTCGATTCCAGGACGCTGGGATCATGACCCGGAGCCGAAGGCAGCTGCTTAACCAACTGAGCCACCCAGGAGTCCCAACAGTCTAGTTTTTTAAGAGATCCAGAGTACGGGGTGTAGAGATGCATTATAAACAGCTCTATGCCCACAAATTTGGTAACTTTGATAGTCCAATTCCTTGAAAGGACAATCCACCAAAATTTTAGGAACATACACAAAGGCTCGTATCTATTATGAAAACTGAGTCAATAATTCACAATCTTCCAAAACATAAATCACTAGGCAGAAAAGATTTCACTAGTGGGTGGCTCAGACAGTTAAGCTTCACTGACCGGACCATCTATCTGCGCAGGTTATGACACTAGGGTCTTGGGACGGAGCCCAGTGTGGGGCTCCCTGCTGAGGAGAGCATCTCCCTTTCCCTCTGCCTCTCAGCTCAGTCCCCCACCAGCTCCCACATGCACCTGTGTGCACATGCACTCTCTCTCTTAAATAAATAAATAAAATAAAATCTTAAAAACGTAAAAAAATTTCACTAGTAAATTCTATCAAACATTTAAGGAAGAAATACCAATTATCTACAATGTCTTCAAGGAAATAAAAGCAAAGAACTCTTTTAACTCCAATTCTTTGTTTTGCTCAGGTAATGATCTCATGAGGCTCTCTGCTCAGTAGAGTCTGAGATTCTCCTCCCTTTGCTCCTTCACCCGTCCCCCTATTTCTAAAATTAATAAATCTTTAAAAAAATAAAAATAAAGTTAAAACCTGACAAAGACATTTCAAAAAAGGAAAAAAAAAAACCAATATTGATGTAGTTTTTGAATATAGGTGAGGTCTGGAGCCAACAGCCGAGGAAGAATTTTTGAGACTCCTTTGGTGCAGAAATGGTGATTTTATTAAAGGATGGGGACAGGACCCACACAGGGAGAAAAGAGCTGTGGCTCAGAGCTTGTGAGGGGTGGCCAGGGGGAGATAAGGAAAAAGGGAAGTTTTCAAAAGAACTTTCATATGCTAAAGAGGATCTACAAGATACCTGAGGACTTGCCTAGGTTAAGTTAAGGTGGTTTTTCCCTCTAATAAAGCAATTAACATGAAAATAACTAAGTTTGCTTCTGGATGTTAGGGTTTTGATAAGAACCTTTTTTTCTGGTAAATCACTAAGTCGTTTGTAAACTGATGAAGACTCCTGGACTGTGGTCTCTATTAACCGTCTGCTTTTTCCTTCCCTTAGTTTAAGAGCAGGCAACAGTGCCTGAGAAGTGTACACATTATCCCACCTGGGAGCTGGGAGGTTATGAGGTGTCAGCTTGTGCTTTACCCTCAGCTTGACTTCTGCTCCCTCACCAGTATCTCTCATGAACACAGATGCAAAAATCCTTACTGCAACCAAGTAGGATTTATTACAGGCATGCAAGGCTGATCCAACATGAGAAAATCAATTAATATAATCCATCGCATCAATATGCTATAGCAAATCATGATCATATCAACAGATAAAAAGCATCTGACAACATCCAACACGCATTCTTTTTAAAATTTTTTTTTCAACTTTAATTAATATATAATACATTATTAGTTTCAGAAGTGGAGGTCAGTGATTCATCAGTTGTATGTAACACTCAGTGCTCATCACCTCACGTGCGTGCCCTCCTTAATATGCCCATCATCCAGTCACCCCATCCCTCCACCGACCTCCCCTCCAGCAGCCCTCAGTTTGTTCCTAGAGTTGAGTCCTTTATGGAAAAAGCTAGTATTTTCTGAATTAGCTTGGAAATTCTAAATTGCAGTTCAAAGGCACATCTTAAAAACCATTTTCTTTTTCATTTAGAATTAAAGCTTGGTTCTAACTTCTATCTCAGAACACAGTGAGAATTAAACATAGTACAAAATATTGCAATAAGGACCATGTTTTAAGAAATATGCTTATCCTAAGCATAAGGAGGCTAAATATGGCTAGGTCTGATGTCCAACACTCATTCTTGGTTAAAAACCCTCAGCAAACTAGGAACAGAGAAGAACTCTCTTAACTTGATAAAGAACATCTATCTACAGGAAACCCACAGCTAACATCACACTTTACGACAAGAAACTAGATGCCCTCCATCAAAGATCAGGAATCAGACAAAGATGCCCCTACTCACTATTTCTCTTCAATACCATATTCGAAGTCAGTAAAACAAGTAAAGGAAATAAAGTACACAGACTGGGAAGGAAGAAAAAAAACTGCAGATGACATGACTGTGTACACAGAAAATCCCAAACAACAACAACAAACTCCTGGAACTAAGAAGCAATTTGAGCAAAGCTGTAGAAGATTAATATATAAAAGCTAAGTGCTTTCCTATAAACCAACAATAACTACTACCTGGAATTACAAGCACAACACCTGGCTGGCTCAGATGGAAAAGTATGCAGCTCTTCATTTCAGGGTTGTGAGTTCAAGCCCATATTGGATACAGAGATTACTAAAATAATTATCACATCATAAATAAATAAATAAATAAAAGAAAGCACAACCCCATATGCATCAGCAACATTTGTCAAACCCCAAAGAACATTACAATTCAAAAATGGGCCGAAATGTAAACTACAATTAATGATAATGTATCAGTATTGGTTCCAAATTATAACAAATACACTACACAACACAAGATGTTAATAATATAGGAAAATATGTGCGCTGGGGAAGGGGAGGATGGGAATATGGGAAGTGTATTTTCTGCTCAATTTTTCTTTAAACCTAAAACTACTCTTAAAAATAAAGTTTATTATTAATAATTTTTTTAAAAGAGCATGAAAAGAGGGGCTCTTAGGTGGCTTAGTCAGTTAAGCATCCAACTCTTTTTCTTTAAGATTTTATTTATTTATTTGACAGACAGACATGGTGAGAGAGGGAACACAAGCATGAAGAGTGGGAGAGTGAGAAGCAGACTTCCCACTGAGCTGGGAGCCCATGCAGTGCTCAATCTCAGGACTCTGGGATCATGACCTGAGCCAAAGGCAGCTGCTTGACTGACTGACCCACCCAGGCGCCCCTAAGCGTCCAACTCTTGATTTCAGCTCAAGTCATAATCTCAGGGTTGTGAGATCAAGCCCTGCATCAAGATCCACACTGGGTATGGAGCCTGCTTAAGATTTTCACACTCTCGCCCTCTGCCCCCCTTCCCCCATGCACTAAAATAAAATAAAAATTAAAAAGAGCATGAATTTAATAAAAACTTAAAAGGCACTTGGGTGGCTCAGTCGCTAAGGGTCTACCTTCGGCTCAGGTCATGAGCCCCCCGTGGGGCTCCCTGCTCATTAGGAAACATGCTTTCCCTCTCCCACTCCCCCTGCTTGGGCTCCTGCTCTCACTGTCTCTTTGTCAAATATATAAATGAAGTGTTTAAAAAAAAAAAAAAGAAAGAAAGAAAGAAAGACATTCCTGACAGAAAAATGGGAAAGTACACCATATTTAATTCTTTATTATTTATAATACAGGGAATCCCTTTGTATTCTACTATATTAAGATAGAATGCAGCAAAATCCCATGGCCATATGAATTTATGAAGACTTTCCTTAACACTAAAAATATTCAGACAATTTTATTATTTCATCTATGCTTTCTACTCCATCATCCTTTCCCTTACATGTCACTATCCTTTTATGATACAATTATCAATACTCCTCTCTATAATCTGAAAACCAGATAACAAAGTTGTTAAGGCTCAGTATATAGTTTTGAAGTTTCAGGAGTTTCTCTGATAATAAAAAGTACACAAGTTCAAGAAAAGGACTTTGAAACATCTATTTTGGCTACAGAATATCCTCTTCTGCTGACTTTGTCACTCACTACTGCATTCTGAATAAATAAGGTTACTGGCTGTTGTCCAAATGGGTGAAGGCTATGCATCTGTTTGGGAGCACATATACAGGTCTTCACCACTTACAGTCTTTGAACTACTGATATACTCAGGAAAAGTCTTTTCATTTTTTTACTGGACCAGTATTTCTAACAATATCTATTTTTTTGTTACAAAGAAGTTATAAAACCTATTCCTAATATTTTTGTACAGATACCTTACTATCTAATTACATTCATAGTACTGATACATACTACAACGCCCAATAAAAACCACAGACTGATTTATAATTAACTTCCTTAGGTAATAAACAACAATTTACATGTGGTCTCATAACTTACTACTGAGAGAATTAAGTGCATCCTGGGTGATACCACCAGGCAAGGACTCTTTAAAGTTTGTGCCTGGCTTCCTCTGAAGTTCACCCCATGTGCTTTTTTAAAAAATATTATTTATTTATTTATTTATTTGACAGAGAGAGAGAGAGATACAGCAAGAGAGGGAACACAAGCAGGGAAGTAGGAGAGAAAGAAGCAGGCTTCCTGTCCAGCAGGGAGACCGATGTGAGACTTGATCCCAGGATCCTGGGGTCCTGACCTGAGCCGAAGACAGACGCTTAACAACTGAGCCATCCAGTTTCCCTCTCTATTATCTTCTTATAATGATATAATAATGCAAAGTCATCAGGATGACTATACGCTGAGTCCTTTGCGTCCTTTCAGCAAATCAAGCCTGGGGGTGGTCTTAGAGGTCCTCAGACACAATCTCACAATTATATAATTAGTATCAAATATTCATATAAAATAATAAGTTATAAAAAACAAGTAGTATTTGTTTAGTACAGAAGCATTTACTATTTTAAGTATGAAATTGCTGTCTGTCTCCTTAAATGGACATTTACCTCAAGTATTTAAAATAAATAGCATAAGGGGCGCCTGGGTGGCTCAGTGGGTTAAAGTCTCTGCCTTCAGCTCAGGTCATGATCCCAGGGTCCTGGGATCAAGCCCCGCATCAGGCTCTCTGCTCAGCAGGGAGCCTGCTTCCTCCTCTCTCTCTCTCTCTCTCTGCCTGCCTCTTTACCTACTTGTGATCTCTGTCAAATAAATAAATAAAATCTTTAAATAAATAAATAAATAAATAAAACAGTATAATACAAAAATAAACATTTCTCCTCAGATAAGTGAATATAAAATAATCTATATTGGTAAGAACCACAGCCTTTGCACCTACCATTTACTGTGTCTCTACTACATGCTATTATTACTATTTTTAAAAGAATTTATTTTAAGGGCACCTGGGTGGCTCAGTGGGTTAAAGCCTCTGCCTATGGTTAAGGTCATGATCCCAGGGTCCTGGGATCCAGCCCCACATGGGGCTCTCTGCTCAGTGGGGCGCCTTCTTCCCTTCTTCTCTCTCTCTCTGCCTGCCTCTCTGCCTACTTGTGATCTCTCTGTCTCTCCGTCAAATAAAAAAAAAAGATTTTATTTTAGAGGCCCCTGGGTGGCTCAGTTGTTTAAGCATCCAACTGCTGATTTTGGCTCAGGATATGATCCAAGCCAAGTCCAACTCTTGATTTCAGCTCAGGTCATGATAGAAACCTTATGAGATTGAGCCCCACATGCCGCTCTGTGCTCATCAGAGAGTTGGCTTGAGAGTCTCTCTCTTTTCCCTGCTCTGAAACCCCCCATCCCATGCATTCTCTCTCTTTCTCTCTCAAATAATTAAATTGTTCACAAGCCTGAGATCAAGAGTTCGCACACCACCAACAGAACCATCCAGGCCCCTGTGCTAATACCGTTCTGAGTGCTTTATGCCAGCTATCTAATTCTCATAAAAACCTTTCAGGGACAAACACAGATGTACCCCCTCCCCTCTGTTATGTAGGTAAGATACAGAAGCTCAAAGGAGCTACTACCTAAGTTGCTCTAAGGCCAAAGAGGGTAGTAAAGACAGCAATGGGATTCAAACTTGGGATTTTTCTTTTCTTTTCTTTTGAAGAATTCTTTTTTTTTTTTTTTTTAAAGATTTTATTTATTTGACAGAGAGAAAGAGTATAAGTAGGCAGAGTGGCAGAGCAGCAGGTAGAGGAGGAGGGAGAAGCAGGCTCTCCACCGAGTAGGGAGCCCAAGGCAGGGCTCAATCCCAGGACCCTGGGATCATGACCTGAGCCAAAGGCAGCCACTTAACCAACTGAACCACCCAGGTGCCGCCAAAGCTTAGGTTTTTCTGACTCCAGAGCCTTTGTATTTCCACTACAACTCCAAGGCAATACAACATAAGAGACTAAAAAAGTGAACAGCTACTTGAATTTCTCCCTGAAACAACAGAATATGCAAACAAAGAGAAAGTTAACTGTTTCAGTAACAAAACCATTTACAATGCAGCTTTGATTTTAAAAAAAAAAAAAAATTTACTTTAAGGATGCCAGGGTGGCTCAGTCATTAAGCATCTGCATTCTGCTCAGGTTATGATCCCAGGGTTCTGGAATCCAGCCCCACATCAGACACCCTGCTCTGCGGGAAGCCTACTTCCTTTCCCACACCCACAATCCCCCTACTTGTGTTCCTTCTCTGTCTGTCAAATAAATAAATAAAATCTTTTTTTTTTAATTGCATTACCAATAAAAAAAAAATATTTCCATTAGCTATTTAACTGAAAGAGAATCATAATGAAAACTTACTATAGGGGCGCCTGGGTGGCTCAGTGGGTTAAAGCCTAATAAGCCTTCTGCTCAGGTCGTGATCCCAGAGTCCTGGGATTGAGCCCTGCATCAGGCTCTCTGTTCAGCGGGGAGCCTGCTTTCTCCTCTCTCTCTGCCTACCTCTCTGTCTACTTGTGATCTCTGTCAAGTAAATAAATAAAATCTTTAAAAAAAAAAAAAAAAAGAAAACTTACATTTGTCAGTGAAATGCAAAAAGAGATGCTAAGAAATGCATTAATAACAAAGAAATGCAAAGTTTGAATTAACTTACCATTCTTCTTTTATACTTTCGAGATTATCTACTTCTTTCATTCTCTTGCCTTACTGCAAAAGTAAAAACAAACAAAAGTTAAAGTCCTCAACTGAGTACTTAAAGTAAATTCATTCTTATATATGCATTAATAATCTTTAACATAAACTATTAGGTATCCCCGAAGTAGTATGAAAGGGTCTTAAGAACTTATGTGACCGAACTCAAAGCTGTCATTTCCATCTACAGAGTAAAACAGAAATGAAAAATATATTTTGGGAGTCTAATAATCTTCCAACAAGAAATTTTTTTTTCCTTTTAGAACTCTTTCTTAAGAATTATGATAAAAATTTCATTCACAAAAGTGAATGAAACATTTTTATTCTCATTCTTACAATTCAAGCAAACTGACAAGACGTACAGTACGTATACAATTCAGTGGTATGAATTACATCCACAAATGTTGTACAATCATTACCACTATCCATTTCCAAGACTCTTTCCACTTACCAAAAAGAAACTCTGTACCCATTAAAAAATAATTCTCTATTCCTCTCTCTTCCCAGGCCTGGTAACCCATATTTTACCTTCTGCCTTCATCAATTTGCCTTGTATTTCACATAAACAGAATTGTACATTTGTCCTTTTGTGTCTGGCTTATTTCACTTAACATAAATTCATTCCTTTTTATGGCTAATATTCCACTATATGTATATACATTTTGTTTACACATTCATCTGGCTTTTTTTTCAAGATTTTATTTATTAGCACTGTGCGCACACGCATGAGCAAGGGGGAGGGGCAGGGAGGAGGAGCAGCAGACTCCCTCTGAGCCGGAGACCAGATGTGGGGCTAGATCCCATGACCCTGGGATTATGACCTGAAAGGAAGGCAGGCACCTTCTGGCTGGCACCTACTGAGCCAGCCAGGCACCCCTACACATTCATTTGTTCGTGGACATTTCGACTGTTTACACCTCTGGCTACTGTGAATAATTCTGTATACCCACCAACAATGTACCAGGATTCTAATTTCTCCACATCCTTGCTAATATTATTTTGGTTTTTTGTATGTGTGGTTTTTTTTTTTTTTTGTTTTGGGGGGTTTTCTTAAAGCTTTTTATTTATTTATTTATTTATTTGACAGAGAACACAAGTAGGCAGAGAGGCGGGGGTGGGTGGGATGGACCAGGCTCCCCGCTGAGCAGAGAGCCCGATACAGGGCTCGATCCCAGGACTCTGGGATCACAACCTGAGCTGAAGGCAGAGAGGCTTTAACCCACTGAGCCATCATTTTATTAAATAATTATTTTATTTATTAATTATTTTATTAAATAATACCCATCCTAATAAAGTGCATGTCATTGTGACTAGATGTCGAGCATCTTTTTTACATGTACTTATTGGCCATCTGTCTATCTTCTTTGGAGAAAATCTATTCAAGTCCTTTGCCCAATTTTTATGTATTTTGCCTGTTTTTTTTTTTAAGATTTTATTTATTTATTTGAGAGAGAAAGAGAGTGTGAGAGAGAGCATGAGAGGGGAGAAGCATAAGAGGGAGAAGCGACTCCCTATGGAGCTGGGAGCCCGATGCGGGACCTGATGCTGGGACTCCAGGATCATGACCTGAGCCGAAGGCAGAGGCTTAACCCACTGAGCCACCCAGGCACCCCCACTGCCTGTTGTTCTTAAGTTGCATTTTTATTTTTATTTATTTATTTATTTGACAGAGAGAGATCACAGATAGGTAGAGAGGCTGGCAGAGAGAGAGAGAGAGAGAAGCAGACTCCCCGCCAAGCAGAGAGCCCGATGTGGGACTCAATCCCAGGACCCTGAGATCATGACCTGAGCTAAAGGCAGCGGCTTAACCCACTGAGCCACCCAGGCGCCAAGCTGCATTTTTCTTGATTCAGCAAGAACTACCTTCCAGAGTTCTAACTTGGTCCTAACAGTTAATGCATGTTTTTCATGTTTCTGGGGGAACATGAACTTGCAACTGCCTATTTTCCCATTCTGCAGTGACCCTCAATATAAATTTTTTTTAAAAAGATTTTATTTATTTATTTGACAGAGAGATCACAAGTAGGTAGAGAGGCAGGCAGAGAGAGACAGGCAAGCAGGCTCCTCGCTGAGCAAAAAGCCCTATGCAGGGCTCAATCCCAGGACCTCGAGACCATAACCTGAGCTGAAGGCAGAGGCTTAACCCACCGAGCCACCAGGTGCCCCCACAATATAAATTGTTTTAGAAGATTTTATTTATTTGAGAGAGAGCATGACAGAATGAGCAGTGGGGAGAAAAAGACGTGGGCTGAGCAGGGACCCCAATGTGCCCAACGTGGGGCTCAATCCCAGCATCCTGGAATCATGCATGACCTAAGCCTAAAGCAGGCGCTTAACCAACTAGCCACCCAGGCAGCCCCTCAACTTTAATTTCAAAATTTTATATTTAGATATATTTGGAACTTAATCTTAGTTACAGGGACTCCACATGACTGTTAAGTTTACTTAATAGTCCATCTTTTCCTTATTTATTACTTTTTTTTTTTTAGATCTAAGAGTATGAACTCATGGGTTTTTTAGTCAATGAGTTTTTTTTTTTTTAAGATTTTATTTATTTATTTGACAGACAGAGATCACAAGTAGGCAGAGAGGCAGGCAGAGAGAGAGGAGCCTCTGCAGGCTCCCTGCAGAGCAGAGAGTCCGATGCAGGATTCTATCCCAGGACCTGGGATCATGACCTGAGCGAAGGCAGAGGCTTTAACCCACTTAGTCACCCAGGCGCCCCTAGTCAATGAGTTATAACTCACTAATATCACCATTTATTTCAATGTTCCATTTCCCAGATTTGTCCAGTGGGGATCCCTTCAGTGCGATGTCCTTCTGATACGTATTTATCATCCTATAAGCATCTTCTTAATTTCTGGAGCAAGAATATGCTCTAGGATCATTTGTTCTTTCTCTGCCTCAGCCTTGGAAACAGACTTACCTCTAAGGAGCCATGGTTACTTTTTTCTTTTTTTTTAAGATTTACTTATTTGACACAGAGAAAGAGTACAAGCAGGGGGAGCCACAGGCAGAGGGAGAAGGAAAAGGAGGCTGCCACAGGGCTCAATCCCAGGACTCCTGGGATCTTGACCTGAGCTAAAGGCAGATGCTTAACTGACTGAGCCACACAGGCGCCGCCCCCGCCCCCCTCCTTTTTTTTTACTGTATTTAGAAATCAAGATCTGGGTGTTTGGCATGTATGTTTTTTCTACTGTGTGTTGTTTCCAGGACCTCTCAGTGGACAGATGGCTTGGACTACCTTAAACATTGATTTGTTTGCTTAGTTCTCACAATATTTTATTATAAAGGCAAAACACTAATATGGAAAGTTTGGGAAAAGAGAGAAAATAATCCATACTTTTATTACCCCTAAACTTTTGCTTCTTCCTCTCCATTTTTCATACACATTCAAATGAACTGCTAGTATATGAATGATTTTTGTTTATTTTTCATATCTATGCTGTCTTTTTCCATTCGGCTATATAAACTACTTCATAACTATTTTTAAAGGATACAAATTATCCCATTAGCCAGCTATACCATGACTACTGGGAATTTAGTTTGCTTTCAATTTTTCCTAACAAATAATAGCTACGGTGGATAAATTCTGTATATACGGCTTACTTTTTTGTTCCTTTAAATTCCCAAAAATGTGGAAAATCAGTGTGAAGACTATATGAGTATTTCTACAACATGTTAGTGTACCTTTATTTAAAAATGTAAGCATGTTTGAATAGAAGACAAATCTGCAAAATAATACCCACCAGACCCATCCTAAAGCCATGAGAAAGAGAAAATGGCCACAAGAAGCAATCCACTGCTACCATGTAAAAAGCTCTCTCTCAAAAAAAGAAAAAGTCTCCAATGTATCTGGAGGTACTTAATCTGGTAACTAAGGATCTAGTGCAGCAGCCTTTCACCAGATAGAAAAATCCGTCTGAATGATCTCAGGGCCCGCTAATGGAGCTGGGCCAAAAACCATAGCAATTTGTGTTGAGCACTAATTCCCCACTTAGCCTTTGTTTTGTTAAGAATTAATGAAGGATAGTGGGCTCTGCTCTGGAAAATATCCCCTAAAGTTGTTTTAGACACCTCTAGCTTTAATTATGAATTGAATATAAATTGATAGCAGATTTATTTCTTAACCTTTTCATGAGAAAATTGTGAAGAACTCTGAAAGACAAGGGGAAACAGAAAGGCGAGGAAAAAGGAGGAAATGCAAAGGGGCTGAGGAGTGAGTGTGGAATACCAAGCGAGGAGGGACAGCACCATCAATGGCATTCCAGACTCTCGGCCTTGTAGCTCGAGGGTAGGGTAGGAGTCACTAGAGCCACAGCACCCAAGACTATGGCATCCAACAACTAAGGCAAACTGGATGTCTCTACTCTATCGAGTGTTTCTATTTCTAAAAGACTTTTTTTCCTTCCAGGAATGCTTTTCAAATTATTCTCTAAACTTAAAAATGCAAAGAGACCATTTCATTCAAAGAATCTTGCTCAATATTAATTTTATGGAAGGCATCTGATTAGGCATTAGATTTACCAAGTAATAAATCAGAGAAGAAGATTTTTTGTATCAATAATTTATACAGATTATAAAATTCATAGATTAGATTATATGTAAACTATATGCTTTAAAAATGCAGCCATTAGGGGCGCCTGGGTGGCTCGGTGGGTTAATAAGCCCCTGCCTTCAGCTCAGGTCATGATCTCAGGGTCCTGGGATGGAGCCCCACATCAGGCTCTCTGCTCAGCAAAGAGCCCTCTGCCTGCCTCTCTGCCTAGTTGTGATCTCTCTCTCTCTCTGTTAAATAAATAAGTAAAATCTTTAAAAAATATATATTTTTAAATGCAGCCATTAAAAATGATTGTTAAATACAAGACACAGTATTATCAATGTTCTTTCAAGTTTACAATGTTTATTACATTTATTGGATAAATACAAGCCCCATCTTTGAACTGGGGATGGACCTGAGGTCTAAAGGAAAAGAAAAAAAAAAGAAAATAGTGTATATTTTTACTTATTTTTACTTATCTTTCATTATGTTATAGTCACAAACTACTAATGAATTGTTTTTACTTGTTTTATGACACCAACAGAGAACGAAGATGACCTTAGAGTCAAACCAACTTGTAATGGAATTCTGACTACATCATTTTTGAGCTGGGTGACTTTGTTGTTATTCACCTCTCTAACCCTAAACCTGTAACATGGAGATGATTTTCATCCTCATAAGGTTGTTTTGAGGACTCAAATAAATACTAAGAATACAATAATGTTTGCTCCTTTCTCTTTTCCTGTTACTTCTTTACTTATTGTAAAGAAAACATATGAGCTAAAACCATTAAGAGAGGGGCGCCTGGGTGGCTCAGTGGGTTAAAGCCTCTGCCTTCGGCTCGGATCCTGATGCCAGCGTCCTGGGATTGAGCCCTGCATGGAGTCCCGCATCTGCTCTCTGCTCAGCAGGGAGCCTGCTTCCCTTCCTCTCTCTCTGCATGCCTCTCTGTCTACTTGTAATCTCTGTCAAATATATAAAATCTTTTAAAAAAATAAACAAATAAATAAAAATAAAACCATTAAGAGGATATGAGAAAGTAAGGGGGGGGCCAAACATAAGAAAGCTAAAATGGTTATCTATCCTAATAGCAATATTTAAGGCAATGTTCAAAAATAACTCCAACTGGGGTGCCTGGGTGGCTCAGTGGGTTAAGCCGCTGCCTTCGGCTCGGGTCATGATCTCAGGGTCCTGGGATCGAGTCCCGCATCGGGCTCTCTGCTCGGCGGGGAGTCTGCTTCCTCCTCTCTCTCTCTCTGCCTGCCTCTCTGCCTACTTGTGATCTCTCTCTGTCAAATGGATAAATAAAAATCTTAAAAAAAAAAAAAAAAATAACTCCAACTGTACACGTTGTTTAGAAATATGATTGTGGGACGCCCGGGTGGCTCAGTTGGTTAAGCGGCTGCCTTCGGCCCAGGTCGTGATCCCAGCATCCTGGGATTGAGTCCCACATTGGGCTCCTTGCTCAGCGTGTTCACTCTGACAAATAAATAAAATCTTTAAAAAATATATATATGATTTTAAGTAACAGAAAAAACAGCTATGAGTTCAAAGCCGTTGTACTTAGCGAAAGGGAATGGGAGCATTTTTAGTTTTCTAACACTACTATCTTTTAAAATATATGTATATGTTATTCTTTTTTTTTTTTTAAGATTTTATTTATTTATTTGTCAGAGTGAGCACAGGCAGAGTGGCAGGCAGAGGCAGATGGAGAAGCAGGCTCCCACTGAGCAAGGAGCCCGATGTGGGACTCGATCCCAGGACGCTGGGATCATGACCCAAGCCGAAGGCAGTGGCTCAACCAACTGAGCCACCCAGGCGTCCCTATATTATTCTAATTTTTTAAAACTGCAAAGCAAAATCAAATTAAAAACATATTCAGAAAAGCAGAATTTCATGTCCACTAATTTTTTTCTCCTAAGACTTTGTCCTTCAAATTTCATATTTCTAAACCTTTATTTAATTGCTTCCCTTTAAAATTCTTCCCTTTCAAACATACACAAAATAGAGAAAAATATAAACAGCCATCTCAACCAGTCAGATGTCAGGGAAGTTTTCATTTTGACTTACTTACTTTTTTTTTTTTAAAGAAATAAAGCATTATGAAATGCCTGGGTGGCTGCTGGTTGGGTGTCTGACCTGATTTTGGCTTGGGTCATGGTCTCAGGGCTGTGGGATGGAGTCTCACATAGGGCTCCGGGTTCAGTGCAAGTCTGCTTGTTCTTCTCCCTCTGCTCCTCCCACTGCTCCAGCATGCTCAGGCTCTCTCTCAAATAAATAAATAAAATCTTTTTTAAAAAGGGCATTACAGAATTGAAAACTAATTCAGGTAAAAATATTTAATAAATGGTATGTCTTTAAAAAAATGGTATGTCTTAAATATGTGCATTTTATTGCATATTAATTATACATTAAAAGCATTAAAAATGTGTATTTATTCAGCACCTACTATATACCAGGTATGATTCTAGGTGCTTGGGATACATACAGAACCAAGTAGACAAAGATTCCAACCGTTGAGGACATTATATCCTGGTGGGTACTGTTTCTAACATTATTTTCAACTACTCTAACATAATCCCTTAGTTTAGATATGATCTTTACTGTGTCATAAACATAACATGTTTATAACACTTCTTTGTTCATAATGTAACCAGCCTTCTGGGTATTCAAATCCTAATTATCCTTCAAGTCCCACAACTATCATAAAGGTAAAATATTAAATCGATATTAATATTCTTCTCCTAAATCGTAGTTTTTGGTATTTAAATCATATTTTCTGAGACTGTTTACTGTTGTCTCTTTTACCTTTTTTAGCTGGATCTAAGATCCTTGAGGACATGTATTATGACTTACACATTTCCTGTTTTTTCCACACTGCCTTGCCAAGTGCAAAACCAAGAGGAGCCATCCCTGAAGTATTTTGCTACGTTTCCCTTTAACAGGTTATTGTTTTCCAGCAAATCGCTAATATCTTTCATTATGTTATAGTCACAAACTACTAATGAATTGTTTTTACTTGTTTTATGACACCAACAGAGAACGAAGATGACCTTAGAGTCAAACCAACTTGTAATGGAATTCTGACTACATCATTTTTGAGCTGGGTGACTGTTGTTATTCACCTCTCTAACCCTAAACCTGTAACATGGAGATGATTTTCATCCTTATAAGGTTGTTTTGAGGACTCAATTAAATACTAAGAATACAATAATGTTTGCTCCTTTCTCTTTTCCTGTTACTCTGTCATAATCTGTTACAAGGATCAGTTAAGAAACATCTTCAGGCTTACACTAAAGTTTTAATTTCGACACAGCTTTGAACTTTTAGTTTAGGGGTTTGTTTTTATTCTTTTATTTGACAGAGAGAGAGACCACAAGGAGGAAGGAGAGGACATGGCGGGGAGGGAAAGCAGGCCTCCTGCTGAGCAGAGAGCCTGAGACAGGGCTCCATCCCCAGACCCTGAGATCATGACCTCAGCAGAAGGCAGAAACCCACTGAGCCACCCAGGCGCTCCCAGGGGTTTGTTTTTGTTTTTTGAAGCACTTACTTTAAACCATGTTAAGTTTATTTTTTATTATTATTTTTTAACTTAAATTCAATTAATTAACATATAACAGATTACTGATTCAGAGGTAGGTAGAGCTCAATGATTCATCAGTCTTATATAATACCCAGTGCTCATTATATCACACGCCCTCCTTAATGTCCATCACCCAGTTACCCCATCCCCCCACCCATCTCCCCTCCAGCAGCCCTCAGTTTGTTTCCTATGATTAAGAGTCTCTTATGGTGGGGCACTTGGGTGGCTGGGCTGATCTTGAAACTGGGATGGAGCCCGACATCCGGCTCTCTACTAGGAAGAGAATCTAGGAAGGGATTCTGTGCTAGGAAGGGAATCTGCCTCTCCCTCTCCCTCTGCGTGCCACTCACTCACCCTCTCTGTGTCAAATAAAAATAAAATAAAATCTTTAGTAAAAAAAAGTCTCTTATGGTTTTTCTCCTTCTCTGATTTCATCTTATTTTATTTTTTCCTCTCTTCCCCTAGGATCCTGTTTTGTTTTTTAAATTCCTCCTACCAGTGAGGTCATGGGATAATTGCCTTTCTCTGATTTACTTTGATCTTTTAGTTTTGATTTCACTAATTAAACCTTTTAAAACCTTTATCTATTTACTGAACCTCTATGTGCAAGGCACTGGTTTAGAATTAATGAAAGAAGGGTAATTAGGACAGATACAGTCGCCTAGGGATTTACAAACTAACAAGAAAAATATACTAAATTAATAAATATACTGAGTAAATATACTGAATTAGCAAATGGCATAGAATTACAAAGTAAGGGCGCCTGGGTGGCTCAGTGGGTTAAGCCGCTGCCTTGGGCTCAGGTCATGATCTCAGAGTCGTGGGATTGAGTCCCGCATTGGGCTCTCTGCTCAGCGAGGAGCCTGCTTCCCTCTCTCTCTCTGCCTGCCTCTCTGTCTACTTGTGATCTCTCTCGGTCAAATAAATAAATAAAATCGTTAAAAAAAAAAATTACAAAGTAAAAACCAACTCTAAGATGGACCTAAAGTCATTATTTAAAGAGTCATCAGAGGTGCCCAGGTGGCTCAGTGAGTTAAGCCTCTGCTTTCAGCTCAGGTCATAATCTCAGGGTCCTAGGATCCAGCCTGTATCAGGTTCTCTGTTCAGCGGGGAGCCTGCTTCTCCCCCTCACTCTGCCTGCCTCTCTGCCTACTTGTAATCTGTCAAATAAATAAATAAAATCTTTAAAAAAAAAAAAAGTCATCATTATTTTAGGTTATTTATCATAAATGAGTAATATGCAATAAACCATGTAAAATCTATTTGTGTCAGCTGAGTCAACTACAGTCATCACAGTCATGTGACACAAATGAACCTAAGTCACGCACTGTACTACAGAGAATATAAAAAGCCATCTGACAAATGTCTGTCACCAGCATGAAGCTTGGTATTAGAAGAGACAGATGAGTAGAATTTCCTTCATTTCACTTCAGTTTCCTTCCAATTAGTACCACTACCATCTTATATTTTTATTGTGTATCACAGTTTACCAAACACCTTCCCAATTATTATCCCACTTACTCCCAACAACTGCAGTGATAAAATCAGTCAGGAGAGAGACTAGACTGAGCTTTCTGGAACATATCCATTGGAAAAAAAATCCAGTCAAAATAGATTCAGACTGGTAAGAATGTATACATTAGAATTCAAGCAGAAAAAATCTGCATATTACCAATTGTACTTATTTTTTTTTTTAAAGATTTTTTATTTATTTATTTGACAGAGAGAGATGACAAACAGGCAGAGAGGCAGGCACAGAGAGAGGAGGAAGCAGGCTCCTGCCGAGCAGAGAGCCCGATGCGGGACTCGATCCCAGGACTCTGAGATCACGACCTGAGCCGAAGGCAGTGGCTTAACCCACTGAGCCACCCAGGCACCCCCAATTGTACTTATTTTTGTAAACACACATGACAGACTGCATTTTTTTTAAGATTAAAGTATATAAAGATATACCATGGAGTATGCTATCTTTGTGTAGAAGTTGAAGTTTCTCCTTAAGGATAAAGCCATTCCTGGCATTAAACACAGCACAAAGGAACTCACGGATCACATTTCCAATGTGGAGTCCTTTTCACCTACACTTACGGAATGGGGGAGTGCCTCCAAGAGCAAACAAATCACAGTAGCATCAAAATCAAACACTTCAAAAGATACTTTGTGTATTTAAAGAATTCTAGTTTACTGTTAAATAATAAATGAAAAATTTTGGAAAGTTTCAGCTTATCTTTGTTGCCATCAGAATAACTGAAAATACTTTCTTGTCTTCTAGAAAAACTGTTAATGAGAAAGTTAAATACCCCTAAGGACCAAAGTGTTAAGTGACAAGAGTAACTGGGGAAAGGGGCACTTGAGCAGAGTCTGTCAAAGTCTCTAAGGCAGCCATCCTTTGACACCAAGACATTTTCATTCCAGGGCTCCACTCTGAAGTGTTATCTACCTTGCAAAACTGAGAGCAAACACAAATTCCCTTAGAAAACTCGCCAGAGGGGCGCCTGGGTGGCTCAGTGGGTTAAAGCCTCTGCCTTCGGCTTGTGTCATGATCCCAGGGTCCTAGCATCGAGCCCCACATCGGGCTCTCTGCTCAGCAGGAAACCTGCTTCCTCCTCTCTCTGCCTGCTTCTCTGCCTACCTGTGATCTCTGTCAAATAAATAAATAAAATCTTAAAAAAAAGAAAACTTGCCACAATTTCTCTGAAAGACTAAACATAAAATTATTAGCAGAGTGAGGAGAGATCAACTATGTTCCCTTAGAATATTGCTCTCTCTACACAGCCACAACTCTTGGCCCAAATATGATCTCTTGGTGGTTTCCTCACTCCATTCTTGCCCCCACCTCAAGGCAATTTCTACACAGGAGTCAGGATGCCCTTTTCAAAAAGATAAACAAATAAATAAACTACCTCCAACAGGGGATTTGAGATCAAGAGTCTCATACTCTACCACTAGGCCAGCCAGATGTGACTTTTTTGAATAAGACACAAATTTGAGGGTTCCCTGCTCAGCGGGTAGCCTGCTTCTCCCTTTCCCTCTGCCCCTCTGCCTGCTTGTGCTCTCTGTCAAATAAATAAATAAAATGTTAAAAAAATAATAATAATAACAAATTTGACGGAAACTTCCCGGCTTAAAACTTTCAATGACCATTCACTGCTCTTCAAGTAAGGTCCAAATATTCTGGGTTAATATTATAGAGAAGTTCACTGTACTGTTAGCTCATCACATTTGAATAGTGTGAAAATTTCACCATAAAGCTTTAAGGTAAAGGAAAAAAAAAGTCAGTCCCAAATTCTTAACACTGCTTAAAAGACCTGGCATTATCTCTCATGCCCTCTTTTGCATTCCACACTAAATTCCACTTGCTTTGACCTTTCAGTTCCTTAAATTTCCCTAACCTTCCTCTGGGGAACCTATTTCCTTCGCCCAGACCTTTCTTCCCTCCTTTGGGGGGCCACCTTTCACCAATTCCTATTTACCCATAACATCTTAGTTGGAAGATTACTTTCCTAAGAAAACTTTAACTGATTTCCCAAGCTGGTTATCCCCTTTTTACTGTTCTCACAATATACTATATTCTTCCTTTTTAAGCTTCTGTCTAGGTTTACTGGCATTTACAGTGGAGCCTTGAATAATACAGGTTTGAAATGCACCAAGTCTACTTTATGTGAAGATTTTCTTCTACAAATACAGTTATCTCTAAATAGTGCATTTATAAATGTACTATCTATAAGCATAGCATATTATAAATGTCCTACATATAGTACATTGTAAATGTATTTTCTCTTATGATGATTTTCTCCATAATATTTTCTTTCCTCTAGCTTACTTTATTATTAAGCACACAGCAGAATACATATAACATACAAAATACGTGTTAACTGGCTTTAAGGCTTTCAGTCAATACCAGGCTATAAGTAGTTAAGTTTTGGGGGACTCAGAATTCATACACAGATTCTCCAACTGTGTGGGGGCTGGCACCCCTAACACTGCCACCCACTCACACTGCTCAAGGGTCAAATGATGAGATTTGTGTTAAAAAAAAAAAAAAATTTACAAGAGTCACCATGTTGTCATGGCCACTCACCAAACAGTAGGTACTAAAAGAAATTTGAATAAATTAAGTAATTAACATTAAGCACTGAGTAACTTAAGTATGCGTGTGTACACCACAGTGCAAGGCTAAGAGTCAGTACCCAACAAGTAGGAGTTTCTGTTAATACTGCATTCGGCCTCGTATCATTACTACTTGCTTGCTTAATTAATCACTCTCTCCATCCTGCACACCATCCTGCACAACATCTCGTTTTTGGACGCCATCAGCGCCTAGCACTAACCTCATTGATATAAATAGATGCTCAAATATTCACCGAATTTAACTGCCTTTAAAATCAATACGCCTTCCGGCATATTTACACACCAGACGTAACATCAACTTTTAAGGCGTCTTCCCCCTTTAAAAACTAAACCGTAATTTAAAAACACGTGAAACACTCCCCAAACACACCTGAGCCATGACTTTGAAATACGGAGGCCGATTTTCACGTCGTTCATACAATGTCATACTTTACAGTTCCACACGAACATCCATAAAGACTGTCCGATTCCTATCCTTATTTTCCGTGATCTCAAGTGATGTACGGGAAGCAGCCAGGCTGGACAACACCCTAACGTTCCTTACCGCTAACGAGACACTGCGAGTATAAAGGCGCGCGCGCACACGCACACACACACACACACACAAAATGAAACTGGGAAAGACGCAAACTCGAAACCTACGAAGAGACTGTCGGGGGAGACTCGGTGGTGAAGCGACCCGAGAAACGGCCACCCCAAACAGACGTGCCTGGTACTTCTGCACCGTGCTCCTGCAGCGCACGCCTTTGGAAACCGGGGCATAGTGCGCCTAACTTGAAGTTTCCAACCCCCCCACCCCAACCCCGAACGGAAGCCCTCGGCGGTGCCGGCTCGGAGGTCGCCACCACGCAGGAAGCGAGCACAGGACGCAGGCCGGAGACGCGGCTCAACCTGAACTGGCCAGGAGTCTCGCCCCAGCCGCCGCCTCCAGCGTCAACGAAACCGCCCGGACCCCGGGCTCACCGATACCGAGACCGTCTAGAGCGCTGCGGCTCCGCACGACCCAACGACACCCTAACCCGGGACAGCGCCCCGCCTGGGAAAAAACGCCCGCCCGCGGCCGGCGGGGAGCGGACGTCCCAGCCCCTCACCCCGCCGAACGCGGCGCGGCCCCAGCGCACTCACCTCTGGGCGCGGCCGCTGGAGGGGGCCGCGCCGCGCTGTCGCCTCGCGGCCTGGTCCTCGGTTCGCTCCGGGGCCGCGGGCGCCACCGCCGCTGCCGGGCCGGAGCCCCTCAGACTGGGAGCGCCGCCGCCCCCAGACCCGCGGAGGCTCGCGGGCCGCGCCGCTGGGACCCGGCCCGCCTCTCCGGGTCTCCGCCGCCGGGCGCCGAGCGCGCGCCGGGCAGGCTCCGCGCAGGCCCGGGAGCGCGCGCGGTGGGTGGGGGGGCGGGGCCGGTTGGCTTCGCCGCCGCTGTCGCCTCCTCAGCCCTTAGCTGACGCGCGGTAATGGCGGCAGTCTCCTGCCTGCAGCCTTCTCACCCGGCCCCGAAAATGCTGGGAGCGAGGTGTGGGCTCAAAGAATAGCCCAGCGTCTACTTACCTCTGTACCTCCGCAGCCTGCGATTGAGTCCGCGGAGAGATGTCCCTGCATTGTGACAACGTAGAACTTAACCCGAGCCCTGTGATTCTGGAAAGCGACGTTGAAAGAAATCCCCCCACCCTTTTGTGCTCCCGAAAGGATTTACTGCAAGGAACCACCCTTCCCGGTGTAACTCAGATATGACTCACCCCTTGTTTTTAACCTATGACAGGTCAGACGTAGACCGTCCAAATTCCCTTCGTTTTTGCCTCGTAAATGGTCAGGTGAACAGATTGCACTCACTGACCAATCTGGACGAAATACGGGCTCCCCTGACTTGACCAAACTTTAGTTAAGCTGCTCTCCTTCCACCACGCCCCTAAACTTTGACCCACTCTCAGCCTGAGCGGGTCTGCAACCCCTTGTCATCCACCACTCCTGAAATTTCGGGGGAAATTTCACCTCCCTGCAAAACGCTAATGGGCAGTGCGATCGTGGCCACCTCTACCCGCCCCTCCCACTTCCCCACACCCAGTTCCTTCGAGGCTTTGTTCACTTATCCCGATGGAAGAAAAGCCCTCCCCCCCCCTTTTTTTTGGCGTGACCTTGGAGACAGTTGCAGATCCCCTGGTCAGAGTTCCCCTGGAGGCATAGTGACCCCTCACCCTCCACACCCCGTTGGAATAGTCTTTTTCCCTCTCCTATCTCCTGATGCTAACGACGTCTAGGTACCCCACATAACTAGAATCATACAGTATTTGTCCTTTTGTGTCTGCCCTTACTTCACTTGGCGTTGTATTTTCAAGGTTCGTCCATGTTATAGCAAGTACCACAATGTATTCTCCTTTATGCTGAAAAATACTCCGTTGTTGTATATACCACCTTTTATTTATCCACTCACCTGCTGATGGACATTTGGATTGTTTCCACCTTTTGGCTGTTGTGAACGGTGGAACTATGAACATCTGTATACAAGTATCTGATTAAGTCTCTTGCTTTCAGTTATTTTGTATCTAGATGCAGAATTACTGGACCATATGGCATATGTTTAACTTTCTGAGGAGCTGCCAAACTGATTTCTACAATGAGTACGGCATTTTAATATTACCTGCAGCAGTGCATAAGCATTCAGGTTTCTCCATACCCCTGACAGCACTCATTATTTTCCATGGTTTTGCTGTTTTTATAATAGCCATCCTAATGGACGTGAAGTGGTTGGTATTCATTGAGGGTTTGATTTTTATTTCCCTAGTCACTAGTGATGCTGAGCATTTTTTTCATGAGCTTTTTTTTTTTTTTTTTTTTTTTAAGATTTTGTTTATTTGGGAGAGGAAGAGAGAGCAGGAGCAGTGGGAGAGGGGCAAAGGGAGAGGGAGAAGCAGACTCCTCACTGAGCAGGGACCCAGTGGAGGGGCTAGATCCCAGGATCCTGCAATCATGACCCAAGCGGAAGATAGATTCTTAACTGACTGAGCCACCCAGGCACCCCTTTTTTCATATACTTATTCATGATTGTATATCTTTGGAAAAGTGTCTAATCGAGTCCTTTGCCCATTTGAGTGTATGTATGTATGTAAATTTTATACCTAACCTGAGGCTCAAACTCATGACCCTAAGATCAAGAATCCCATGCTCTATCAGCTGAGCCAGTGGTCCAGTATTTGCCCATTAAAAAAAAAAAAAAAAGATTTTATTTATTTATTTGACAGACAGAAGTCACAAGTAGGCAGAGAGGGAGGCAGAGAGAGCAGAGAGCCCGAGGTGGGGCTTCATCCCAGGAGCCTGGGATAGTGACCCAAGCTGAAGGCAGAGGCCCCAACACACTTAGCCACCTAGGCACCCCATATTTGCCTATTTTTAAATAGGATTGTTTTTTGTAATTGAGTTGTAGTTTTGTGGGGTTTGTTTTGTTTTTTTAGTGTCTTCTGGATACTAATTCCTTATCAGAGATGTGTTTTGTATTTTCTCCTATTCTGTGGGTTATTCGTTCATTCTGTTGGTGGTGTCCTTTCATATACAAAAGTTTTAAATTTTGATGAGGTTCAATTTATTTATTTTTTCTTTTTTCCCCAATGCTTTTGGAGTCATATCCAAGACATTATTGCCCAAATTCAATGTCATGAAGATTTTCCCATTTTTTTCTAAACATTTTATAGTTTTAGCATTTAGATTAGGTGTTTGATGCATTTTGAATTAATTTTTTGTACATGGTATAAAATAAGGGACCAACTTCATTCTTTTGCATGTGTATGTAGTTTTCTCAGAACCATCTTTTTGAAAAAACTATCAATCCTTTCCCCATTTAATGGTCTTGGGATAAATACCACTTAGTTATGGTATATATTTCTTTTGACATGCTGCTGGATTTGGTTTGCAAGCATTTTGTTGAGGATTTTTGCATCTATATTCATTTTTTAAAGATTTTATTTATTTATTTGGGGCTACCTGGATAGCTCAGTCATTAAGTGTCTACCTACAGCTCAAGTCATGATCTCAGGGTCCTGGGATCAAGCCCCGTGTCCAGCTCCCTGCTCACTGGGGAGCCTGCTTCTCCCTCTCCCTCTTTCCCTGCTTGTGTTCCCTCTCTGGATGTTTCTCTCTCTGTCAAAAAAAAAAATCTAAAAAAATATTTTAGTTATTTATTTGACAGAGAGAGATACAGTGAGAGAGGGAACACAAGCAGGGGAAGTGGGGGAGGGAGACCCAATGTGGGATTCCACCCCAGGACCCTGGGATCATGACCTGAGCCAAAGACAGACAATGACTGAGCCACCCAGACACCCCTATATTAATTTTTTCTACAAAGAATTTTATTTATTTATTTGATAGAGATGCAGAAAGAGAGAGAGGGAACACAAGCAGAGGGAGTGGGAGAGGGAAACACAGGCCTCCCACCAAGCAGGGAGCCTAATGTGGGGCTCCATCCCAGAACCCTGGGACCATGACTTGAGCTGAAGGCAGACGCTTAACAGCTGAACCAGCCAGGCACCCCTTCATCTATATTCATATTTTTGCTCTGTAGTTCTTTTACTGTGATATCTTTGTCTAGCTTTGGTATCAATATAATGCTGATCTCATAGAATGAGTTAGGAAGTGTTTCCTTCTCTTCTTTTTTTCAGAATATTTTGAGAAAGATTGGTGTCAGTTCTTCTTTAAGTGTTTGGTAAAATTGTTTAGTAGAATCTGTGAAGTCATCTAGCTCTGAGATTTTCCTTGTCGGGAGGTTTTCGATAACTGATTCAATCTCCTACTGTAGGTCTGTTCAGTTTCTATTTCTTCTTAAGTCAGTTTTAGTCATTTGTATGTTTCTAGAAATTTGTTTGTTTCATCGAGATTGCTTAATTTGTTGTCATGCAATTGTTCATAATATTTTTTTACGATTTTTATTTCTATAAGATTGATAATAATGTCCCCACTTTCATTTATTATTTTTTTGAATATTTTATTTATTTATTTGACAGACAGAGATCACAAGTAGGCAGAGAGGCAGGCAGAGGAGGAGGAAGCAGGCTCCCTGATGGCAGAGAGCCCCATGCCAGGTTTGATCCTAGGACCTTGAGATCATGACCTGAGCTGAAGGCAGAGGCTTAACCCATTGAGCCACCCAGGAGCCCCGTAATTTATGATTTTAATAATTTCTGCTTTCCCCCTTTTTTTTCTTGGTCAGCCTAGCTAAAGTTTTGTCAATTTTGTTACTCTTTTGAAAGGACCAGCTTTCAATTTAATTGATTCTCTCCCTTGTTTTTCTATTCTCTATTTTTTTTTTTAAATCTCCACTTGAATCTCTATTACTTCCTTCCTCCTACTAGCTTTGGGGTTTCGTTTGCTCTTTCTCTAATTCTTTTCTCTGTTATTTTTGGTTTGTTTGTTTTTGGGTGCCGAAACCCAGGATTGAATCTGTTGGCTTTTTCTAGTTGTGAACCAGTATAATCTCCTTAAGGATGCAAACTGAGTGGGGTGCCTGGGTGGCTCAGTGGGTTAAGCCGCTGCCTTCGGCTCAGGTCATGATCTCAGGGTCCTGGAATCAAGCTCCGCATCGGGCTCTCTGCTCAGCAGGGAGCCTGCTTCCTTCTCTCTCTCTCTCTGCCTGCCTCTCCATCTACTTGTAATTTCTCTCTGTCAAATAAATAAAATCTTTAAGAAAAAAAAAAGGATGCAAACTCAGTCATAGATTTGTTAAATATTCTCCAGAGCACTTTATACAGTAGCTATTGCACAGGTACATACCACCAAGGGCAGTAAACGCTTCTTGAGTTGATAGAAAAATGATAGGTGGGGGCGCCTGGGTGGCTCAGTGGGTTAAGCCGCTGCCTTCGGCTCAGGTCATGATCTCAGGGTCCTGGGATCGAGTCCCGCATCGGGCTCTCTGCTCGGCAGGGAGCCTGCTTCCCTCTCTCTCTCTCTCTGCCTGCCTCTCCACCTACTTGTGATTTCTCTCTGTCAAATAAATAAATAAAATCTTAAAAAAAAAAAGAAAAAAAAAAGAAAATAAAAATGATAGGTGACCCTCAGGAATCTGCTCCTGATGCTACATCCCCTTTTCCAGTTGGTATCCCTTCCAACCATCCAGTCAAATTACAAATACAGTCATCATCTTTGAGCATTTCCCCTACCTCAGGATGAATATCTAGGCCAGATCTGTCCAATAGAATTTTTTGAGGTGATAAAATGGTTTCTGCACTGTCTAATACGTTAGCTACTGACAACATTTTGCTACTGAATACTTGAAATTTAGGTAGTATATCTGAGGGACTGGATTTTTATTTTTTTTAATATTTCATTAATTTATTTGACAGACAGAGTAAGATCACAAGTAGGCAGAGAGGCAAGCAGAGAGAGAAGGAGAAGCAGACTCCCTGCTGAGCAGAGAGCCTGATGCGGGGCTCAATCCCAGGACCCTGAAATCATGACCTGAGCCAAAGGCAGAGGCCTAACCCACTGAGCCACCAGGCGCCCCTGGATTTTTAGTTTTTAATTTAAATTTAAATAGCCATATGTGGCTAGTAGTTATCATATTGGACAGTACAGAATTCTAATGTCACCAATTCTGATTTTGTCCCATGATTTAGTATTTATTCAAAGTGTCTTGCCTTTTTTTTTTTTTTTTTTTTTAGATTTTATTTATTTATTTGACAGTGAGAGAGGGAACACAAGTGGGGGTAGTGGGAGAGGGAGAAGCAGGCCTCCTACTGATCAGGGAGCCCGATGCAGGGCTGGATCCAAGGACCATGGGATCATGATCTTAGCTGAAGGCAGCTGCTGAATGACTGAGCCACCCAGGCACCTGACATGCTTCTTAAAAATATAGCCTCTTGGATTCACCCTATGCCTACCGGATCAGTATCATCTCTTCCCTGAGGACCCCCTTATATAATTACAGTATTTCACCTAAGCTCCATAAGAAGTAAAATTAGGGGCACTTAAATGGCTCAGTGAGTTGAGCTTCTAACTTGATTTCAGCTCAGGTCAAGATCTCAAGGTTATAAGATCAAGCCCAAAGTCAAGCTCTGTGCTCAGCAGGGAGTCTGCTTGAGATTCTCTCCCTCCCCATCTGTCCGTCCCCATACTCATGAATGCCCTCTTTCTCTCAAATCAATCAATCAATCTTTTTTTTTTTTTTTTAAAGGTTTTATTTATTTAACTGAGAGAGCACAAGCAGGGAGAGCAGAGCAGCAGAGGGAGAGAGAGAAGCCGGCTCTCCACTGAGCAGCGAGCTCTGGGGCTTAATCCCAGGCTCTGGCCTGGGATCACCATCTGAGCCAATGGCAGACACTCCACTCAGTGAGCCCTCTAGATCCCCCTAAATAAATCAATCTTTTGGGGTGCCTGGGTGGCTCAGTGGGTTAAAGCCTCTGCCTTCGGCTCGGGTCATGATCTCAGGGTCCTGGGATTGAGCTCCACATGGGGCTCTCTGCTTGGCGGGGAGCCTGCTTCCTCCTCTCTCTCTCTGCCTGCCTCTCTGCCTACTTGTGATCTCTGTCTGTCAAATAAATAAATAAAATCTTTTAAAAAAATCAATATTTTAAACAAAGTAAAATTAAAAACAAAATCAAACCTAATTTTGTTATTGCTTATCCTTTCTATTAATTTTTTTTCCCCCAAAGATGTTATTTATTTATTTTACAGAGGGAGACACAGTGGCAGAGGAAGCACAAGCAGGGAGACTAGGAGAAGGAAAGCAGGCTTCTCACAGAGCAGGGAGCCCAATGCGGGGCTCCATCCCAGGATGGTGGAATTATGACCTGAGCCAAATGCAGATGCTTAACAACTGAGCCACCCACATGCTCCTCTGTTAAGTTTTTATATCCTGTATCATTATTTCTGTTTTTATTTTTACTTTCTCCCAACCTGTGACTTGCCTTGTAAACAGGTGTCTCAGGGGGCGCCTGGGTGGCTCAGTTGGTTAAGCAACTGCTTTCGGCTCAAATCATGATCCTGGAGTCCCAGAATCGAGTCCCATATTGGGCTCCCTGCTTGGCAGGGAGTCTGCTCTCCCTCTGTGCTCTCCACTCTCATACTCTGTCTCTCAAATAAATAAAAATTTTTTTTTTTTTTTTAAAGTGTCTTTCAGGGGCACCTGGGTGCCTCAGTTGGATAAGCATCTGCTTTCAGCTCAGGGCATGATCCCAGAGTCCTGGGATCAAGCTCTGCATGGGTCTCTCTGCTCAGCGGGAGCCTGGTCTCCCTCTCCCTGCCACTCCCCCTGCTTGTACTCACACGCTTTGTCAGTTAAATAAACAAACTCTTAAACAAAACAAAACAAAAAACAACTTTAAAAAAAGTGTCTTTCAAAAAAAAAGTGTCTTTCAAAGAGCCTAATTTATCAACATCTATAGTTTATGTTTTTGTGTCCATTATAAGAAATCTTTGCCTACCCCATAATAACAAAAATTTTCTTTTAGGCTTTATCCTTTAAAAAAAAAAAAGGTAGTTTTAGCCTTGTGTTTAAGTTTATAATCAATCTGAAGTTAATGGTCAAGGTTTATTTATTTTTTTAATTTTTGCATAAGAATATACAGTCATTCTAGCATTATTTATTGAAAAGTATCCTTTCCTTGTTAATCACCTTGGCCTCTTGACAAAAATCTATTGATCATATGGATGAGTCTCTTTTTGGACTTTCTATTCATTTCCCTTGAGCTATATGACTATATATTTACATTGCCTTGATTATTATAATTTAATAGGAAGACTTAAAATGAAGTAGTGTAGTTCTCCACTTTTGTTCTTTTCCGATGGTTTGGGTGACTCCAGTTTCTTTGCATCTCCTTATAAATTTTAGATTCAGTTTCTTAATTTCTAAAATGTCTTCTGGGGGTGCCTGGGTGGCTCAGTGGGTTAAGCCGCTTCCTTCGGCTCAGGTCATGATCTCAGGGTCTTGGGATTCGGCTCAGGTCATGATCTCAGGGTCTTGGGATCGAGCCCCGCATCAGGCTCTCTGCTCAGCAGGGAGCCTGCTTCCTCCTCTCTCTCAGCCTGCCTCTCTGCCTGCTTGTCATCTCTCTCTGTCAAATAAATAAATAAAATCTCTAAAATGTCTTCTGACTTTTACTGGAATTGACTTGAATCTATTGATTAATTTGGGGGATAATTTTCATCCTAACAATATGAAGTATCTGGTAAACCTCTCCACTTGTTTAGTTTTTCCTCGGCAACACTTTTTAGTTTTCATTATATAGATTTTCCATATTTTTAAAAATATTTATTTATTCATTTACTTGTCAGAGAGAAAGAGAGAGAGGGAGAGTGGGAGACAGAGAGAGAAGCAGGCTCCCTGCTGAGCAAGGATCCACATGCAGGCACTCGATCCCAGAACCCTGGGATCATGACTTGAGCCAAATGCAGATGGTTAACCAACAGAGCCACCCAGTTATATTGTTAAATTTATCATTAGCATTTCCAACTATGTCCAATTGATTGTTGTTAAGTATATAGAAATAATTTTTATAAATTGATCTTCTATGCTATGATTTTACTAAATTCACCTATTAGTCCTACCAGAGCTTTTTGTTGTTTTTTAGATTTTGTAAGATTTCCTATGAGATTATCATGTTTGCTAAAGACAGTTTCTCTTCCTTTCTGAATTGTCTATCTTTGGAGTGCCTGGCTGGCTCATTTGGTGGAGTGTGTAACTCTTTTTCTTGGGATTGACATTACCTAAAAATAAAAATCTTAAAAAAAAATCTATATACTTTTTATTTGTTTTCCTTTACTATTGCTTTGTCTAGGACTCCTAGTACAATGTTGAATAGAAATTGTTAGAGCGGACATTCTTGCCATGTTCCTGAAATTCAGAGGAAAGCCATCATCCTTCACCATTTGTTATTGTATTAGCTATAGGACTCTTTAGATGTTCTCTATCAGTTTGAAAAAGTTACCTACTAATTCCACTTTGAATAAATGTCTGTTCTGGATCTAAGACAACCATATGGATTTTTTAAAAGATTTTATTTATTTATTTGACAGACAGAGATCACAAGTAGTCAGAAAAGCAGGCTGAGAGAGAGGAGGAAGCAGGCTCCCCACTGAGCAGAGAGCCTGATGAGGGCCTTGATCCCAGGACTCCAGGATCATGACCTGAGCCAAAGGCAGAGGCTTTAACCCACTGAGCCACCCAGGCACCCCCATATGGATTTTCTCCTTTATTATATTGATATGGTGAAATACATTGATTGTTTTAGTTTCAAATGTTTAACTAATTTTGTATTCTTGGGATAAATCTCACTTAGTCATGATTTATCATTCCTTTTATATATTCATGGATTTGATTTGTTATTAATGTTTTGTTACAAAGGTTTGTGTTCCTGTATATAAAAAGAATAGCTGTTTGTGTTTTCTTTATGTTATTGGTTTCAGTATCAGGGTAATGCTGATTTATAAGTGAGTTGAGAAATGTTTCCTCTTCTATATTCTAAAATAATAGGTATAAAATTGGCATTGTTTTTATTTAAATATGGGATAGACTTCACAATTGATGTTATCTGGGTCTGGTGTATTATTTTTGGGAAAGTATTTAATTACATATTTAATTTATTTAATCAATGATAGGGGTATTCAGATTATCTTTTTTTTTTTTGAGTGAGCTTTAGTAATTTCAGTTCAAGGAGTTTGTCTACTTCATCTATGTTTTGGAACTTATTGGCATAAAGTTGTTCCTTATATTTCTTGTCTCTTTAATGTTTATAGCAGAGGTTGGCAAATAGTAGCCCAGGAGTCACATCTACTCTATGTTCTGTGTATATGTGTGAGCAAAAAAAGATTTTTGCAGTCTTGTTTTTATTTATTTATTTAGATATATACTTTTAAAAATTTTATTTATTTATTTGAGAGAGAGTTAGAGAGAGAACAAGACGGGGGACGGTCAGAGGGGGAAGCGGAGTCCCTCTGAGCAGAAAGCCTGATGCGGCCTCTATCCCAGGACCTTGGGATCATGACCTGAGCTGAAGACAGATACGTAATCAACTAAGCAACTCAGGTCATTTTTAAAGGATTGTTAAAAAGCAAAAAACCAAAATGAAACTAAAACAAAGAAGGATATATGTGACCATATGTAGTCTGGAAAACTTGATTTACAGACTGGACTTTTATAAGAAGAAAGAATTCTGCTGACTTCAAGTCTGTAAGATCTTGAGTGATGCTTACACTCTCATTCCTGAAATTTGTAATTTGATTCTTCTCCCTGCCCTCCCCCCCTTGATTGATTTGGCTAGTGGCTTATCTTTTTTTCTTTTTACAGGAATCAAATTTTGATTTAATTGAATTTCTATACTGTTCCCTGTTTTATTGTATTATGCCTTAATATATATTATGTCCCTCCGTTTAATGTGTAGTATCTTTGAAATTCATACAAGTTTTATGGGGCGCCTGGGTGGCTCAGTGGGTTAAGCCGCTGCCTTCGGCTCGGGTCATGACCTCAGGGTCCTGGGATTGAGTCCCGCATCGGGCTCTCTGCTCAGCAGGGAGCCTGCTTCCTCCTCTCTCTCTGCCTGCCTCTCTGCCTACTTGTGATCTCTCTCTGTCAAATAAATAAATAAAATCTTAAAAAAAAAAAAAAAGGAAATTCATACAAGTTTTTCCATATATCACTAATTAAGCCCCCTTTATTGCTGAGTAGTATTTAATGTTAACGATATGACAGTTTGTTTGTTCATCTATGATGAACATTTCCCCCCAGTTTTTTTTTTTTTTTTAAGAGATTTTATTTAGTACAAGCAGAGGGAAAAGCAGGCTCCCGGCTGAGCAAAGAGCCCAATGTGGGACTTGATGATAGGCTCCTGGGATCATGACGTTAGCCAAAGGCAGACCCTTAATCTACTGAGCTACTCAGGGCCCTTCCCCCCCAAATTTTTTACTATTACAAGTAAAGCTGCAATAAGCTATGGTCTAAGGCTGGGAGCGTGGGTTTAAAAAAAGAAACACAGAATAAAACAAAATTATGGTCTACAGGTTTTTGTATGGATATAGTTTTCATTTCTTTGGAGTAATTTGCAATTGCTGGATTGTATTGTATTTAGATTTTTAAGAAACTTCAGATTTGGGCTGGCTGTACCATTTTGTATTCTTACTAGCAGTGTACGAGATTTCCAGTTTTTCTGCATCATCACTGGCACTTAATACTGTCACTGTTTTTTTTTTTTAATTTCATTTGTTTTAATAGGTATATACTGATAACTCTTTATGGTCATAATTTGCATTTCCCTACTACTGATATTGAAATGTTTCCATAAGCTTGTTTTCTCTATTCATCTCCTCTTAGATGAAATATATCTTCTGGTGTTTTCCCCATTTTCTAATTAGAATTTTTTATTATTGAGTTTTGAGAGTTCTTTTTAATGCTATTATTATTATTGTTGTTATTTTAGTAAGCTCTATGCTCCACATGGAACTTGAACTCCCAACCTGGAGATCAAGAGTCACATGGTCTACATATCAAGCAAATCAGGTGCCCCTCTTTTTTTTTTTTTTTTTTTAAGATTTTATTTATTTATTTGACAGACAGATCACAAGTAGGCAGAAAGGCAGGCAGAGAGAGAGGGGGAAGCAGGCTCCCTGCTGAGCAGAGAGCCTGATGTGGGGCTGGATCCCAGGACCCTGGGATCATGACCTGAGCCAAAGGCAGAGGCTTTAATCCACTGAGCCACCCAGGTACCCCAAGCCCCTCTTTATATTCTTGGTGAGTCCTTTGTGAGATATGTGGTTTGCAAATATTTTCTCTTGGTCTGTTGTTTGGTTTTCATTGTCTTAACTGGATCATTCATTATTTTAGATTTATTTATTTATATATTATATATTTTATTTATAATTTAATTATTTATTTTAATAATTAAATTTTAATATCTATTGATTTTAGTATGTTAAATATATTTTATATTATAAATATTTGTTTTACACAAATATATATTTTATATAAAATATATTAAATATATTTTAAATAATTTAAAATAAATTTAAATAATTTAAAATAATAAAATTTAGATAATTTAAAGTAATTAAATATTAATATTTAATTATATTTTATATATCATATAATATAAACAAATATATTATTTATTTATATATTTATTTTTTGACAGAGAGAGGCACAGTGAGAGAGGGAACACAAGCAGGGGGAGTGGGAGAGAGAGAAGCAGGCCTTCCACTGAGCCGGGAGCCCAATGTAGGGCTGGATCCCAGAATCCTGGGATCATGACCTGAGCCGAAGGCAGGCTCTTAATCATCTGAGCCACCTGGGCATCCTTACAGTTCTATTTTTAGTAATCTCTACACCCAGCGTGGATCTTGAATATACAATCCTGACATCAAGAGTTGCCTGTTGCAGTGACTGAGCCAGCAGGTATCCCCATGAAACTAAGTTTTAGATTTTCCTGAGATGTAATTTTTCATTTTTTTTCCTTTTATAGATTGCCTCTTTGGTGTTACCTTTAAGAACTCTTTTTACTTTTGTAATTCCTAGCTCATTCTTTTAAAATTTAAAAGAATTTAAGATTCTTTTAAAAATTTTAAATTTTTGCTCGTTATTTTTTAATCTTTTATATTATGTACTTGAATATCAATCTGTAGGCCTCATTCTGTTTGTTCTTTTCTGCTGGCTTTCATGATTTTTTTAATGTTTTGTGATTTTTTTTAAGGGAGTTGTATTTATGAGACTTAATTTTTTTGCATGTCCTGCTGAAAGTGCATTCTTTCACAGATAATGTATGTTTGCTTTTCCTTTGTGCTAAGAATCACTTTTGACTTGAGCCTGTATAACTAAAGTTATTGTCCCAAGTTTCTTCATACCTAATAGATTTAGTGAATTTAGGCTGTAAATCTGAGGACCACTTCGTTGTTCTGAATTCTCAAGGGATGTGTTTTTTTCCTCTTCATTCTTAGTGTAGATGCTGGGAAAGGCAGTTTTCCTCATAGTTTCCTGAGGATGGGTGGTGGGAAGGTTAGCAGGTTTATTTCTAGTTCGTCCTTATACTTGGGTGTATCCTTTTGTACCAGGATTTTGCAGGGTGATTGAATTAGATGCTTTAACTTGAGCAGGTTCTGGGGTTTGTCTTGACCTTTTTTCTTTCTTTCTTTCTTTTTTTTTTTTTTTAAGATTTTATTTATTTGTTTATCAGAGAATGAGAGAACACAAGCAGGCAGAGTGGCAGGTAGAGGGAGAAGCAGGCTCCCTGTTGAACAAGGAGCCTGATGCAGGATTTCATCCCAGGACTCTGGGATCATGACCTAAGCTGAAGGGAGATGCTTAACTGAGTGAGCCACCCAGGTGTCCCACCAGCTCATGTAGTTTTTTTTCCTTTTAAGTGATTTTAAAAAAATATTTATTTATTTGACAGACAGAGATCACAAGTAGGCAGAGAGGCAAGCAGGCAGAGAGAGGGGGAAGTAGGCTGCCCGCCGAGCAGAGAGCCTGATGCCGGGCTCAATCCCAGGACCCTGAGATCATAACCTGAGCCAAAGGCAGAGGCTTAACCCACTGAGCCATCCAGGCAGCCCCAACTTATGTAGTTTTAAGCAAAGTTTAAAAACAGATTTTTATCAACTTTTTCTCTGGTTCATATTGCAGATAAAAAAGCAACTCTTTGTTATCTTCTTCAAGTCTTCCTTTCTTTTGTACATAATATTCCCTTATTCTATTTGGTGGTTCAAGATGCATCTCAGGACTTTCCTTTTTTTTTTTTTTTTAAGATTTTATTTATTTATTTGACAGAGATCACAAGTAGGCAGAGAGGCAGGCAGAGAGAGGGGAAGGGAAGCAGGCTTCCTTTTGAGCAGAGAGCCCGACATGGTACTCTATCCCAGGACCCTGGGATCACGATGCAAGCTGAAGGCAGAGGCTTTAACCCACTGAGCCACCCAGATGCCCCATCTCAGGGCTTTCCTTAAGGCCCTGCTTGAATTAGAGGTCTGTGCCTCATTCTTAGTCACATTATATTGCAGCTTGCTGGTTTCTTGCCTGTCTTCTTCTTTTTTTTTTTTTTAAGATTTTATTTATTTATTTGACAGAGAGAGATCACAAGTAGGCAGAGAGGCAGGCAGAGAGAGAGAGAGGAGGAAGAAGCAGGCTCCCTGCTGAGCAGAGAGCCCGATGCGGGACTCGATCCCAGGACCCTGAGATCATGACCTGAGCCGAAGGCAGCGGCTTAACCCACTGAGCCACCCAGGCGCCCTCTTGCCTGTCTTCTTGATTCCCTCTTGCCTGTAAGTAATTTGGAGGGCCAGAACTATGTGTTGCTATTTAAAAAAAAAAATTTCCCTGGCGGAGTACCTAAGACCAGATGGGTTCAGAGCGAACATTTATTGACAGTAAATGGTACCGGTTATTGATGTGGGATTGTTGAACCCAATGGTGAAGACAGAATTCTTGAGATGTTTTACAGTACAAAAAGGTGTGTCTTTATTACAGTACGGGGACAGGACCTGTGGGTAGAGAGAGTTGCATTGTGACTGTGAGGAGTGACGAAATATATAGGGTTTTGTATTCTGTGGGGGTGAAGTTGACCTTAGGGCTCTAGGATGTTGAGTCTGTAGGTTCCTGGAGGTCTATTAGTAAGATTGTTTTTCTTTTCTTTCTTTCTTCTCTCTCTCTCTCTCTTTTTAAATATTATTTATTTATTTCTGAAAGTGGGGGGCGGTGGGGCCTGGGGAGGGGAGGGGTGGGAGAAGAGTGAGAGAGTCTCAAGCCAATTGTTTTGAGCAAGGAGCCCAATGCGGGACTCGATCCCAGGACCCTGGGATTGACCTGAGCAGAAGGCAGCAGCTTAATTGACTGAGCCACCCAGGCGTCCCTCTTTTCCTTTTTTAAAAAGCTTTATTTAATCTCTCTATCCAACATGAGGATTGAACTCATGACCCCAAATCAAGAGTCACATGCTCCTCTGAGCCAGCCAGGTGCCCCAAGATTGTGTTTTTCTTGTAAATCATTAAGACAGCTACAAACGGGTTTTAGCTCAGGTTGTGATCCTGGAGTCCCGGAACTGAGCCAGGTGTTGGCTCCCTGCTCTGCCAGGAGGCTGCTTTTCCTTCTGCTCCTTACCCAGCTCATGTGCTCTCTCTTCTCTCTCAAATAGTTGAATTAAATCTTAAAAAACAAAAAACAAGACAAAATACACACACACAACAAAAAAATAGCTACAAACAAAAATAGTAAAGTTTCATGTCCTACATAACTGGGATATTTATCAGTTGACTATTTGTTTTCCCCCTGCTGTTGTTAGGCAGTCACTAGTGCCTGAGGAAAATTAAATATATACATATGGTACCTTAAAGGGGGGGGGGTGGTGCTTTATGGGCTGCCAGCTTGTGTTTTGCCCTCTCATCAAGAATAATAGCTCAAATCATATCTGGCTTTCTCAATGGAGGACTATAAAAACAAAGACAGAAACAAAACAGGGAGGAAAGCACACAAATCCTTCATATTCTAATTTGCATGCAGGACACTTCATATACAAACGAAAACCTGTCTCTTTCTTTCTTTCTTTTTTTTTAAACCAGCCTCTTTCTATAGGAAAACTGTATTCCCTTCAGGGGTCTCCTACAAAGCTAACTGATTCAGGAAAACCAGGTCTGTTTCCATTATAAGGTCTCCACACCCATAAGACGCTGTTTTTTAAGTGGTGGGTGGTATGTTGCAATAATGGAAGTGGACTTCGCCTATTATCCTGGCATCCATACTTCTTTCCAAGCAGAACTATTACCTCCATTCAGTGCTGGACGAAGTTTTGTTCAACGACGGCGCTTAGATGGCCAGAATGCTTTAATTTTGATGCAGCTTGAGTATTTTTACAGGACTTTTCTTGAGCCTTCAATTTTTCTTACTGCAGCAAACGGGAAGAACTTAAGCCCAGTGGATAACAGACTATCGCGAAAATATCGAGAATTTTGGTGAAATTAACATAATTTCTACTTTACTGGAGAGCTTTTCATATTGTTTTAAACCTTGAAAGTTAAATCACAAATTTTATACTTTGTGTTCAGCTTTATATATTCGTAATTCTTGCGCGGGTGGGAGCGACCGTGATAAAGGAGACCCTTAAGAGAAAGAATTCATTCTTTGTGATTCTTAGATCTACCTGGCTAAGGTTACATATAGAAAACGACCCTTTCTTGTTTTGTATACAGACGCAGGGGCCTAGCGTTTGTACTTCCTTAAACTTAACATGTGCCAGAAGCCGCATAGATCTATTTTACTAGAGTCTTATTTTTACAGCCACGAAAAGTGAGACTCAAGTTCGGTGTCCTGCCTCAGACACCTCTGGGATTTCCAACTCAGGTCACCGCGCCCTCGTGTCCCCGTCTATCTCCCGCCTTTGTCGGTCGTTCCTTACTCCATCCAGCCCATCTGGGGCGATGGTGCAGATGCTAGGGTACTAGGGTCGGGAAGGTGGTGAGAATTCCAAAGACAGCTCCTGCGCTCTCTCACCCCCAAGCCCCTTCTGGTTAGTCCCATCCCCCTCCCGGACGCCCGGCCAGATCTGGAAACCATAGAGCTCCCACAGCCCAGAGCGTCCCTTCTCGGGCCGCCGAGCGCTGACGCCGCGCCGCTGGGCGGGGTCTCCTCGAGGGGCGGAGGGAGAGGAGGGGGAAACCAGACCGGAGAAGGGCTGGCCAGCCTTGCAGCGCCCCGCAGCGGCCACGGCCGGAAGCACGGTCTCGTCGGCCCTGCGGCGCTGGATCCCTGACGCACGGAGCTCGAGAGCGAGAGCGAGAGAGAAAGGGGCAGAAATGGCGGCTCCGCTTGGCTCCCGCTGAGGAGGGTGAAGCCGGTGGAGGGTCTGAGCTGTCGGCCTGGAGCATCGCTCCCGCTTCTCGCTTTCTGCCTTCTCACGCCTACTTCTCTTCCTCTGCCCTACTCTCGCCTGTCCTCGTCTACGCTCCGCAGAGTGCGGGTCGGCTCGTCTCTCCCGGCCCGGCTCCACTGGCCCTGATTGCCCGGCCGGCGGGCCGGCCTTCCTTGGCTCTCCCGGGCGCGGCGGGCGCGGTGTGGACCCCGTCCTCCTGGCTGGACCATGGTGAACACCCGGAAGAGCTCTCTGCGTCTTCTCGGGTCGAAGTCGCCTGGGCCCGGGCCTGGGCCTGGGGCCGGAGCAGAGCCTGGGGCGACCGGAGGCAGCAGCCATTTCATCTCCTCTCGGACCCGCTCCTCCAAGACCCGCGCTGCCAGCTGCCCCGGCGCCAAGGCCGGGGGAAGCGGTGGCGCCGGCGTCGCTCTGGAAGAGGCCCGGGTAAGAGCGCGGCGGCCCGAGTCCGGAGGCTGGCGAGGGCCGGCCCGGCCGCCGGGGCTTTGTCTGGCCGGGTTAGGGCACGAAGCCTCCAGCGGAGACCGCTTGGGCGGCTGGGGACCGGGTCTGCGGGTGCGGTGAAGGATGGCACCCGGCTAGGCAGGGCTGCGACAGCTTTGCTGGTCCGGCCCTTTTGTGTGAGGAACAGGACTGGAGTGTGGGGGGAGAGAGCTCTGGGGGGTCTTTTCGGGGACATCAGAACGGTCTGCTTGCGGTGTCCTTGCCGTGCCGTAGAGGGGAATTCTAGGGAAGCCGGAGCGGAGGGCCGGGGGTCCCCGGGTGGAAGGGCTGGGGAAGAGAAGTGAAAGTTTTCTGCGGTGTCAAACCCTTCTTGTAAGTGTGTCAGCTCCTGCCGGTGTCTCAACTCCAGCTTACTCTCAAACTGTTTGGGGGTGGTTCAAGTTGGTGAGGAAGTGAACGGAGAGCTCCAGTTGGCAGCCAGGCAGGGATGCTGAAAAAAGTTTGGAGCTGCTCTGACACCAACTTTAAAAACAAAACCAACGCTGTCGCCTCTCCAGGCAGCAGAGATCAAGCAGGATTTTGGTGGCTGGGGAATCAGCCAGCTAGCGAGCCAGGGTTCTAGCAGGGACCCAGGAGAGCTTTCCAGCAGAGCTTCAAGTCTCAAAAGGGGCACTTCGAGTGTTTTGGATTGCACACGCTGTCTTCAGATTGTATGGTTTCCTGGATGTCTGCATTTTTGTTATGGGAATAGTTGATAGAAGGTGAATTGACACGATGGTCACACAGTCGCACACGTGACATTTGAAGAAGGCTGGAGATTTAGTTTTTTTTTAAAAAAAAAAAGTGGTCGAAAGAGCTCATTTTATAAAACTCTAAGCTTGCACTTGTTTTGTCACTTTAAGGGAATGGAGAAGTTTGTGTTAGGAGATTGGTTATGAATTCAGAAAAGAGTATTGCTTCTGTCTAGCAAGAGGCTAATTTACTGAGACTAATTTGGCTGGAAAAGGTTATTCATTTATTTAAAATGCTCCTTTGATTTCACACCATTTTGTTATTGTGGGAGGGAAACAATATTTTGTTTTCTATGGGGTCTGCAAGATTATGGTTTGTGTGTGCTTTTTCTCTATCACAGACTGTTCAGACACTAATCAGAATGAACTGAGGGAAATAATCATACATTATTCTGTACTAGCCTGAAATATATTTATTGTATCTCTGAAAATGTATTTGGTTTTTATTTTGCTAAAAGTCTGGAAAACATTTTAAAAAACTGTCTCGTTAGACTCTTTTGGGGCGAACTTCTTTTAGGTTGAAATGAGAAAGCTAAATCTGAAAGTTGTACATACTATTTAGAATAATTATTTTGAAAACTTGGCATTTTGTAGAAATTACTCCCAATGTGTACAAGCTTATAGACTTTCTGAAGCTGACATATATTTTAAAAAGGAAGTAAATTTAAGAAAGGTCTGTCTTCTACACCCAAGTACAAGAAAAATATTTAGAGTGTAAGCATTTAATTGTAGTATAATGGTTTGAATGCCTAGTCTATTAGAGCAGTATCTAATTCATCTGAAGCAATTAGCTCATCTGTCACTGATCAGTTTGTGGTCCCATTTTTGAATTCATGGATATCATGCTGTCCTTACCCCCTGAGGAATAAGGTGAAGTAATTTGTCAAGCAGCTGTTATGGAGATGTTAAAAGGCAAGGAATCAATAATCTAATGTAGAAATGAATGTTTGGTAGCTTTTAAATGGCTGGAGGAATGAAAGGCAGTACAGCTTTTTCTCGAAGGATGCTAATGAAACTTTGTTTCAAGGATCCCTTGAAAATGTTTTAAAAGGCTGTAAATAACAGGCTGATGAAGATTTACTTTAAAATATTTGTTTTTCTGTTTTAGATAGAATGATCTAATGGCTTTCTCTGAGAAATTTAAGAAATTTACTAATCTTGTCATCGGTCCTTTAAAAGTGGATAAGTTAAAATTCTGAGTTTAAGTTTATGGACTATATATTTACAAAGCGATTTCTGAATATTTCATTGTATGTATTTCTAAGGTGGGTTGATATGAGTGTGGTAAGTTCTTCTCTCAAGTTCGTTTTATGAATTGCAAGAATTTAGTACTCTTTCCTGTGTATTTAAATAGGTACCCTCTGTGTCTTTGGAGTTTTAGCCATTTGCTAGTGTTTGTAATGACTTACTTGTTGGAAAATGGAGTTGTTCATGCTGTTGCTTTAGGAGACCCTTATTTTTGTAGGAAGAAATTTGTTCCTTTTTATAAGATACATAATTAAGGAGGTCCTCCTTTTTCTTCTTTTATGTTCTTCACTTTATACCTGATGCTGATTTCTTCCCTTACTCCTCAACTTCCTGGATGCTTTTTAGATTTCATGTGCTGTTTAGAGTTACTTCATTTGCTTTAAAAGTCATAGGACCATGAGCTGTGCCAATAATTTTGCCTTTTCCCCCCCAAGTATGTGTAGAATTGGGAAATACACATATGATACATTTTGTAGGTTATGACCATGATTTTCTTGTGCCTACACATTTTATTTTTAATGATTATTTATTTATTTATTTATTTGAGAGAGAGAGAGAGAGAGAAAGAACATAAGCAGGGGAAGTGGCAGGCAGAGGGAGAGAGAGAAGCAGGCTTCCCAACAAACAGGAAGCCCAATGGGGGGGGCTCGATCCCAGGATTCTAGGATTATGACCTGAGCTGAAGGCACAGCCCAGGCACCCCGTTCCCAAACTTTTTAAATGTCAACTTGATTTATGTAGTTAGTTGTGATACTCTGATAACTGTGTTTTTTTGTTTGTTTAGTATGTATAAAATTTCACCTCTTTTAGGTCAGTTAATATGATCAATTAGCATTTATTTGCTCCACCAAAGAGTCACTCTCAGCAAACTAATATTATATTCCCAGAATTGGAAAGCAGTTTTTGAAAAATATTTCAGCTCTTTTTTTATTTCTGTTAGGCCTGTTTGCTTTTGACTTCATCACTAGTGTGTTACGTTTTTGGGGAAGGTTATATAGTACATTCTGAGGCCCCATCTTTGTTGAGAGGGTTAGAATAATACTTTATAGGTAAACTTGCTTTATCTTAATTTCATTAAAAAAAGTCTTTGAGTCCTTTTTTAGTATGCTCTTTTATCACCTTGTACTTACTCTTTTCCAACACTCATGCATTTACCAACACAATAGAAGCAGAGTGGTAGAAATTGATGGTTAAACATGAAAAAGAGGTCTGAAAGCAAAATGTAGTAATGCATAGAACACTCAGATGAGTAGGTAAAAACAGAAGTTCTTCACAGTAGAGCAAGTTTTTGTCATATGTATCAGGGTCTTGAGTAATGTGTTAAACAATGTCCCCTGTCACAGTTTTGAACCAAAATAGCTATGGTGTTCATAGGATTACCTGTGGTAGCCAACTGAAAATGCAACTTTATTCTTTTAGTTTATTATTATTATTTTAAAAAGATTTTATTTATTTATTTGACAGGGAGATAGAGAGCTCAAGTAGGCAGAGCGGCAGGCAGAGGGAGAGAGAGAAGCAGGCTCTCTGCTGAGCAGGGAGCCTGATGTGGGACTCCATCCCAGGACCCTGGGATCATGACCTGAGCCCAAGGTAGCTGCTTAACCAACTGAGCCACCTGGCACCCTATTATTATTATTTTTAAAGATTTTATTTATCCATTTGGCAGAGAGAAAGAAAGCACAAATAAGCAGAGCTGCAGACAGAAGAAGAGGGAGAAGCAGGCTCCCCAATGAGCAAGGAGCCCCATGAAGGGCTCCTCCATTCCAGGACCTTGGGATCATGACCTAAGCCAAACACAGATAAGCCCAACAGACTGAGCCACTCAGGCGCCCCTGAAAATTCAACTTTAAACAATTCAATTACTGGCCATTTCTGTAGTCTAGATACTCAGTTTCAGTTTTTTTTTTTTTTTTTTTTTTTTTTTTTTAAGATTTTATTTATCAGAGAGAGAGAGAGAGCAAGCACAGGCAGACAGAATGGCAGACAGAGGCAGAGGGAGAAGCAGGCTCCCTGCAGAGCAAGGAGCCCGATGTGGGACTCGATCCCAAGACGCCGGGATCATGACCTGAGCCGAAGGCAGCTGCTTAACCAACTGAGCCACCCAGGCGTCCCTCAGTTTCAGTTTTTAAGGTCATGGATGAAACTTAAAATATCTGTGTCAGTGAATCCATATTAATTCCTTAAAGCATTTTCGCTGGCACGTAGTCTTTGTAACCATTCTTTGATAGGTCCTTGATTGCATGTTCCCTAAATACCTAATTATAGATAAACCTGTAGCCTCTAGAAACCAGCTGGACGGGTGATATAGGATTATTACTTGCTAGGAGGGCTAAGGCCCAAACCAGTAGCTTAGCCTGAATGAAGAGTGATCCTGTTTCTTCAAGGATCCACCTCAGAAATGTGCTGTATTACTCTGAATTGTATATTTGGCATTACTTTTCACACATACACAATGAAATTTCATTTGTGTCCCCTACTGAGTTGATTTCTTGGTATTTGGGTTTTGGTCTTTTATTGGGACTATTTTATCTTTGTTTTACCTCTCTGCTGTGGGAGGATTTCATGAAAAATGAGCTATTGAGTAAAAGGCAGTTGGGATTTTTGGATAAAAACTTCTACGAAAGTACAAAGTTAGAGGGGAAAACCATACATAAAATGTTGTGTTTAAATATAAACTAGACAGTTTTATAGAGGTATGTTGTGCGTGGCTTATATCAAATGATAGAAAAGACATCTGAAGGGGTGTCTGGGTGGGTGGCTCAGTTGGTCAAGCATCTGCCTTCTGCTCAGGTCATGATCCTGGGGTCCTGGAATCGAGCCCTGCATTGTGCTCCTTGCTCAGCTGGGAGTCTGCTTCTCCCTCTTCCTGCTCATTCTCTCTCTCTCTCAAAAAAAAAAAAAAAAAAAAAAAAAGATTTTATTTATTTATTTGACAGAGAGAGAGAGAGAGAGCACAAGCCGGGGAGTGGCAGGTAGAGGAAGAAGCAGGATTCCAGCTAAGCAAGGAGCCCGATGTAGTGCTCCATCCCAGGACCCTGGCTGGGATCATGACCTGAGCTGAAGGCAGATGCTTAATGGACTGAGCCACCCAGATGTCCCAATAAATAAAATCCTAAATAAAAAAGAAAGAAAGAAAGAAAAAGACATCTAACTTCTAAATTACAGTTACTAGGCTATAATTTGTATTTGTTACTACATCCTTTGAGTATATGCTGTAAGATTCTAAACTTCAGGTGCTTTTGAACTTTAACTATTTTGTATTTTTTTTTTTTCATTTTTAGATTGTTATTTTAGTTTCATCTGGAGGTAGAATATATATCTTTGGTTAAAATTTTTCTCCCTTGGGGGTACCTGGCTGGCTTAGTTGGGAGAGCACGAGACTCTTGATTTTGGGGTCATGAGTTCAAGACCTACGTTGGGGGTAGAACTTATTTAAAAAAAAAAAAAATTCCTAGACTTTTCTACTAGAATAGTGTATAAGCTTCAGGAGGGTCGGCACTGAATCTTATTTTCCCTCAGTTGCTATATTACAAGGGGCTAGTGCCACATCCCACACATAGAAGATGCTCAATACATTTCTGTTAATGAATAGGGTGTTAAGGAGCCAATTATGTTGTGAAAATAAAGATGTTTGGAATTTGAGAGTAGAAGATTAAAATAATACAGTCCCTACTTTTAGGGGTATAAGTATACACATAGTATACATACAAGAAATTATTAACAAGACAAGTCAGTTCAAGTAGGGGCTAAATCAGTGGGGTGAGTTCTAATCCTTTACTCAGTGTTTTGAGTGGAAATGTTTGAGGTTCTTTAACGACAAAAATTGTATTTACAGCTGTATCCTGAATGCTGGTAGTATTGCCTGCCAAACATAGTGCGCAGTAAATAATTTTTGAATGAGTGAATGGAAAGTATGCTTCATTTTATTTATTTTATTTATTTCTTTAAAGCTATGCCTACTCTTTCTTTTTCTTCTTCTTCTTTTTTTTTTTAAGATTTTGTTTATTTGTCAGAGAGCGAGAGAGAGAGAGAGCGTGCGTGCAAAAGCAGGGGGAGTGGCAGGCAGAGGGAGAAGCTGGCTTCCTCCTGAACAAGGAACCCGATGCGGAACTCGATCCCAGGACCCTGGGCTCATGACCTGAGCTGAAAGTAGATTCTTAACCGACTGAGCCACTTTGGTGTTTCAAGTATGCCTCATTTTAAATTATTTTCATGTTTGCAGGCTTTACTTGAGCTGTATTTACTTGTTGCATTTTGCTTTTCTGCCTATTAGTGGTAGCCTGATAAGGAGAGTAAACTAAGGTTTATTTAGCATTTCATGCCAGGTGTTTAATGCTGTCTCATTTAATCCCTGCAACCCTGTAAGGCAGGTGATGGTACCCCCATTTTACAGTTGAGGAAATGAGTTGTCAAAAAGGTTAAATGGCGTGTAGAAGACCAATTAGGTAATAAATAGTAGGTAATAAGTAATATTAAATAGGTAATAAGTGGATTTCATATTTAAATCTAGTTCTGTTTTCTCCACTTTGGTATCTTACTGTCTCATCTGTACTTATCATATCACTATTCTTTTTTTTTTTAAAGATTTTATTTATTTGACAGAGAGAGAAATCACAAGTAGGCAGAGAGGCAGGCAGAGAGAGAGAGAGGAGGAAGCAGGCTCCCTGTGGAGCAGAGAGCCCGACGTGGGGCTTGATCCTAGGACCCTGGGATCATGACTTGAGCCGAAGGCAGAGGCTTTAACCCACTGAGCCACCCAGGCGCCCTATCACTATTCTTTGATGCTGTTCAGTCAGTAGTTTCCACAAATATCTGGCAAAGGAAAGAAGGCGGCTGTTGTGCAGTCGGGAAATTCTCTACATACTGTGTATAGACTGTCTAGAGTTGTGTCTTGGATTACGTATTGGGACTAAAAGTGGGAATAGTGGCCTATAGGGATATGAAATATTGGATAGTGATTTTCAGTAATTGCTGCCTTACTTCAGGGGGTGGGTGTAGGAAGACGAGCAGATACGTTGTAGAGAGATCATTTTGCAGTATTGTAAAGATGACTTGGGGAAAAAAATCTCTATAAAGAGTAAATCTGGAGCATTGTGGTCTACATTAGAGGTGTACTTGTGCTGCCATCTGTCCACTCTGCTCTGTGATATTTGTCAAAAGTGTGTACATTTTCTTTTTTTAAAAACATCTAAAAAAAAAAAAAGATTTTATTTATTTATTTGAAAGAGAGAATAAGAGAGAGCCAGCGTGAGAGTGGGGAAGATCAGAGGGAGAAGAAGACTCCCTGCCGAGCAGGGAGCCCAATGTAGTACTCAATCTGGGAACTCCAGGATCATGACCTGAGCTGAAGGGAGTTGCCCAACCCACTGAGCCACCCAGGCACCCTGTGTGTACATTTTCTTTTATGCTCTGAGAATCTGTTTATTTGAGGGCGTAGGTAAGTGTTTTCCATTTGAAAAAAAAAAAAAAAGTGTCATGCTTTAAACCTCTTGAAAAGAGATTATATAGCATACTTATAAATAGAGATACATACTAGTGAATTAAACATGTTTAGCATTATTAGTTTGTGTCTGTATTCTAGGACCCAAATTAGAATCTCTGGACCAGTGGTGCTTCACATCGCCATAAAATGATATATTCTCTCATCTCCAAGACAGGAACTTGGAGAAAATTCAGCCTAACTTTGGTGGTGAGGCTTGCTTATTCCTTTGTTTTTTCATTCAGTCAATAAATATTTATGAAGTACAACTACATTAAATGTAAGTGGGCAAGTGTGGGTAAGTGTGAGTAAGTATGGGCAAGCATTTTTGTCTTTGGTTCACTCTTACAGGACTGCCATGTTGTAAAAAGTCAAGGAGGCACCATTCACACTGTAGTCTATGTGAATTGTATCCCCTGGAATTGTGCATTGCAGTCTTTTTATGTTATATGCTGCAGTTAACATCCTCATACAACGTCCCTTGAGGACTTGGTATAGGAATTTCTTTGAGATACCCAGAAGTGGAACAGAGGATACATGTATTTAAATATTACTTCACATTTGCTGCTCTGGTCTCTACTTCTAAGAGTAGTTTATAGGGGGTCCTATATCCCCAGACACCTGCCAGTATTTGGGAATATCTAGCCCCCCCCCGGATTCTTATGGAATTTTTATTTATTATTTTTTATAATGTTTAATTAGCCAGTATATAGTACATTGTTAGTTAATACCTAGCTTTTTAATTTCTTTTGTTACTAATTTTATGAACAACACTTTACGTCCATAGTAATGTTTTTGATATAGTGTGGATTGATTATTTGATACTAAAATCTTGTCTCCCTCTTTTTAAAAGATTTTACTTATTTTGCAAGCGAGAGCATGCGTGCACCAACATCGTGGCGGGGGGGGGGTTGGTAGCGGGGGGAAGGGGTAGAGGGAGAAGCAGACTCTCTGCTGAGCTGGATGTTCGAGGATGCAGGACTTGATCCCAGGTCCCTGGGATCATGACCTGAGCTGAAGGCAGACGCTTAACCACTGAGCCACCCAGGTGCTGTGTCTCGTCTCATATTAGGATTCTACCTAATTTTTTTGTTGTTCAAATCTTACTGTTATGTATATATATGTATATATGTGTGTGTATATATATATGTGTGTGTGTGTGTATTTAATTTAATTTAATATTTTAAAGTAAGTTCTGTACCCATCCTGGGCCTTAAACTCATCACTCCAAGATCAAGAGCTGCATGCTCTACTGACTGAGCCAGCCAGGAGCTCCTGTTTATCCCCCTGGCCCCCCTTATTTATTTTAAAAACTTTATTTTGTTTTTAAGATTCTATTTATCTGTCAGAGAGAGAGAGTGTACACAAGCAGGGGGGAGAAGCAGGCAGAGGGAGAAGCAGGCTCTCCACTGAGCAAGGAGCCCAGTGAGGGACTCCATCCCAGGTTGCTGGGACTATGACCTGAGCTGAAGGCAGATGCTTAACTGACTGAGCCACTCAGGTATCCCTCTCTATATTTTTATTTTTTATTTTTTTTAAAATTTATTTGAGAAAGGGAGTGCATAAGCAGGGAGAGCAGGAGGGGAGAATGAAGAAGCAGGCTCCCCTCTGGCGAGGGAGCCTGATGCGTGGCTCAATCCCAGGACTCCCTGAGATCACAGTCTGAGCTCTAAGCAGATTCCCAGCTGACTAAGCCACCCAGGAGCCCCTCTCCCTATATTTTTAAAGAAACTTTTTCTTTTAGAATTGTTTCTAATTTCTTTCCTGCTTTATTCCAGATTCAGTGATTGTCAAGAAGTATATTGTCAAGAATAATTGAAGGGGCACTTATTTTATAATTATCTTTATGTTATTCTAGTCTAATACCACTGTGTTCAGAGTACATACTCCTTATGATTTCAGTCTTTTGAAATTCTGATTTATATTTGTCACCTTATTTATGATTAGTTTTAGTAAATGATTAGTTTTAGTTCTGTGTATATTTCAAAAGAATGTGGATTTTGCATAGATTATGTCTAATAGGTCATATTTATGAACCTTCTGATTTTATTTAATTAATTTATTTTATTTAGAATGGGAGGGAGAGAATGGGCAGGGGGAGGGAGAGAGCATCTTAAGCCGGTTCCACTCCCAGCGCAGAGCTTGCCTTGGGCCTGATCTCCGTGTCATAAAGCTTTAAAACTGGCTCCCCATCCAGCACGAGTGAACCCAGTGTGGATCTCCAGTGGGGTGGGTTGTGGGGGGGGGTTGTCGAAGGGCTTGATCTTATGTCCTGAGCTGAAATCAAGAGTTGGATCCTTAAGCTACTGAGCCACCCAGGCGCCCCATTCTTTCTAACTACATGCTATTTAACATATTCTGGTAATGTTCCACCTTCCTATCTGTATTGTCTAGAATTTTAGTTCTGACTTTTTTTTATGGGTATAGGTACTTGTTCTTTTTCTTTAATTTGTTGTTTTTTCCAGTAGGAATAATTTTTTTAAGGTATCAATTTGATTATCTTTTTATATTTCATATTATCATCTTTTATTTGTCTTCTTTGTGAATACTTCCTCCAAGAATATTTTTAGTTTGGGACTTTTTGTGAAAAACTCTCTGCAGCATTACATGGCTGAAAATATTTTCATGATGCTCTTTTATTAAAATAAAAATTTGGCTGAATACAGAATTCTAGGTTTAATACTTAAAGAATATTACTTTATTGTCATCTTGTATCCAGTGTTACTCTTTATTTATTTATTTTCAGCATAACAGTATTCATTATTTTTGCACGACACCCAGTGCTTTATGCAGTCCATGCCCTCTATAATACCCACCCCCTGGTACTCCAACCTCCCACCCCCCCGCCACTTCAAACCCCTCAGATTGTTTTTCAGAGTCCATAGTCTCTCATAGTTCACCTCCCTTTCCAATTTCCCCCAACTCCCTTCTCCTCTCTAACTCCCCATGTCCTCCATACTATTTGTTATGCTCCACAAATAAGTGAAACCATATGATAATTGACTCTCTCTGCTTGACTTATTTCACTCAGCATAATCTCTTCCAGTCCCGTCCATGTTGCTACAAAAGTTGGGTATTCATCCTTTCTGATGGAGGCATAATACTCCATCGTGTATATGGACCACATCTTCCTTATCCATTCGTCCGTTGAAGGGCATCTTGGTTCTTTCCACAGTTTGGTGACCGTGGCCATTGCTGCTATAAACATTGGTGTACAGATGGCCCTTCTTTTCACTACATCTGTATCTTTGGGGGTAAATACCCAGTAGTGCAATGGCAGGGTCATAGGGAAGTTCTATTTTTAATTTCTTGAGGAATCTCCACACTGTTCTCCAAAGAGGCTGCACCAACTTGCATTTCCACCAACAGTATAAGAGGGTTCCCCATTCTCCACATCCCCTCCAACACATGTTGTTTCCTGTCTTGCTAATTTTGGCCATTCTAACTGGTGTAAGGTGATAGCTCAATGTGGTTTTAATTTGAATCTCCCTGAGGGCTAGTGATGATGAACATTTTCTCATGTGTCTGATAGCCATTTGGATGTCTTCATTGGAGAAGTGTCTGTTCATTATTTTCTGCCCATTTTTTGATATGATTGTTTTGTGTGTGTTGAGTTTGAGGAGTTCTTCATAGATCCTGGATATCAACCTTTTGTCTGTACTGTCATTTGCAAATATCTTCTCCCATTCCGTGGGTTGCCTCTTTGTTTTGTTGACTGTTTCCTTTGCTGTGCAGAAGCTTTTGATCTTGATGAAGTCCCAAAAGTTTATTTTCGCTTTTGTTTCCTTTGCCTTTGGACATATCTTGAAAGAAGTTGCTGTGGCTGATATAGAAGAGATTACTGCCTATGTTCTCCTCTAGGGTTCTGATGGATTCCTGTCTCACTGTTGAGGTCTTTTATCCATTTTGAGTTTATCTTTGTGTATGGTGTAAGAGAATGGTCGAGTTTCATTCTTCTACATATAGCTGCACAGTTTTCCCAGCACCATTTATTTTTATTATTTTTTTAAAGATTATTTATTTATTTGTTTGACAGAGAGAGATCACAAGTAGGCAGAGAGGCAGGCAGAGAGAGAGAGAGGAGGAAGCAGGCTCCCCACTGAGCAGAGAGCCCGATGCGGGACTCGATCCCAGGACCCTAAGATCATGACCCGAGCCGAAGGCAGCAGCTTTACCCACTGAGCCACCCAGGCGCCCCCCCCCCCAGCACCATTTATTGAAGAGACTTTTTTCCACTGTATATTTTTTACTGTTTTGTCAAAGATTATTTGCCCATAGAGTTGAGGGTCCATATTTGGGCTCTCTACTCTGTTCCACTGGTCTATGTGTCTGATTTTATGCCAGTACCATACTGTCTTGGTGATCACAGTTTTGTAGTAATGCTTGAAATCAGGTAGTGGATGCCCCCAGTTTTATTTTTGTTTTTCAACATTTCCCTCTTGAAGTTTGATGTTGGTATGATTCTTTTGTAGGTGTTCACGCTCTTTTGAAGCTTATAGTTTTTTTTTTTTTTGTCTTTGTGCATACATTTTGCTAATTTTATTTTATTTTTTAAAGATTTTATTTATTTGTCTCAGAGAGAGAGAGAGTGAGAGCGTGAGTGTGAGCACAAGCAGGTAGACTGGCAGGCAGAGGGAGAGAGAGAAGCAGGCTCCCCACTGAGCAGGGAGCCTGATGTGGGTGTCGATTCCAGGACCCTGGGATCATGACCTGAGCTGAAGGTAGCCACTTAACCAATTGAGACACCCAGGTGCCCTGACATTTTGCTAATTTTAGGCATCGGTTTTTCCTTTACCCTTTTTTGGCAATCTTAGCTCTTTTATTCTGCAGTTTTTCATCTTTTTAAAATTGTGGTCAACTTATTTCACTTCATTTAATTTTAATTTTAATTTTTAAGTAATCTCCACGTCTAACGTGGGGCTTGAACTCATGACCCTGAGATCATGAGTTCATGCTCTCTTTTTTTTTTTTTAAAAGATTTTATTTATTTATTTATTTTTTTTTTTAAAAGATTTTATTTATTTATTTGACAGAGAGAAATCACAAGTAGGCAGAGAGGCAGGCAGAGAGAGAGAGGAGGAAGCAGGCTCCCCGCTGAGCAGAGAGCCTGATGCGGGACTCGATCCCAGGACCCTGAGATCATGACCTGAGCCGAAGGCAGCGGCCTAACCCACTGAGCCACCCAGGCGCCCTAAAAGATTTTATTTATTTATTTGATAGAGATCACAAGTAGGCAGAGAGTCAGGCAGAGAGAGAGAGGGAAGCAGGCTCCCTGCTGAGCAGAGAGCCCGATGTGGGACTTGATCCCAGGACCTCGATTGAGGTCATGACCTGAGCCGAAGGCAGTTGTTTAACCAGCTGAGCCACCCAGGTGCCCCCAGTTGCCTCAATTTATTATTTCTTAGTAATAATTTAAAATGATCATTTCTTAAGTATTACTTCTGGGACTTTCATTATTCAGAGATTGGCACCTAGAAAAATTTTGTCCCTAAATTTATAATTAAGCAGACTGTTTTTAAGGGCTTTTGATGGCATACTGGAGAAATTTACGAGTTACCTTTTTGTTTTTTTAAAGATTTATTTATTTATTTGACAGATTACAAGTAGGCAGAGAGGCAGGCAAAGAGTGGGGTGGGAAGCAGGCTCCCTGCTGAGCAGAGAGCCTGATGCGGGGCTCGATCCCAGGACCCTGGGATCATGACCTGAGCCGAAGGCAGAAGCTTTAACCCACTGAGCCACCTAGGCACCCTGACAGTTACTTGAGTAAACAAGAAACTTACAGTTACTTAAGCTACTTGGTGTTCCAAGTAGCTGTCTTCTGTTGGCCATTTTGGTTTTCTTAAGGCTGTAATATTCCATATGTAATATGTAATATTCCATATATATAGATGCATATTTATGTGTATATATATACCTACATATGTTCATATGTATACATCTATATATATATGCATCTGTATATATATCTCTCTCTATATATCCCACATCTTTGTTCATTCATTTATTGATTGTCATCTGAGCTCTTTCCGTAGTTTGGCTATTGTGAACATTGCTGCTATAAACATTGATGTCCCTTTGGATCACTACATTTGTATCTTTGGGGTAGTGCGATTGCTTGGTTGTAGGGTGGCTCTGTTTTCAAATTTTCGAGGAATCTCCGTATTGTTTTCCAGAGTGGCTGCACCAGCTGAGTATACAGTTATTTAGAAGTGGCAGTTCAGTTGAAAGTGGAAATTTTCTTTCTTTCTTTTTTTTTAAGATTTTTATTTATTTATTTGACACGGGGGGAGACAGTGAGTGAGGAACACAAGCAGGGGGAATGGGAGAGGGAGAAGCAGGCTTCCCGCTGAGCCGGGAGCCTGATGTGGGGCTTGATCCCATGACCCTGGGATCTTGACCTAAACCGAAGGCAGACGCCTAGCCACTGAGCCACCCAGGTGCCCCTCTTTTTGTTTTTTAAATTCCTTTTTAAAAAAGTAATCTCTACACACACTTTGGGGCTTGAACTCATGACTCTAAGCTCAAGAGTCGCAGGCTCTCCTGACTGAACCAGCTAGGTGCCGCAGGAAATTGTCTTTCTTAACATTCTTTAATGTCGTTAATTGAGTAACTCTGTGTACCAGATAGACGCTGAAGATAAAGGAGTATGTAAGACTCTAGGTCTTAGCTCTTTGACAAAATATTTCATTTTTATTTAAAAATTACGAATTAGAAAATAAAAAAAATTATGAGGGGTCCTTGGGTGGCTCAGTTGGTTCATGATTTCAGGGTCCTGGGATCAGGCCCTGCATCAGGCTCTGTGCTCAGCAGGGAGTCTGCTTCTCCTCCCTGTGCCCTTTCCCCTGCTTGTTCTCTCTCTCTCAATAAATAAAATCTTTTTTTTTTTTTTAAGATTTTATTTATTTATTTGACAGAGAGAGAGAGACATCACAAGTAGGCGGAGAGGCAGGCAGAGAGAGAGGAGGAAGCAAGCTCCCTGCTGAGCAGAGAGCCCGACCTGGGCCTTGATCCCATGACCCTGAGACCATGACCTGAGCTGAAGGCAGAGGCTTAACCCACTGAGCCACCCAGGCACCCAATAAATAAAATCCTTAAAAACAAGTAAAATAAAATCTTTAAAAATATTATGAAAGAAGTATCTCAAGCAATATGGAAGTGCACAGAAAAAAAAATGCCCTTCCCCTCCTTCCCTAATCCTCCAGTTCATTTTTCCTAGTGATAACTTCTGTTAAAGCTGATGCTCATCTTTCCAGACCATGGCATATGTGTTTATGGGTGATTTATATGTGTGTCTTTTGAACAGATGGAATTATAATCTATATATTATTTGATAGTAAACTGTGTATCATGTAAATTTTTTCATATTAGTCCTTCTTTTGATGACTTTATAATTTTTTTGTTGTGTCGTTATACCACTTATGTAACTGTTCCCTATTGGTACACAGGTTGTCATCGTGGTTTTTTTTTTTTTTTTTTAAAGATTTTATTTATTTATTTGAGAGGGAGAGACAGTGAGAGAGAGCATGAGCGAGGAGAAGGTCAGAGGGAGAAGCAGACTCCTCATGGAGCTGGGAGCCTGATGCGGGACTCGATCCTGGGACTCTGGGATCATGACCTGAGCCGAAGGCAGTCGTCCAACCAACTGAGCCACCCAGGCATCCCTGTCATCGTGTTTTTAATATTATAAATAATGTAGTAGAAAATGCCTTTTTTAAAATAGGTGAAGTGGAATTACTGGATCAGAGGCATGTATCTTTTAAATTTCTATAGATTTTCCAGATTATTCTCTAAATAGGTTAAATCAGTATGCATCCCACTCCCCAATACTCTCAGAATTGCTGAATTTTTATATATAACTTTTACTGGCTGATATAAGGAGTTAGGCTTTAACTTTCTTTCTTTTTTTTTTTTTTAAGATTTTATTTATTTATTTGACACAGAGGGAGAGATCACAAGTAGGCAGAGAGAGCTGGGGGACGCAGGCTCCCCGCTGAGCAGAGAGCCCGATGGAGGGCTCCAACCCAGGACCCTGGGATCATGACCTGAGCCAAAGGCAGAGGCTTAACCCACTGAGCCACCCAGGTGCTGCAGGCTTTAACTTTCTTGAAGAGCAGAGACTGTCTTGTCATCAAGTATTTTTAGTATCTAACACAGTAGGTGCTTAATAAATTTTGTTTGTGAAAGAAATGAATTTGCTAAACAGAATTTTTTTAAAAAAAGATTTTTTTTTATTTGACAGAGTGGGAGAGATTGCAAGTAGGCAGAGGCAGGGGCGGGGGAAGTAGGCTCCCTGCTGAGCAGAGAGCCCAAAGTGGGGCTCGATCCCAGGACCCCGGGATCATGACCCGAGCCGAAGGCAGAGGCTCAACCCACTGAGCCACCCAGGTGCCCCTAAATAGAATTTAATAAGCCTATGGAGTTATATTAATCCTGTAAGGCCAAGCAAGTGCCCTTACTTGAGAGTTTATCTGCCGTCGGTCTGTAGATAACGTTTGTAACTCCTGACTACCTCAGCTGGTTCTTCTAAACAGTCTTAAGAGGTGAATAGTATTTTTTAATTACAGGGGTAGTGTTGCTATATAAGACTGGTCCTGTCCAACATTTAAGTGTGTGGCATTTTTCTGTACCCATGTCTCTTTCTTATTCATTTATTTATTTATTTTTAATGTGTTATTTATTTGAGAGATAGAGGGAGAGAACAGAAGCAGGGGGAGGGGTAAAGGGAGAGGGAGAAGCAGCTCCCCACTGAGTAGGGAGCCCAACATGGGGCTTGATCCCAGGATCCTGAGATCACGACCTGAGTCGAAGGCAGATGCCCAACTGACTGAGCCACCCAGGTGCCCCTCTTTCTTATTTTAAGTAATGTATTATTTTCAGATTGAAAATTATTTTCCACTAAGAAAAATATATCCGAAATTATAGTAGACTGTTTCTGTATTTTTTACACAGTTCCTCAGCTCATTTCTATATATTTTTATCTCTTTGTATATCCTTTTATATATTTGTTCATGTTTAGAAATCTTAAACTAGTAAGCCATTGCTCTTGGGATATGTGAGGAAAATTTAGGATCTTTTGTGAGTCTGAAGTTTTAGGACTTTGTTGGAATAGCATTGGCTCTAAGCAAATAAATAGCCGTGTGAGTTTGTTTTCTGCAGTCATGGTAACTGCTGAAAGAAAAACTGACTGCTCTTCTAAGCTTTCTCATGAAAGCAGGAGTACTTATTTTGAAAAAAGGTAGATAAAAGGACTGTGTTATATAGGAAACTGGAAAAGATTGATTGTACTCATATACTTTTTGATCTAAGCTGGGTGATAATGTTCCTATTTTGTTTATTTCTTGTCTCTTTGAGGATCTTGTTCTCATCAGTTATCTTACTCTTTAAAATTTTATCTCATTTATTTATTTTTTAGAAAGATTTTATTTATTTATTTGCCAGAGAACACAAGCAGGGGGAAAGGCAGAGGGAGAAGCAGACTCCCTGCTGAGCAGGCAGCAGGATATGGGGCTCCATCCCAGGACTCTGGGATCACAACCTGAGCTGAAGGCAGACAGTGAAGACTGAGCCACTGAGGTGCCCCTGAAGTTTTTTTAAATTCTCTTCTGTGGTTCCTTCTATTTAGAAGAGACCATGTAATTATTTATTTATTATAATTATTTTATAGATTTTATTTATTTATTGGACAGAGAGAGAGACAGTGAGAGAGGGAACACATGCAGGGGGAGTGGGAGAGGGAGAAGCAGGCTTCCTGCTGAGCGGGGAGCTGGATGCGGGGCTGGATCCCATGACCCTGGGATCATGACCTGAGCAGAAGGCAGATGCTTAAGGACTGAGCCACCCAGGTGCCCCTGTTTTTTATTTTTTGTCTTTATCATTTTATTTTAAAGATTTATTTATTAGAGCGTAAGAAAGAGAGAAGGAGAGGGAGAGAGAATCTTAAGCAGATTCCACACTGAGTACAGAGCCAGTTGCAGGGCTCCATTTCACGACCGAGGGTTGGGACCTGAGCCAAAACCAAGAGTTGGACGCTTACTTAACTCACTGTTAATGTAAAGAAAAAAAGAATATAACCAAGTGTAACATTAAAAAATGAGAAAATCAAGGAAATAAGTGAATTAGCAAACCATCAGATTAATCTGAGGCTTGATGACAGCCTCATGAAGAGCTGTGGAAGTAGAAAATAAGAAACTTACTCTAGAAAGGAGAATAACTGAGAACTATTGACACCAGCATTCAAATAAGCACAATAACCCAGATGCCTCTTTATCTTAAAAGAGAAAATTCTTGGGGTGCCTGGTTGTACCCAAGTGCACATGACTCTTGATCTTGGGCTCATGAACTAGAGCCCCACATTGGGAGTAGAGTTTACTTAAGAAAAAAGGGTGCAAAAAAAAAAATAAAAAGAAAAAATTCTTCCCTTACTTTTTTGACTTTGTAACCTCTTTAGACTATTGTCTCATTTCTTTCTTCACACTGACACTTCCTGTAATAGCTTTTTAGTCATCAATTGTATTTTCTCACTGCTCACTCAGTCTTTCACCTGGCAATTTCTATCCTGCATTTTGGAGAATTTGCCCTATCAGAAGTTACAGTGATATTCTAATTACTAATACACAGGTTTATCAGCTTTTTTCCCATTAAGTCTTTTTGGAACAAACTTCCACTCCCCTTTTTTAGTGAAACACTATATATTTTTCTCTTAATTATATAAAAGCTGTCTGCTCTTTGATTTAAGGTAGGCCTTTTTAAGATTTTTTAGTTCTGTTTTTTCATTCTGTATGTTACCTATGATCCATCTTTTAAACATTTTTAAAATATTTTGTTTATTTGAGACAGAGTGAGTGCCCACACAAAACACCTGGGGAGAGGGAGAGGGAGAAGCAGACTCCCTGGTGAATGTGGTGCCCACGTGGGGCTCCACTTTGGGCTCCACTTGGGGCTGGATTCCAAGAGCCTGAGATCATGACCTGAGCTGAAGTCAGATGCTTAACCAACCCAGGCCCCCTTACCTATGATTCTTCTATAATCATGTCGTATCTATCTGTAGTACTCACCTCACTCTGTCTCAGAGCTGTATTTCCCACAGCCTGATAGACATCTCCCTACATTGCTGGCTAGAATTCTAAACCTAACTTTTTGAAATTAGAATTCACCATTACACTTCTTCCTTTAACATCTCTCTCCTGGATTCCCCTCCATTCCCACTAAAAAATAACCACTTTCACATCTGCAATTATTGTGCTTATTTGAATGCTGGTGTCAATAATTCTGTTATTCTCCTTTCTAGAGTAAGTTTCTTCTTTTCTACTTTCACAGTTCTTCATGAGGCTGTCATCAAGCCTCAGATTAATCTGATGGTTTGCTATTTCACTTATGTCCTTGATTTTCTCATTTTTTAATGTTATACTTGGCTATATTCTTCTTTTCTTTACGTTAAAACCCAAGTTCTAGATTTCTGATGAATTCCCCTCTGGGCAGGAAGTTTTCCCTAAAAATTAAAGCAGTATAAATTCTTCTCTGCTCTATTATTCTCAGGTTCTTTTGGCTAGTTTTATGAAATTTGTGGTAGAATAGTGGCCAGTATTTTTAGTAGCTGATAAGTATGACTTAAGAGACTCTAAGACTCAAGGAGAAAATGATTCTTGCTAATTGGAAAAATTAACAGTTTTTAAGGTTAGAGTTTAGAGTAAAAAGTCATTTAGGTGGGAATGACTTTATGTTGTCCTTGTACTTTTATTTTCTGGGCATTTGACCCTATTACTATGATACTTCTTTTGGAAGTTATCTCATCTTTGAATCATGTTCTTTGTGAACATCTGATCATTCTTTGTTCTCCATTATCGTGTTTTAACAAAACAAAGTCCACATCATTTATGATATCTTTGTTCTTCTCTACTGACAGTTACCATTTTTTGTTTTTGTTTTCAGAGAATTATGTACTTCTATTATGGTATTTACTGTAATATGCCATATATCGACATTGTGACTGTCAATGCCATAGATTGTGTATTGAGTTCAGGTAGTTCTTAATCTTTTTTACTGTTGTCCTCCATGTCTTAGGTACCTAGTAGGCTCCTCAATAAATGTTAAATGAAATTATTCCCTAGTCTGAGATGCCTTTCTTACTCATGGATTGTAATCACTCTGACACAAATTGCTAAATGGCTGTGGGTAGATTGCATAATCTTTCTTAAGTATCTTTGTTCTGAAACTGGTAACGCCTTCCCTCAAAGGGTTAGGTTATAATTATCTAGTAAAATGCTTTGAAGATGAAAAAGTTAATGTTGAGCATTATGATCATCCTATTAAAGGCTACTGTTAGTACACAGGTTTTGTAGGTAAAAGCTTTCCCAAAGCTTTAAGTTAATTAAATGGTGCTGAAGTAATTAATTTCTATGTATTTACATTTTGGTTTTTTGCTTTACTTAAATCCCTAGATTTCTTTGGAGGGAAGGAGCTTTTTGTGATGTTACTTATTTTAAGATCTCTGTCATGGAGCCAAGTCCAAACTGAAACCCTACCATGATAAGAAAAAGACAACAGAATAGTGCAATAGTAGGATGATGTGACTCAGATACTTAAATTATATTATATGCTAGAAGTCCTCAAACTTCTGGGTACTAAGAATCATTCGGAGGCCCTTGTTAAAAATATTCCAACTCCAGAGATTTAGTTTAGCAGGTTATGTTTCTTTAAATGAGAAATCAGGTGATTTCTGATTCAGTTAGTATGTGAATAACACTTTGAGAGACACTCCTGAATGGAACTGAAAAAAGCTAGTACAATATGAGAAGACCTGAGATTAAGGGTTGCACATTTTACCAGCTGAGCCAGCCAGGAGCTCTGGAAAATATGGGTTTTGAGGGGTGAGTGGTAGGATTTGGTTAGGAGTAATGCTGACCAGGACTGTCTAAATTGGTGAAGTAGTTCACAGGTTATCAGTTTCTGTATTCACAAACATGCCTTAGTGTAGAATACATGACATTGCTTCCTCAGTGACTGCTTGTTGAGAACATTATAATAATGCTTTTCAGACATTATGAGTCATCTGAGGATCTTGTAAAGAAATGTTTTCTGATTGGATACTGGGGCAGGGAACACATTTGGAGTGACAAATGTAGAGAGTAATCAAGTCTTGGATGAGTAGTTGAATTACATGACCTTTAAGATACACGTTAACCTTAGCGTTTTATAAATTTCTTAGGTGGAATGTCGGAGATAATAGAGACCTATTGTATATTAGGAATGGCAGGACCTAATATTTTTTTCCTTAGTTCTGTCACTCCTTTCGTTAGCCATGTGATGTTGGGCTAGTTAATATACTCCACTAAAGAGTGGGGATTAGAGAAGATAAGAGCCTGAGGAAGTGAAATTTAGTGCAATTTTAAGATTTACTATTTTAGAGTGAAAGAGGGGAGGGACAGAGGGAGAGGAGGAGAGAGAGAAGCAGACACCCTACTGAGCGCAGACCTGATGCAGCTTGATCCCACAACAGATCACGACCTGAGCAGAAATCTAGTAGGTTACTTAACTGAGCCACCCAGGTGCCCTAAAGAAGTACATTTTTAAAAAGCACTCATTTGTTAAGTCAGTAAGCAAAGTACTATTATATGATTGAATTGCATTCCACATAGTTTATCTCCCTCTACTGAGGATAGATTGGAAGTAGCTAACCAGTTTTTCTTGGAAATTTAAAGTAATAAGTGATGCTATATGTTATACAACTAACATGTTTATTTTCTTTAATTATAGACACTCTGATGTTTGAATATCTAGTAGTTTTTAGTTTTTGTGTTTTTTAGTGCGAATGTGGTCTCGTGACTTTAAAACTAGCTCTTGGCAAATTGTATTACACTACAAAATTAGAAATTGGTCTTTCTGTAAGAAATTTTTTAGTAAGTGAATGTTAAATCTATAGGTTATACTTGGGTATGTTTAAACATATACAGTGTTAGAAGTTTTTGTTGGTTTGTTTTCAAGTAAGCTCTAAGTACAACATGGGGCTTGAACTCAAGACCCTGAGATCAGGAGTCACATGCTCTACCAACTGAGCCAGCCCAGCACCCTTATTACAAGTATTTCTTAAGTTTGTTTACTAATGGCTACATTTTGACTAGTTATTGTGTAACGTAGTTGTCTTGCTTTGGGAAAGTAGAATTTAGAAGTGCATTTATGAAAAGGATAATTCATTTTTATTTTTTCTTTTTTAAAAAGATTTTATTTATTTATTTGGGAGAGAGAAAGAGCGAGAGAGAGAGTACTTACAGGCTGTGTAGGGGAAGAGGCAGAGGGAGAGGCTGAGCTCCCCTGCCTGAGTTGGGCTTGATCCAAGGACCCTGAGACCATGACCTGAGCCAAAGGCAGATGGTTCACCGACTAAAGCCACAGAGGTGCCCCTGAAAAGGATAGTTCTTACGCTTTTCTTAAATTTCTAGCATAAAAGGAAATAAAACCTTAATATATTTATTTGGTAGCATATAGGAAATGATCATGTATACCTTTGAAATACTGATCTGTAATATCAAGTGATGAAGTATTAGCATGTGAATTAAATCATCTCTAAAGTAAAGGTTAATCTTCCCTGTGCTCGCTCGCTCTTTTTTTCCCCCCTGTGCTCTCTTACTTCCCCAACATCCAAAAAATTAAGTGGTAAAGAGGAGGGCTGCTGTGCGGATACTGACATTTCTGTAGTCTGAGGACATGTGGCTGGGGAAGAAATAATGGAAATGCAATGGAAGGAAGTCTCTGGTTGAGAAATTATTTATTTTTTATTTATTTTTTAAGAGATTTTACTTGTTTATTCATATTCAGAAACAGAGAGAGAGAGGTAGAGGGAGAAACAGGCTCTCCAGTGAGCAGGGAGCCTGATGTGGGACTTGATCCCAGAACCCTGGGATCATGACCTGAGCCAGAGGCCGACACCCAACCATCCGAGCCATCCATGCACCTGAGAAATTAGTTACTTTTAAACAAATTAACTAATTTGTTTAAAAAAGCAAATAAATAAATGTATTGAAGATAATGGAAGCCATGGTTCTTCCTGAAGAGCTTACAAACGTGAAAGGGGAAGTCTAGAAAGAAATTTAAGGCATGGAATTAGAATTAGAAGCCTTGGTGTACACATGTATGTTATTATTTATGCACAGATAAAGAAATAGGTATGGATGTGTAGATTTATGTTTATATTCATATATTTCTTAGCTGTCTGTGCTGAGAAGACTCAGTAACAATGAAAGCCCAGTAACAATGAGCGCACCTAATGCTCACATCTTGGCTTCTTTCTTCCTTTCTTCCTTTTTTCTTTTTTAAAGCTTTATTTATTTGAGAGAGAGCATGTATGTGTGCACGACTGGGAGGAGGGACAGAGGGAAAGAATCTTCTGGCAGACTCCTGACTGAGCATGGAGCCCAACAAGGGGCAGGATCCCATGACCCATGAGATCATGATCTAAGCCGAAACCAAGAGTCAGAGGCTTAACTGATTGAACTGCCCAGCCGCCCCAATTTCTAAATACTATTCTTGATTTAAAGGAGTCAGGGCTCTTTAGAGAAATGACTAATTCTAGAGTCTGGGAGGGAAAGTGTAGGGTGAGTTTAGAGATTTTTTTTGTGTCAGAAAACAAGGAAGTTCACAAAATGATGGGATAATGTTGAAAAGGGTACTGGAAACACTTTGAAAGGGCCCTCAGTTGCCAAATCTTGTGTAAATTGAGCCAAAAAAATAGAGTAATGGATTATAACCTGTAGTTTAAAATAAGAATCCATGAGTTAATACTGTTAAAATTAACGAGTAAATGAATTGGGCAAGGGGATGGAGGGAAAGCTCTTTAAAGTAAAACCGGGGTGGGGGGTGTGGCCTGGATGGCTCAGTCGTTGAGCCTCTGCCTTTGGCTCAGGTCAAGATCCTAGGGTGCTGGGATTGAACCCTGCATCAGTTCTCTGCTGAATGGGAAGCCTGCTTTTCCCTCTCCTACTCCCCCTGCTTATATTCCTCCTTTTACTGTCTCTCTGTCAAAAAATAAATAAGATTTAAAAAAAAAAAAAGTAAAATGTGACTAAAAAATGTAGAAGGACTGATAGGATTAGGTAATCACCATCACAGTGGTATTGGGTGAAAACAAAAATAGTCAATGAATGCTAATGGCTGGTGGGTGGAGGCTTGGTGAGGAATAGGATATTGGTGAATTAGCAGAATAATTCCTCATTAAATCTAATCATACACAAAGGGAAAAATAGTGACTTTATGGTGGAGAAACCTGGCACATACCAGCTTGACCAGGTGATCAAGGTTATACCTAATGTTGGGTAAGTAAAGTATAGACAGTATCATTTCTGTGTATTTTTTCCCCAAGAATGTATGGTCTGAATTTGGTAACGAGTAGTGTCAGACCCACAGTCAGGGTCATTTTAGAAACTAAAGAGCTGTACTCTTTTTTTTTAAAGAGCTGTGCTCTTTATTTATTTTTATTTTTAAAAAAGATTTTATTTATTTATTTGACAGAGATCACAAGTGGGCATGACCTGAGCTGAAGGCAGAGGCTTTAACCCACCAAGCCACCAGGCGCCCCTCAACTCTAGTTTTAAAGAACAAATTGCTAACACATTCAGAAATAACAAGCAGGGACAGAAGATAGACTGTTAACAACTCAAAGTTTAGGAGATTTTCTTAAATTGGAATTGGAGCAGAAAAATGGAATTTTGGACTAGTTTTGGTGGATAGTAGGTACACCCTTTTTTTTTTTAAATGATTTTTTAAAAAGATTTTTATTTATTTATTTATTTGGCACAGAGAGAGAGAGATCACAAGTAGGCAGAGAGGCAAGGCAGAGAGAGGGGGGAAGCAGGCACCCCGCTGAGCAGAGAGCCCCATGCGGAACTCGATCCCAGGACCTCGAGATCATGACCTGAGCCAAAGGCAGCGCGGCTTAACCGGCTTAACCCGTTGAGCCACCCAGGCACCCAAGAGCTGTACTCTTTATAGTCAAAGGCATGAAAGATGGGGGAAAGCTAAAGAGCTATTCCAGATTGAGGATGGCAGAAGAGATCTGATAACTGAATATGATATATGTTCTTGGATAGGATGCTGAACCTGGATCAAATAAAATTTGAATGTGAATTGGCTCTGTGTTGTATCAGTGTTGACTTCCTGATTGGAAGGGTTATATGATGGTAATGTATCAGAGTTATCTTTTATGGGATGTATGCACTGGAATATTTAGGAGAGAATGAGGAATCATGTCACAATGAGATACATATGCACATCTTTTCTGTAGGCTTGAAACTATTTTAAAATAAGAAACTATATACTTTCCTGATTATAAATGTAATCTAATTCCCTTGTTTCTGTATTTACAGATTATTACATTTACATATTTGTAGAGTGATTCATTCAGTAAATACTTATTGGTTGAATAAGTACTGTACTTTATCAAGAATGTAGGAATTCTATGTTTTAAGAGGAATAATAAATTTTTAACTGTCTTTCAGAAAGCTGAAGTTGATGGTAGTTTAAGTGATAGCCATGTGTCTCCTCCAGCCAAACGCACTTTGAAACAACCTGATTCTGTTTGCAAAGACAAATCAAAATTGCGAAGTACTGGTCAGCGAGAGGAATGGAACATACCAACTGGACAGGCCAGGTGAGGAGTGAGAACCCATCCACTGTTTTTTCATGAATTATCTGATAGGATTGAGGGCTCATATTAATGCTAATTTTCTTAAATAGTAAAGCCACTATTATCTAGAAATACAAAATTTTAAACTTGTTTTATGATTTTGTATGTATTTTCTCTAAATAGCACATAAAGTATATTTGCTATGTAAAGATATTTAGTATATAATAGAAACTATTATTACTAAATAATAAGGATTTCAGTAGGTCTTGAATATGTGTACATCTTTATACTCCTGAAAGTTTTAAATAAAGATATTTGGTTAGAATTATATATTTATTTGAAAATAAAATCTCCCTTTTCTAAAATTATTAAATATTACCCTTGAATTGATATACTGAAATGTAATAAAATAAAAATTAACTTTTAAAGAAATCTTTTCATTTGTCTGCTTCTTGTTGTCAGTTTAAATTTGGTTTGGTTCAGTATGTATCAGGAAAATTTACTTTTACACACTTACCAAAGTAAATAGTAATAGTTTAATGTAGATAAAAAAGGCACACACACAGAAAGGATTTAAACTTTGATCTCAGAATTTTTAGCTTCTCTTTTGTCCAGTCTTTAACGTAGAAGTGCTGATGATGTGCTGACTACAAACAAAAGTGAAAGGGAAATCCTTTGGTTTCCTTCCTCCTTGAAGTACTTAAAAATTACTTGGTTTTCTATGTGCACATAAATTCTGGGTACTGTTTTTTTTATTTTTTATTTTATTATTTTTATTTTTATAAAGATTTTATTTATTTGATAGAGATCACAAGTAGGCAGATAGGCAGAGACAGAGGGGGAAGCAGGCTCCCTGCAGAGCAGAGAGCCTGACCGGGCTCGATCTCAGGACCCTGGGATCACGACCTGAGCTGAAGGCAGAGGCTTTAACTCACTGAGCCGCCCAGGCGCCCTGTTACTCTTTTTTTTTTTTTTTTTTTTTTTAGATTTTATTTATTTATTTGACAGACAGAGATCACAAGGGCAGAGAGGCAGGTAGAGAGAGAGAGAGAGAGAGGGAAGCAGGCTTCCTGCTGAGCAGAGAGCCCAAAGTGGGGCTCAGTCCCAGGACCCTGACATCATGGCCTGAGCTGAAGGCAGAGGCTTAACCCACTGAGCCACCCAGGCGCCCCCCCTGTTGCTCTTTTTCTAAAAGATATTTTAAAAAAGATTTTTATTTATTTGAGAGAGAGAGCACAAGCATTGGGGAGGGGCTGAGGGAGAGGGCAAAGCAGATTCCCCACTGAGCTAGGAGTTCTTTGGCCAAGGAGATCATGACCTGAACCAAAGGCTGATGGTTAACCATCTGAGCCACCCAGGCGCCCCTGGATACTGTTACTCTTTAATGAAAAAAAAAAAATTGGGGGGTTGTATAGACTTTGATAGGCAGTATACATTTCCTTTTTTTTTTTTTTTAAAGATTTTATTTATTTTATTTGACAGAGAGATCACAAGTAGGCAGAGAGGCAGGCAGAGACAGAGGGGGAAGCAGGCTCCCTGCTGAGCAGAGAGCCCGATGCGGGGCTCGATCCCAGGACTCCGAGATCATGACCTGAGCCGAAGGCAGCGGCTTAATCCACTGAGCCACCCAGGCGCCCCGGCAGTATACATTTTCTAGTCCTTGAAGTCTTTTACCTATTTCAGTATGTTCCAGAAGATGCACCATTTTACTCTAAGTGTTTTATTTTGTATTGTCTGGGAGCTAAGTAGGAAAATCTTGAATCATAGCCTGTTGATCTTTCTTTTCCCACACTCATTCATCTGTTTTATACAGATCCAGGTCACTATAATGATGTTACTTAAAATGAGTACTGCCCTTTAATTATACTTCTAGACTTGATCTACCTGTTGTAATCTGTATCCTATATTTATTAAATGAATGAATCAGGTGGCCTTTTCTAGATAAATGTTTCTTAAAAATGTTCTTTTAGTGTCAGAGTTTAATCTTTCACTGTAAGATAATTTTAACAGTTTGAATATATAATGGGCACTTGATTTTCTTCATCTTAGCCACTCAGAGGCCTTTGTGTAAATTGATCTTGATTATGTCTTTTTTATTAAAAAAATGCCTCAAAAACTTTTTTTTTAAAGATTTTTTATTTATATATTTGACAGAGAGACAGTGAGAGAGGGAACATAAGCAGGGAGAGAGGGAGAGGGAGAAGCAGGCTCCCTGCCGAGCACGTATCCTGATGTGGGACTTGATCCTGGGACTTGATCCGGGGACTCTGGGATCATGACCCAAGCCAAAGGCAGATGCTCAACGACTGAGCCACCAGGCGCCCTCAAAAACTGTTTTGGGAAGAAAGTTTTGCTTCCATTTAGGTGCCTTAGTGTGATACTCCTTTTTTGAAAAAATAGAGTATATTTTGAATAAAAAGCTCAAGAAATAATGAATACTAATAATGTATTTATATTTTGGTAGAAGAATAACAGTTTAAAAGTTTTTTGAGTTAAATTTTCATCTAAGAATGCAAGTGCTACACTGTTAGAATGTTTTTGTGTTTTGTTTTTTTTTAAGATTTTATTTATTTATTTGACAGAGATCACAAGTAGGCAGAGGCAGACAGAGAGAGAGGGAGAAGCAGGCTCCCTGCTGAGCAGAGAGCCGGATGCGGAGCTTGATGTGGGGTTCGATCCCAGGACCCTGAGATCATGACCTGAACCGAAGGCAGAGGCTTTAACCCACTGAGCCACCCAGGCGCCCCTGTTTTTGTATTTTAGATGACTTGAAAAGAAGATACCATTTGACCTATTAGATTCAACAGAATTGAATTTTGAGGGAGGCTTGTAGTTAAAAAATTTTAGATTTTGAGGTAGTATAAATACAAAAATCAGGATTTATATGGAAGCTTGTATTTGTTTTTAATGTCATGAGACTGAGAATCCCAATTCCTTTATTTTGGTTATCTAAGGTCTTATGAGGATCTAAAGTAAAATTATTAAGGTTCTTTTACAAAAGTACTTTGTTACAGATGTAATTCATTTGGGGGAAAAGTGAATATAGGTAAGGATTAGTATTCACTGAAAAATAATGAATCCTAAATGACTTTGTAAAGACTACTAAATTTTAATTTTTTAATTTTTAAATTTTTTCCAGAGAGAGAGAGAGATTGATTGATTGAGTATGAGCAGGTGGGGAGGGACAGAGGGGGAAGGAGAGAGAGAATCTTTTAAAAATTAAATTAAATTTTATTTCATTTTTAAAATTTAAATTCAATTAATTAACATCATGTAGGAGAGAGATAATCTTAAGCAGGCCAGTGCAGAGCCCAAACAGGGCTCAATCTCACAACCCTGAGATCATGACCTGAGCCAAAATCAAAGAGTAGTACACTTAACTGACTGAGCCATCCAGGTGCCCCAAGACTGCTAAATTTTTTTAAAAAATTACTGTTGCTTGTTGAAATCACTCTTCTTTTGAGAGCTCGTTAATCGGATGAAGATAGAAGTAAAAGTGGAACTAGAATTTTGAAGTTTTCATAAATGATTTGAAATAGATCATGAGTTTTCTTTTTAGGGAGAAATCTGGGCTTATATTTAAAGGCTCAAGTTTATCAACATAATTATTTTTTATAAAATAAGGATATTTTTGGTTAAAAATTTTGCTATATATTCTTTATCTTATATGTAGAAATTCACAAATATCCATCCATGCTAGCCTAGATAGATGTCGTAGCTTATAAATATTTTGAGTAAATTTTTGTCAGCTGATACTTACTTAGCTACTATACATTTATTGAACTGGGATGCTGTGTATGTGTGGGCACATGCACATGTCTCTGTCTTTCTGTGTTGTTGGAGGAGGCACCCTAAAGAATGTGACATGCATTTAATATCTCTAGAATAATAGAAACACATCCCATAAGATATAAACAAAATTGAATCTTTGGTAAGACTAACTGTACACTTAAATATAGTATGTGTGAAAATTTTGTTTTTTTGGCCAGATGAGAGAATAATAAGGTTAGGCAGAAACGTAACCACTTGTTAAACCGCTGAGGCACATTAGAATTGTAGGTAGTATTGGTTAAGGTCTTTCCAAACTGAGGCTTTTCCTGAAATGAAGTTTAAAACCCCTAAGTCACTAAATGCTTTGGATTTATGTGGGAAAGGGAGAATAAGTAATGATTGCTAGTAGCCTCATACTGCATTTCATTGGTAATATGCTCCAGATAACTAAAGGTGTGGAAAATTCTTTTTTTTTTTTTTTTTAAAGATTTTATTTATTTATTTGAGAGAGAGAGTGTGAGTGAGGGATGGAGGGGGAAGCAGATCCCTTGCTGAGCAGGGAACCCAATGCGGGGCTTGATCCTGGGACTCCAGACATGTCCAGGATCCTGCGACTCCAGGGTCATGATTCAAGCCGAAGGTAGATGCTTAACTCGGTCACCCAGATGCCCCAAGGTGTAGAAAATTCCAACATGATAATCATCTAATGTAAAAGTAATGCTGCCACCACTTAAGAAATTTAGGAAAAAAAAAAAGAAAATAAATACAAAGATTAGGAAACATAGATACAGGGAAATATCCCCCACCTACTTCCCTTTTTAAAAATAAACAAAGACTTCATAATCATAAAAGATTTATTGGAGCTTTCATTTAAATAGTGAAGTCACCTAGTTACATTTTAAGTGATTAACTTTTGGGAACATTGATTTAAGAAACTTCTTTAGAGGGGCGCCTGGGTGGCTCAGTGGGTTAAGCCGCTGCCTTCAGCTCAGGTCATGATCTCAGGGTCCTGGGATGGAGTCCTGCATTGGGCTCTCTGCTCAGCAGGGAACCTGCTTCCCTTCCTCTCTCTCTGCCTGCCTCTCTGCCTACTTGTGATTTCTCTCTCTGTCAAATAAATAAATAAATAAATAATCTTTAAAAAAAAAAAGAAAGAAACTTCTTTAGACATATATATTATTGTATAGGCAGACCAGTTCTTAAAATCCCAGTATTTTTTTCTCTTTCCATACTCAAGTGTTTAATATTATGTCTCTTTTTTGTTGTTCTTCGTCTTTATAAAGAGAAATGTTAATGGAAAAAGGATGACAATAATATATGATTCTAAGATAATTGGTTTAATTAAAGAATAAGTTTTTATTTTTTCTTTTAAAACCGGTATTTCTTAAGCAACAAAATAAAAGCCAAGTAAGCATTATCTTCTTCAGAGTAACAAAAAGCTTATTGTGCTGTTTTTCTAGGGATGTTGCTATTGTTCAGAAAAGTTTTAGATTTCTTTTGTAGAGTGATTTCAGGGTTGGCATCTTAGGTTTTTGAATAATTTATGTACAATTTCAGTGGTTTGGTTTTGCATGCACTAAAATTCACTTGGAACCAAGACATGTAAATAAACTGATCAAACTGAGTTAGTATTATGTTGGGTCCAAAGCCAAAGTATATTTATGAAGTAGTAAAATTGACTTTTCTGTGTGGTTTTAAGTGACTTCTAGAAAATTTGTTATGTATAATCTTCCAAGGAAAGATATGTTAATACACCAATTTCAGTTACTTTATCTTTACTTTGTATACAAAGGTGCTAAAAATGAAATACTTTCCAAGGGGTAGCATATTAGAATGAGATAGTTTTGTTGTTTTCTGGGGGCAAAGGGGACTGGAGTTTTTTGTTTTTGCGTTTTTGACAGTGTACATATAACAGTTTGAGTTTTTGTGTATATTCTTTAGTCATCCTAGCTCTGACCTTTTTTAGGCAAGGGCTTTTATAATCAGGATTTAATACTTAACATTTAAAATTTAGCATGAGGAGTGCTGGAGTAACCCAAAACGTTAGAATATTTTAGTTAAGAAAATTTGTACAAATAGGAGTGGACGATATAGGCTTCCAGTTATGGAATAAGTAAGTCATGGGGATGTAAGGTATAGCATGGGGAATATATAGTTAGTCAGTGGTATTGTAATAGCATTCTGTGATGACAGATGGGAGCTACACCTGTGGTGCGCACAGCATGATGAATCATGGAGTTACGCACCTGAAACTAATGTAACATTGTGTATTAAGTATAATTCTATTAAAAGAAAATTTTGTGCAGATGATATAGATAATAGGAGATAATCACATATTTACTATTTTCTAAATGAGCCCTTTCCCTTTTTTTAATTTTTGAAAATGATAATCATTGGGTATTTAAAAACTACCTTAGTAAGTTTACATCCACAGTTCTTTTATTATGTAGCAATTTAGGTTTTTTTGACTTTCTGATAATACAAAAGCATACTGTGAATTTTTTCAAGTCTTCATGTTTTGATGGTATACAATGACTATTTTGAGAAATTAGCTATTCTCATTTGTCAGGTTAGAATGTGTAATAAAATATTTTGGAGAAATTATTAAATGGTATTGCTGTTCAAGGACTTTATTTTTCCTACAGTTTATTGTTTGAATAAATTTGTCATTGTTTGATTTTTATTTTCTTAACCAAAACCAATAATAAATGTCTGTGACCTTTGCTGCTGCTTATATCAGTTAACTTTATGGTACATGTTGAGCTTCAGCCTCTCTGGAATTTATAGAGTTGAAGACAGAGTAAATTCAGTTTATAATCTGTTATTAAAGCTTTTCTTGAAGTAATGAAATGAGTCATTGCAAGTATATGTTATTAGTTGGTATATTACCAATCTTAGAGTAAAATAATGTCATCTTTACTCTGAAAAAAGTAATATTACTGACATTTTAAAGATTAAAATGATTCCACAAGTATTGCGTTTCTTGCTTCTTTAAATGAATGTTGATGTGTTTGCATATTAAATATAATTGTGTTCTAGGTTAACTTCTCAGCCTGGTGCTACATTACCAAACGGACATAGTAGCTTATGTGAGTATTCTGTTATGAAACTGGTTAGTATTGAAATTCTTACTCATGTTGTTAGTAAGTGTTAAAGTGGGGTAAAATTTACTAGTATGTTCAGCATATAGTTGGAAATGACTGGATTTCCATGTCATACTGAATACTTATGTAATTGTTAAATGTTGAGAAATCAGTACAAATGAAATTATTTAAATTACTGTGACAGATTATAAATAGTTATCAAAATTTTAAGTTATCGGATATTAAAGCCATATAAGAGGTTATGTTAAATTTTTATACTCTTTTAAAAGTAATTTTTGATGTATCTTTTTTTCTTTTCATACTCCGTACTTTGAAATGTAAATCTCTCTCTTCTTGTAGCCCTTCGAAGCCATCCCCTTCGAGGGGAAAAGAAGGGAGATGGGGACCTTTCTTGTATAAATGGTGACATGGAAGTCAGAAAAAGTTGTCGTTCCAGGAAAAACAGATTTGAAAGCGTGAACCAGAGTTTGTTATTTGATCAACTAGTAAATAGGTATGAATGCTTATAAACAGTTTAATTTAATTAATTAATTTAACAGATTTTAAAATTTCAAAGTCAGATTTCAAAAAAAAATCAGTCATTTTTAAGCTAGTTATTTATTTATTTATTTTTAAAAAGATTTCATTTATTTATTTGACACAGAGAGAGAGGTCACAAGTAGACAGAGCAGCAGGCAGAGATGGGGGGGTAGCAGGCTCCCCGCTGAGCAGAGAGCCTGATGTGGGGCTCGATCCCAGGACCCTGAGATCATGACCCAAGCTGAAGGCAGAGGCTTAACCCACTGAGCCGCTCAGGTGCCCCCTAGTTATGTTTCAAAAAATAACTTAAGCACTGACTTAATAATAAATGCAATTATTATTATTTTTTTATTTTTTATTTTTTAAAGATTTTATTTATTTATTTGACAGAGAAAAATCACAAGTAGATGGAGAGGCAGGCAGAGAGAGAGAGAGGGAAGCAGGCTCCCTGCTGAGCAGAGAGCCCAATGCGGGACTCGATCCCAGGACTCTGAGATCATGACCTGAGCCGAAGGCGGCGGCTTAACCCACTGAGCCACCCAGGCGCCCCATAAATGCAATTATTTTAAACTTAATTTGAATTAATAGTGGTTAGCAATAATTTATCAGTTTCTAGTCCATTTACAGGATTTAGTAGTTTATGTGATGGTTTAATTTTTCTCATCCTTTTTAAGTTTATGCATAAATAATATAAAAAATTTTATTCTCTTTACTCTTACAGTTTTTTAATATTTGCTAATTAACAATTGTTTCTGAGTTTTCAAGCAACATTAATTTCCATTGTTGATGTGTAGTAAGTAACTTTTCTTTAGTCAAGATTTTGAATTAATGGTCTTTTGAGACTGGGTATATGGGAAATAGTGAATGAGCCTAGCAGATTGCTCAGTATCTCCATACAGTGAAATTTTACTCTTCTCAGATGATAAATTATCCTTCTTAATCCTTGCAGTGATCAAGAGAGAGGGGAGGTCAGTGTAATCCCTGTTTTATAAGAGAGGAAATTATATTCTATACTGGTAATGTCAAATTCAAGTATTAGTTATTATTTGTTAAGTACTTTGATCATTATCTGGACAACACAGTAAGTGGTATATAAATGTGTTTAAAAGATAAAATGTGGTTCAGCCTGCCTGTGCTGGCATGCTCTCTCTCTCTTTCTCTGGCAAATAAATAAAATCTAAAAAAAAAAAATAATATTAAAAGATAAAATGTGGTAATGTGAGCCTTTATTTCGTGGAGGTCAGTGTTTTCTAATTTTTAAAATTACCTGTTCAGTTAACTTAATGTAGGTTTTAAACTTTTTTTAACTAGGCTCCATGCCCAGTGTGGAGCCCAGCACAGGTCTTGAACTCATGACTCCGAGATCAAGACCTGCGCTGAAATCAAGTCAGATGCTTTACTAACTGAGCCAGACAGGTGTCCCTGGCTTTAACCATTTTTTTTTTTTTTTTTTGCCTTCCTCCCCGCTAGCTTTAAACCTTTTTTTTTTTTTTTTTTTTTTTTTAAGATTTTATTTATTTATTTGACAGACAGAGATCACAAGTAGGAAGAGAGGGGGAAGCAGGCTCTCTGCTCAGAGAGCCTGATGTGGGCATAATCCGTGTCATGGGATTATACCCTAAGCCGAAGGCAGAAGCTTTAACCCACTGAGCCACCCAGGCACCCCTAGCTTTAAACTTTTTATAGATTCTTTATCCTATAAATTTTCTTAACACCATCTTCAAATAAAAATATTGAAATTTTTTTTTTTGGTCTTAGATCTGGTAGTCAGTTATTTATAGTGGCATTGTGGAGTTAAATATTTGTAGTATTACAGATTTTATTTTTAAAGCAATCTTGACACTCACCTTAGGGCTTAAACTTAAAGCTCTAAGATCAAGAATCGCATACTCTACTGACTGAGCCAGCCAGGTGCCCCAAATATTTGGAGTATTATAAACAAATGTTCTGTTTCACAAGTTTTATTATAGCAATTATATTAAGGTAAAAGATGTTCTGGATTTTGGGGGGCATTATCTTCTTTTATTTTTTCTCATCATAGCACATATGGGGCATTATCTTCTGATGGATGCTGATTCAGAAAGTTATTTAATTGGTTCAATGTACAGTTACATATCAGGTAATTATGCTTTGATGAAGAGCTCTTTCACATGTCTGACACATTTTTTGGTTTTATTCTGTGATTGTAGTACTGCTGAAGCTGTACTACAGGAAATGGACAACATTAACATCAGACGGAATCGTCGGTCAGGAGAAGTAGAACGACTTAGAATGTGGACTGATACAGAATTTGTGAGTATATTAACTTTAACAACCTTGGCAAATATTTTGGTTTTTTGGTTGCGGAATTCAAAGGGAGGATGAGCAGCATTTGGATTTTCTTGAATTAACAGATTTGTTCCTTTCTTTTTTCTACTTTAGTTAGGGATTTTATGTTTTCTTCTGTCCTTACTCTGCTTTCCACAATCTTCCCCAAAAGACCCTTTTGTCAGAAGAATCATCTTAAACAGTACCACTTTGGGGTCGCCTGGGTGGCTCAGTGGGTTAAGCCTCTGCCTTCGGCTCAGGTCATGATCTCAGGGTCCTAGGATTGAGCCCCTCTCAGGCTCCCTGCTTAGCAGGGAACCTGCTTCCCCCCTCTGTCTCTCTGCTTGCCTCTCTGCCCACTTGTGATCTCTCTCTGTCAAATAAATGGATGAAATCTTTTTTGTTGTTGTTGTTGTTCAAAGATTTTATTCATTTATTTGATAGACAGAGATCACAAGTCCCAGAGAGGCAGGTAGAGAGAGAGGAGGAAGCAGGCTCCCCGCTGAGCAGAGAGCCCAATGCGGGGCTCGATCCCAGGACCCTGAGATCATGACCTGAGCTGAAGGCAGAGGCTTTAATCCACTGAGCCACCCAGGCGCCCCTGAATGGATGAAATCTTAAAAAAAAAAAAAAAAAAAAAGTACCAGTCTGATTGTTAACTCTGCTGATTTGAACCTTTAATGTTCTTTTTATTGTGTACTGAATTAATTAAAAATACCTTGACCTTCATAATCTGGTTTCAGCTTTATCTTCTCACACACCATTGCCCAGATATAAATAAATCATTCTTGTTCCTTTATCCTTAACCACTGGTAATAGTTCTGGTTAGGGACTGCTGCAATCCTACCTTTGTTTCAAGGTTCATCTCAAATGCTGCCTCCCTTCCCTTCCCTTAGCAACAAGAGGATCATCTCTCTGAATTCTATGGTACATTGTACCTTTCTTTATGGCATTTAGTTTGTTTTACTTTGTTTTATAGTTACCTGTGACTTGTCTTATTCCATCTTACTAGGCTGTAATTTGCTTCAGGGAGAAAGTATGTTCATGGCATTAGAGTTTTAAATTTTCAAATATTTTATACATTTGTTTTATTTTTCCTTTTGTCCCTTGCATTTATTGAATTCAGGAACCTCCATTTTTTCATGAGTCTGTGCCTTCAAATAGGTGCTTAGTAAATTTCAAGAGTGGTCTTATACCATTGGGTTAATGGTATTCATGGATAGGAATAAAATCCACGTTAATCGACAGCTTTCTGTCTTTAAAAGGAAAACATGGATATGTATTCAAGAGTGAAAAGGCGAAGAAAATCACTGAGAAGAAATAGTTATGGGATACAGAATCATCATGAGGTCTCCACTGAGGGTGAAGAAGAAGGTTTGTAAAGTACCTTATGAAGTAAATACTACGAAGTTGAGGTGGGAGGGAGGAAGCATGTGTGAGGTAATAATATGCATAATACTGCTGGATGGGTGATTTTTGGCTTTAGAGGTCTATATTGTATAATTTGGAATAATTTTTATTTGGCACTCTGAGTTTTTACCTTCACCTTAAAAAATGCCTTTATACTATCGCCTTTACATAATTTATTAGTAGTCCTCCCGAGACCTAATCTGGTGTGACATTTGCCATGGACTGATTTGTTATTAGGTGAGGCCTCTTTTGTGTTTCGATAGATAGCTTCTAACTGGAAGCCTCTATCCATAGTCACTTTCTATATCCTCTGAATCTCTGTGATTATTTGGGTCCCAAATTTAGTTATGGACCGAGAAGTAAATAGTGACATTCAGAGAAAGAGGGCCTGCTACTGTTAGTGGAATAGGTTGTACTGCTCTTTTCTGAGGCTTGTCTGGGTTCTGAATTGAAGAGCCCTGGCTGAATTTTTAGGGTTGGAGCTGGGAACATGATGGAAGTAGCTTTGCCCCCAATCAGTGACTAGTAAGTACACCTATAGAATTCAATTCTGTAGGTGTTAATTTTTATTGAAATGGGTTTTCAGAAGATTCCATGTATTGTAAATACAGGATAGTTGTATTTTACCAGGAAATCTTACCAGTTCCTATTATTTGTATAGCTTAGATGGAGAAGATGGGTTTTTTTTCTCAAATTCTCTAATATATTATTAGCGAGTTCTGAAGAGCTGATATTTCTAACGAAGGTACTTTATTGAGCAAATATTATTGTTGTTACAGCTAGAACCTCTATATTACTTCCTTTGGAGAAAATCAGTATAGGTGAGACAGATTTATAATGTGACTTTTACCTTTTCATTAACTAAACACCTTTGTAGAGTTTTCACAGTAGATTTGCCATGTATAGAATTTCTTCCTACAATATTGTTGTGCAGGTGTTTCTCAAAATGTAATATTTTTTGAGGATTTAGAGAGACTTAACTTGGGTATAAGTAATTTATTTAGAGAATAATATTGTATCTACTGATTTTCTCTAGAACTTAATAATAAAAATTTTTATAAACTTGGAATAAGCTTTCAGATGTCATTATTAAAATATGAAGTCCTTTGCATTTTTAGTCTCCTATTTCACTCAGTATTACTGGTGGTTTTAAAATTTTTCCTGTTCCTTAGTATGGTTGTGTTGTGTTGACAATTCCTGTGGCTAAAAAGTTAATCACAAAGTATATTGGATTTGGGGACCATAAGCAAGTAAATTTTTATCAGATTTTAATTTAATTTAATTTATTATTATTTTTAAAAGATTTTATTTTTAAATAATGTCTACACCAAACATGGGGCTTGAATTCAAAAACCTGAGATCAAGAGTTACATGCTCTACTGACTGAGCCAGCCAGGCACCCCACCTCAGACGTTTATTTTAAACTGTAAATTTGGGTTCCCCAGGTCGCTCAGTCTGTTAAGCATCTGCCTTAGGCTCAGGTCACTATCCTGGAGTCCCGGGATCGAGCCCCGTATTGGACTCCCTGCTGAGCAGGGAGTCTGCTTCTTCCTCTGCCCCTTATCCTGCTCATGTGCTCTCTAACTCTCTCAAATAAATAAAATTAAAAAGTATATAGATACACATATATATGTAATAAATAGTGGTTTGGCTGTAACTATGGTATGACATCTATCTACAGTTTATTTTTTTTTTAAGATTTTATTTTTTTGAGAGAGACAGAGAGAGAGAGACAGAGAGAACGAGACTGAGAGCATGAGTAGGGAGGAGAGGGAGAAGCAGGCTCCCTGTGGAGCAGGGAGCCCGAAGTGAGGCTCGATCCCAGGATCCTGATATTATGACCTGAGATGAAGGCAGACGCTTTACCTACTGAGCCACCCAGGTGTCTCCTGCCAAAGCACTTTTTAAAAATAAACTTTCAGGACTTATGTACATTATAATTTATTTTTTAAGTATATAGTTAGGCAAATCATAAAGTGATCACTTATGTCAAGAAATAAACCATTAATACCCCAGAAATCGGCTTCATGCTCCCTCATAATTCCTACCTGCATTTTCCTACCAAAATAGAACTAATTTGTGCTTATCTGTCGTCAGCAGGCCTAAGAAACCATTATACTGCCAAAAAAAATTGCTCTTGCTGTAACATTAGTAATTACCTTGTAAGCATATTTTTTTGAACTACCAAGTGGTATTTGGATACTAACCTTATTCACTGGTGGGTAACTGGCCATTAAATGAAGTTTGATCAAGTCAAATTTTGATTTATCTTCTATTACTGTTTTGTATGACCAAAGATCATAAGTATACCTAGGTTATTTAGCAGAGAGCTATATTATTTGTAGGAAAGGCATTTTTAAAAAATACCTGTCTGGTTGATTTTTAATTGTATTGATATATGCTGTATAATAAAATGTTGACACTTTAAAATGTCAACTGTGCTGAGAGTAAAAGACAAAATATAAATAAATACTCATTTCTAGAGTGAACCAGTCCTTGTGGATTAAAAAAATGATTCTTTTCTTTAATGTGGGGGAAAACTAGAATCTCAAGAGGAGGATGGAGATATAGAAGTTGAAGAGGCGGAAGGAGAAGAAAATGATAGACCATATAATTTGAGACAAAGGAAAACAGTGGATCGATACCAAGCACCTCCAATAGGTAAGAGATGCTGAAGAACTTCTTTTGTAGTTGAGCAACTTATTCTACTTCACCTCTTTAAAAAAATAAGTGCTGCTAAATTCAGAGATTTTATTTTTAAGTGATCTCTACATCCCGTGTGAGGCTTGAGTTCACAACCCCAAGAGTTGCATGCTCTACCAGCTTAGCCAGCCAGGCACCTCCAGTTTTGCTGAATTTAGAAGAATGGAATTTCTTGTAGTTCCATTTATCTGGTTTTTTTTGTTTTTTGTTTTTTTAAAGATTTTATTTTTATTATTCATTTGACAGACAGAGATCACAAGCAGGCAGAGAGGCAGGCAGAGAGAGAGGAGGAAGCAGGTTCCCGATGTGGAGCAGGGAGCCCGATGTGGGGCTCCATCCCAGGCCCCTGGGATCATGACCTAGGCCAGAGGCAGAGGCTTTAACCCACTGAGCCACCCAGGCGCCCCTGTATTTATAGGGATTATGCAGTCATCACCACTGTCTAATTCCAGGACATTTTATTATTTCTTCACTTTCATACCCTCAGACCTTGGCAACCACTAATGTACTTTCTGTCTGTAGATTTGCCTTTATGTGACCTTTTGTGTCTAACTTCTTTCACTTAGCATAATGTTTTTAAGGAAGGACTGAAATATTTATATGAGATAGTTATACTTTGTTTGTTTAAAGATTTTATTTATTTGAGAGAGAGAGAGAGCGAGCGAGCACGAGTGGGGTGAGGAGTAGAGGGAGAAGCAGACTCCCTGCTTACTAGAGATCCTGATGTGGGACTCCATCTTGGGACTCCGGGATCGTGCTTAACTGAGTGAGCCACCCAGGCACCCCAATACTTAAACTCTTATGCTCTAAAATGATGATTGAATCTCTGAAAGGGGTGGGTCGGAGTTATCTTACTAGAGGCTTGCCTCTAGTTGATGCAGATTGGTATGCAGACATTACACCAGGTAGGAGTCACTGTCACAGATAGCCCTGTTGATAATGGGGGAGATATGTAAAGATAGAAAAAAGATTGTGAGCCATTTTTATAGATAAATGAAATCTTTATTGGGGAATAATTGAAATGCAGTATACTGCAGATACACATATTTAATATGTACAGTTTGGCAAATTGGACATACCTTAGGTACGTACCTATGAAACTGTCATCACCATCAAGATACTGAACATGTTTATCAACCCCCCAAATATCTTGTTGCCTGTTTGTAATCTGTTTCTAACCTTCTGGAACCATCTCCATCCCAGTCCTTGAGAAGGCACTGATCTCATCTGCTTTCTCTAACTGTAGATGAGTTCACATTTTCTTGAATTTTGTGTACAATATATACTCTTTTTTGTCCAACTTCTTTCACTCGGCATAATTTTTAGACTCATCCATGTTGTTGAAAATAATACCAGAGTGTTTCTTTTTATTACCAAATAGCATTCCATTGTATGGCTATATCACAAATTGTTTATTCATTCATTTGTGGATGAACATTTAGACTGTTGACATTTTTAGTGTTTTGCTGTTACAGATTTCTTATGAACATTCATGTGCAAGTCTTTGGACATATTGTTTCATTTTTCATAAACACTGAGGAGTAGAATGGTTGGGTTTGTTATTAGGTTTATGTTTAATGTGCTAAGAAATTGCCAGACTGTTTTCCAGAGTGATTGTACCACTTACATTCTCCCTAAGAGTACATGAGAGTCCAGTTGCACCATTCTGTTGCCACATACTTGGTATGGTCCGTTTTTGAAATTAATTTTAATATATATTTACTGTAGTTTAAATGTCCATTTCCCAAGTGATGTTGAGCATCTTTATGTGCTGCTTTGCCAGCATTATCGCTGGTGAAATGTCTGTTCATATCTCTTGCCCTTTTTTTCAATTGAGTTGTTTAGTTTTTCAGTACTGAGTTTTAAGAGTCCTATGTATTGTGGCAATCAGTTCTTTATCTGATACATGATTTGCAAATATTTTCTTTGTGTGTAGCTTGTTTCCTTTAATTTCTTGATAGTGTCTTTCAAAGAGCAGAATTTGTAATTTTGATGAACTCCAATATATTACGTTTTTTAATGGATTATGCTTTTGGTGTGGTATCCAAAAAAATCTTTGTTTAACCCCAGATGATGAAGATTTAATTTAACATCTTTTGAGAAAGTTTGTTTGCAATTTATGCTATTATTTGCTACAAAGTTTTTATTTTTGCTGTACTCCTTCTAGATAGCATTTGGAACTTGAACACACAAGACTCACTTCTATTCAGAAAGTAAACAGAAGTAATTTCTATTCCTTTAATACATCAGTTTATCAATTTATCGTTAGTTATTTCTTTGCTGTCTTTTTTTCTTTTTCTTTAAGTACCGGCTCATCAAAAAAAGAGGGAAAACACACTGTTTGATATTCACAGATCTCCAGCAAGAAGAAGCCATATCAGGTATGTTTTGCTGGTTTTCAAAAGAGGAAAAATTTATATCAGTTATTTAGATATATTCTTTAAATAATACATTATGAAATGTCTTATAATTAGAATATAGGTATTGATGGTGTTGATAATGTCAATGAGGAACTAAATGGTATCTTTCTTTAAGGACTAGTAGTTATTATCTTACATGTGACTATTCTCTTCCTGGTTTAGTTTGCTTGGAATAGTTACTGTTTTAACAATTATGTTCTCTACAGCTACATAGCTCTTTGGTGATCTACTTGTGTAGAGTTGAATCTAAACAACTCACATTGCTTTCACTTGAAACAGTGGTTCAGTTAGTCTTTCCTGTTTTTTCCCTTTTCCTCTTTCTTTCTTTTTTTTTAAAGATTTTATTTATTTGAGACAGAGAGCATTAGCCAGTGCACACATGAGTAGGGGAGGGTTGTCACAGAGTAAGAGGGAGAAGCAGACTCCCTGCTGAGTAGGGAGCCTGATTCAGGGCTCCATCCTAGGACCCAGAGATCATGACCTGAGCTGAGGGCAGCCGATGAACGACGGAGCCACCCAGGCACCCCTTGTTGGCCATTTTTATATCTTCTTTGTAAAGATTTCTGCTTAAATTTCTGCCCTCTTAAAATGGAGTTGTTTGCCTTCTTACTGAGTTTTAAGTTTTAAAAATATATTCTAAACATAAATCTTTTGTCACATGTACATATTACAAGTGTTTGCTCCATCATTTGACTTGGCTATTTGTTCTCAAAATGATGTTTTGAAGAGCAAATGTTTAAAAATTTTTTTAAATGAATTTTTAGTTTTGGAACAATTTTTGCTTTGCAGAAAATTTGCAAAAATAGTATAGGTTTCCCTTAAACCTCTTACCCAGTTTGTTGTTGTTGTTGAATATTTTATTTATTTATTTATTTGACAGAGGGAGACGCAGTGAGAGAGGGAACACAAGCAGGGGGAGTGCGAGAGGGAGAAGCAGGGAGCACAATGCGGGGCTTGAGCCCAGGACCCCTGGCATCATGACCTGAGCCGAAAGCAGACTCTTCACAATTGAGCCACACAGGCGCCCCCCTCTTACCCAATTTCTGTCATTGCTAACATGTTGTGGCATGTTTGTTAAAACTAAAAGGTGATATTGGTACATAACTACTTACCAGCCTTCAAGGTTTATTTGGATTTTAATAGTTTTTTCATTAATGTTCCTTTCTGCTGCAGAATACAAATGAGGGTACCACCATATTACATGTAGTTGTCATGTCCCCACAGTCTCCTCTGGTCTGTGACAGTTTTTTGTCTTCCTTATTTTTCACGATTTTGATAATCTTGATGAATCCTGTCCCTGTATTTTTTTTTTTTAATTTAAGATTTTATTTATTTATTTGTCAAAGAGAGAAAGAGCACAAGGAGGGGGAATGGCAGGCAGAGAGAGGAAATAGGCTCCCTGCTGAGCAGGAGACTGATGCAGAACTTGATCTCAGGACCCTGGGATCATGACTTGAGCTGAAGACACATGCTCAGCCGACTGAGCCACCCAGGCATCCCACTGTCCCTGTATCTTATGAAATGTCCCCCAGTCTGTCTAATCATGTTTTTCTCTAGGTGAGACTGGGGTTAGGATTTTTGGAAAGATTACCCAGGAGGAAAAGGATCCTTCTTGTTATATCACATCAAGGGGAAAATTATACCCATATGACATCAATGATAATGTTAAGTTAACCTTTATAACTTGGTTAGAGTTGTGTTTGCCATATTTCTCCACTGTAAAGGTACTGTTTTTCCATTTCCATATATATTTTTTTTAATATAAACAAATTACTAAGTCTTGCACACCTTCAAGGAAAGGTAGTGGTTTGGAAATTAAGCTCTGTCTCTTAGAGGGGGAGTGTCTACCTGTATTACTTAAAATTCTTTTGTAAGACATTGGCATCCTTCCCTTAAAAATATTTATTCAGTCATTTATATTAGTATGGATGCGTGCTTATTTGTTTTATACTTTGGGTAGTAATGAAATATTATGTTATTTTGTTGTTCAAATTGTACCTGCTTTACCCATTGTGTCCCTTTTACATTCCTCCATCGTTTTGTTTTTTGAGTACTTCCTTATTTTCTGTCATTACAACATGTTTCAAGCTCATTGTAAACACTCTGTGCCCCAGCTCTAGGATAAGTCATCTCACTAAGGATCCCTGTTTTCTTCTATTGGAGAATAATATTTAGAAGCCAGTATCTAGATACTATGTATGTTTGTACACAGGACCCTCTTGTAGATAGTTAGGTAATCTTACGTATGTACACTAACCTATGTTTACGGACACATTTATAATTGTTTCTTTACCCATCTTTATATTTGAGCTAAACATGAGTTCTTACTGAAGTGGGCCACTCTAATCCACTATCACAGAGTTTATTCTAATCTTTCTTGTTTATCTTGTAACTTTCAGACATTGAGAGGCCTGACTCCTACTTATCTACATCTCTTATTGGTTGTTTCAAATTTATATGAAGATGAGAATATCCATTTTTTAAAAATTTATTTATTCACTTGACAGAGGGAGAGATCACAAGTAGATAGAGAGGCAGGCAGAGAGAGAGAAAGAAGCAGGCTCCCCACCAAGCAGAGAGCCTGATGTGGGGCTCCATCCCAGGACCCCGAGATCATGACCTGAGCTGAAGGCAGAGGCGCAACCTACTGAGCCACCCAGTTGCCCCTGAAGGCAGACTCTTAACCAACAATCACCAGGTGCCCCTAGTTTGGATATTTTAGGTCCTTTGCATTTTCACTTAAATGTTGTAATCAGTTTGTTAATTCATTTCTTTCTTTTCTTTTTAAAAAAGTTAATTAATTAATTATGATCCCAGGACCCTGGGATCATGACCTGAGCTGAAGGCAGCTGCTTAATGACTGAGCCACCCAGGTGCCCCCAACATTTATTTTATTTTATTTTTTTTAGAGAGAGCACATGCACGTATGTGCATGTGAGTGGGGGAGGATGGGCAGAGGGAGAGAGAATCTTAAGCAGATTTCACGTGCAGTGTGAGCCCCGTGCAGTACTCGATCTCAGAACCCCGAAATCATGAGCTGAGGCAAAATCAAGGGTCTGATGCTTAACCTACTGAGCTGCCCAGGTGTCCCTCTTTTTTTTTTTTTTTTTTTAAAAAGAGTAATCTATACATGCACTGTGGGGCTTAAACTCCCAATTTGAGGTCAAGAGTCCAGTACTGGGGAAGCTGGGTGGCTCAGTGGGTTAAGCCTCTGCCTTGGGCTCAGGTCATGATCTCAGGGTACTGAGATCAAGCCCCAAATTGGGCTTTCTGCTTGGCGGGGAGCCTGCTTCTCCCCCTCTCTCTGCCTGCCTCTCTGCCTACTTGTGATCGATCTTTCTCTCTCTCTCTCTCTCTCTCTGTCAAATCAATCAATCAATCAATCAATCAGTCTTTAAAAAATAAAAGAATCCAGTGCTCCTCTGACTTAACCAGCCAGGCACTCCTGTTAATTCCTGCAGTAAAAGCCTGCTGGGATTTTGTTTGGATTATATTAAAACTGTAGGTCAGTATGGGGAGAATCGATATTGTAATAATACTTAGTTTGCCAGTCCATAACATGTTAGATCATTTCATTTAGTTAAGTCTTTTGAAATTTCTCTCAGCAGTGATTTGTAGTTTACATTGTAAAGGTTTTTCATGTCTTAAATTTATTTTTAAGTATTTCCTATTTTATGCTTCAGTGGAATTGCTTTTAAAAACTGTTTTCAGGATGCCTGGGTGGCTCAGTCGGCTGTAAATGTCTGTCTTCAGCTCAGATTCGTGATCCCAGATCCTGGGATGGAGTCCCACATGGTATCATACTCCATGTTCAGCAGTGGTCTGCTTCTCCCTCTGCCTGCCACTCCCCCGCTTGTGCGCGCTCTCTCTCTGGCGAATAAATAAACAGAATCTGTAAAAAAAAAAAAATATATATATATATATATATTTTAAAAAACTCCTGCTTTCGGGGTAAATGGCTGGCTCAGTCAGAAGAGCATGTGACTCTTGATTTTGGGGTCATGAGTTCAAGCCTTACCTTGGGTGTAGAGATTACTTAAATGAATAAATAAAAACTTAAAAAAAAAAACTGTTTAGAAAACCTACTTTCTAACTGTTTGCTACTAAGATTTAAAAATAGAATTGTTTTGTCTGTAAACTTTGTATTCTATGACCTTAGCAAATTTTGTTTTTAGTTCTAGTAGTTGTTTTGTAGATTACTGAATATTTTCTGTATAAACCATATTGTCTGCAAGTAGAGACAGTTTCAGTCTCTGTGAGTTTTATTTCTTTCCTATTATAATGACTAGGGTCCTCTGTACAGTGGTGAATAGAAGTTCTGAGAGTGGGTATCTTTGTGTCATACCTGTTTTTGGTATGACACAACGTTCACTCTTTCTCCAGTAAGTAGGGTATTAGCTGAAGGATATTTGTTTATTTGTTTTGTTTTGAGGATTTGATTTATTTATTCGAGATGTGAGAGAGTACAAAAGGGGAGGTGGGGCAGAGTGAGAAGGAGAAGCGGGCTCCCCAGGTCCTGGGATCAAGCCCCGGGTGAGGCTCTCTGCTCAGCCAGGGAGCCTGCTTCTCTCTCCCCCTCTGTCTGCTGCTCCCCCTGCTTGGGCTCACTCTCTCCCTCTCAAATAAATAAATAAAATCTTAAAAAAAAAAAAAAACTTAAAAAAATTGAAATAGGGGCATCTGGGTGGGTCAGTGGGTTAAGTCTCCGCCTTTGGCTCAGGTTATGATCTCAAGGTCCTGGGATTGAGACCCATATTGGGCTCTCTACTCTGCAGGGAGCCTGCTTCCCACTCTCTCTCTGCCTGCCTCTCTGCCTACTTGTGATTTCTCTGTCAAATAAATAGATGGAATCTTAAAAAAAAAAATTAAAATAAAAAGTAAAAAGAACGAGTAGAATGGAGAAAAGTGGATGTTTGTATCTTAACCTTAAAAGTCAGGTGTGAACAATGTGGAATTTAGGAAACAAAACAAATGAACAAAATAAAAGAGATAAACCAAAAGACAGACTCTTAACTATAGAGAATAAACAGATTATTTCCAGAGGGCAAGGGGGGATGGGTGAAATAGGTAAAGGGGATTAATATACACTTAGTTGTGTGAGCACTCCGTAATATATAGAATTATTTTTAAACAATTTTTAATGATTTTATTTATTTATTTGTAAGAGAGAGAGAGAGCGCACAAGCAGGGAAAGCAGCCAGAGGGAGAAGCAGGCTCCCTATTGAGCAGGGAGCCAATGCAGGGGTTGATCCCAGGACTCTGGGATCATGACCTGAACAAAAGGAAGACGCTTAACAACTGAGCCACCCAGGCGTCCCTGTTTTACTTTAAATTTTTAAGATTTTATTTGTGAGTAATCTCTACACCCAATGTGGTACTCAAACTCACAACCCTGAGATCAAGACTTGTATGCTCTACTGATTGAGCCAGCCGGATGGCCCTCTATCTTTTTGTATTGCTTGGACTGATAACATTTATAATATTTTTTCTGTGACACTTATTAAATCTTACTTGATTAATTTATTAGGTTAATTCTAAAAGTCAGAAACCAATTAATAGCTTTTACATTTCTTTGAATAATTACAGTGTTTTTCACTGTAGAGCCAAGTTGGGTGTTAGGATTAAATTTTGTTTTTGAAAATAATGTATTTATTTATTTGAGAGCAAGAGGGCAGGGGGAGGAGCAGAGGGGGAAGAAGAGGGAGAGGTAAGAATCCCAACCAGACCCCGCACTGAGTGCAGAGCCAGATGGAGCTCAATCCCACATGATCTCCCACGAGATCATGACCCCAGCCAAAACAACCAAAAGTCAGCTGCTCAGCCGACTGAACCACCTGGTTTTTTTTTTTTTTTTTTTTTAAAGTTTAAGTAATCTCTGTACCCCCTATGGGGCTTGAAATCAGGGCCCTGAGATCAAGACTTGCATACTCTTCAGACTGAGCCCGCCAGGTGCCCCAACAGTGTATTTTTTTTTTAAACATTTATTTTTTTTTTATTTTAAGATTTTATTTATTTATTTGACACAGAGATCACAAGTAGGCAGAGAGGCAGGCAGAGAGAGAAGGAAACAGGTTCCCTGCTGAGCAGAGAGCCTGATGCGGGGCTCGATCTCAGAACCCTGGGACCATGACCTGAGCTGAAGGCAGAGGTTTAACCCACTGCCAGCAGTGTATTTTTTAAAGCCATTTGCTACTATAATGATTTTAAGGATTTTACTCTCTTTAATAGGAGAAAGAAGCATGCCATTCATAGTAGTGACACAACTTCTTCTGATGAAGAACGCTTTGAGAGGAGGAAATCAAAAAGCATGGCAAGAGCAAGAAATAGGTTAGTAAATTTTTTATTGTTATATACATTATAGAAATAAGGAAGAACAGTCCTTTTTTGAATGGGATTCTTATCTGCACTAGTACTTAGCTAACACTGATGTTCAATACATATTTTAGACTAGGGTAATGCACTGACTTGGTTTTTAATTAGTAATTCTTAAAATAGAAATCTAATCTTGGGAAACTTCTTGTAAATTGTTTACTGTGTAACTACTCAGTGGAATGTAGGAACGTAAAGGAGAAAGAACCAAGGGGTAGAGGCCAACAACTACGGTAGTATTTCCTTGGTACCTTTCCTATAATCCAGATCCATTTAATGAGGCTGATTTTAAGTGTTTATAGTGATTACAGCACTCAGAGTAAGATTGGGTTTCTGTGGGTTTTTTTTTTTTTTTTTTTAAGATTTTATTTATATAATTATTTGAGGGAGAACATGAGAAAGGGAGAGCTTGAGTGGGGGGAGAGAGGCAGAGAGAGAGGGAAAAACAGACTTCTTGTTGAGCAGGGAGCTTAATGCAGGGCTGATTCCAGGACCCTGAGATCATGACCCAAGATCATGACCATCACTTAACTGACTGAGCCACCCAAGGGCCCCTGATTTGATTTCTAATAAAATTGTCTCAGAAGCCCTTCCATTTTATTGGAAAATTCGTTTTGTTTTGGTTCAGTGAGTGCCATCTGGTAGTCTTTGCCTACCTAGGGTAAATGACTGATTATTATGTGGCTCACAAAAACCTCAGGAGTTTTCACTGGGTGAGAGAGCCAGGATTTTGTCTAGTAAGTAATTAGAATGTCAAATGAAAATTTATTCCTTAAAACTTGAGTTAATTAGCTTATATTTATACTAGTAGAGATAAATTATATTTAGAAAACTTATGATTAGCAAAGTATTTCTATAATTTGGCATTATATATCTATTGTAGAAATAGCAAATTTTCAGTTAGTTGGTCTTGGAAACAAATTTGGATTGGTGTAGATGTTATGCTGAAAATAATTCCTCATGTGGATGATGGAAAGAAAATATAAGAGAAGACAAAAACATCTAAGTTTATTATTTTTTTTAATTTCAAATTTTTTTAAAAAAGATTTTATTATTTGTCAGAGAACACAAGAGCACAAGCAGGGGAAGCAGCAGTCAGGGTCAGAGGCAGGCTGCCTGCTGAGCAGGGAGCCTGAGGCAGGGCTCGGTTCCAGGACCGTTGGCATCATGACTTGAGCCAAAGGCAGACACTTAACCTACTGAGCCACCCACATGGCCCAAAATCTATGTTTAAATAAAACAATTTAATACCTGTTTAATGTGAACTATTCTGATACTTGGTTTGGAAGTATTTTTTTTTTTTTTGGAAATAAATTTTTAAGGTTAAGAATTCAGAAATGTGAGTGTAAATCTGGTAAATCTGATCACGGTTAAGGATTCAGAAATGTGAGTGACAAGTACATTCATTATAGAAACTATACTTCTTTTGAGGTTATTTATGTCATCTTTTTGGTTTTTATACAAGATAAAAAGGAACTAGATTATATTTTCTTAGGGGGAGTAAAATTAAATAAAATTTTAGGTGGCTAAAGATCATTTTTAAGGTAATTACACAGAAGATAAGGGTTAGTTAGCTCAAAAGTGATCTAAAATTGTATCCTTTGAATTAAAGAGAAAGAAATTTTCTTAATCATGTAGACATACCCACATAATACCTGAGGACAAATATAAATATTATAATAAAGTTTGAGTTCATTTAATACTGTATGTAATATATACATAGTAGATCTATTTTAATTTTATACTTGTATAATATCCAGTATCAGATATATTGTTTTCTAAGTTGGAATAGGTTGGGTTCTTTGAACAGATAAATAGATTAGTGATCTTGTTTGTTTTGTCTAGTGAATACATTTATTTTTGGCCTTAAAAGTTGAAAAGTACTTTAAAAAATATGAAATCCTTGTTGTTTTCTGAGTTTTCAGAAAAAGGAGAAAGATGAAAATATGTCAAAGATTTACACTTATTTTGATGTTAAAAATGTAAAACTTCTAATGTTCTCTACTTGGATTTTTATGAATTTCAGGTGTTTGCCTATGAACTTCAGAGCAGAAGATTTAGCTAGTGGTATTCTCCGAGAACGTGTCAAAGTGGGTGCAAGCTTGGCTGATGTTGATCCAATGAACATTGACAAATCAGTAAGTTTTGTAAATAGTTTTCCAGAGGACTTTTTAAAAAAAATGTTACTTCTTGTTTCTAAGTCAACACACAATAAAAATAAAAACCCAGATATCATTATTATTAGTGTTTTGATGCATATGATTTGAAACCTAGCACTCTGGTACCATGTGTTGTTTACTCAAGTTTTTTTTTTTTAAAACCATTTCAGTGTTACTGGCATATATAATAAAAAATGAGTAGGAAATGAGGCTGACAAATAAGGCAAGGCCCCATAAATTGTAGTATATAGTGGGGCATTGTTAAAGCTACTTAGATTTCGTGATCAGATTTACATTGTAGATGAAATACTCTATGTTGTAGTTAGTGAATTTGAGGGAAGTAAGGCTGGCATTAGGGAAACTGGCTTAGACGTAGTTGTAACATAGTAATTTGGAGTAATGGTGATGGTAGGGTAATGACCGAAAGAAGAAGTAGGTGGATTTGACAGAATTCAGGAGAGAATTCAAGTTTGATGAATTGGTTGGATTTACTGCTTTTGGCGAATGAGGGAGAGAAACAAGTTGAATATATGACCTAATATATGACCTAAGTTTCTGGCTTAAGTGACTCTCTCAGTGGCACATCACAAATGGAAGTAATTTATAGGAAATTAATTATTTAGGTTTGGCATTAAGGAGAAATATCTAGAAATTCAGATATGGGTCCCCAATATAAAGATAGTTGAGATCACTATGGGAATGGATTATTGTACCCGGGGAAAGTATGTAGTATGAAAAGTGAGACAAGATGTAGATTCTTACTGTTAGTATAATCTTGCGGGGGGAAATATTTGGGAATAAGTTTACTGCATAGCCAAGATTGTATTTTATATTTTTAAATTTTGTTCCCATAAGCCTTTCTATATGACATAATTTGATTCTCATAAGAGAAACTTAAGTTATGAAATGTAGTTGTGTAATATTTTAAAATGAAATGTTAGCTATCTCCAATCTGAAAATATTTTTTAATTGAGGACCTTATTTAGAAAATATTTTAATTGAAGACCTTATTTAGAATATTGAATTCACAATCTCATATTCTCAGAGGACCTTAATCTTTTTTTAAAAAAGATTTTTAAAATTTATTTATTTTAGAGAGTGTGAGTGAGCATGAGTTGGGGGAGGGGGGCGGGAGGAGGGGAGAGAATCTCAAGTAGACTCTGCCCTGAGCGAGGAGCTTGATGGGAGTGGGTGGGGTGGAGGTTGGGGCTTGATCCCGCAACCCTGAGATTAACCAGTTGAGCCACCCATGTGCTCTTCATAGTACCTTACTTAATGATCTTTGGTTATTTGGTTTACCAGCTCCTTACTCTCTTGAATCCAGTCAATTTTAGATGTCTCTGCCCTTCAGTAAGAGTATTTCTTTAAAATTTGATAACTTATGTAAGAAAATATAGTTTCTCTTAAACTCTTCATTTATTTTTCCAGATTACTTATTTTTTTTAATATAGTAACATTTCATTGTGAAACATTTTCAAATACCGTTAATAGATACAGGGGAAGAAATCCGCCCTAATCCAGCAGTCAGAGGCAATCACTGTTATTATTTTGGCAGTATTTCCTTCAAGTGCTTTTTTCTATAGTTTTTATTTTATAAAGTCTTTTAGGTATGGGGTGCCTAGGTGGCTCAGTCAGTTAAGAGTCTGACTCCCCATTTCCACTCAGGTCATGATCTCATGGGTCATGAGATAGAGCCCCCATGTCAGGCTCTGGGCTCATCAGCAAGAAATCTGCTTAAGATTCTCTCCCTCTGCCCCTGCCCTCACTTTCTCTCTTCTCTCTCAGATAAGTAAATCTTTACAAAAAATAAAGAAGAAATCTGGTTGGGGCGCCTGGGTGGCTCCGTGGGTTAAAGCCTCTGCCTTCGGCTCAGGTTATAATCCCAGGGTGCTGGGATCGAGCTCTGCATTGGCCTCTCTGCTCAGTGGGGAGCCTGCTTCCCCCTCTCTCTCTGCCTGCCTCTGAGCCTGCTTGTGATCTCTGTCTGTCAAATAAATAAATAAAATCTTAAAAAAAAAAGAAAAGAAATCTGGTTATGTAAAGTTCAGCTTTGGAGTGTCACAGACCATTGTACTAGCTAAGATGTTTTTCACCCAACTTCTAAATCAGTTTTTATTCCCTTGGGGACATTATTGCGCTTGCTAAGAGTATATGTGATAGATGGTATTTTGAAAGGTATTTAAAATACTAAGAGTGTGACTACAACTTATCATCTCCTATAGATATCCATTAAAGTGTTACATTGGCTATTAATCTTGTCCTTAGTTGCTAGGAGATTAAAGAATGGTAGCTTTACTTAGCTGAATTGAAATGTAAACTTGAATTTTACTGCTAAATTTATTTTTCCACATTTCAAATGTGTAATTCTTTGTTGTACCCACTGAAGGCATATATTTCTGAATCATAAGACTATCTCAAATTTTAAAAATTCTGTAAGCAGTTAAAATTATTTTATATTAAACTTTTCCCCTTCTTCCCAAGGTGCGGTTTGATAGCATAGGTGGATTGAGCCATCATATTCATGCACTAAAGGAAATGGTAGTATTCCCACTTCTATATCCGGAAATTTTTGAAAAATTTAAGATCCAGCCTCCAAGGTCAGTAATGTTCTAGATATTTATTACTGTAACTACTGTTGATTTATTAAATTTCAGTTAGTAAATGATTAGAAGTATTTCATCTGTATTTATTTGATGTGTTCTAACAATGAGAATTTAAGAATGAAATTTTATTATTTAATATTCAAAGTCTTTGGTACTCTTGAGTGTATTCTTGAAGTTCACATTTAAGCATTTAAGAGTCAGTCATAAGATACAAATCTTTATGTAGGCCTTGAGTATACAAGTGGATTGCTGAAATGGATTTTCTTTAATTTGGCCTCCTAATAACATTGAGTTTGATTCTTTATGTTGTTTAGTCTTTGGAAACACAATTTCAATTAAGTGTTTCTTTGACTTGATGAGGGGGTAGTTTTGAAATGGTAAGCTTGATATTTATTTTTATGATCAGATTAATTGTGTTTGATAATAAGATAGCTAGGCTGAAAAAAGGCTAGAAATTATGTTAAAGGAAATAGGGCAAAATAAAATATTCTGAAGATGTATATATAGACTGTTAGGTTTTAACTGCTAAATATTCCTTTTCATTTTCCATCTGTTTCAGAATGTAAATCTCATTAAAGAGTCATCCCCTATTCCATTAATCAGTAGATTAAAAATGTGGCTTATAATTCTGAAGTGGCTTTTTAAAATCACAAAAGCAATTTGTAACTTGAATTTTAACATAATTATTATTTTCAAAGTCGTTAAAGTAATACAGCTATGGAAGAAACTGAAACAAAATGGAGAGAGATAAGCAGAAAGTGTTATAAGTGGAGGGTAATCTTACTCCTTAGGGATGAATAATTTTGTATATATTTTAAAAAATTTTTTAAAAATATTTTATTTAGGGGCGCCTGGGTGGCTCAGTGGGTTAAAGCCTCTGCCTTTGGCTCAGGTCATGATCTCAGGGTCCTGGGATTAAGTCCCGCATTGGGCTCTTTGCTCAGCAGGGAGCCTCCTTCCTCCTCTCTGCCTGCCTCTCTGCCTGCTTGTGATCTCTGTCAAATAAATAAATAAAATATTTTTAAAAAATTATTTATTTATTTATTAGAGATTGAGAGAGAGAGAAAATGAGAGAGCATGTGAAGGGGGAGGTCAGAGGGAGAAGCAGACTCCCTGCTGAGCTGGGAGCTGGATGCAGGACTCAATCTTGGGACTCCAGGATCATGACCCTAGCTAAAGGCATTTGCTTAACCAACTGAGCCACCCAGGCGCCCCAGTTTTGTATATTTTTTATATAAAGGCTTATTTTATACATGTATGTGTATGTTAAGTTTATATTTTGTCTGTATTAAGCACATATAAACATTTAATATAGGTGAAATTATTCAGTAATACCTTTATATAATCCTTTTTTACTCTACAGTATATTCTAGACACCTTCCCATATCAATAATGTATGTATCATTCTTTTTGACATTTTAGTAGTATTTCATTTTATGGATGTAACAATATATTTATCTGTACCTTATTGTTATTATTATTATTATTATTATTTTAAATTTTTAAAAAAGATTTTATTTATTTATTTGTTAGAGAGAGAGAGGAGTGAGAGTGAGCACAGACAGACAGCCTGGCAGGTAGAGGCAGAGGGAGAAGCAGGCTTCCTGACAAGCAAGGAGCCTGATGTGGGACTCGATCCCAGGACGCTGGGATCATGACCTGAACTGAAGGCAGCTGCTTAACCAACTGAGCCACCCAGGTGTCCCTGTACCTTATTATTTTTTTAAGGGTTTTTTTTTTTTTTTTAAAAAAAAAAGACTTGAAGTAATCTCTATACCCAACACAGGGCTCGAACTCACAACCTCAAGATCAGGAGTCGCATGCTCCCCTGGCTGAGCCAGCCAGGTGCCCCTATCTGTGCATTACTAATAGATAGCACTTAAATTTTTTCAATTTTTCACAGTTAGAATTAATGCTTTTTGGAACATCCATTTAATATCTGTATTATATTTCTTCTGAGTCTTTCTATATGCTACGTTCTGAGATAAGAAATTTCTGGGTCACTGGGAGAACACATTTAAAATTTTCATATGTCTTGCCAAATTACTCTTTTCTCTGATTTACCTACCAAAGTTTTATTGTTGAAAACATCCTTAAACGCTCTTAGCAAAGTGAAACTTTTGTCTTTTTTTTTTTTTTTTTTAAAGATTTTATTTATTTATTTGACAGAGAGAGATCACAAGTAGGCAGAGAGGCAGGCAGAGAGAGAGAGAGGAGGAAGCAGGCTCCCCGCTCAGCAGGGAGCCCGATGCGGGACTCGATCCCAGGACCCTGAGATCATGACCTGAGCCGAAGGCAGCGGCTTAACCCACTGAGCCACCCAGGTGCCCCGAAACTTTTGTCTTTATAGTACAGGAAGCTTTCCTGGTGCGTAATAGTTATCATACACATTAGTACAAATTTATATGGGTGATGCGTCCTTTTGTGTTCATTATTAGTGGTGGTGATAGCATTACCTTACTTCTCTTGATTCTTTTTTTCTTTTAGGGGCTGTTTGTTTTATGGCCCTCCTGGAACAGGTAAAACCTTGGTTGCCAGAGCATTAGCTAATGAGTGCAGTCAAGGAGACAAAAAGGTCGCTTTTTTTATGCGAAAAGGAGCAGACTGTCTGAGCAAGTGGGTTGGTGAATCTGAACGGCAACTTCGGCTTCTTTTTGATCAGGTAAGTGAAATCAGCTTATGAATATCTTCTTTAAAATATCTTCTTTAAAATGTTATATTTAGTCTAAACATAAACTGTTCATAAGGAGGCATATTTCCAATCAGTATGTTTAATTCGGGATCAGTAATCTGAATTTGTATGCTTTGGATGTATTTAATAGCAGTTTAAATAGTACTAACTTAAGATGATTCACAAACCATTTATTAAGGTGGCTAGTAGGCATATAATACCTTGTTAGGTGCTTTTGAGAACGTGGAGTATAACATACATGTTGTTAGGTTTTATTCTAATTGAGGAAATAGAACAAGCATAAGAAATTAAATATCTCTGCAGGAAATCTCACAGAGCACTGTATTATTTTCATGAGCTGTAAATATCGTGCTAGAAGAATTCAGTAACGAATGTTCTTTCTTTATTTTGAGAGAGAGAGAGAGAGTGCAGGGAGGGGGTGCAGAGGGAGAGAATCCCAAGTAGACTGCACTAAGTGCAGAGCCCGATGTGGGGTTCCATCCCACAGCCCTGAGATCATGACCTGAGCGGAAGCCAAGAGTCAGACATTCAATTGGTTGAGCCACCCAGGCACCCCAGTAATGAGTGCTTTCAAAAGGCAGGGTTAGGTGACTGAATATTGTGTAGACAGTCTTCATTTTTAAAAAAATTTCTATAGCTTTAACAATATTATTTTGTAAGACATTTATTAACTTAGTCTTGTTATAAATTCACTTTTGATTATTTGAACTAGTGAAGGATATCATTCATATTTGGCAATGCAACTTTTATTTCATTATATCTAAGGAAATTACATGAAATTAAAAAATTTTCAGTAAGCAATCTTTGAGTAGTCATTACTTGAGTTTATGTGTATCAAAGTCCTTTGTAATTGGTAAAGCACTTCAATTCTTTTTATTCATTTTAAAATTTATTATTTTTTTTAAAGTTTTATTTATTTGAGAGAGAGAGAGAAAGCACGAGGTGGGGGGGGTCAGAGAGAGAAGCAGACTCCCTGCTGAGTGGGGAGCCTGATGTGGAACCTGATCCTTGGACTCTGGGGTCTTGACGGAGCCAAAGGCAGATGCTTGACTTACTGAGCTACCCGGGTGCCTTCAAATACTAATTTTAGTTAGTATGAGAAACTCCCATGTTCTAGATAATGGGAGTAGAAAGAGGAATAAGGTAAAATTTTTGCCTTCAAGGTGTTCAGTGTCTATTGGGAAGTGAAACAGTTTGCTTGAAGAGAATTTACTAATATTTGAAAAATACAAATATAGAGCAGTATTGGTAGATGAAAGAAGAATTAGTTTGGGAATTAATTTTAAATGCTTTTAGCCCCTTAATGCTGGGTGTAGGAATATCTGTTGGTTTCATTCAAAACTATGGCATAAATTAATGCTTTTTAAAATCTAAATTTGGTTTATTTCTGTTTCATAGTTTTCTTTGTGGGTAAGTAGGTAAGAGTAGTTGGGATGCTCTCTTTTCTAAAATATTGCTGATAGTCATTATTACTAGTTAAAAATATTTAAGATTTATTTATTATTTGAGAGAGAGAGAGAGAGATTGAAAGCAGGTGTTGAGGGGAGAGCCAGAGGGAGAGAATCTCCTGCAGACTCCTTGCTGAGCATGGAGCATGACATAGGGCTTGATTCCACAACCCTGAGATCATGACCTGAGCTGAAATCAAGAGTCGGATGCTTAACTGACCCAGCCACCCAGATGCTCTCATTACTCTTTTTATTTATTGATTTCATTTTTTATTAAAATGTTAAAATATTTATTTAATAGAAAGAGAGCAAGCGATAAAGAGCACAGGCAGGGAGGAGAGGGAGAAGCAGGCTCCCCACTGAGCAAGGAGCCTGATATGGGGCTCGATCCCAGGACCCCAGTATCATGACCTAAGCCAAAGGCAGACACTTAACTCACTGAGCCACCCAGCCATCCTCACTATTGTCTTTTTAAATGAAAGAGTCCACATTCTTAAATTAAGGACATGATCTATACACTAATTGAAATAAATGAGGTATAATATATTGGCTAATAATTTGGTCTTCGGAGGTGCCTAGGTGGCTTAGTTGGCTTCGCCTCTGCCTTTGGCTTGCGTCATGATCGCAGAGTCCTGGGATGGACCTCATGTTGGGATCTGGGATCCCTGCTGTGCAGAGAGTCTGCTTCTCCCTCTCCCTCTGCTATCACCACCCGCCCCCCGCCCGCCCCCAGCTTATGTTCTCTCTCTTTCAGATAAATAAATAAAATCTTAAAAAAAAAAGAGTTTGTTCTTTGGTGTTAGAAAAATGTTTAACGTGTGGCTTTAAGTATATAACATGAACACATCTGATCTTTAGTTGCCTCTTCTATAAAATGAGAAATAATACCATTCTCACTGGACTACTGGGAGATTTCACAGAAAGGAAGAATGTAAAGTGTTTATTTTATTACCACCGTGGCGGACACATAATATACTCTAGTTTGGTTCTGCAAGGCTTTAGTTCTGAAAAACAGCTGTGTGTTTTGTGTATATAAAAGTGATGATCAAATCTTTATTTCTTTTTATAAAATTTATTTATTTATTTATTTATTTAATCAATCAATCAATCATTCTTTACACCCAATGTGGAGCTTGAACTCATGACCCAGAGACCAAGAGTCATGTGCTCTACTGACTGAGCCATGCTCTACTCACTAAGCCAGCTAGGCTCCACTGTTTTTCTCTTACTACATGATTCTACTTTTATAAAGTTTTTTCCCCCAAAACCTAAGTTTTGTAGTTAAATGCCTTTCATTTTAAATTACTAGGGGTCACCTGGCTGGCTTAGTTGGTTAAGCATCCCAACTCTTGATTTTGGCTCAGGTCATGATCTTAGGTTTGTGAGGTGAGCCTCACTTTGGGCCCTGCACTGGGTATGGAGCCTGCTTAAAATTCTCTTTCTCTTCCCTCTGACCTTCACTGCCCCCCCCCCCCATTTAAAATTATTAGAAAACACTGGATTTTTAATGCATATCATGTCAATAAGAGAGGAAATAAGAGAGAAGTGGGAAATTTACATCTGGTTTTTAGTAAGTTGACCATCCTATGAACTAAGAATTTGCTTTAAGTAATTCTGAAACATAAATGATCGAGTAAATTATGTAATATAAAAAATTTTCACTTGTAATCTAATATTTTTTAAAAGATTATTTATTTGACAGAGAGAAAGAGAGAGAGATCACAAGTAGGCAGAGAGGCAGTCAGAGGCAGGGTGGGGGGAAGCAGGCTCTCCGCTGAGCAGAGAGCCCAATGTGGAGCTCGATCCCAAGACCCTCAGATCATGGCCTGAGTCGAAGGCAGAGGCTTAACCCACAGAGTCACCCATGCACCCCTCTAATACATATATATATTTTTTTACCTTCAGTTAAGCTTCTGCTTGATTTAAGATTTGAGTGAAAAATGAAAACTGTGAAAGTAATGGAAGAAAACTCTGGAGAGTTTTTGTTTCTAATCTCAGAGTAGGAAGAGTCTAGCTATGGAGGAAAAGATTGAAAATAACCTAAATGTCTACAAATAGGAGACTAGTTTAATCATGGCACGCCCATACATTAGGGCATTTTGTAGCTGTCAAACAAGAATGAAGCAATCTTCATGTGCTTATATGGAAGCTAATTAAAATATATTGTTACATGGATAGACTGTGTTATTTGATGAAAGCAGTGTGTATACTGTGCTTAAAATGCATCAAATAAAATAATATTTTTAAAAGTACATTTTTGTGTATGTGTATAAACAACATGTCTGGAAGAATAAACACAGAACTGTAACTGTCTGCTGGGAGAGGGCTTGTGGTTGGAGACTGGCTGGTAAGGAGACTTCATTTTTATTGTATCTTTCTTAGCTGCTGTATGTTGTACATTTTGTTTATATTACCCATTAGGAAAATACAATAATGAAATATAAAAAGTAAAAACTAATATAAATAACATTTGTTTTCTTTTCATCCTAGGCATATTTGATGAGACCTTCTATAATATTTTTTGACGAAATAGATGGATTAGCTCCAGTTCGATCCAGCAGACAAGATCAGATCCACAGGTGATTTTTCTTAATTTGATTATGTTAGATTCTTTTCACTCACTGACATAGTAGTTGGCCTTAGCCTTTGGGTAAGTGCTAGGAAGCTTATAAGATGTGAACCGTGTCCTTGAGAAAGACTCCTCTCACTTAGCTCAGTGAACTATTGAGCATCTTAGTATATGGTTATTGCCCATTTACATATTTTCTGTTGTTAAATATCTTAAAATCTTTTATTCCCTTTTTTAAAAAAAGGAGATCAGATTGTGAGTCTTACTGTATCATACAATTTCGTTATGTACTCTCAAAAGAAACCCTTTGTCAGGACTGTGTTTTGAAAAATTTTCAACTAGTCTGGCCCTTTTTTGTTTGCTTAACTGTGATTTTTGAAAAATCTGATCTCCGTGATTTTTAAAAGATTTATTTATTTATTAAAAAGATTTTATTTATTTATTTGACAGAGATCACAATAGGCAGAGAGGCAGGCAGAGAGAGGGGAGGAAGCAGGCTCCCTGCTGAGCAGAGAGCCTGATGCGGGACTCGATCCCAGGATCCTGGGATCATGACCTGAGCCGAAGGCAGAGGCTTTAACCCACTGAACCACCCAGGTGCCCTAAGATTTATTCGTGTGAGTAGGAAGAGGGGTCAAGGGGGAGAGAGAGAATATCAAGCAGACTCCACAATGTGTGCAGAGCCCAACTTGGGGCTCAGTCTCATGACCCTGAGATCATAACCTGAGCTGAAATGAAGAATCGTCTGCTTAATTGACTTAGCTGCCCAGGCACCCCTAGCTTTGGTTTTTAACAACTTAGCTGTGACATGTGTCAGTATGGGCTTTGTGTTTATTCAGATTCGTGTTTATCACGTATTTGCAAATTTGTCTTTTTCAATCTTTTTCTCTCCAACTTGGATAATATTTTCATCTATCTTTGGTCAGTCCTTTTTACTTTGTCATGTGCATTTTGTTGTTTTGTTCAGCCAACACATTTTTTTGTTTCAGAAATTATTTTTTTCAGTTGTAGAACTTACATTTGATTTTTTTTTTTCTTTTTTAGAGAGTGTGAAAGTGTGTGCACGTGTGTATGTGAGCATGGAGGGGAGGGGCAGAGGGAGGGAACCTTAAGCAGACTCCACACTGTAGGGACCCTGATGTGGGGCTCAGTCTCATAACCCTGAGATCATGACCTGAGCCAAAATCAAGAATGAGATGTTTAACTGACTGAGCTACCCAGGTGCTCCTTGATTTTTTTGCATTATTTGTATTTTTCCAATGTGATTTTCATGCATTTAAACATTTTGTTTTACTTCATCGAGGTTAATAATAATTGCTTTAAAATCCTCTTATGTTGGAGCGCCTGGGTGATACAGTCAGTTAAGTGTCTGACTCTTGGTTTTGGCTTGGGTTGTGATCTTAGGGTCATGAGATTGAGCCCCACATCAAGTTCCATGCTTAGTGTGGCATTTGCTTGGGATTCTTTCTCCCTCTTCCCCCCTCCCCCCACGTTCACACGTGCTCTCTTTCTAAAATAAATATAAATAAATCTTTAAGAATCCTCTTATGTTAGAAAAAAATCCTCTTATGTTAGACCGAGTTTTGTGTGGTTTTTTTTTTTTTTTAAGATCTTTATTTATTTATTTGAGAGACGGTGAGAGAAAGAGCATGAGAGGGGAGAAGGTCAGAGGGAGCAGCAGACTCCCTGTGGAGCTGGGAGCCCAGTGGCAGCGGAAGGCAGTTGCCTAACCATCTGAGCCACCCAGGTGCCCCACCCTCTTATGTTAGCTTCCACATCTGGTTTCATCTCACTGTTAGGCTTGTTTGTTTTCTTCTGAAAATATGTTTTATTGTTTTGGTACTTCATTTGTTGGGCAATTTTGGATTGGATCCTGGATTTATTAATGCTTGTTTGGGAAGGCTCTGGATTTTATTATTTTTCTTTTATGAGTAGTATTTCCTGGGTTTTACAGATAATTTTCTGCTTTAGGATTGAATTACAGACTGTTTCTTGGCTGGCAGCTTTGATCTCCTTTCAGATCTTTTTTTTTTTTTTTTTTAATCTTTACCAATACTTTCTTCACTCTGTGTCTTTGTTGTTATGGGTCATTTAGAGATGTGGGTAGATGGAGTTTGGGGATGTCTTCCCTGGCTCTTGCCTTTGTGGGATCCCCCATATTCTTTAGTGTTAATGGTCAGCCTTCTCTTTCTGAACTCTCAGGCTGGAAAGTTAAGGGGTTTCCCTTAGCATAATCTTCCTTACCTATCTCACTGTACTTAGACCCATGCTGAAAGCCAGAGAGAGGGGAACTTGCTTTCTCTATGTTCTTCTTTTCTCCAGAGGACCATGAATTTCCAGCAAAGTCTGTATGTCTCTGTTTACTCATTAGTTCCTTCAGTGTTTTTGTATTATTCTGTTCAGGTTTTATAGTTATTTCCTGAAGCAGAGCAAGGGGTTATCTGGCAGGGTTTTCATCCATCAAACCTGGAAGGGGAAGCTTTGAGTACCGAGTATGCAAGTTTTAATTTCTAAAGTAATTACTAATAGAAATATGTTGTAATTTCTAAAATGTTAGTTGGTAGTTGGAGGGAGGGATAGAATAATTTAAAAAAAAAATTGAAATGCATTCAAGAAGACGAACAGAATCATAGGACCAGTAGGAGAAACATACAAATATAATTTAGATTTAAACCCAAATACATAAAAAAATGACCTGAAATGTAAAGGGACTAAATGTTCTTTTTTTTTTTTTTTTAAGAGCTAACTATTTTAGAGAAAAAAATGCCATGTGATTTATGTGATTTGCGGGGGGGGGGGGCAAGGTAGAAGTGGGAGAGAATCCTCAAGCAGACTGCCTGCTGAGCATGGGACCCTAACTTGAGGCTTGATCCCAGGACCCTTAGATTATGACCAGAGCTGAGATCATGACGTGAGCTGAAATCAAGAGTCTGCAGTTTGAGCAACTGAGATGCCCCAGACCAAATGTTCTTTTTTTAAAGATTTAAAGATTTATTTATTTATTTTAGAGAAAAAGAGATAGCATGGGGGTAAGGGGCTGAGGGAGAGAATCTTCCAGCAGAGTCTGACGCAGGGATTGATCTTACCACCCATCAGATGGTGACCTCAGTTGAAACTATGAGTGAGAAGCTTAACTGACTGAGCCACTCAGGCTCCCCCAAGTGTTCTTTTTAAAAGACAAAGATTGTCAAACTGAGGAAGAATAAAATATGTTGATACTTTGTTTATAAGAGATACACCATGTATAAGGGTATAGAAAGGTTCCAAGTAAAATGGTGGGAAAAAGGCATGCAAAACCTTAGTCAGAAATACACATAGCACTGTTATTCACAATAGCCAAAACATAAATAATCCATATGTCCGTTAACTGCTGAATCCGTAAACAGAATGAGTTATAGCCATACAGTTCAGCCTTAAAAAGGAATGAAATTCTGACACATGCTGCATGGGTTTAGCTTGTATGGTACATGTGACATGGATGACCCTCAAAGACTTAATGCTAAGTGAAGTAATTCATACACGAAAGGTCACATGTTATACTATTTTATTTGTCTTATTTATTTTTTCAAAAAATATTTATTTGTTTATTTAGAATGAGTGAGTGAGTGCATGAACTGGGGGGAGGTGCAAAAAGAGGGAGGGGGGAGAGAATCTGAAGCAGACATGGGCTTGGTCTGAGTACCCAGGTGCCCCATACTATTTTATTTATAAAAAATGTCCATAATAGTCACTTGTAAAATGGGCATGAAAATATGCCAAGTTAACACTAACAGAATACTGCTGTTATCAGTATTAGACAAGATAGACTGTGAGGCAGAAAGCATTATTACACATATAAAGGGACCAGCTTATAATGATAAAAGCTTCAGGTTTTTTTATTACTTTTATTAACATATAATGTATTATTTGCCCCTGGGGTACAGGTCTGTGAGTCGTCAGGCTTACACACTTCATAGTACTCACCATAGCACATACCCTCCCCAATGTTCATAACCCAACCACCCTCTCCATACCCATTTCCCCCCAGCAACTCTCTGTTTGTTTTGTGAGATTAAGAGTCTCTTACGGTTTGTCTCCCTCCTGATCCCATCTTGTTTCATTTTTTTCCTTCTCTAACCCCCAAGCCTCCTACTCTGCCTCTCAAATTCCTCATATCAGGGAGATTATATAATACTTATCTTTCTCTGATTGACTTATTTCGCTTAGCATAATACCTTCTAGTTCCATCCACATTGTTGCAAATGGCAAGATTTCATTTTTGATGGCTGCATAATATTCCTGTGTGTGTGTGTGTGTGTGTGTGTGTGTGTGTGTGTGTACATATAAATATACACACACATACTACATCTTCTTTATTCATTCATCTGTTGATGGACATCTAGTTTCTTTCCATAGTTGGCTATTTTGGACATTGCTGCTATAAACATTAGGGTGCACGTGCCCCTTGGGATCGCTACATATGTTTCTTTGGGGTGAACACCTATCTGTGCAATTGCTGGGTCATAGGATAGCTCTGTTTTCAACTTTTTGAGGAACTTCCATACTGTTTTCCAGAGTGGCTGCACCAGGTTGCGTTCCCACCAACAGTGTAAGAGGGTTCCCCTTTAATATTTGTTTTTGATAAGGTCACTTACCTCAGAGAATGAGGAATATAGGTATCTGTAAAAACCTATTACAGACTTAATGTTGAAAGATGAAAACGTTTAATATGACAGTTATAAGGATGACTATGAACACTTTTGATCAGTGTTCTACATAGATCCTGATCAGTGTAGTCTGGTAAGACAAAGCAATATAAGGTGTGTGTAATGGAGAGGAATAGACAATGCTGTTATTATTTATAGATGATGTAATTATGTATATAGAAATTCCAAAGCAGTCTGTAGATAACTTCTTGGATGTAGTAATGAGCATCTAGCAAGATTAAACCAATCATGATAGAGAATTTTGCCTTTCTTTGTACCACTTTTTTGTATTGACAAAATGAATCTGGAATTGATACGGAAATAGAAAGAAATAATAGTGAATACTTTTGTGGAAGAACAAGATAGTGGAGTATTTGCTCTGCTAGTTATTAAGGCCTCTTAAGCTTAAGATGACTTGATGTTGGTGGAAGACTAGACCAATAGACAAATAGAACGAAATTCAGAGCCATGTATAAATCTACACATATATGGATGCTTGATTTTTAATACAAGAGACAATGCAGTACTGTTGGGAAAGGATGACCTTTTCAATGAATAATGCTGGGAGAATTGGGTATCTGGTGAAAAAATAAAACTGGATCCTTCTTCACACTATGCAAAACAATTCCAGTTAATTTTATTTAGATCCATATTTGAAGGTAATACAGATACATTTAGAAGATATGTAGGAGAAAGATTTAGGGCAGGCAAGTAGGCCTTGAATATAGTATTAAGTTGTTCGGACTTTATTTTGAACATTAATCAAGGTTACTAAAGGATTTTGATCCAGGGGCTGGTCATTTGATTTTTCTAAAGAAGTCAACTTTTGATAGAATCCAAGCTAGGTTGTAATTCTGTTTCTGGCCATGGTTGAGACTGTTTTCTGAAAACCCTTCTAAAGAACACTTAAAAATGCTGATGAATATATATTTTAAGGTGCATTTATTTATATGAGAGGGTGATAGAGATGGAGGAAGAGAGAGAATCTCAAGCAAATTCCCGGCTAAGTGCAAAGCTGGAGTTGGGGCTTGAGATCATGACCCTGAGATTATGACCTGAGCTGAAATCAAGAATCAGATGCTTAACTGACTGAGCCACCCAGATGCCCCCAAAATGCTGATAAGTCTTAACAAACACTTGAAATACCTATCTGTGATTGGAATGTACTAAGGAAAAATTTGAGGTTAAATATGAATTTACACTTAATGATGCTTATTTTTTCTTTATATCTGAAGTGAGACACTTAGATCATTAATTTTAATTTATTTAATTAGCACAAGCACAAATCCTTACTATACATGTACACTGGGTCTCTAGCATTTTGGTTCCATTTATAGTTTTGACACACATTTAGAACAGTTTATTTGGGAGGGAGAATGATTTTTTTAACTTACTGAGCATATTGGAGAAGTTGTTTCAGGCAGGTATATAGAAATGAGAACATTTAGAAAACTATTAGGAAGACCTTTGTTACTAGAGCTACGGTTTTTGTATAATTAGACATGCAGCATTTTCAGAAATGTGTAAGTCATAACTTCAAAAACTAAAATATGCACAGAATGATTTTGAATTGAACTTAGTTTAAAAAGTAGCCATTCTAAAGAAGTCATCCAAAGGTATAATAATAATAATGCAAATGTAATTCTCTAGGAATCTAAACATCATATAAATTGCCAGACATAAATCCTCCCCCAGATTGCTATCTTATTAAGAGACTTTTATATTTCTTTGAAAATTTTAGTTAGTTTTTAGTAATTTCTACACCTAATACGGGGCTCACATTCACAATCCAGAGATTCAAGAGCCAGCCAGACACCCCTTTATTTCTTTTTTAAAAAGTTTTATTGAGATGGTACTCATACATCATGCAGTTCAGTCATTGAAGCTGTTTGTTCAGTGGCTTTTAGTGTATTTCCCAGAGTTGCATAACCATCACAGTAATCAGTTACAGAACATTTTCATCTCCCCAGAAAGAAACCTTTCAACCTTTAGCCATCACTCTCCAGCCTCCTCTTTAGTACCCCCAAATCCTAAGCAACCCTTAATATACATTGTGTTTCTGTAGATTTGCCTATTGGATATTTCATATAAATGGAATCATACAGCATGGGGACTTTTGTGACTGGCTTTTTTCAGTTAGCTTAGTGTTTTTGTTTTTAAGATTTTATTTATTTATTTGATACAGAGAGAGACCATGAATAGGCAGAACAGCAGGCAGAGAAGGGGGAAAATAGGCTCCCTGCTGAGCAGAGAGCCTGATGCGCCACATGAACCCAGAACCCTGAGGTCATGACCTATGCTGCAGGCAGAGGCTTAATCCACTGATTAGGCCAGTGTTTTCAAGGTTCATCCATATTATAACATCACTCAGTACTTCATTTGTTTTTATTTACAAATTGTATTTCATTGTATGGTATACCACGTTTTCTCTATCCATTCATCAGTTGTTGGACATTTGCATCACCTCCATTTCTTGGCTGTTGTGAATAAAGCTGCTATGAACATTTGTGTATAAGTCTTTTATGAGCATTGCTGGATCTTATGGTAACTGTGTTTAATAGTTGATGGAACTGTCAGACTGTTTTCAAAAGACATATACCATTTTACACTCCCATCAAGCAGTGTGTGAATGTTCCCATTTCTTTACATCCTTGTTAATACTTACTGTTTGTCTTTTTGATTATTATCATCCTATTGGGTTTAAAGTGGTACCTTGGGGCGCCTGAATGGCTTAGTTGGTTAAGCCTTTGGCTCGGGTCATGGGCCCAGGGTCCTGGGGTTGAGTCCCACGTTGGGCGCTCTGCTCAGCGGGAGCCCGCTTCTCCCTCTCCCTGCTGCTCTCCCGCTTGTACTTTCTCCCTCTCTGTCAAATAAATAAATAAAATCTTAAAAAAAAAAAAAAACAAGTAAGGGCACCTCGGTGACTCAGTGGGTTAAGCCTCTGCCTTCGCCTCAGGTAATGATCTCAGGGTCCTGGGATCGAGCCCCACATTGGGCTCTCTGCTCAGCAGAGAGTCTGCTTCCCCCCTCTCTCTGCCTGCCTCTTTGCCTACTTGTGATCTCTCTTACTCTCTGTCAAATAAGTAAATTAAAAAACAACAACAACAGCAAACTTTAAAGTGGTATGTCATTTGGTTTTGATTTGGGTATCCCTGAAGATGGACCCTTTGTATATCTTTTGTGGAGAAATGTCTATTTAAATCTTCTGACTGTTTTTAAGTTGGGTTAATTTTCTTTATATTGTTGAGTTGTAATTGTTCTTCTAGAACCTTATCAGGTATATCATTTGCAGATATTTTCTCCTATTCTTTAGGTACATTTTTCCTGATAGTGCAAAACTGTTAATTTTTATGAAGTCCTTATCTCTTTTGTTTTTGTTTCTATGCTTTAGGTGTCTATTAATAATGTTTTAATACTTTCAAAAATGATTTCTGTATAGTATTTTACATTAAGACTTAGTCATGCCATAATTTTATTAGCATTTAAGACTGTGAAGTTTAGTATAAGCAGCAGTTTTTACAGTTTTTTTCTTTCTGTTTTTTAATTCATAACTTTGCCTGAAACTTTTGTTACAGCTCTATAGTGTCAACCCTCCTTGCTCTAATGGATGGATTAGATAATAGGGGTGAAATTGTTGTTATTGGTGCTACAAACAGACTTGATTCTATAGATCCTGCTCTTAGGAGACCGGGTCGTTTTGACAGAGAATTCCTTTTCAACCTGCCTGATCAAAAGGTAAAAGTTTCTGTTTTTAATATATGAAGATATATTTGTGATTCAGTTGTGAAGCATATATGCACTTTGAGAGTGCATTTTATGAACTTTCATTTTAAAAATTTTGTGCTTATGGGATACCTTAGTAATTCTAAAAAAATGCTTAAATAATTTAGTCTTTTTCTCTTAACAGCTTTTAGAACATTTATGACTTTCAGGAAGAGGAAAACCTGTAGTTAGGTTACTAAAATGCTTACGTACTCTCTTTAGCTTTAAATTTAGATTGTAGTAATTATCTTGGATGGCAGGTTATATATCTCTGGTTAGCCAAAGGAGCTGTGTTCCCATAAAAATAATGTTTTTAGAGTATTAGTGAGATTATGAATAAGAACCCAATGTGCAGATTTTCATAGAAATGACCATGATATCATATTTAATTAAAAGCAGCAAAAGTTACACATGGGCAATGTATAGTCATTGTATAAAATGTTATTTAATTCTGCTTGACATTTTTATTGTTTGAGCAGTTTAATCATTGACTAAGTCTTCATTGGAAACTTCAAGTTTGAAAGGGGGAGATATGAGAAGATACTTTATTTGACAATGTTTCTCATGTAATTTAACATTACAGATAAGCATAATTAAAACATTTATAACATATGAATATAACCTGAAGAAAGAAGATATGATTTGTGGATGTATAGTATATATCCATATATATAATATTATATATTATATAAAAATAAAACAAGCATACCCATGTATATTACATATATTCATGTATAATACTCACATTTCTAATTGTTATATAGCTTTGATTTTAGATCTTCCTGTAAAATGCCTGGTTTACATACTTAGAGTAAAAGGCTGTGATTAAGACAATGTACAAGACTAAGGAAATGAAGACAATGTACTGCTGTGTAGAGCAGTTCATACTTCAGCTTGAAGTCAGTCTTCACAGTCATTAGTAGTTGTCTCAGTTTTTGATTGACGTCTAACTTAGAGGCTTTAATTTGGTACTGAATTTACTTGACTTCATCAGGATAGGAAACCTACCATATGCAACATCATTTTCAAAACCCAAGTGTAGCTTTCAGGGCTCTATCAGTGCATTGAGGTGTGCTTAGTTGTAGAAGACAAGGCTGAGGTGGGAAGAGCCTATTTCAGCATAGGGAAGCATCAGCTATCTTGTTTGGGCCATTTTCACATCTTTTAGCGTACGTGGATAATGTGTTTAGTTCTAAGAAACACAGCCTGTGTTCATTTTGGCACAGGAAAGCCATTATCTCATTAACCAGTTGTCTTCTAGTCATGTGGCCCTCAGTCATATATGCCAGTTACAGTCCTCACAATTCAGATGCAGCTCACAGAGATCAAAGATTTAATAGTAAACAAGGTATAGAATAGCACTGTCCAGTCAAATTTTCCGTAATGATAGAAATATTCTGTATTTACATTGTGCATTGAGCACTGTCCAGTACAGTAGCTACTGATCATGTTTAGCCCTTGAAATGGCACTAGTGGGACTAAGGAACTGAATTTTAAATTTTCTTTAAAAATTTAAATAAAAAAGCATCGTATGGGTAGTGGTTTACTACATTTTACAGCATGGATCTTGACATAGTTTTCCATGTGAATTTTAACTTCCTACATTTCAAGGAAACTACTTTGAGACTTAAACCTGAGGTCATTTTTCTTGGTCTGTGTCTGTGGAACAGGCTTAGACTGTTCTTTTTTTTTTTTTTTTCTTAGATAATATGTAAAGTCATGAGATTGTAAGATTAAATGAGATTATCAAATCCTCTGTCCTAAGGAATGGTTCATAAGGTAAAAGGAAAAGTAGGAGAGTGAATTCTGGATGCCAAGTGAAGAAAGTGTATCAGTGAAGACAGTGTGACTAACTTTGTCGTATGTTGCTAAATTAAGTCAGATGAGAAAATTGGCCATTGTTTTTAGTATTATGTAGGTTATCAGTGAACCTAAATGGGAGTAAATTGACTTAGTGTTGGGTGCAAAGACGTTTAACTGGAGTATGGTTAGCTTAAGAGAGAGCAGGAGAAGAGGAATTGGAGACAGAACGAAAGTTAAGTTTTTCAAAGTTTTGTTACAAAAGGAAGCAATAGGTGTTGAGGGAATTGGAGGCAAGAGGGAGTGTGTTATTTTTAAGCTGGGATAATTAGCCAATAGAGAAGGAAATTCTGGTGATGAAATTGAGAAAGAAGAATTATCACATTATGTCCTTAATAAGCAAGAGGGGCCATAGTATTTACTACATGAGTGGTGAGAATGACTTTAGATAGGAATTGGATAGTTTGTGATACTAGGGAGAAGACAGAATATTATGGGTACAAATGCCTACAGGTAGACAAATTTAGTGTGGAATGTCTCTGGAACTTTCCTTCAGTTTTCTCTGTGAATTAGGAAGCAGGTCCCAATGAGAAGCTGAATGTGAAGACGGAGAAACTGAACTAGTCTGTTAGGAGATAGACCTAACGAATGATCTAGGGAAGGATTAAAGGCAGTGAGAAGGATCTGCTTGGGACTTTAAAGTGATACCAGTCACAGTGTCATGTTAGTTCTGCAGTTTGGGCAATGGAATATCATGACTCTCGCTGTTTGACCAAATAAGTAAAATAAATAAATAAATAAAAGCAAGCAAGCCTTGATTCCTCCAAATTGTAGTAATTTTGTTAATTCTTTATTAGCATAAAATAGCACATACCTTCTTCAGGTGGTAATGCTTTTTCTTTATTATCACCAACACTTATAATTATTATTATAAGTATTATGTGTGTATATATGAGTCCTGAGAAGTGAGCAGCTTGAATTTGCCTCTGACTCTTAATAATAGAGGAAGCTACTTTCTATTAGGGGAAACAATGTAACTTATTGTTCTGTATGTCATATAAAGTGCATCACGAATCATTTCTTTTTTTTTTTTTTTTTTTTTTTTAATTTTTTATTTTTTATAAACATATATTTTTATCCCCAGGGGTACAGGTCTGTGAATCACCAGGTTTACACACTTCATAGCACTCACCAAATCACATACCCTCCCCAATGTCCATAATCCCACCCCCTTCTCCCAAACCCCCTCCCCCCGGCAACCCTCAGTTTGTTTTGTGAGATTAAGAGTCACTTATGGTTTGTCTCCCTCCCAATCCCATCTTGTTTCATTTATTCTTCTTCTACCCACTTAAGCCTCCATGTTGCATCACCACTTCCTCATATCAGGGAGATCATATGATAGTTGTCTTTCTCTGCTTGACTTATTTCGCTAAGCATGATACGCTCTAGTTCCATCCATGTTGTTGCAAATGGCAAGATTTCATTTCTTTTGATGGCTGCATAGTATTCCATTGTGTATATATACCACATCTTCTTGATCCATTCATCTGTTGATGGACATCTAGGTTCTTTCCATAGTTTGGCTATTGTGGACATTGCTGCTATAAACATTCGGGTGCATGTGTCCCTTTGGATCACTACATTTGTATCTTTAGGGTAAATACCCAATAGTGCAATTGCTGGGTCATAGGGCAGTTCTATTTTCAACATTTTGAGGAACCTCCATGCTGTTTTCCAGAGTGGCTGCACCAGCTTGCATTCCCACCAACAGTGTACGAATCATTTCTGATTTAAGTAATTTCTTTTTCTATTTCCTTTTTTTTTTTTTTTTTTTAAGATTTTATTTATTTATTTGACAGACAGAGATCACAAGTAGGCAGAGAGGCAGGCAGAGAGGAGGGGGAAGCAGGCTCCCCGCCAAGCAGAGAGCCCGATGTGGGGCTCGATCCCAGGACCCTGGGATCATGACCTGAGCCATAGACAGAGGCTTTAACCCACTCAGCCACCCAGGCGCCCTCTATTTCTTGTTTTTACAATAAAGGAAACTCCGATTGATTATATAGAGAAAGATCAAGGCACTAAATGTATTAGAGAACTGACAATAACTTTTGACATTAAGTAATTAATTTCATTCCTCTAAACCTTTACTTATTTTGTGAAAAGACAGTATAAGAATAGATCTTTTTTGAGACATCTTCCAGCCTGAATTTATTTGGTGTGTTTCTAGTTCTGAAAGGGTCTTCTAAAATTGATGCCTATGCTGCTGATGAGGTCAAGTAGATTTTTTTTTTTTTTTTTAAAGATTTTATTTATTTATTTGACAGACAGAGATCACAAGCAGGCAGAGAGGCAGGCAGAGAGAGAGAGGAGGAAGCAGGCTCCCTGCTGAGCAGAGAGCCCGATGCGGGACTCGATCCCAAGACCCTGAGATCACGACCCGAGCCGAAGGCAGCGGCTTAACCCACTGAGCCACCCAGGCGCCCCTCAAGTAGATTCTTAATGTCATATTCTAGAGAATATAAAGTCTTGGATGATTTTTTTTAACCTTGATTTTATAATTTTTTAGTATCTATTCAGGCAGGTACTTCAAGTCGGAAAAAAATAAGTGTCACATCGTTGGTTTATATTTGGTAGCTGAACACTTAACTTAGAACTTGGAATTAGAACCATAGCTATTGTTACCAAATTTTATCAACTTTCTGAGCATGGTTTATCTTGATGACTTTGAAGTTCTTTTTGTTTTGTTCCTGGACCCCAAATTCCTCATCAAGCTAATAAGACTATCATGTTGGTTATAATTTGCTTTTTCATATTCTTTTTTTTTTTTTTAAGGATTTTTTTTTTATGTTAGAAAGAGAGTGCCAGCACATGCACACGAATGGGGGTAGGGGCAAGAGGAAGAAGGAGAGAGAGAGAGAGAGTCCTCAGGCAGACTCCCTCTTGAGTGTGGTGCTTCATGTAAGCCTTGATCCTGGGACCTGGAGATGACTTGAACCAAAATCAAGAGCTGGCTGCTGAACTGAGCCACCCAGGCTCCCTTGTTTTTCCTAGTCTTAAAAGCTCAAGTAGCATTGTTTTGTTTTGTTTTTTAAAGATTTTATTTATTTATTAGAGAGAGAGAGAGATCACAAGTAGGCAGAGAGGTAGACAGAGAGAGAGGGAGAAACAGGCTCCCCACTGAGCAGAGATCCCGATGTGGGGCTTCATCCCAGGACCTTGAGGTTATGACCTGAGCCAAAGGCAGAGGCTTAACCCACTGAGCCACCCAGGTGCCCCTTAAGTAGCATTGTTGAGGGTATGAGTGCATTTAAGTTTTACAGAGTGTTTTTCCTTGAAAGAAGGCAAAAGTGAAAATAAAAGTCTGATATGACTCTTCATGATATACTATTGGTTGATTATGGATTCTTACTACTTCAGTTGCTTTTTGACTGTGAAAGAAGAAGAAATTTCATTTAATTTGAAACCACGATCTTAAAATTTTGATTGTACTATACAGTTCGATGTAAGGTAGAGAATGTTCTTTTGAAAACAAAAAAATCAAGGTAGAATTGCTCAGATATTTGATTTTTTAAATGAATTAAATTAATATTTACTGAAATATCACCTTGTTATTTATTAAATGCCAAACATTATATTTCTTTATTTCATTGAAAACTTTTCTACTTAAAACTTTTTCCAAGTTTTAAATTACTTGTTTAGCTTGTCAGTCATAATAATTTATGCATATGATAGAACCAAGAGTTTTATGAAATCTAAACCTGTAGTTTGTTTAAAAGTTAGCACTAATTGGCGTGCCTTACTGGCTCAGTCAGTAGAGCATGTAACTTTTGACCTTAGGGTCATGAGTTCAAGCCCATGCTGGGTGTAGAGCCTGCTTTAAAAAAAAAAAAAACACTGAGTAATGTATGGAATTGTTGAATCATTATGTTATCTATCTCAAACTTTTATAACATTCTATGTTAATTATTATTTTAAAAAAGGGTTATCCATGTTATAATACATTAAAGTTCCTTGTTCATATGTATTTGGGTAAAAATGATCTGATGTGGTAGAACAGTGAAACTTAGTTTTGAATGTAGTCCTAGATCAGTGAATATCAGTCACTTAGTCATATGTTCCATTAGTCAGTTCCTTCACCACTCAGAATATTAGTTTGTGAAACAGAGACACGATCTCTCTTACATTCTATTTATTCTCTTGTTATTTTTTTTTTTAAGATTTATTTATTTATTTATTTGACAGAGAGAAATCACAAGTAGATGGAGAGGCAGGCAGAGAGAGAGAGAGAGAGAGAGGGAAGCAGGCTCCCTGCTGAGCAGAGAGCCCAATGCGGGACTCAATCTCAGGACCCCGAGATCATGACCTGAGCCGAAGGCAGCGGCTTAACCCACTGAGCCACCCAGGCGCCCCTATTCCATTGTTATTGTGGGAATCAGAGTTGATGTAGATTCCATGGTATTTAAATTTCTTTTAAAATAGTTGTTTTTCAGGGCATCTGGGTGGCTCAGTGGTTAAAGCCTCTGCCTTCAGCTGAGGTCATGATCTCAGGGTCCTGGGATCGAGCCCCGCATCAGGCTCCCTGCCAAGCAGGGAGCCTGCTTCCCCTGCTCTCTCTCTGCCTACCTCTCTGCCTACCTGTGATCTTTGTCTATCAAATAAATAAATAAAATCTTTAAAAATAAATAAATAATTGTTTTTATGGGGTATGGTGAGTACATAAATGTGTTCCAGCTAATACATTTCACAGGTTGTTGATATTATACTTTTTTTCTTAGGCAAGAAAACACATTTTACAAATCCATACCAGGGATTGGAACCCAAAATTGTCAGATGCTTTTTTAGGTGAACTGGCTGAAAAATGTGTTGGTGAGTGCTATTATTTGAATTCTTTGATTGTTATTGTTTGTTCTGCTCAGCCTGCCCTTATGTTTGGAATGTGAATGAGTATAGTTATGTCTGTGCAGTAGATGGCTGGCTCTAGAATTATTTTGAACATTTCACTTGAAATTAACCTTCTGAGGTACAATTTTAGCTGCCATTAGGTGTTTGATTATTAACAAAGCTAGTAATAATATGCCTTTCATTGAGTGCTGGATTTCCATAATATTACGGCTGTGCGTTTTTTTGGGAGTTGTTCCCTCTCAGAAATTCTACTAAGAAAAAGAAGCTTAACCTTGAGAAATAAAGGTCCATGTTGAGGGCAGGACTGTAGTCTTTTACTTTGCAGATTATCTTGTCTTCATGCCTGTGGTCTAGAAAGAAGTTGAGTGAGAAGAGTCCTCAAAAGAAAATATTTATTGGCATTTACTAGTATTTCCCAAAATATAAAACTTTCAAATTTAATGTTAAATTATTCACAGAGTAGAAGATCCTCCTTACAGCATGAATGAAAACTACTGTCCTAAAAGGATGTATTGAGAGAGATGTGCATACATGATCATATATAGGAGATGGAATTCAAGGGTTTTGGAATTCAGGTTTTTGGCTCTAATTAGGTCTGAAATAAAAATGATTACACTATTAAACAACTGAGTATCCACACTGGTATTCCTCCTTCATTCTTTTTCTGTCTTTTGTCTGTTTTCCTCTTATTCTCTCACAAATAAAAATTAAAAAATTTTTCTCCATGAACTTTTTAAGCATTATGAAAAATCCCCAAACTAAGTTCACTAACAATCAGCAGTCTGCTTGGGAAAACTTCAAACTTACCAAAACCAGAAAGAACAACTTAGTTAAAAAAATCATTGGGATCCACCATCAGATATTAAAACTTAAATAGAACATTAGTCCATTCAGTTAGCTACATCCGAATTATCCTCTTCATCCACAGGGACCTCCATCTCCGAAGCAGCATCCCTCAGCTTTTGAACCACAAAGACCTCGACATCTTCTGGTGAGGAGAAAACGTAAATCTCTCCAGCACTACTCCAGTTTAAGCTTTGCCTGGTATAAGAGAGCATGCGCCAAACCCATTTCATGTAAATTTGGCTTGACTTTTGCAAAGCCTTGTGCTGCTTTATGGGAGAGGGTGGTATTTGGTACAAAATCCAGTCTTTTCCCTTTTTGAAATTTGACCCCTTTTATTTCCTACTTTTTATGATACTATTTAGAGTACTGATGAGACTGGGAAATTTTTGTAGATTTTTCTGTGACTCAGTCCCAGAGTGATCCTTAACTGAAATAAGCATAAGTCTTCAGATAGCTTTGGAAATCCCCTAAACAATAGGTATATTAAAATTACTTGCTGTTATCCTGTCTACCATCTGAAATGTTACACTCTAATTCTCTATCCTAAATATAAGAATCTTAGTTTCCTTTATTCATTTCCAAAGGCCACAACTTCTCATTATTCCCAGTGATTTATTTTAGCTTTTAGTCAGTTTCTTAAGTTTAAGCATTTTAAAGACATAATTTCTTACAGGACTAAAAAATTTCTCTTGCCCTTTGAGGGTGGTGGTGGTGATGTTTTAGGATCTGCTTATATCTACACCATTTTCTTCCTGGAGAGTGACATAAGAAGCCAGTTGTACATTAAGACAAAAAGTCAAATGCGGGTCTTCAAACAGGAATGAAATAGTCATACACTTTAAATTCATTATGAACTTACCACTTTCTGTATTCCAAACACGTTTTAACATGTATGGGTTCAGTTCAGTGAAATTTATGCCTAACAAAAAGAATATGTTGTCTTGATAAAAAACTGCAAAGACAGCTGACCTCTTCATGTAAAGGTTATGGATTTGGTAACTTTAACTTGAAATAAATTCCCAAGTACGTGGAGAGGTTTGGATGCTTAATAGGGGTGATTTTTGAAAGTAGTCCTCACATAATTTCAGTGTCTAGATCACATTCACAAATAGTAGGCGCTTAAGGTTATGAGGACCTCAAATCTAATCATATTTCTCTATTTATTTTCACTAAGAGGGCCGAAACAGTGGAAATGTATCAACGAGGCATCTATCTTGTGGGCCTTCATTATGTTTGATGTTTTATTTAAACAGTAGACTTCATGGGCCGCCTGGGTGGCTCAGTGGGTTAAGCCTCTGCCTTCGGCTCTGGTCATTATCTCAGGGTCCTGGGATCGAGCCCTGCATTGGGCTCTCTGCTCAACGGGGAGCCTGCTTCCTCCTCTCTCTCTGCCTGCCTCTCTGCCTACTTGTGATCTGTCTGTCAAATAAATAAATAAAATCTTAAAAATACACATTTATAATATTAAATTACCAGAGATTCTGATTCACTACGTTCGTTAGGAATCTGTTTCTGTTTCAGTTTCATCGTTTATTCAGATCAGTGGTCAAGATTAAAAACTACCGATATAAACCAGTAATTCTTATTCACAGGCAACTGTAATGAAGATAAATCCTCTATTTTCTAGTCTGTTGATTATGATAATCCAAATGATTTATTTCCTTAAATGGGACCTATTGTTGCCCTTTTAAATGATCTTTAGTAGAGTAAGCAAAAATGAATAGTACATTGCTATTATGTATGTTGCTGACATGTCAAACATAAATGTTATGGGTATCGTTTGTTACATAAAATATCTTTTAGTGGCTTTTTTTTCTGTTCTTTGTTTCTGAGCTTTCTAAAAAATTTAGGCTTCTTGCTCTTAGAAATAGGATCATATGGTATGTTTGCCAACTGTGTTGTATATGCTTTCAAAGAAGAAAAAAGAATGGTGGTTCATATTGTTTGAAGATGGTAGATTGTTTTTTACTTCCTCTGAAATGAATTATTTCATTAACTATTTATGACTAAGCTGGTATTTTATAGTTATTTTATTGAACTACTATACCTAGGTTATGTTCAGCATAGGAAAAGATACCTTTTTTCATGTTGATTCATTGAGAAATAGAATAAAAAATGAGAGACTAATGGTTAATTTGGTTATTCTGAGAATTATTTGGGTGATTGCTGTCTTGGGATAGTGTTAGTGCTTCATCTGCTTATAATTTTCTGAATTAGATTTTCACAGGTTATACTAAGTTTTTCCCTTAACTCTGAATAAATATTTCTTTAAGAATGGAATATTTTTGTGTTTTTCCGTAATTTTCATTGAAATTTTTATTCATAGTAAGTTGGCTTAATAATAAAAAAATTTAGATTTCCTTTTTTTTTAAAGAAACATTTTTTTTTTTTAAAGATTATTTATTTACTTATTTGACAGAGAGAGATCACAAGTAGGCAGAGAGGCAGGCAGAGAGAGAGAGAGGAGGGAAGCAGGCTCCCTGCTGAGCAGAGAGCCCGATGCGGGACTCGATCCCAGGACCCCTGATATCATGACCTGAGCCGAAGGCAGCGGCTTAACCCACTGAGCCACCCAGGCACCCCAGAATTTAGATTTCTTATTAAAAAAAAAAAAAAAAAGCCCAGTAAATATAATTCTCCCACTTTTTGTGGTAGTATATGGTAACCTCACAGTTACGCAATCCCAAACTATCACCTTGGAGTTACTGTTTTCTCCTTTCATTCATGAAATATTTATTAGATATCTACTGAATGCCAGACTAGGCATTATTTTCAGTATATGAGATACGTTAGTGAACAAAACTGATCAATACCCATACCCTCACAAAGCTCACATTCTAGTTGGGGAAGGCAGACAGTAAACATGATAGGTAAATGATAGAAGTGGTACTTGCTGTGGGAAAAAGGGAGCAGAGTAGGGAGGATTTTTCTGTTTCTGTAGGACTTGATCAGCAAGATCATGTGCCCTACTAATAATAGAGATAACAGTTCATTGTAGGTGTGTGAGTCACTTACAGTTTGATTTATACAGTTTTTTTTTCATATAAACATATAATATATTTTTAACCCCCGGGGTACAGGTTATGTGAATCGCCAGGTTTATACACTTCACAGCACTCACCATAGTACATACCCTCCCCAATGTCCATAACCCCACCCCCCTTCTCACAACCCCCCCCTCCAGTGGTTTATACAGTTTTGTGCCTTAATGTTTTTTTCCTGTTGTCAGGGTCTGTAATCAAAGGAGCGAGACTGATACAAAGCGAAGGTCAAGCAAAGCTTTATTTTGCGCCAGGCATCGAGAATCAAACTGACTGGTCAGGGCCGTCTCTTGCAAAGAGGCGACCCCTCCCAGCCTCACAGACTAACTTTTATAGAGGTAGTTTAGCTGGGCTATACACAGGTGGCCAATGAGATTGCAATACACAGAGAAAACTGCCCAGTCATGCTAGGTCTGCCACACACAGAAAAAACTGCTAGGTAACACACAGGTGGCCAATTGAAATGCAATTGAAATTGAAATTGAATTTCAATTGAATTGAATTGAAATTCAATTGGCCACCTGTGTGTTACCTAACAGTTTTTTCTGTGTCTAGCTCCTTTGATTACAGACCCTAACACCTGTCATTTAGTCTGGTGCTATTTTCTGCTCAGTTTTTCTAATCACCATTTTTATTTTATTATTTAAATGTTCCACAAGGTCATTGCATAGTATAAAAAGATAAATAAACTTGATGCCACTCTTTGAAGAACTTAGGGTCTCAAGTTTTAAACTAGTTTGAGTGGTTCCCCCTGCTGGCATGTTTGGTACGATAAAGGTGTGTGTGATAAAGGTGGCCAAATGCAAGTTTAAATGCTGACATAAAAAACATGACTGGTTTGAGGTTTTCTTCCTTTTTGTGGTTGAGACCTAACAGTTTGTGTGTTTTTGTATGTATTTTGTATGTATTTGTTGTATTTGTTGCTTAAATGAGTGAAATGACTTAAAAGCAGGGGCTTGATCTGTTAACTACATTATCAGTTAAGTGTGGTTAACGGCTAATGCCCTGTGTTGGTATAGCCTGTAGAACTAGATTATCAGTTATTTTAAGCTAAACGTATATATTAAAAGGAAATTAATGTGGGATATTAATGGATTCTTAGTCCCTTTAGTACCTTTGAAATTATTAGAGATGGTGACGACTTTAAACTATAATTTTTGGGGTAATTAAATAGAAACTCGCTGTGGTTTGCGCCCAGAGTTAGTAGGAGAATAGCTCTGTTCTTGACCTTTCTGCATATGTTCTACAGTGTACTATTCTCATATGTGTTTGGTAATTAGTAATATTAGAAAAGTTTATAGGTGGGCACCTGGGTAGTTCAGTGGGTTAAGCCTCTACCTTTGGCTCAGGTCATGATCTCAGCGTCCTAGGATCAAGTTCCACATTGGGCTCTCTGCTTGGCAGGGAGCCTGCTTCCTCCTCTCTCTCTCTGCCTGCCTCGCTGCCTACTTGTGATTTCTCTCTGTCAAATAAATTAATTAATTAATTTAAAAAAAAAAGAAAAGTTTATAGGTAAGTATATTGTTAGAAGGACTAAACTAATTATTGGGAATAGTGATGAAGGATTGAGATGAAACTTACTCTTTAAAAACCTTTCCCGAAGAAAGTTGTACATTATAATCAGTGATTTTGGCACAGAATACATGGTTTGTTTTGGTATCACTAGTTCATGTGTTGTTAATTAAAATATTTGAAACATTTTTAGTCTTACTGAGTAAATTTTACTAGGTGACTTAAATGGTCAGTTTTTGCTGATAAAATTACACATAATTATTGATTTAAGATTAATAACTACTTAGGTAAAGATGTATATATTTGTAAACTATATTTGGTACTGGGAGAATGAACTTACCTTTGTTACTCTTTTCTTTTTGTGCATTAGGCTATTGTGGAGCTGATATCAAGGCCCTGTGCACTGAAGCTGCCCTGATTGCCCTGCGGAGACGTTACCCCCAGATCTATGCTAGCAGTCATAAACTGCAGCTAGATGTTTCCTCCATAGTGCTCAATGCCCAAGATTTTTACCATGCAATGCAGAATATTGTGCCTGCTTCTCAGCGTGCTGTCATGTCTTCGGGACATGCACTATCCCCCATCATAAAACCGCTGCTGGAAAGAAGCTTCAACAACATCCTAGCAGTCTTGCAAAAAGTGTTTCCTCATGCTGAAATTAGCCAGAGTGACAAGAAAGAAGGTACCAAAAAGTAATTTTTCGTATTGTTAAAATGAAACAAGTACGGGCATAAATAAATTCCGAGTTTCCTTATAAGGTTATGTGTTATTCTTTTATATTTGCCATGAATATAGAAAATATATCTATTTCACTCACTAGGTTATAGTCTAGGCCTAGTATATTGCTAGGTGTGGTAGTTGCCTAGTGAATGTTTGTCAAAAGGAAGAATGAATGTTAGTTCTGTTTGTTACCTCTTAGGACATTCTCAGTAATGTAGAAGTGTTACTATCTTTAGAAAAGGTGACTATAATATGATGGCTTACATTTATTTTATTATAAAGCCCTTAAATAAATTGTCACTTACTAATCCTCATAATAGTCCAGTGGGGCAGGTACTTTTATAATGAAAAGAAGGAGACTAGAAGACTTAGGAAGTATTCCCTTATTTGAGGTCATTCAGTAAGTTTTAGGACTTACTCAGACGTGGGTATCTGATTATAGCCTTCGCTTGTTGCTCATAATGTCTCTCTGTTGCTTATAATGCCCCTCTGGTTTCAACTCAAGAAATCTGTTTTGTTGGTACTGTCAGGGCACTCTGCAGTGTGCTATATTCGTGAAGTGTAAATCCTTAGTAAGGGAGTAAATTAGAATCTGGTTGTATAAGGTGGTGTAAGGTCTTGAATTCTAGCTTCAAGATTGGACCTGAGTTAAAAATACAATACTGCCTTTAAAAAGTCATCCATTGCAAGTACTTGGGTGGCTCTGTTAAAGCGACTGCCTTCAGCTCACGTCATGGTCCTGGAGTCCCAGAATGAGTCCTGTGTGGGGCTCCCTGCTCAGCAGGGAGTCTGCTTCTTGCTCTCACCCTCTTTCCACTCATACTCTCTGTCTCTTGTTCTCTCTCTCTCTCAAATAAATAAATAAAATCTTAAGAAAAAAGAAACCAGCCATTTACAGGGAAACTTTAGGTTTATATACTAGAGTCTGAACTTTGAAGAGAAAGTAATGAGTTTTAATTATCTTAATTTTTCCAGTTCCTAATACCTTATTTGGCATGTAGTCTGCACCAGAAAATTGTTCAGTTAATTATACTAACATTAAAAATATTATGTGTAGTAAAAATCATCTATAGTCAATGCATTTTGCTGTCTTTATAAATACTTTTATGGAAACTATATTTTTCAGGGATAGATTCTCATTGAAATATCACATGGATTACTTGATCTCCTAAGTTTGTTAAGTAAGGTGGGGAATAAATATTTTATTATGAGTGTGCCAGGTACTCTGCCATGAATCATACATTTCTTATCTCTGATTTTCATAACTGAGGATATGGATCTTTTCCCCAAGAAATTTTTTTAAAGATTTTATTTATTTATTTATTTATTTGACAGATCACAAGTAGGCAGAGAGGCAGGCAGAGAGAGAGAGGAGGAAGCAGGCTCCCTGCTGAACAGAGAGCCCCATGTGGGGCTCAATCCTAGGACCCCGGGATCATGACCTGAGCCGAAGGCAGAGGCTTTAACCCACTGAGCCACCCAAAAGAGCCACTCTTTTCCCCAAATTTTTAAAAAAACTAATGTCACCGTTAGAAAATAATAAAAATCGTGTCTTCCCATTTGAGAGATTATGATAGTTCATCTTTTTATTTATGATATTTTAAAATTTAAATTCAGTTCATTAACATATAGTGTATTATTAGTTTCAGAGGCAGAGTTCAGTGATTCATCAGTCTTGTATAATACCCAGTGCTCATTATATCATGTGCCCTTCTTACTGCCTATCACCCAGTTATCCCATCCCCCTGTCATCCCCCTCCAGCCACCCTCAGTTTGTTTCTTATGATTAAGAGTCTCCTATTGTTTGTCTCCCTCTCTGATTTTGTCTTGTTTCATTTTTCCCTCCCTTTGCCTATGATCCTCTGTTTTGTTTATTAAATTCCACGTATGAGTGAGATCATATAATTATCTTTCTCTGATTGACTTACTTCACTTAGCATAATACTGTCTAGTTCTGTCCATGTCATTGCAAATAGCAGGATCCCATTTTATTTGATGGCTGAGTAGCATTCCATTGTATATATACACCACATCTTCTTTTTCTCTGTTTATAGACATATGATATAGTTCCTTTCTTTTCATTTGAGAATTTTTTATGGCATTATTATCTGTTTTCTTATAAATTTTTAAAGTAAGTATAGAGTATGCTTTAGTTCCAGTTTTTTCTTCATATACCAGTAGAGAAGAGAAAACAAATTATGATTATTTGATTATTAATAATTATTTTTTAGTTATTTAGATATATTATTCTGGTTTGTTTTGGTCTTACCATCCTTCATAGACTGGTATATGAAATTATCACTCAAAAGGTATTCAGTTGGGGACACATCGGTGGCTCAGTTGGTTAAGTGTCTGCTTTCGGCTCAGGTCATGATCCCAGGGTCCTGGGATAGATTCCCGCATTGGGCTCCTTGCTCATCAGGGAGCCTGCTTCTCCCTCTGCCTGCCACTCTGCCTGCTTGTGCTCTCTCTCTCTGACAAATAAATAAATAAAACCTTAAAAAATATTTAGCTTATAAAATCCATTGAAATCTCTATCTGCCATCTCCTGCCCACTTCTGACTACCCCTAATCTCAGTTGCTCCCTGTCTTTTCCGGTACTTTCAGGGTCGCCTACAAGAACTTGCCCGAGTATCTGAAATCTCTATCTGCCAGCACAGTTCAGTACCTCTTTGTAGAAATTATTCCTCATTTTTTTTCTTTTTCTTTATTTTAATTTTTTTTTTTAGGAGAAGAGTATGATTTCTGTCACTGTTGATTCTCTCATTTCTCCTACACATGTGGCATTACTTTTTATTGAGTGAATTGACACTTTTGTTGGGTATGTGTGAAGCACAGTTATTAGTACTTGAGGTTGTAGCCCAGGTACATTTTTAAGTATTGCACCTTCAATAGAGATAATGGTTCCAGTTTGTCCACTGAACTGTAACAGGTGGCAGTCTCAGATAGAGACTAATGTTACTTGAATAAGTGCATTTTTAGGATTGGTTTTGCTTCCATAGAATTCCTGACTCTCTAACCTAGACGTACAGATGTGTGTGTTTGTGTATGCCATGTTAGAAAATAAGTCACCTTGTTCCTTGTTGTTTTTCTAAAGAGCTGGCCAAAACCCTAGCACCCTAGCAGCTAAGCAACTACTTGGTCAAGTTGACCTATACATTTTTTTTTTAAAGATTTTATTTATTTATTTGACGGACAGAGATCACAGGTAGGCAGAGAGGCAGGCAGAGAGAGAGGAAGGGAAGCAGGCTCCCCGCTGAGCAGAGAGCCCGATGGGGGGCTCCATCCCAGAACTGTGGGATCATGACCCGAGCTGAAGGCAACGGCTTTAACCCACTGAGCCACCCAGGTGCCCCGACTTAGAAATTTTTAATAAATATGTGAGTGTTTTAGGAGAGTGTCATTTCTTTTCCAGACTTCTTATGGTTAGTCAATGAAGTCTACTGAATCGCATCTCTTAGCACTAGGCAATGTGTAAAGGTAAAAGAATTCCATTAATTCCATTTACAAATTATTTATTTATTTTTTTTTAAAAAAGATTTTATTTATTTATTTGACAGACAGAGATCACAAGTAGGCAGAGAGGCAGGCAGAGAGAGAGCAGAGGAAGCAGGCTCCCTGCTGAGCAGAGACGATGTCGGGCTCGATCCTAGGACCCTGGGATCATGACCTGAGCCAAAGGCAGAGGCTTTAACCCGCTGAGCCACCCAGGCACCCCCCCATTTACAAATTATTAAAAACCCTGCAGTTTGTCTGTTTGCTTGGTTGATCTGTATTATTTGATAGGTAACATATTAATATCACTGATTTTTAAACCAACTTTCCTTAGCTTTGATGGGGCACTAATATTAAAGGACTTCATAAGCCTCATAATTGTTGTGATTTTTTTTTTTGAACAGATATAGAAACTCTGATTTTAGATGATAGTGAAGATGAGAATGCTTTATCAATTTTTGAGACCAGTTGTCACTCAGGATCACCAAAGAAACAGTCATCAGCTGCTGCTGTACATAAACCCTACCTTCATTTTACAATGTAAGTATCATAACAATTTTTTAAAAATTTAGAGTGATTTTTACTGTTTTATATTTAGAATTATGGTGTATTTTTACTCAAGGTTGTAATTTTGAGGACTTTTGTTCTGCTGTTTGGACACAATTCTGGGAAAGTTTTACTGTGTATGCTTCTTTGTGTGGTAATAAATGGGTTTATTGGTAAACTAAAGATTTTTTTTTTTATAAACTGATTTTTTAAAAAGGAGATTTATTTATTTAATTTGAAAGATTTTATTTATTTGAGAAAGAGCACATGTGGTAGGGGATGGAAGGGCATAGGGAGAGGGAGAAGCAGACTCCCCCCTGGAGCTGGATTCCAGCATGGTGAGGGCAGATGCTTGACTGACTGAGCCACCCAGGTGCCCCTCTTCTTTTTTTTTAAACCAAGGTAGAAGGAAGGGTTGTTGTTTAGAAAGTCAGCTTATGTCCACAATTTTAATGCCTTTTATTTTGAACTAAAATGGTCAAAAATGAGATGTTTATCATGATCTGGAATATTTTAAATTATAACAAGTGTCAGATGATAGTTCAGGGATTCTAAGAGTACTAAAAGGATTCTGAATTAGAAGTTTCTTAGTAAACAGATTAACAGAAAACTTTTTGATTCTCCAAAACCTCATTAGTTTACTTCTTCCTGATGTTATGGTTTTTCTGTTTACATTCACTTTTATTCATATTAAAGCAGCTTTTGTCAGGCACTTTATTGGGGAAACAGCTTTAGTGCTAATGTAATTTTAACTTGAGAGACCAAATAGTTTTCAACTACTAGCAGCTTCATCACTCGCATTTACATAGTTAGCATGATAGTTATAGGACCAGAATGCTCTGTCAGGTAGGTCTAATAGCACTTTTATTAGAAAAGTCTGGATTGATTGTATGTACTTTTAAATTCTTTTTCGAGATGTTTTGAACAAACTTAAGTCTTCAGCTTGAAGTTTCTCCCATGTAGATTTTGGTGAAATGTTAATTTGATTATTTGCTCTGATAAGTCGTATTTTTTATTTTTTAAAATGAGATTAAGTTACTTTCATTTATCCTTTTTTTCTTTTGTTCTTTAACAGCAAGATTCTTCTCTTAGAAACTTTTCCTTTTATTCCAGATCTTTTCTTTTATGTCCTCAGGAACATTTTCTTAGGTTTTTTTTGGTAATTTCATGAATCTATTTTATTGCTGGCTTAGGGAAAACCAAATAATCATTTTTTTTCTGATTCTTACCTGACTACCCTATGTGCATGTGTGTGATTTGTTTAGTTAATTGGATTTGAAATACATAATAGGGGCTAAGAAACTCCCATCAAAGGACTTGTTCAATTTTTATGAGTTAACTCTGTTGTCAGTAAAGTGATAAAGAAATATCTTTGATTTAGAAAACTTTATGTGCAGTTTTGAGGCCGATTTTTTATTAAGAACGTTCTCTCATTTAATGTATATCATGGTATGGTTTTGTTTGGATTAAACTTTTTGAAGGAATTGGTTTAATTTTAGCTTCTTTTATGTAAAATTTCTAGTTCATGATGTGATTTTTATTTAATAGGGAGACAGCTATATCCTAGAAGTAAGCTTTTTTTGTTTTAGATGTTTTTATAAGTTCCATTCATTTTATTTCTTTTCTTTTTTTTTAAGATTTTATTTATTTGACAGAGAGAGAGAGAGAGAGAGAGAGAGAACAAAAGCAGCAGGAGTGGGAGAGGGAGAGGCAGTCCCGAGCAGGGAGCCTGAGCAGGGAGCCTGATACGAGCTCCATCCCAGGACCCTGGGATCATGACCTGAGCCAAAGGCAGACGCTTAATGACTGAGCTACTCAGGCACCCCCATTCATTTATTTCTTTATTTACTGACCCATTCTCCCAATTTTTATGTGTTTATGCCTGGTACTGTATTAGGTACTGAAAACATAAGCGTGAGTAAAGTAGTTCTTACTCTGGAGAAGTTCTTTTTATTGAGGGTGACAAACATTGTTAAATGGCTGAAATGCTTGATAGCAGAACTAGAAGCTTTCATTGGGAAGTCAAGGAGGATTTGCTCTCCTTCAGAATATGAAGGAATAAGAGTTAGCATCTGATGCTCAATATAAACTAGACATGAGGCAAGTATATAAAGCTTGAAGCTTTATATAGGATTCTCATCAATCATATAGCATTTGTGGTATCATCGTTTTATAGACAAGGAAACCAAAACGCAATGAAAAATAAGTAAATTGCCCATGGTTAAGGTGCTGGAAGGTAGCAGAGTTAGGCTCTGTACTGTTTGTTTCCTAGGATCCAATTTTTTTTTTTAAGCTATCTATGGGATTTCCAAATTGATTACTGAGCTTAATAGGTAGATCAGGAATTGTATTTTTTTGGGGGGTAGGTTGGACAGTAGGATTTTCATGCTTTCCAAAAAGCATATACTTTAGAATAGAGGCCTTTAATAAAGGCTATATGTGGGTTTTTGTTGTTGTTGTTGTTGGTTTGGTTTGGCTTTGTGTTTGAACAAGTGTTAGTATGTGTGTATTAATACAGTAAAAGTGCTAGCTAGATAGGTAGAAAGCATGACTTTAATACTGATCTCTGGTAACACTAGCTTGGGCATTGTTGGTGGGTTTCTAATAGGGAATAGTTTCCTAAAACAGTGTTGAAACCTTTATTTAGATTTAAGGTGAAATAGAAATCAAGATATTTAAAGTCTACCAATCTGATAGAAAACCCTTATGATGGAAAATAAGTTTTCTTTCTTACTGTTTATTACCATAAGGGGATTAGAAACAGAGCTTTCTGAGGTTTTCTAAATGAATATAGCTTTGTTTTTTCTGATTAGAAAGATGATATACTCTATAGAAAATTCAAGTAATAAAGAAGAGCATAAAGAAGAAAGTAAAAATTAAAGCCCAAGCACCTGAAGGTAATTTTTGTTAAAGTTTTGGTGACCACACTTCCATATTCTCTCTATGCGTATAGACAGACCCACATATTATTTTATGTAAATTAAAATCTTCCTGTAAGGCTAATGTAACTTGCTTTTTTATCTACTATATTGGGAATGTTATTTTATGCCAGTATATGTTTAATGTCATTCTTTTAAAATAGCTACATAGTATTTTATTTTTGGATGTTCCATAATTTTTATAACCTTATTAATAAAGATTGAAATTTCCAATTTTTCTTCTTCTATGATAGATATGTGGATCTGGATAGGCATCTTTCTCAGTATACATTTTTAACATCATTATCTGATTCATAGCTTAGGGTAAATTTTAAAACAGTGATTGCTATGTCAAAGGGTATATACATTTAAAACTTGATACAGGTTTTTAAATTGATTTCTAGAACAGTTGTACCAATTTACATTTTCAGCACTGATATATGAGAGTGTTATTTTTCCTATACCCGTGTCAGTTCTGAACACTGCCTTTTTAAATCTTTGCCAACCAGATAGATGAAAATAATATCTTCTTGCTTGTTTGAATCATTCATTTGTTCTTTCATATTTACTCATTCAGATATTTTGTCAAAGTGCCCATCATGTGCCATATGTTGTCCTAGGTACTTGAATATGTCCGTGAACAAAATGGACAAAGACCCCTGACCTCATTCAGCTTTTGTTTTAGATGGAGATAGATAATAAAACAAGTGTAATAGACAGATAAAGTATTAGAAGATACACACTATGAAAAAAATGTAGAGAATGCTTAAGAGGTAAGGGAGTCCTTGGGAGTGGGACGAGTTGCAGAATATCCTTGGATATGTATTTTAGCATGTATGTGACATAATTGCCAAATTTAATTTTGGAAAATTTTGCTTTTTCCATTGCCACTAGTCATGAGAAAACCAATTTTCCCAACATCTGCTTGCTAATGGTATTAAAATGAATTCTTATCATTCTAACAGATGACAGATGATTTCATTATTTTCATAATTTTTTCATCTCTATTAATAACTACCAAGTCTCTCCTCTGACCTGTAACTACCAAATCTTCCTCCCTTTCTTCCAAGATTTATTTATTTATTTGAGTGGGGGGAGGGGCAGAGTGAGAGTCCTAAGACTGTGCTGAACATGGAGCCTGGCACAGGGCTCAGTCCCATGACCCCAAGATCATGACCCAAGCAGAAATTAAGAGTCGGAAAACCAAACCAGCTGTGCCACCCAGGTGCCCCACCAAATCTTTCTTAAGCCAACATTGGTCTTGAGCTTTAGACTGTCTCTAGCTGCCTGTTGCCCTTAGTGTGCCACACATCTTTCAGAAAGTACTGCACTGTGTCTTCCCGTCTGCTCCTGTGAGTCTGGTGAGCTACCATCCGTGCAGGTGTTAGGACTAGAATTGGACATCATCCTCAACTCCTTCCTCTCTTTGCTCTGTATCTAATCCGTTCCTTCTCATTTCCTCTGACACTGCTCTTATCTAGATTATCATTAACATCTCATACCTGGTTTATTACTGCAGACTCCTAACCGATCATCTTTCCTCCTGTTTTGTTTTCTTTTAAACCTTTTCCTCTACTGACATAGTGATCTAGAGTTATCTTCTGAAAACATGTGTATGATCATATCACTTCCCCTACTTAAGCTAATGTTTTCTCATTAATTTCAGTACACATTCCAAACTTTTAAAAAAATTTTTAAAAATTTTAATTAATATATAATGTATTATTAGCCCCGGGGTACAGGTCTGTGAATCACCAGGTTTACACTTCACAGCCCTCACCATAGCACGTACCTTCCCCAGTGTCCATAATCCAACCTCCCTCTCCCTACCCACCTCCTCCCAGCAACTCTCAGTTGTTTTGTTAAGAGTCTCTTATGGTTTGTCTCCCTCCCGATCCCATCTTGTTTCATTTATTCCTTTTTTACTCCCCAAGCCCCCCATGTTGCCTCTCAGCTTCCTCATCAGGGAGATCATATGATAATTGTCTTTCTCTGATTGGCGCATTCCAGACTTTTAACATGGTTTACAAAGCCCTTCTTAGCTCTTCATCGTCTGATTCTCCTTCCCTCTTCTCCTCCCTAACCCTAGAATCTTTACCCATACATTGCCCTAAAACCTTAAAAGAAGCTAAATGTATGAACTATTACTCCAAAGGGCCAGGGGCCGCCTTTGATCCTTTGTATATCCTGTTTTTATTTCTTCAATAAAATTTGTCCTTTCTACCGGTAGCCTGTTGAGTTCGTGCTTTGGTAACACTTTCCAGGAAACCCCTTTGTCTCTAATTGAGGTCTCTCATAGCATTCTGTACTTAAACAGTGCTGCTTGTTAACCACACTGGATTTTATTAGTTGTTTATTTCCTTTTACCACTCAATACTATTAAAGTATGAGCTCTGTGATAACTGGTGGTGTTAGGTATCCAGGGCTGAGGAAGCATTCTCCAGTTATTAAATGAATGAACATTTTGTTACATTACTATTTTCTTTTTGAAATTTTTAAATTAACATATAATGTATTATTACTATTTTCTTTTTGAATTATCTGTTTATGTCCTTTGTCCAGGAAGCTGTTTTCTGTTAAAACACTATAAGCATAAATTCTTTAGACATTAAGAACTATTCTTTTTAGTGGCAGATTCTTTGTCTGATTTAGTTTTTTGCCATTTGGTTCAGATTGTAATTTTTGAGTTACAGAAGTTTGTAGATTTTTTATGAGTTACAAGTATATGAATCTCTTGTTTTTTTGAATTAATTTTCTGTGAAATGAGGATCTGAATCTTCCCTTTTTAAAAACAATATAATTCATCTCTATTCCATTTATTTTTTATGCTTATTATCTTATATGAAATTCTTTGAACTATAGTGACTTGGTTCCTAGAGTGCCTGTTATGTTCTGATCTGTGTTTGTTTTATTTGGTATAGTCTACATTATATCCTATTATTCCATTGTAATATATTTCAATATAAAGTAGAGTACATCCTATCACAGTGGTTCAGCTTAGCAAGTATATGGACCTGAATGAAAATTTGAAGTCTTTCACCACTCATTTGTATAGTCTCATACCTGACTTCTTTGAGTCTTGGTTTCCTCATCTGTTTAGTAAGAGGAAGCTATGTATTTCATAGAATTGCTGAGAAAATTAAAGCTCTATGAAGTACTTATTACTAAAACATGTTTAAATGTTCTGAAATTGGAGCTAGCACACTTAATCAAAATTTTCTTGATGTTCTTACTTGATTATTCTTTCAGAAGATATTATAAGTTTTAAATCTTTCTGTCTTCCTCAAGTTTTTTTTTTCTTAGATTTCGATGTGACTATTTTAATTTTTTTCTCATTTTTAAATTCTAGTTAGTTTGCATTTAGTGTAATATTGGTTTCAGGAGTAGAACTTAGTGATCATCACTTACATATAAAACCCAGTGCTCAATACAACCCTCCCTCCCTAATACCCATCACTCATCTAGCCCACCCCCCACCCACTTTGCTCCATCAATCTTCAATTTGTTCTCTATAGTTAAGTCTCTTATGGTTAGCTTCCCTCTGCCTTTTTCCCCTTTCCAGTTTGCTCATCTGTTTTGTTTCTTAAATTCCACTTATAAATGAAGCCATATGATATTTGTCTTTCTGTGACTGACTTCGCTTAGTATAATACACGCTAGCTCCATCCATGTCATTGCAAATGGCAATATTTCATTATTTTTGATGGCTGAGTAGTATTCCATTGTGTATAGATACCACGTCTTTATCTATTTATTGGCATTTGGGCTCTTTCCATAGTTTGGCTACTGTTGATAAGGCTGTTCTAAACATAATGGGTGCATATGTCCCTTCAAATCTGTATTTTTGTATCCTGTGGGTAAATACCCAATAGTGGAATTGCTAGATCTCAGGATAGTTCTTTTTTTTTTTTTTAAAGAACCTCCATACTGTTCTCCAGAGTGGTTGCACCAGTTTGTATTCCCACCAACAGTGTAAGAGGGTTCCCCTTTCTCCACATCCTTGCCAACATCTGTTGTTTTCTGTGTTGTTAATTTCAGCCATTCTGACAGGTGTGAGGTGGTATCTCATTGTGGTTTTGATTTGTATTTCTCTGATAATGAGTGATTTTGAGCATCTTTTCATGTGTCTGTTGGCCTTAATATGAATATTTTAAATGTATGAAATAAAATACTATAAACTATAGTTAACACTAAATGGGTTAGGAAGAATTGACATCTTGATATTCAGGCTCATTATGTATATATACTTTTACAGTTTTGCTAAGAATATTTAATTTTGTTTGTTTTATTTTATTTTTGCATTTGTAAATAGGACCTCCTTTCCTTCCTTAAATTAGTTATTGATGGTATTAGGATCTGTTTTGATTTTTCTATTTTTGTCTTCTGAATTGTTACTTCTGGTAGGTTCTGACAGTTACTAGTTGATTCTTTTAATTGCATTATTTTAGTGCATAATCATATCCTTTATAAGTAACAGTGTTATCCTTATTTATTTCTATTCCATTTTTTATTTGCTTTATTCTTATTGCATTACTTAAATTTTCCTGCATTATCTATAGTGATAGTAGATGAACTTGTTTCATTTATCATTTTAATGGTGCTGTAGAATCTTGAGAACACAAGTTGAATTTAGTTTAATATATTTCCCTAAATTTGCTTTCTCTGTTGTAGATCTTTAGGTATTATGTATTCAGGTATGGGCGTTTAGTTTTTATTGGCTGAAAAACCAAATTTTCCTGCCACGGAGAAAGTCCCACATTTTTTTTCTATCTTAAAAATTGTGGTAAAATATACATAAAATTTAGCATTTTAACTTTTTTAAAAAAAAGTCTTACATCTTGGATGATATTCAGATATACCAACTTCTTTGTTGAAGTGGAATTCTTACATTGACCTTAATAATTAATAGTGTCACTAATGCTTAGTGTCTGAAGCATTTTCCATGTTAATGCATATGATAGGATGAATACCCAGGTATTTTTACATAGTTTTAGAATGAATTTTTATACTTTTACATCTTGGTTATTACAAAGGTCAGAGAAAAATTTTTAGAAGTATAATTAATGAAAAATGATTCACTGTACTTAAATAAGGATAAGAGAAAGTTCTGTTAATTTGGAGTTACATTTTTAGTGTAAATATTTTGCCTAATATTTCATACTGATTGTCAGAGTGTATGGTTTTGGAATAATTATCATGTCTTACATGTATTGCAGGTCACCATATCATCAGCCAACCTCTTACAGGCCAAGATTATTGCTGTCTGGAGAACGGGGCTCAGGTCAAACTTCTCACCTTGCTCCAGCACTTTTGCACACTCTAGAAAAGTTCTCTGTGCACAGACTAGATCTCCCAGCACTTTATTCAGTTAGTGCCAAAACACCTGAAGAATCATGTGCACAGGTAGGTTTGTACCAAATCAGAGTACTTCCAGCTTTCTTATTGTTGTGTCTCTGTAGTGTTTATAGATAAAGATTTTTCAAAGAACAGTAATGTGAATATTAACTTTCTGTTGGTTATTCATTAACATTCAAATATTAAGGCCAAGCATCCTTTTGATATATATCATGTTTAAATGTGAGCTCATAGATTTCGCCATGATATTTCATTCTTTTCTTAAATTTTAATACCCTCTTTCTTATATTGAGGTTCTGTTAAACACTGTAGAAAGTAAGTTTCTTTTGCCTTTTTCTTATCCTCTTTTCAACACTGTGGTTTCAGAGCCTTTCTAGACTTCTGTCTGTACTTGGAGCCTTACTGAAGGGGAAATGATAACCAATTTGAAATGTCAGGTTTTAAAATTAATGTAGAAAATGATAGCAATTTAAACATTATATATATTTGTGTTAGTAGTCAAGTGTGTTTGTATATTTCATTTTCAACTGCTTTATGTTTGCTGGTTTGTGAAGTACAAAGTTCTAGTGGGGCTGTTTGTATTTCTTGAAGTTTTACTATATAACTATGAATTTAAGTGTGTCATGTTGGAACTAGAGGCTAGGGGAATAAGTTTTTTGAGCCAAGGGACCATGTCTTCACTATTTCTATGTCTCTGACACAGTGCCTAGCTCATAGTAAGTGCTCATTAAATGTTTAATGTTTCTTACAAACAAATGAGAGGAATGTCACTTTCTACTTCGATATATAGCCTACTTTTGACATTAGGTCACTAGAGTAGTAACATTTAAGAGCATTGCACATAATTTTTTTGTTTTTTTTTTTTAAGATACATTTTATAAATACTTAATAGCTACATATATACTACTTAATTGAAAACCATTCTGTACCTTGTAGCAAGAAGTAGGTATTTTTTAAAAATAGTCAACAGTATTGGTTTCATTTCTTTTTCACTTATAGCTGCATGGGTATCAACATCTTAGCAGTACTTCACTACTTAGAAAACTCTTTTTTTTCCCCAAAACCCACGGCTTAAATTGAAACCTATATACTAGTAATTTGTTCCAAGTTTTATACATTTAACTCATCCTGGCTGTATATATTTGTTCATATTTTTCTTTTTTAGTGATACAAAACTATTGTAGTTTGTATGCAAGTAAGATAATTACTCAGTACCGTTAAAAATAAATCCAGGGGAGAGAGAATCTAAACAGACACTAAGTGTGGAAGAAGAAATTGAGTATCAAAAAAGCACCAAATCCAGATAGTTTCGTGGTTAAATTCTTTTAATCTTAAAGGATAAGATCATTTTAATGCTGAACTAAAATACAGAGAAAACCCTAAGACTAATCTCACTTAGGCAATGGTCATAAAGTAAATACTACAAATGGATTCTAGTAGCACATCAAAAGAGTAACATACCATTATTAAAGCATGCAAAATTGATTCATTTAGACATTGAGAGATATAAATATTGGAACAAACACATTGAAGTTATAAATATTTATCTGTGATACAGTTGTATATTTAGAAAACTTATAGGAGCTACTGAAAAAATTACTGGGGACATTAAGAGAATTCTGTAAGGTAGACATGTTCAGAGTTAATGTAAAATAGTTTTCAAGTTAGAAATGTAGTAGAAGAAATAGTCCCATTTAAAATAGTTACGAAGTTTACTTAGAAATTAAACAATTAATTCTCATGGTCTAAAAGAAGAAAACTAAAAATTCAATGAATAGGACAGTTGAGTAAATAAAAAATATACTTTGTTTTTTAATTACTGTATTCCAATTCAAAGGATGTACTCAGTTTAAATTGCAAATTGATCAAAATATCAGCTACTTTGCTTATTGTTTGTAGCTTTGGAGAAATTGCTTACTTCTTTGAGATTTAATTTTCTCATCTATGAAATGAAGTTAATAATGCTACATAAGGTGGTTGTAATTATTAAAATAAGCTCATCCAGTATGGATGGCGTATAGTATCCAGTACCTGTTAGCTGTCATTTTATTTATTACTACTCCTACAGCTTCTTTGCACAGCTGAGAACTGGTAAGACTCAAAATTGTAAAGTTGTGAGTTCTTTTTTAAATCAATGTATAAATTAAATGAGATCTCAAGTATAATATACTCACAGTTGAAGTTGTGTTTCTTCTAGAAAATAAATACGAGCAGTGCCTGGGTGGCTCAGTTGGTTAAGCATCTGACCCTTGATTTCGGCTCATGTCGTGATCTCAGGGTTGTGAGATTGAGCCCCACCCACATCAGGCTCTGTGCTTAGTGTGGAGTCTGCTTAAGACTCTGTCTCTCTCTGGCCCTCCCCACTGCTTGTGCACATGCTCTCTTTCTTAAAAAAAAAAAAAAAGAAAAAGAAAAAGAAAAAGAAAAGAAGGAGGAGCATAGCAAGGACAGTTGTAGAGGGAAAAAGAAAGAATGAAGGGAGCCCTACCAGGTTTTTAAAAATGTAATGGAACATGGTAATAATATGTACCTGTGCAGGGACCGACAAAGTATTAGAAGAGAGCGTGAACACTTAGGCCTGTGTAGAAATGAGAATTTAGTAGCTGATGATGATTATTGTATGACAGTGGTGAGGATATGATGATAATAGTGATGACATTTGATATTATGGAATAGATGAATTACTTAATAAGTGGTCTTGGAAAACTGTCTGACTCTATGAGGGGAAAAAGAAAAAGGAAGCAAAACTGGATTTCCTACCGTTTTTTGTGGCCTCCACATAAACTCTAGATTATCAGTGAACTGTAAAAAGAGAATACACAAGGTCAATATATTTATTATCTTGAATATGAGGAAGTAGTTTCTAAGCAATGAACACGAGCTAGAAAATATAAAGATATGAATAAATTTTACTTTATGTAATTTAAATTACACATGGCAGAAATAATTGTTTTATAAAATTAATAGGCACAACCTGGCAAAAAAGTATATTTGTAACACACATTTCAAGGGTAAGTTTCCTAAATATGCAAAAATACGTTAAAATCAGTAAGAAGGAATGACAGTTACAATCTAATATAAAAATTGGCAAAATAGCATGCCATTTATAGGAAGAAAAAAAATAGAAAAAGCAACCAGTAGAAGTTTGTAAAGATTCTTAGTCTCACTTATTGCTGAAGAAACGCAAATTAAAGCAATAGGAGGGGCACTGGGTGGCTCAGTGGGTTAAAGCCTCTGCCTTCGGCTCGGGTCATGATCCCGGAGTCCTGGGATTGAGCCCCACGTTGGGCACTCTGCTCAACAGGGAGCCTGCTTCCCTTCCTCTCTCTTTGCCTGCCTCTCTGCCTACCTGTGGTCTCTGTCTGTCAGATAAATAAATAAAATCTTTAAAAAACAACAACAACAGGACACTACTTTGAAACAACTGTCTGGTTTATAAAAATAAAAAGCTTGGGGGTTCCTAGGTGGCTCAGTCAGTTAAGCATCTGCCTGTGGCTCAAGTCATGATCTCAGGGTCCTGGGATTGAGCCCCACGTCAGGCTCTCTGCTCAGTGGGGAGCATGCTTCTCAACTTTCCGGAACTCTGTAACTCGCCCTGCTTGTATGCTCTCTCTCTCTCTTTCTCTCTGACATAAATAAATAAAATCTTGGGGCGCCTGGGTGTCTCAGTGGGTTAAAGCCTCTGCCTTCGGCTCGGGTCATGATCCCAGGGTCCTGGGATCGAGCCCCACGTCGGGCTCTCTGCTCGGCGGGGAATCTGCTTCCTCCTCTCCCTCTGCCTGCTTCTCTGCCTACTTGTGATCTCTGTCTGTCAAATAAATAAATAAAATATTTAATAAACAAACAAACAAATAAATAAATAAAATCTTTTTAAAAATTAAAAAAATGAAAAGATTGATGATGCCTGGTGATTTTGGAGTATAGTTTGGCACTGCTTTTTTTTTTTTTTAAAATTTTAATTACATACAACTTTTGGCCCAGGAATTTTACATTAAAGAATTTTTCCTAAAGATGTTTTAGTTGTAAATAGTCTCTGCTGGATGTATAGGGACATTTATCACATCATTGTATAGCATTGCCAAACTAAATAAGACCCAACAAACTAAATGTCCTTTAATGGGGATGGTCTATGACAAATTATGGTATATCCTTTTGTACTATGAAGCCATTAACAAGAAGGTGATAAATTTACTTAGGAGTATATGTGAAAGGGGATATTTATGAAAAAAGCAAGTTGTAAATGAGTTTATCAAAATAAGATCTTTGTGTAAAAAAAACCTTAAAAAATTTATATCCGTGCTTATATATAAGTAGAAATTTTGTCCAAGAATAACCTAAAATACATAGTAACTATTACTTTGGCTTGGGGGAAGGAATATGGAGAGTTGGGGAATGAATATAACTTTGTCATTTTAGTTTACACTCTGCTGTACAGTTTGGATTTTTTTTTTTTTTTGATATGTATGCTTGACAGTATCAAGCAAACTAAAGATAAAATAACTGGAAGAGGATCATTTTCAGAGTGAGAGGGTATTCTGTCTATAGTTGTTCTTTATGGGCTATATGTGTATGTACATGGTCATAAATCCATTACTGACATAGGTGAGGACATACTTAGGAAGCATTGTAGTAAACTATATATTGGTGTATCTGGGATCCTAGGATTTTTTTCTGCATTCTGCTGGGCATCATTGGGCTAAATTTGAATTCTGACTGTACTCTTAGGTCTCTTTCTCATTTCTTGTCTTTTACTACTTTTTATTGTGTTCTTGGAGAGGATGGAGAAGGGTGTCCTTTGGTAGTGGAAAAGAACAAAAACTTAACATTTATTGTTTTGGTTTATTACATTGCACTTAGTAGATATACGACATCTCATCTTTGCTTTTGCCTCCAAGGTCCTCAGTTAGAGGTAGAGCTTATTTGTGAATGACTACATCTGATTTTCCAGTCTGCCCAGTGACTGAGTAGAATTTTGTAGATATGGTAGCTAAAACTGAACATTGGCCAGACACTGGATAAACTGTCCTGGTTGATCCCTGATTATTTGTATCTTAAATACATATTTAAAGTTATTTTAAACTTGTAAAGATATTACTGTCTCTTCTAAAAAATCCAGAAGGAGACTATTACATTATAAATTTGAGGAATTTATTTTTCTTAGTTTGTGGAGCTGTTAGTGGGTATAAGAAGGTATAAAATTCCTGGGAAAGAGAGCATACTAGTCAGGGGCTAAAATGCTGGAAAGAATAGAAACCTCTTCCCTCTCTTCCTTTTTTCTATATTCCCTTTCTTCCCTTTTCCCTTACTTTCTTGAGAGCTAGTCTTTCTGTAGGCAGTATTATCTCTAAATAGATGTGGTTTAGTCTGTGGCAAATTCTTCTTCTGTGCTTTTGCTCTTTTCCCCAGCCTTTAAGATACTTAATCTAAATTAAATTGGATTATTTAATAATGTGACACAAACATGAAAGTTAATCTTAAAGGAAAGAAATCTTAAATCACCTTTAAAGGGCTGTATTTATACATGTGGTAAAATGGAACATGGGAAGAACCCAGTTTATATTTCTTCATACATGTTTAATTCTGTGTCTGTTTTTGTAAAACCTGTGCACACACACATATATATGAAAATCTTCCTTTTTTCCTTCATACCGCCTCACCTGATGATGAGTATTACAAATTGTGTGAAAACAGTAGAGGATTAGTGTCTACTATAGGGTTTTCTCATTGTTGATTAAGATTTAGTGAGTATTAATAGTTGTCTGGGAGTACTTATTAAAATTTCTGATTCCCTGGCTCTACTCCCAGGGTTTCTGATTCCTTAAATTTAGGGTGAGCCCTGGGAATCTGCACTTTAAACCTGCATCTGGGTGTTACTATTCTAGGGCTGAGTAGATCAATGTAGTACTTTGGCCAATCACTGGAACTAGGTATTTTTTACAGAAAACAATTGCCAGAGTTCATAAAGTGGTTCTCTCTGTGTGTGTGTGTGTCCGTATCTTTCTCTCTACCTACCTACCTACCTGAGTGTTGTATAGTCTTCCAAAGGCTTTGCAAGGAAAATAGAAAACCCTGGTATAGCCTGGAAGATTTATGATTGTTCCATTAAATTCACAAGTAATTATTGAGCCCTACAATAAGTTTGGAGATGTTAGTAGCTACACTAAAAGACTTACTGTATTAACACTCTTAAAAAACTCGTAGCTATGATTCTCCTTTTCTGACACCTTCAAATATATATATATTTTTTGCTTTTTGTATTATTTCTGCTGTTGATTAAGGAAAACCAGGATTGATGAGTGATTCATATTTTATCTTTTTCAGTAATTCAGAAGTATGGTTGAATTGATAAATTTATATATTATCTGTCAGAGAGTTTGGAGTTTGGATACTGTATGGTGTTTCAAATGGTCAATAAGGATTTTTTTTTTTTTTTTTTTTTTTTGGTGAAAATTTTAGTGTATTTCTTTTCCCAGGAAGAAATTGTATTTGGAAATGTTCAGGGGAAATCCTTTTTGGTTAAATAGCCTGAAGGAATTTAGATACTTAACCTATGTGTATCTTTGGATGCTGTTGTGTTTGTGCATAAGGGTTTCTGGATTTCTCCATAGCAGTCTGTGTATACTTTGGATACTCTTGTGTTTGTGCACATGGGTTTCTGTGTATTACTATAGCAACAATTTTCTTTTTCTTGAGTTGTAAACAAATTAAATTTTCGTAGTCCAGCGTTTATCACATCTACTGAAATTCTTGATGTTCTTAGGCAATGAAAATAACTAAAGGAAGTTATTTGTAATGCAGATATGTTATTTATTATAATATTTTGTGATAGCATGGTATAACGAATTAAATAAACTTAACAGTGCATTTTAATAGTGCTTTATAAAAAGCAAGAATATTTTAGCCCCCAAGATTTTTCTTTTACCTATGTTTTATAAATTATAGCAGAAGAGCAAGACAGATTCTAGAAATTTTGATGACAAAATGTTGTTTCCCTCTCTCTTATATAGCCCCTTTTAGGAATGTGAGGGCTGTACTAGCTTGGAGCTTTCTGCTTCATTCACATTTGTATTTAAAATTACTCTAGGGTGCCTGGGTGGCTCAGTGGGTTAAGCCGCTGCCTTCGGCTCAGGTCATGATCTCAGGGTCCTGGGATCGAGTCCCGCATCGGGCTCTCTGCTCAGCAGGGAGCCTGCTTCCCTCTCTCTCTCTCTCTCTGCCTGCCTCTCTGTCTACTTGTGATTTCTCTCTGTCAAATAAATAAATAAAATCTTTAAAAAAAATAAATAAAATTACTCTAGTTTCCCGTTTCTAAAGAAAGTGGCTTGTTACGGGCTATATAGTCTTAGTTTTCAAAATACAGTAAATTTTCATGCACTACACAATTTAATTTGCTGGCTAAAATACTGACTTTAAAGTTTAGCTTTTGAGGTGATAAGAACTCTTTCAAATATAGGTGCACTTTACGTAATTAGTGCCTCCTTATGTGGATACTTTTAACTTCAATGGCCTGATTTTTCTCTTTCATATCTTTAATATTCAGAGGAAGTAGTTTGTGATTTTTTTTTAAATAAAGAAGTTTTAAAAAAACTTACATAAGGGACCATGACGTCTGGGGCAAGAAAAGGCCAGAAGGAAATAGAATATATTGTTTAAAGAATCAAAATGAACAGTTCACATACATTGGTGTTTGTTCATTTTATTTGTGCAAGAGTGCTGGTCATGTCAGAGGTATTTTGGAACGGTTGGTTCAGTAATTTGGCCTACTGTCTTTTTTTCTCTATAACAGTTTTTCTGTTTTCTACTACACCTTGCACATCCACCAATCCAAGACACCCTATAGGTGAGTATTTTTCTAGTTATCAAATGGCATCACTTGTTCCCAAGACAGTTGCCGCTTCACTAAAACTAGGCTTTATTTTTCTACTCTGAATCTGGTTAATTAATTTCACAGAGTGTATCTTATTCCACAACTTTAAAAGTTACCAGCAAACTGCTGAAGAACGGTTTTTACATTATGGAAAAATCACGATAGAATTAAACTTTTTTTCTGAATTTTTAAATACTGTTTTTAGACTATTCTTTTCAAATTTTCATTACAAAAAGCTGGAGAATTAGAACAGGTTGGCTATATGTTTAAAGAAAATATGAAAGTTTAAATATTCTGAGGTTACATGGGGTAAGAAATTAAAAGTAACACTTGTTTTATTAGTGCTTTTGAAGTTTTCTAGAAATTAAGGATGTTTTTGCTGTAAAGGTTTAGGAGAGAAATTTTGAAAATAGCCCCTGGGTATTGATACTGCATGTAGTTGGATTAATTATAAAATCAGGTAATTATATATTCATGGACCAGAAAGCCTAAGCCTTTTTAATTTTCTGTATTTGTTTTAGGCTTTTTTCTTTCTGGCTTTTCCCCCTTTAGCTTTTAAAATGGAATTTTTAAAAGTTCTACTGATAAAGATACTTTCCTAAAGTCTTTGGAAATAAGTTCAATAGGATTTCGTGTTCACTATGTTAATTTGGGGAGAATTGGATGAAGAGAGGAAAGAAATAGGAAAAAAAAAACAACCCCAAAACTCCTCAACTCCTTTAGAGTTGGTGATGCTTTTGTTTCTAGTTCAGCCTTGCAAAGGAGTTTAAAACACCTGTAGTACTGCATTATTTAACTTCTGGCTCTGTAAAGTTTTTTTTATTACTTAACCTTCTGTTGCTTTGCCCTTATTTTTTAGTACTTATAGCAGCTAGATGTTCTCAACACATATTTCTGGAAAATCTAACCTACAAGTATTAGAATGAAAGGCTACATTTTATATTTTTTAAAGGCATGTTTTCTCATTTCTCCTTGGGCATGTGGTAACTTGCATGGCTGAATTAGGTGGTTAGTTTTGTGAGGTTTCTCAGTAAGCTGTATAGCTCATTAGTCTTTTTCATGTAATCACACTTTTTTCCCTGCTGACTCTCCCTAGTTTTACCGGCACAGAATGGGAATTGGAAAGACAAAAGGCATTGGTCACTGTCTTACACATACCATCCCTGATTTGGGTGGCATGTAACAATTTTTTTTTGTGGGGGGGATTAAATGCCTCACTTGCCTTTGTGCTCCTGTGTGGTTCCTTCCTTTTGCCAATATTTATGCTTGTTTTTCTCTTATGAATCTTCTACAAGAACTTTGGAAAACAATAATCCTTGGATTTTCAAGATCCAGGATAAGAGGGTGCGTGTTTGCAGAAAAGGTCAAAATTTGAGAGTCCTGGAGTTGTACTGTACAACTGTTCTGGATTGGTGGATATGCAAATGTTAAAGGAAGGGAAGGAGCAAATATTACTTTTGATGTGAGTGATCATAACATCTACATTTCCAATTTGGGGGAAATTTTTATTTCAGCATTTTCCATCTGGTTTATTAAATTGGCAGTACATTTTATTTTACACAGAATGTTTAAGCTTTATAAAATGTAGCATTTGAAAAATTCATGCAAGTGGCAGGCTTACTCATTAAAGAAAATCATTTTGATTTTTAGGAATGTTTCTTACAGTTCTGATCATTTGGAATATTAGATAAAAAAAACACTAGATAATTATTTCCCTATCTTGCACATTACACAGGTTAATTGAAGCGTGTTTAAAATAAGGCAAAGTAGTAGAGGATTTTAGAACTAGAATTCTGAAATTGGAGAAAGATATTTACATTTATTCTTTCACTTGAAAAAGTATTGAAGAGATGCCATATTAACCCACCAGAATTTGTTGATGGGCTGTTGAGCTGTTGTTGATACATACGTAAAGGGCAGTAGTTTTGCTTGGCAGCTTACTAATAGCCAACCTGGTCCTTATTGGCGTATGTTGGCAGAGTGAGACTGAATCTACGGTTAGGACTCTCTTTAACACCCGAGGAAACTTTAGTTTGTATTTTCTCACAATGGGAGTGTCTCAGAACTTTTTGCTAATTTATTTACTGCTCTTTAGCGATGTGAGGGTATTTTGTGACTACTTTATGGAGGATTGAATTAAGGTAATAGGAGGTAAACAAGTGGTTCAGCAGGTAGTTCATTAATTTTAAGCTCTAGGGTGGTACATTGTGGTAAAAATGTTTGTTTAATTCATATATTTAGTGATTTTAAGGAATGTGCACAAACTTGGAAACTATGTCTTCCTTCTCTTCTTTGTGCTTACTGATACATCATTCTGATACGGGTGACATAGAGGTGCATGTTTATCTCTTTATTTGCAGCATATTTTATACTGGTGTTTTGCTTTATTATCTTTACTTAATAAGTGGAGCAATTTAATACCTTTATACTATCAATAAATACTGAATAGGAATAACAAAATGGCAAAAAACCCACACCCTTCTTTTTTTAGGTGGGGCAAGGGTAGATAGAAGCTATTATGTGAGACTTGTATATCACATCTTGAAAGGCTTAAATATTTGAGCTAAGAATAATTGCAGTAACAGGCCTGACACATTTCATGTATTTGGGGGTTGCTGAGTAAACTTTAGAATAATATCAATTTGAATTTTTAATGCCAGTTCTTTCCTTAATTAGATTTTTCGTGAAGCTCGAAGAACAGTACCTAGTATTGTTTACATGCCTCACATTGGTGATTGGTGGGAAGCCGTCAGTGAAACTGTGAGAGCTACTTTTCTGACATTGCTACAAGATATACCATCATTTTCACCTATATTTTTATTGTCTACCTCTGAAACCATGTACAGTGAACTGCCTGAAGAGGTAAGAACTGATTAAATATTTACCTTATAGTTTCAAAATAGTTGATCTTGTAAATTGGACACATTTAATTTATTTAATAAATTTAACTTATTAACAAAATAAATATTGTTTAGATTCATGCTTTGGTTATACCACTTATTAGCTCTGTGATTTAAGAAAGTTAGTTAATGATTTAAGTTTCACTTTCTTTTTTGGGACTAATGATAGATTTGTCACTGTTACTGTGAAGATTGAAAAAATTTATGTTTAGACCAGAGCCCAACATATGTATGATATGTACTATAAAGGCCTAAGCTGTATAACAGTTAGTTCCATTACAATTAATCTTCTTGTTCTTACTGTCTGGTAGATTGTTTTCTGGGACTCGACCTTTTAGTTCTTTCCTTGGTAGCATTATTGTTAATTTGACTGTCAATTCTGCTGTGTGTAGTTTTCAAATCTGGTATTTAGTTTTTGAGTTCAAAAGCCAACTCATTTAATGTATTAGAAACAAAGGTAAAATCACAGAAAAAAAATAGTCAACTTGTGAATGAAATTGATTTTTAAAAAATTGTGTTTTTAACATCCTAAGCTTACTAGGTCTTGAAATGATCACCTTTAGAAATGCTTAGAAATATTTTGTCTAGGTGACAGTTTATATGAAAGTTTTGCGTGTTTTAAATGCTATAATGTAAACCTTGATTATGTAGAATTTTATGATTAAGATACCTGTTTACTGAGGTCTTTTTGTTTAGCACTTGTTAGCTGTCTTGCTGATTTTGTAAGTAAATATATTAAATTTAGAATAATTGATTTTTGGTTATTCAGAATCTGATATTCTTTTTTTTTTTTTTAAGATTTTATTTATTTATTTGACACAGAGAGAGAGAGAGAGAGAGAGATACCACAAGCAGGTAGAGAGAGAGGGGGAAAGCAGGCTTCTGGCTGAGCAGAGAGCCTGATGTGGGGCTTGATCCCAGGACCCTGAGATTATGACTTCAGCCAAAGGCAGAGGCTTAACCCTCTGAGCCACCCAGGTGCCCCCTGATATTCTTAATCACAATTAATCACAATTTTTTTTTTATCATAGGGGCCAAAAGTTTAGTAGAATGCTATATGTAGTAAGAGTCAGAAAAATGAAGTTGTACCAACTTACTAGTCTTTCAATTTTAGATAAACCTTTGACCCTAGAATAGCCTCAGTTGCCTCATCTATAAAATGTGGGTAACAAACAGACTTCTTGGTGTAAGATGGTATATGTGAATTTATGTTGGAAATCACAGAGCTATAAAATGCTTAGTATTATAAAGTAGGTATGTACTTGAAATTGATTTAAATGGATTGAACCTGAACATAACCTAGAAGCCACTTTTAAAAATTAGATCCTCACTGTGAAGTAGTTTCATTATAATTTTTTAAGAGATAAAGAAAATCTGGGATAATTGAGGGTTCTTCTTAGGAATATATAATTAAGTGTTCTTTTCCTTATATTGTCTGAAAAATATGTAAATAAAGGTTTTATGAACCCATTTTTTTGATACAGCAATTTTGCCTACTCCTATTTTCTGTTCACATATCGATTTCATTGTTGGTTTAGTTCTTCTTCTTCTTTTTTTTTTAAACTAACCTCCATGCCCAGTGTGGAGCCCAAAATAGGGCTTGAACTCACTACCCTGAGATCAAGACCTGAGCTGAAATCAAGAGTTAGACGCTCAACTGGCTGAGCCACCCAGGCCTAACCGTTGGTTTAGTTTTTTAAAGTTAATATTATATCATACAGATTTTCAGTATTGCCATATTGTTGTCATAATTTTTAATGAATTCAGCTTACTCATTATTTGTTTACTAGTACCCTTAATTACTAGCTAAAATTTTAAAGAGTTATTAATATCGAATCCTGAAATTTCACCTCTTTTTTCCCTTTTGTTTTCTCTGTTCTTTGCCATTATTAACCAAGTAGCTAGTAAAGCTATCATGCATATTCACATTTGTGGGGAGAAGATTATGAGAATTCTTAGACTACTCATTACATAACATGTTTTATACTTACTATTCTTTGGAAAACCTTCATTGCCCCTAAGCCTTTCATTTAAATTTTAGCTTTGCCATTAGAATGCTTGCTTTTGAGGTGACAAACTGAGATAGTAGTGAATAATAGTTAGCACATATTGATAAATATCTGGTGAATAAATGAAAAGCATAGTGTTGCAGACTAAGTAACTGTAGGTTAGCAAAGTACCTGATCTGTAGAATAGACAGTGTGTGGCAAAAAACCCAAGTGATTCTAAAAGAAGGAAACTGCCAGTTACTAGAGTGCCTTAAGAAAATACAGTGGGGGAAAAATAGTGGAACGGAGAATGATTGGGGAAGGAAGGGAAAACTGAATGGGAAGGTCATTAGAGAGGGAGAAAAACCATGAGAGACTCAAGTATAGGAAACAAACAGGTTTGCTGGAGGGGAGTTGAGTGGGGGTTGGGGTAATGGGGTGATGGACATTAAGGAGGCACGTGATGTGATGAGCACTGGGTGTTATATGCAACTTATAAATTATTAAACTCTTTATCTGAAACTAATAGTATATTATACATTGGTTAATTGAGTTTAAATAATATAATAGTGGATAATTTAAAAGTAAAATACAGATTTTAACCTGTCAAGTAGGCAAATATAAAAAGCGGTTGAATAAATCTCTCAAGGGCAGTCTGAGTAAAAGATTTAAATATGCACACATATTTTGACTCAGCAATACCATTTATTGAGGTTTATCTGAAGAGTTTTTCACAGACTAACACAAAGATTCAGTGCAGACCACACACAAAAAATATAAAATATCATAGCCTTTATTCATAGATTGGAAACTGTCATATTGTAGAGAATTGGCTAAATTATAAATTTCTTCCATGAAACACGATGAAACCTTTAAAATATTGATGTAGAAAATAATGTCATGAGGTCCTGGCTCGGTAGAGCATGTGACTCTTGATCACAAGGTTGTGAATTTGAGCCCCATGTTGGGTGTAGAGATTACTTAAAAATAAAATCTTAGGGGTGCCTGGGTGGCTCAGTGGGTTAAGCCTCTGCCTTCAGCTCAGGTCATGATCTCAGGGTCCCGCATCAGACTCTGCTCAGCGGGAGGCCTAGTTCCCCCTCTTTCTCTCTCTGCCTGCCTCTCTGCCTACTTGTTATCTCTGTCAAATAAATAAAATCTTTTAAAAAATAAAATAAATAGAACAAAACCAAAAAAGAATTAAGTTACCGTTGGGATAATGTTTTTGTTTTTAAGATTTATTTATTTATTTATTTATTTTAGAGCGCTTGTGCAAGCAGGTGTGAGGGGTGGGGAGGGACAGAGGGAGAGGGAGAGAACCCCACGCAGACTCCCTGCTGAGCACAGAGCCTGTCATGGAGCTCCATTCCCTGATTCTGATATCATGACTTGAGCCGAAATCAAGAATCGGATGCTTAACCCACTAAGCCACCCAGGCTCCCCTGGGGGAGGGGTAGTGTTTTATTAGTAATATAAAACTACTTTCTTTTTGTGGGACAAAGTAATAATTTCATCTTTTAGAGCTCTTTAGCATTCTCTTGTAGATGTTTCTTTGTAGGTACATCTCTCTCCTAATTCAGTAGTTCCCAAAGTAAAGTTTGTACTTAAGGCAGTACATTGGGATATTGAAAAAAACATTAGAGCTTCATTTGTCTTGGGGCGCCTGGGTGGCCTAATGGGTTAGGGCCTTTGCCTTTGGCTCAGGTCATGATCTCAGGGTCTTGGGATCAAGTCCCGCATTGGGCTCTCTGCTTGGCGGGGAGCCTGCTTCCTTCTCTCTCTGCCTGCCTCTCTGCCTACTTGTGATCTCGGTCTGTCAGATAAATAAATAAAAGCTTAAAAAAAAAAAGAACTTCATTTGTCTTCATATTATCTTAAGTATTTTGTGTATATAGGTTTTATAATAGAAAAGATAATATTAGTAGAATAGTATATTTAAATAGTGTGTTAAATAAATGTACCAGAAGAGATATTTTCAGATTTTTTTTACTGATGAGATGTTAGATTAAAAAATTTGGAAATCATTGCTCTAGATCACCTGTTATCCAAGGACTTCTGTGGGCCCCACAAGGCTTTCAGGGAGATGTCACATTCCTCTTTTTTCTAACTACATATCTGCTTGACTATGGATTTTCTTCATGACTACAGTCAAAACAACATGTAACATTGAATGCAGAAGCAGAAATGAAAATCCAGTTGTCTCTCAGTAAGCCAGACATTAAAGAGAGTTGAAGAAATGTAAAACAATGCCATTTTTCTTGTTAAATTTTATTTTATATATATATTTCATATTTTGGAAAATACATTTCTTAAAAGAATATATTTTTCCAAAATACATTTTCAGTGTTAGTATGTAATGGATTTTAAATGAATACATAATTTGGAGTGCTCTTAGTTTTATTTTTAATACATAATTACAGACAGATGTAACCTACATAAACAAGCTCATTAGTTTAATAAGATCCTGAGACCAAAACGTTTGAGAACCTCTGACTTAGACCACAGGGTCTTTGAGAGGAGGGGACTGTCTTACTGGCCTTCACTTCTCTACTTCTTGACACACTGGAATTAGTAAATGTTTGTTGCATAAATTATAGGAATTTACCACTGAATCACCACATTGGTTTGAACTCTTGTTCAGCCTAATTTCTTTTTTGTTTTTTGCAAATTCTAGTGTAGGTAAATTTACTTTTGTGGACCCTGTAGACTCTTTCTGAGAATAGCTGGAGAATTTTAGTTGAGTTACATGGGAATTAGAAATTATTTCTCTTCAGGAGAGTTAGAAGAATGAATTGAGGATTGAGCATCAGAAGGGACTTTTTTAAACAAGGAAGCAGATAAAAAGTAGAAATATATATAGGAAGGAAAACAAACTTTGGTCAGAAAGAATTGCATTTGCATTTCTGAACAGATTCATAGTATGTATTTTGGTATTAAATTATTATGGGCAGGCTCAAGATGATATAATTGAAAATGAATTTTATTTTATTTTTTGTTCTATTTATTTTAGAGCGGGGGGGGGGGGAGAGGGACAGAAGAAAGAGAATCTTAAGCAGGTTCCACGTCCAGTGAAGAGCCCCATGTGGGGCTTGGTCTCACAAGCCTGAGGTGTGACCTGAGCCAAAATTAAGAGTCAGACACTTAACAGACACCCAGGTCCTCCTGGAAATGAATTTTAAGGAAATATCGTATTAGCTACACTTAGGAAAGTAAAGATTACAAGTAGCATTTTGTTATTTCAGTATTTCATGTCTTTTTGTGTCTCTCAGTTTATCATGGGAACTGGGAGTTAAAAATCAATAACTTAAGTAGAGAAATCCAAGTAGGGGCATTGAAAACTCAGATGAATGATTCACATATACAAGAGAAGTATCTTAGTATTGATATTTTTGTTGTATACCAATTACATGATTCTTAAAATTTACAAGGAAAGAGGTTATTGTAAGTCTTTTAAAATTACAACTATCTGCAGTAAATGAGCATGAATTATTACTATGTTAAGGTAAAATGTCAGTTTATTTTTATTTAATGGATTATTTACTTACTTTGTTTTGAGGAAAGCAGGTTTTATTCATGAACACTGTCTTAGGTTCATTTCTGACCTAATTTCCCATTCCTTTTATCTTTGAGATCTTGTGTCTTAAAACATTAATTTTCCCCATTAGAGTCTGAATGAACTCTACCTTTAAAACTGGGGACTGACACCTCTAAGATTTAATAAATGAGGTAAAATGAAAAGATTTTGGTAATGAAAAATTCGCTGCCACTTAGGCAACTATGTCCCGGGCACTTGTAGAAGCCAGTTACATTTATTATCTAACACAAGTTTTTTTAACTGTTCAGTAAGAAAAGCATTACTGTCATTTTCCCATTTGACAGATGAAGAAACTCACAGCTAGTATGGCAGAGCAAAGTTTTGAACCCAGATTTGCCTGATTACAAACATCATGCACTTATAATGCACTGTACTCTATAAGATGCAGAGAGACCATTTCTGGATATTGTGATGCTTAGGCTGATGAGTGGTCAGGGAAGTAAGTTTTGTATTTATCAAGTTAGAACCATTGTTTATTCATCAAAAACTTGTTGTGTGCCTATTGTGTGCAATGCACTGTCATAATAAGTGAATTTGTTGAAGGCGGGTCTAGTGTCTGTTTTTCTCATGCTTTCATTCACCGTGCTTAGCTGCTTTATGTGTACACACATACAGAATACTCAGAAACTGACACATAAAATATACATGTACATATTTCCAGTATGGTTAATCTTTATTGAATGAATGAATTAATAAAATAGGTGAAAAACCAAAAGATAGCCACTGTTCTCTAATAATTCAAAGTTCAGAGTGGGCCAACTGGGTGGCTTAGTTGGTTAAGTGTCCAGTTCTTTATTTTGGCTCAGTCATGATCTCAGGGTCGTGAGGTCAGACTCCACACCCAGCACAGAGTCTGTTTGAGATTCTCTTTCCCTCTCCCTCTGCTCCCTACCCCCTTAAATAAAAATACACATGTATTAAAAAAAAAAAAGTGTAGAAGGAAGAGAGACCTGGAAAAAATAATACAGTATGAGTAGTGCTATGATAGTATAGCATGTAAAATATGTATATAATATGTAAGAAAACAATCCAGGAAAAACCTGATAAAGTTAGCTTTATCAAAATTAAATACTTTTAAAAAGACACCATTAAGAAAATGAGGAAACAAGCCACAGACTTGGAAAAAAATATTTCAGATACATCAAATTGCATATCTTGATAAGACTTACATCCAGAAAGTATTAGAACTCTTTCAGGGTGCCTGGCTGACACAGTCACTAGAGAATGCAACTCTTGATCTTGGGGTCACGAGTTCAAACCCCACCTGAAAAAGCTGAAAAAAGACTGAAAAAACAACCCACAGAACGGCAGAGGTATTTGCAAATCATATATCTGATAAAGGGTTGATATCCAGAGTAAATAAAGAGCTCTACAACTGAAGAATAAAAACCCAGCCAACCATACTTCCCCTAAAAGAGCCATATTCACATGGCCAATAGCATATGAAAAGATATTGAACATCACTAATCAAAAGGGAAATCAAATTGAGACCACAATGAGATGTCAGTTCATACCCATTAGGATGGCTGTTATCATAAAAACAGAAAATGCGGATGCCTGATGGCTCAGTTGATTAAGCAGCCTTGGGTTCAGGTCATGATCCCAGGGTCCTGGGATCGAGTCCCACATTGGGCTTCCTGCTCAGTGGAGAGCCTGCTTCTCCCTCTGCTTGTGCTCTCTCGTTCTCTGTCAAATAAATAAAAATCTTAAAAAACAAACAAACAGACAGACAGAAAACAGCTAATGTTGGTCAGGACCTGAAGAAATTTGAGCCTTTGTGTATTGCTGGTGGGAATATAAAATTGCACAGTATCATTGAAAATAAATTATACAGTGATTCCTTAAAAAGTTAAACAGAATTATCGTATGATCCAACAATTCTGCTTTTGAGCATACACTCAAAAGAAGTGAAAGCAGCGTTTCAAACAGGTATTTGTATACCCATGTTCATAGCCACATTATTCACAATAGCCAAAAGGTAGAAACATACAAATGTCCATCAGCAGATAGCTGGATAAAAAAAGTGTGGCATATACATACAGTATAACATTTTTAACTTTAAAATGGAAGGGAATTTTAACACAGGCTGCAGCATAGATAAACCTTGAAGACATCATGCTAAGTGAAATAGGCCTGTCACTAAAGGACAAATATGTGATTCCTCTTCTAAAAAGTTCCTAGAGTAGTCATAGTCACAGAGGTAGAAAGTAGAATGGTGATTGTCAGGGGCTGGGGAAAGGGAGAGTATGGGGTATCAGTATTTACTGGATATAGTATTTCACTTGGGGAGCATGGAAAAGTTTTGGAGTTCGATGGTATGATGGTTGCATAATAATGCAAATATATTTACTGGCACAGGCTATATAATTAAAAGTGATAAAAATAGCAAATTTTATGTTATGACTATTTTACCACAATTAAGGTAAAAAAGACTATAATTAAGATTTAAATAGACATTTCACTGAAGAGTATGTATTCTCTTGGGCTAATAAAGCATGGGAAAAGATTGTTAATATCATTAGTCATTCAGGAATGGGATACCACTGCACAACTACTAGACAGTATTGAGTGTTGGCAAAGGATGTTAAAGAAAGTGGAGGCCTTATATACTGGTGGTGGAATTGTAAAGCTTGTAGTCATTTTTTGAAAAATTGGCAGTTCTTAAGATGGAAGTCATAAACTTATGATATGACTCAGCATTTCCACTCCAATGTAACTACAGAAGAGAAATATGTTCATACAAAGACTTGAATGCAAATGTTCCTACTACCATTATTCATAATAGTGGAAACAGCCCATTATTCATTCACTGGTGATTGGAGAAACCAAACATTTATATATACACACAGTAAAATATTGTTCAGCATTAAATGGAATGAACTGATAACATTCTACAGTGTGGATGAGTTTCAGTATATTATGCTAAGGGAGAGAAGCTAGAGAGCAGACTACATGATACAGTTTCTAGAAAAGGCACATCCCTAGAGACAGTTAAATCAGTGGTTGTTGGGTGGGGAGTGTGAGTGTGAGTAGGAATTGATGGGCATGAGGGTGATCTTTGGAGGTAATGGAAATGTTTTAAAACTGACTTGTGATGGTTGCACAACTGAATTAATTTACTAAAAAGCATTGAAATTAAAGTCTAATAAGGGGTTTTAGAAGGTATGCTTGCGTGTATCTGGGAAGGTCAGAGAAAGCATCATCCAGAAAGCATTGGCTTGAGTGGAGGGTTAAAAACAGGGTTAGAGGGGCACCTGGGTGGCTCAGTGGGTTAAAGCCTCTGCCTTTGGCTGAGGTCATAATCCAGGGTCCTGGGATCAAGCCCTGCATCGGGCTCTCTGCTTGGCGGGGTGCCTGCTTCCCCCTCTCTCTCTGCTTCCCTCTCTGCCTACTTGTGATCTCTGTCTGTCAAATAAATAAATAAAATCTTAAAAACAAAACAAAACAAAACCAGGGTTAGGAAGGAGTGGATAGCACATATAGTGATCATTGTGAACCAGTGTGAGAAAGCATGATTTCAGGGAGTCATCTGAGGCTTCTTGTCTAGTTGCAGCATGAAATTTGAGGCTGGGAATGTCAGAAGATAAAGCTGGGAGAAAATTTAAAGTGAAATGAGCCTGCTTGTAAAGTGATGGATCTAAGCTGTTGGTAATAACCTGGCAAGAGTTTTAGAGTATTACCACAGACTTACTCTTGGTATGCTTTTGTATTCACAAAGTTTAACACAGTGTTGAAAAATGATCAGGAGAGAGAATATTTAAAACTGAGATGAAATGTTTTGCTACTCTTGAAAAAATCCTGGTACTTCTAGAGTATTGCATTCTATTTATTTTTCAAGGCCCAGTTAATGTTAGCTATTTCTGCTGTATCTCATCTAATGCCTCTTCACCCCTACCTCTTGCAGAGTCTCTTCTGTTTCTCAACAAGTGTTAGGACACTTCTGGTGTGGTACCGTAATGCTTTCTTGCGAAACTTTTAAGATCCTTGACAGCAGGAAGTAATTGTATTTCCTTCAAGTTTGTAATGGCAGTATTTGGCATTATATTTAGCACACCATGGGCATTCAGCAGTAAATTTGCTTTGCAGAGCTTTCCAGGAAGGACCAATGAAGCATAGATCAAAGGGTTGGGGGAAGTTTTACATGAAAGTAGTCTACAAAATAATATTAGAAGGGCACATGGTGAAATTTTATAAATTCTTAAAGGATCTGGCTTCCTGTTGAGGTAAATACTTGCCCATCCAAATTTTGAATTCTACTTTTCATTGTTTCTTTTCTATGTTAGAATTTTAGAGTTGGAAAAGGTCTTTAGAAATTACATAATGTAGGTTTTTTTTTTTAATTTACTTTGTGACCTTAAGCCAATTACATAAACCTTTCCAAGTTTAAGTTTTCTGAAGTATAAAATGAAGGACTCCTATATATAGGAGTTCTAAAGATTGAAATATTTAGAAATTTTTAGTCTTCAATAAGTGCTTAGATATAACAAAGAATGAATTATCTAACGTTTATCATAAACGTGTGACTAAATTTGGGCTATGATCTAATGTGTTTCGAATTTTGATCCAGTGTTTTCTCATTGTCTTGTAGTTGGTTCTTCTTTCTATATTAGTGACCTTTTCCCATTTTCATTTGCAGTTGCCATTTTGATCTAGGGGAAGGAAATTGCAAACTTTACTCATTCATTCCATGCTAATTACACATTAGTATGTCCCAGTCAATGTGGTAGCTGTAGGAAAACGGATGAATAAGGGATGGTTTCTGTTCTCAGGGAGTTTGGTGTCTAGAAGTGGAATATAGACCTTCTAGGAAAACATAAAAATTGAAGTGTGTAGAATTAATGTGGATGATGTGGAGGTTTTAAGCAGCCTGTCTTGCAAGGGGGACATCTGGGGTCAAAGGCTCTATAGAGAAGGTAAACAAAGGAAGGGTATGTAATCACCAGTGCGAGGAATTGAGGGATGTGAGAATGACTGGCTTAATATTGCTTGGGAGTTTTGTGTGGAAGGTGGTGTTACTGTGGAGCATTCTGGGGAGGAACTGAAGGTTTAGTTTATTTGCAGTGAAACCAGGATTCTGGAAAATGCAGTGGAATACACTTGAGATGAAAAGAGCCCAGGAAAGGAACTCACTGAATAGGAAGTACATAGAAATAATGTACAAGAAGGCGGTGTTGTTAGCATCCTTCCAGCTCTCTAGTGTAGATTCTAGGTCATTACTTTCTAGCTCTTATGCAAGAAGTCCTTTGAAATTTGCCATCAAACTATTATAATTGGTTATCCTTTCTGCTATTATTTGTTGACTCTTTCAGGGATAGTATAATGTATTAATAACTTGGGCAACTGGTCATTCTCCCATTATGGATTAGACAATGAGGTTGAGTCTCTCAACAGCGTAGCCTTAGGACTGGGTTAACTAACCCCACGTGAACCCTACGTGAATAAAAATTAAAGATTGTACTGGAAGTTGAAGAAATTGTAGTTTGGTGTAATAAGTATACTTTTAATTCTCTACATAATGTCTTTGTGTGTATGTGTGTAGGTTAAATGTATCTTTAGAATACAGTATGAAGAGGTCTTGTATATTCAAAGGCCTATTGAAGAAGACAGAAGAAAATTTTTCCAAGAATTGATTCTCAATCAGGCATCAATGGCTCCACCACGGAGGAAACACACTGGTAAAGTTCCCAAAGCCTTTAGGGAAATGGGAGAAGGGGAGGGGGAATGGAATTAAGAAATGCCCTTTCTGGGCGCCTGTGCGGCTCAGTTGGTTAAGCAACTGCCTTCAGCTCAGGTCATGATCTGGGAGTCCTGAGTTTGAATCCCACATCGGGTTCCCCCTGCTCTCCGGGGAGCCTGCTTCTACTCTCCCTCTGCCTGCCACTCCTCCACTCCTGCTGTGCTCTCTCTCTCTCTCTCATTCTGTCAAATAAATAAATAAAATCTTTTTTAAAAATGCCATTTCTTGTCACTTAAAAAAAAAAATTTCTTGTGGAAGTAAAGTCGATTTTTTAGATTCGCTCTTTTTAGATGGACACATTTTCTTTGGATGGAAATTTCTCTTTAGATGGAGAGGTAATTGTGTTTACCTGACTTGAGATTGTGAAGTACAGCCTCATAGTTACAGCTCTACTAACAAGCGACTGTTAATGAAGTCTTCTTACCATTTCAGTTCAGATGCTCTGGTAGATTTCACATTCTGAGGCTCAAAAAGTCTTCAATTCTGTTCTTTTTTAGTTAGTTTAAGGACAGAGGACTTGAACAATAATTTTGAGAACACTGGGTGGTGTGCTGATTACTTTGTGGGTCATGGTACGTGTGATGGGTCAAGAGATGATCAGAATGTTTGCCTTTTCTGGTTTATTTATTTTTCACATTTTTATTGAGTACCTATTCTGTTAGGTATCTTATGGTAGGCACTTGGAAACCTATCATGACTTTAAGTATTAGAATTTTCTTGGATTTGGCTTAGTAGCATAATATTTCAAATTTCAGCCCCTTGATTTAAGTGAGGAGTGCATTCTAAGTCGCTTAAGAGACTCTTTCTAGTCTTAAAGATGTATAAAAGATAAGGTCTTCTTTGTACTCTTTCAGCCTCTTCTTGAAAATAGCAATCCTGTTACAAGTTTTTAAGTGTCTTTGCCATCATTCTATCTTTATATTTCTCATGTGATTGTTGGAGGATATTAAATACATTCCTACCCCTTCCAAGTCCTTGCTTTTCTGAATTCTACTTCTGTTTTTTATTGATTATCTTATCCAACACGTCAATCATTTAATTGTTCTTTAGTGACTCATTTCCACATTATCTCAGAGTTCTAAAAAGGAGCATCTATCAAATGGCTGTAGTTGTGGGGTGTTTTCCCCCCTAGAAACCTTGGGAAATTAAATATGGAAGTTACACTTTCTGATTATTGGTTGTTTCCTCCCGTTAATCTAAATAAGTTTTTAAAAAATTTCATTATGAAAATGAATCATTTTATCTTGCATATTCCAGATACATTTTAGTCTCATGCATAGATTGAATTTTCTGTGTTAAAGATGAACATAATTCTTTTTCTTTTTGAGTTGCTTCTATTTACTTTAATTTTTCATCTTAGGGGCTATTTAGAAATCAGCCATAATCCTTAAAAGTTTAATCCTCAAATTCAGTGTGATACTGGGAAAGTCTTAAGGAATTAGGGAATAATGTATTTAGGAAAGTTAATACTTTACTTTTTGAGATTTTTTTGTTTGTTTGTTTTACGGTAGATAATGAATATTATAGATTTTATATATATCACTGTAGACTGGATGTTCTATCTTATTCATGTTTTTGGGATTCTTCTTCTAGTCCCTCTCCCTTTTTTTTTGAGGGAGAGAGAGGGTAGGGAGGGGCAGAGAGAGAGGGAGAGTCTTGAGCAGGTTCCACTGTGCAGCGCTGAGCCCCACACAGGGCTCAATCTCATGATCCTGAGATATGAGCTAAGCTGAAGTCAAGAGTCAGGTAAATGACTGAGCCATCCAGGTGCCCCCAGTTTGTAATTTTTTTTTTTTGCTCTCTGCACAGGTACATGGCATTCACTACCCCTACTATGTTGTACTAAGAATATGAATAGAAGACTTGTCTAAAATTAGAACTTTTGGGAGGGGGAAGGATCAGAGAATGGTTACTTGTCTATTTCACTTTCATGCACATAAGGCAACCCCATTTTGAGAAGAGGGTTTTTAAACAACATTGACTTTAAGCAAATCAGCATATAGTTCTTCACCTAAAGATATTTTTTTTATTTGAAATATTTCTAGTAAGTTTTATGTAAATCATATTTCAAAATCAAATTATTTAAAATCATATCATTTGCCATTTAAAGGAGTCCTACTATGAATTGTTTTATTAAATTTGTTCTCTAATGTCCTGTTACTTTCCATTCACATTTTTACTTACTGGGTTTACAGGTTGTTTATATGTACTTGGAATTCTTTATTGCTGTCCCGGATCTGTTGGAATCTTAACATTTTCGTCTATTTTCTTTAGGTCTTTGTGCTATGGAAGTGCTTCCCCTTGCACTACCTTCTCCACCTCGTCAGTTATCAGAATCAGAAAAGAACCGGATGGAGGACCAGGAGGAAAATACTTTAAGAGAGTTGCGGTTGTTTCTCAGGGATGTAACCAAGAGGCTGGCCACAGATAAACGCTTTAACATCTTCAGCAAACCGGTGGATATTGAAGAGGTCTTGTTTCAGTAGTGTGCAAACAGTGAAGTTGAACTGGCTAAAAGAAAAAAATGTTGACATCTTTTTTTGGAAGGAAAAAAAACAAAGGCATGGATGAATATTACCCCTAGCCTGTAAAATTTTAATCCATGTGATAACTGCTGATGTCATCAGCAAAAATCTGGTGACTTTTGGATGAAAATAGTGACCAATTTGTATGTCCTCTTAAAGAGAATTGATCTTTGTGATCTCTATCTCTTCAGTTTAAGAAGAGGATTAAAAGTTACTTTAGTGAAATGTCCATACTAGACTATTTTTATTCCAGGATAAATTTTGCTCTTAAAAAGTATATTGGTGTTAACTAACCAATACCAATTAATTTTGGCATTTTCCAAATTATGTATACCTTAGTGAAAGTGGTGGCAAAGAAACCTGAAATTTATCTTTCATATTTTGGAAATGCCTGTGACTAAAAGATGCTGTTTGAAGTTAAGTATATCCTATGTAACTAAAATTGTTTTTCCCTGCAAGGATTTTCTCTGCTCCCAGTGGAAAATTTCTCACTTTTTATGTGTATTGTTTTGTGTCCTTGTGGGAGCATGGTTTGTGATGATAAGAAAAGAAATTTTCCATTTGGAATCTACTATAATACTGTAGATGAAATTTTTTTTGTTTTGTTTTGTTTTTGTTTTTGTTTTTTTATCCTGGGATAATATAGTGTGTGGATGAACACAATGCAGTCTTTACTGACCTTCTTCTTATAGTTCAGACTCCATGTTTGAACAGCTTTGGTGTTGTTGGTTTTAAGTTTTTTCTTCCATTTTTTTTTTAATTTGAATTATGAAATGATTCATAGTTTAATGTTGTGTCCTTGTGAAACCTGTACTTTTGGACCTGAGCAGATTCCTTTGGAATCATTACGTCACGTATGACCAGAAAGAATAAGCTAGCATTATGGGTTTTTTCCCCTCTGAAAGTAGCTATTTTTCCATTTTTGGTTTTTGTCTGTTTTTTGGAGTAAAGGGACTGTCTGTAACTTTATTTGTATATTTTTATTTATCCACAATACATAGTTCTATCCATTGATTCTTTTAACAACCTCACAAGGTCATTATTATTCTTACATTGCAGCTCAGAAAACTGAGGCTCCTAGGCAAGCAACGTAGCCAAGACTGAAAGATTTTTTTGAAATTCAATGTCCACATTCCTTACCTTATATCACAGCTATACCTTAAATCTTTTTCTACTGAAAAGACAGGAATTGCCTAATTTGCTTTAGCAATTAATACATAACATTTTACATTTTTGGAACATTTTTTCCCCCTCTTAGTGTTACCAGATAATCTTAAAACTGTCAGCCTACTTTAAAGATTGAGACAATGAGAGAGGGAACACAAGCAGGGCGAATGGAAGAGAGAGGAGAAGGCCCCCCGCCAAGCTGGGAGCCCGACGCAGGGCTTGATCCCAAGATCCTGGGATCATGACCTGAGCTGAAGGCAGAAGCTTAATGACTGAGCAATGCAGGTGCCCCTCTGACACTTAATTGATAAGGGCTTGACCTCAAGTCAGCCTACTCTACTGGGAGTGAACCAGTTTTGCCCTTCCCCCAGAGAACTCTCTTTCATTCTAAACAGAAGAAATGATCAGATTTCAAATGCCATCTGTGGTAGAATAAAAGTTTTATTAAGGTTGGTAAGGCATTGGAAGGGGATAGAAAATGTTGATTAGATAAAACTTCTATTCAAGGGTTATGTTTTCTTATTTTCTGTTTTCTTTTTTTTACGTTCATTCTGCTACTGGTTCTTTGCTCTTAAAGCTGAAAACATAGAGGTCTCTCTGAAGCATGAAGGGAAAACAAAATTTTTTTTTTTTTTTTAACATTTTATTTATTTGAAAGAGAGAGAGCAGGGGTAGGAGGGTGAGGGAGGGGAAGGGTAAAGGGAGAGGGAGAAGCAGACTCTCCGCTGAGCAGGGAGCTGGAGTCAGGCTCATCCCAGGACCCCTAGATGATGACCTGATCCAAAGGCAGATGCTTAACCAACTGAGCCATCCAGGTGCCACACAAGATAATATTTAAATAACCTAAAAAATAAAAATTTATATTCAGATAATGAATTTGACATGTCTAAAAACTTTATGGAACTGCAAAGCAGACTTCAGAGAAAACAAAAGTTTAGAAAATAAACATTGAACTTAAAATTAGATATTGGAGCAAAAATTTTATAATCTTAGTAATGTAAATTTTTAGAAAATGTGTAATAGAGAGTGAGAGAGAAAGTGACATGAGTGGAGGGGCGGGGCAGAGGGAGAGGGAGAAGCAGATGCTTAACCAATTGAGCCACACAGGCTGCCCCGATAATATAAGTTTTTATAGTGCTTTGCAGTTAATAAACAGTTTCCGTATGTACACAAGGCATGCCAAATGCCAGAACCAGGAATCTAACTAATATCTTCTGAGCTCTTATTTGTTCAGTATAGCTTCACTGCCTCCCCTATAAGGACATTTTCAGCTTCTAGAAATTAAAAAATTATCACATGCCCACACAGTTACCTAAAAATTTTAAAAAATGTATAAAATATGTATATGTTTGTGTGTGTGTATTTACAGTGGAGAAAAAGTAACCTTTATTTTCATAGAACAGAAATTATCCTAGCTCCAGAATTTGGTCCTGGATTAATTAGATGTTTCTAAGACTGCTTTTGTATCAAACCTGATTATTTGATTTGAGATTTGCATTGGGGGAGGCAATAGGTAGATAGGTTGGTAGAGCTTTCTTAGTGGCCAAATGTTACAAAACATTGGGCAAATCCTGACTTACTACCTCCTATTTTGAGTTATCTCCCAGAAAGTTGGCACATAGAGCACATTTGCTTGCGAATTCATTTATCATTAGGGAAGTCCAAGCAAATTTTTACTAGTCATTGAAGGCAATACTTATTTTTGTTGTATAATTTACTCAGAATGTTTGTAATGACTCCAAAGGAGCAGAAAACACTTTCCATGAAATGATTCACTCTGGAAAATGAGAAAGAAAAAATTTTTTTGTTTTAAGATATTAAAGAGATTTACCAGAGGACTTCCTTAGTAATATGAAAAATCTGTGTTTCTTAATTTCCTTCAAAAAATTTCTTAAAGTAATATTTATTGATACTTACTGGGTGCTTTTACGAATACATTTTCTTCTCAGGTAGATCCAAAGGATCGGGGTCGGGGGCGGGGAAAGCTGACAAAATTGGCTTTTATATTTCAAAATGAGAAACATTTCAGTGTTGATTTAGATATGACTTGAAACCGAAGCTTTCATGGAAAGTTGACTTCAAAGTAGTAACTTTAGTAGTATAAATGTTCTATAACTTTATCCTTATTTGTAATTTTTAAGATATTTAGACTTAATTTTTAAATAACCACATGGTTTTGTGTTTTTCTGAGTAGGTCATATGAAATAGAAGTAATTTTCATTAAAATACCTTCTTTGTTTTAGGTTTCAGATTATCTTGAAGTAATCAAGGAACCAATGGATTTATCAACAGTAATAACTAAAATTGATAAGCATAATTACCTGACTGCTAAGGATTTTCTGAAAGATATTGACCTCATCTGTAGCAATGCTCTAGAGTACAATCCAGATAAGGACCCAGGAGGTAAGGAGGCTCTGGGCAAGATTCACTTTGGTGACCAATAAGAAGTTGATTGAAAGTGTAAATACTAAAGCATGCCCATGTTTAGGTAGATAAATTAGTTGTAAGGACATATTATTGTATTTAGAAACTTCTTTATGAGGAAATCATACTTAATTGTAATTATTATTTTATTAAATAATGGGTTTAAATTAGGATTTTATATTTTAGGTATTCTGTTCAGTGTTTAGTTTTTACTTTTGGAATTAGATTCTTATTTTGTTCAGGTAGGGTGGAAAACTGAGTAATTGAGAATTGAATGTGAAATTTATTTGTTTAGTAAACACCAGTGCTGATAAACACTGGGAATTCCAAATTGATGGGGAACTCATTATAGGATAAGTTTATATAGTAAAAGACCCCTTTAGGTAGACAGCGTGTATTCTGTCGATTGTGGGTATTTTTAATGTTACTTTATTGTTTTGTCCCTAATCCCACCCTGTACTCAAATCTCTAGTCCCAGCTCTGTGAGTACCCTCCAGGAAGGACCTCTAGGAACATATCTGTAGTTAAAACAAGATGAATTGACTGATTCATTGTAACACGAAAGAATATATATCATATGGAACTATGTGGGATTTGAGCTTGTGCTAAGGATTTTGGAGAGGATTTAAGAAAGTCAGGCATTTTAGTAGATTGGATGCTCTTACAAAGTGGGGGTAACTTTGTGATTAGGTATTTTAAGAACCTGAAAGGCAAGAAGAATGGAGCAAGGCTAAAACTGGGATGGGGAAAGAAGAAACAGTCATTCGTATTATCCAAGAAGGGTTATATTTGGTTATTTTTGTAGCTAGGACAATGTTCATGCTTTTGTCTATGTTTAGATATGATTATGGAGTGCTCTTAATTTTATCTTGATTCATCATGATCACCAAGTGGCCTTATCTGATGTTGTGTTCTTAAAATTGTATATGTTTAATATGAGTACACCAAGGCCATTTTAGTGTCCCTATCTGCAAAATAGGGATAATTGAAGTATTCTTCTCATTGGGGTGGTTGTATGGGTTAAATGAGAAAATGTATTAGGTTAAATCTTATGGAACTACCGTTTTCATATGGTTCAACCTAAGTATATTAAGCCCTTAGCATAATGCCTGAGACTTGTTAAGTGTTCCATAGAGGTTAGTAGTTCATATTTTTATTTTTGTTATCATCATTAGTTTATTTAAATTGTGCCTTGATTTTTCATAAAGTCGTTGATTAGCGGGTACCTGTTTATTAAATTCCCTGGACCACATTTAGGAAAAAATCTAGGGACTGATAGTGAAAAATAAATTTGAATGGTTAGAGAAAGCCAGTGGAGGTCACTCCAAATTTGCTTAATTATAACCACATTGGGTTAATCATAAAGGTTAATCTGATCAATTCAGATTTTTCACCCTATGTTCCTTAATTATAAACACATTGAAATAATACTACTTTTGAGGAAGAAACCATGGTTTTTGGTGCATAATAAGCTTTTCCTATCTGATGCAGTTGTATAATCAAAGAATAAGGCTCTATCTCACAGAGCTGACATGGTGCACTTATAACTTCTTTCTTCACTGTTTTAGATGCAAAGAGTGTGATATAATTCAAAAGCACGATTTTGGCTCTTAGATTATTTCGTATCTTTAAGTTAAGAGGCTTATTTTTTTCTTAGCAGCAGAACCACTTGTTATGTATTAGGAAAACAACCTCAGGGTCTGTTGTGTAGCAAGTAGAAATTACATGAGTGTTGTATTACTTTTACAAGCTCCCATGAGTATTTGGAAGCTTACAGTGTTCTGTTTTGCAGAGCTCTTGGCCATTTGGGAAAAAAACTAGCATATACATAGAAGACAAAAGCCAGTATTTTGGAAGCTATCCATGTTGCCTAAGTGTTTACCCAGATTCTCTCCCTTGAGGATGATGTGGACAGAAATTAAATATGTTAGCCAGAAGGATTTTAACTTATAGTTCTAAATGTAACTAGTATCTCAGATATTTGACCCTAATTATTATCTTATGGGACTGTATATGTTAAGCCATTCCCCATTCTTTGTCTTGTAGACAATACATTCTCTAGCCCCCAGTCTCATTCACAAACAGACCATTGAGCTCATTTTGGTGAAAGTTCAGACTTAGTCTTGTAGTCTTCTCAGAATCTTCTGTTTTGTACCAGTTTGCTTAGGAAAAAAGCTCACAGCTTTACCCTAGCTTTTGGAGCCCTCTGTGGGCTGTGCTTCAGCCAAACCCATTAATATTTTCTATTAGTGTTTGTGAGTACCATGTACTAGTTACTGAACCGGGTGCTTAGAATACAAAGATGATTGTGATAGTCCTTGTCTCTTAACGGTAGAGATATGCAGATGTAATACATGTTGAATAATTGCTCTGTGGCAGACATTATGCTATGTGTTATGGTATTAGTTTGAGAGAGTTTTCATAACAAAGTGCTATAGACTTAAAGAGGCTTAAAGAACAGAAATTAATTTTCTTACAGTTCTGGAGGCTCCAAGTCCTAAATGAAAGTGTCAGCAGGTTTGGTTTTTCTTGAGACTTCTCCTTGGCTTGCAGATGGCTACCTTCTTGCTGTGCCCTCATGTGGTCATTTCTCTGTGTGCACAAACCCTTGGTGTCTCTATCCAAATTTCCTCTTCTCACATAAGGACACAGATTGGATTAGGGCCTATTCATGCAACCTTATTTTACCTTAATTACCTCTTTAAAGGCTCTACTTATTTTTATTTATTTTTTTAAAAGATTTATTTATTTATTAGAGAGAGTGCAAGAGTAAGAATGAATGGGAGAGGAACAGAGGGAGAGGGAGAGAAATCCTCAAGCAGAACCCCTCCCCACCCCACCTCGAGCACGGAGCCCATCATGGTGCTCAATCCCAGAACCCTGAGAACGTTACCTGAGCCAAAATCAAGAGTCGGATGCTTAACCAACTGAGCCACCCAGGTGCCCCTGTAATTATAATAGGTTATTAAGGTATAGAGATAGCATAGAAGTGGCAATTAAAAATTTTGTCTTGAAGTGACCACAGATGATTATAATGCAGTTTTATAAGGTCTCTGTTAGAAATACGTACACAGTATGAATAGAGCACAGAGGAGAAGACACTACCCAGAAATGACTAAGGTTAGGAAGGGCATTCATTCCAGGCCGAGAGAAGTAGTGTACAAGATTCTAAAAAAAAAAATGAATGTGGCTGGAGAATAGGGTGGGACAGTGTGGAATCGGGTGGAAGAGTGAATGGAAATTAATTGATTCCCCTTCTCACCAAGTCTCCATTTACTGAGCACCCATGTGTGAGATACTCTCTTACGGATAAGTTGTGGTCAGTGCTGGAAATGTACAGCTCTGGCCTGGAAGATGCCTAAAGCCTATGTAGTAGGCTTAGTGAGATTGAACACAGAGGGCTTAGTGACGGATTGATTAGATGTGACTGACAGAAATCGAGAATGATTTCTGAGTGTTTGGTCTGAGTGGTTAAGGACTATAAGGAGGAAACCAGTGGAGGAACAGGTTGATAGGCATTATGCTATATTTAATTTCGGACATGTTAGTATGAGTTAACTTTTGGTGCACTCAGATAAAACAGATATTGCAGAGTAGTAGTTGTGTATACAGTTCTGGAGCTTGGGAGACATTTGGGCAAAAAACTTGGTTGGAGTTATCAGCGTGTAGGAGTGAATGAGATCATAGAGGTGGTATACGGGATGAGAAGAAAGAGAAGCCTAGGAGGAATCCTCTCCTAGGAAATTTAGGTCCCATTTCTCAGTTTAGGTCGAGTCTTACTGTTGGAACTTATGGTACCTTTGTTAAATGGTACCTCTTGGGAGAGTGTACAGCTTTTTCTTTGTAAACCGGTTTTATAGGTGTAAGTTACATAGAGTACATTGTTTTTAAAACTACATGTATCTTTTAAAATCCACTTACCCTTCAAGGAATACTAAAAGCTACATTCGTGAAAGTGTTTTTTTTTTTTTTTTTTTTTTTTTTTTAAATGTCCTTCCAGTTATAAGTCATCCCTTCATCTTGGAATCATAGCACTCTGTAACTTTTCTGAGACAGTTTTTACCTACCTCTCCACCACCTGCTCCCTTGGCCCGAGGTGGTTACTTGTTCACATATCCTTATACCTTGTGTTCAACTCTAAGCTGATTGGGAACAGGATCTGTGCAGGTGTATGTATGGAGCATGTTTTTAGTAAATGTGGCCAGTGAGTAAATTTCATCAGTTGTTCTCTTGTTAGGTACTAACTGAAGGAGTTTCAAATTACATAGAAATTATAAAGTGGAGACATGATAACATAATGGAGATATGAGCCAGTAAATACACGAAATATCTTTTTTATGAAATAATTTGAGATGAAAAATTATCCCATAAAAATTAGTTTTGCTTAAAATGTTAATCTTTCTTTAACCCACTGAGCCACCCAGGCATCCCAAAATGTTAATCTTTCTTAATAATTTTATAGGAAAAGGACAGCTAATGTACTTCTGTTTGCCAAAATACAAAAGATACACTGACGCATTGATAATAGTTACTACATTCATAAAAGCAGTGATTCTTTTTAAATTTAATTTAATTTTATTTAAATTCAGTTAATTAACATATGGTGTATTATTAGTTTCAGAGGTAGAGGTCAGTGATTCATCAGTTGTATGTAACACCCAGTGCTCATTGTATGCTGATCACAGTTACCCTAGCCCCCCACCCGCCTCCCCTTCAACAGCCCTCAGTGTGTTCCTATAGTTAAGAGTTTCTTATGGTTTGTCTCCTTCTCTGATTTCATCTTATTTTATTTTTCCCTCCCTTCCCCTCTATGCTCCTCTATTTTGTTTCTTAAAGTTCACATGTGAGTGAAGTCATATGATAATTGTCTTTCTCTGATCGACTTACTTTGCACTATACTTACTAGCATTATACCCTCTATATTAGGATTATACCCTCTAGTTCTATGCATGATGGAATGGTAAGCTTGCTTGCTTGCTTGCTTGCTTTTTTGATGACTGAGTAATATTCTGTTTCACACACACACACACACACACACACACACCCCTCACATCTTTATCCATTTATCTATTGATGGACATCTGGGCTCTCTCCACAGTTTGGCTATTGTGGACATTGCTGCGACAAGCATTGGGGGGGGGCAGGTGCCCCTTCAAATCACTGTGTTTGTAGCCTTTGGATAAATAGTAGTACAGTTCCCGGGTCATAGAGTAATTCTGTTTTTAACTTTTTAAGGAACCTCCATATTGTTTTCCACAGTGCCTGTACCAGCTTGCATTCCCACCAACAATGTAAGAAGGTTTCCCTTTCTCTGCATCCTTGCCAACATCTCTTGTTTCCTGACTTGTGATTTTAGCTATTCTGACTCGTGTGAGGTGGTATCTCATTGAGGTTTTTGGTTTTTTTTTTTTTTTTTAAGATTTTATTTATTTATTTGACAGAGATCACAAGTAGGGAGAGAGGCAGGCAGAGAGAGAGGGGGAAGCAGGCTCCCCGCTGAGCAGAGAGCCTGATGCAGGGCTCAATCCCAGGACCCTGGGATCATGACCTGACCCGAAGGCAGAAGCTTTAACCCACTGAGCCACCCAGGTGCCCCCTCATTGAGGTTTTGATTTGTATTTCCCTGATGCTGAGTGATGTTGAGCATTTTTTCATGTGTCTCTTGGCCATTTGTATGTCTTCTTTGGAAAAATGGCTGTTCATGTCTTCTGCCCATTTCTTGACAGGATTATTTGGTTTTGGGGTGTTGAGGAAAGTAGTAATTCAATTAATTTTATAGATACTCATCAGTTTGCCCCAAAAATGTAGGTGATCCTACCTTTATTTTATAGATATAAGGGCGTTGAGGCTCAGAGGTTACGTACTTAGTGTGCATATCCACAAATCTTATATGGAACAACTGAATGGGTTGAGTTCTGTCCTCAGAGCCAGTGTGTGTGGTTTTTCGTTGTGCTTTTATTACTTTCATATTATGTGGATTTTGAGATTCTTAAGATCATAAATATGAGACAAAAGAAGTAGTAAATACATAACTTACATTTTATTTTTTTTTATTTTTTTTTTAAAGATTTTATTTATTAATTTGACAGAGAGAAATCACAAGTAGACGGAGAGGCAGCTAGAGAGAGAGAGAGGGGGAAGCAGGCTCCCTGCTGTGCAGAGAGCCCGATGTGGGACTCGATCCCAGGACCCTGAGATCATGACCTGAGCCGAAGGCAGCAGCTCAACCCACTGAGCCACCCAGGCGCCCCCATAACTTACATTTTAAAACAAGGATTTTAAGTCTGATGTCCATGAGAGTCTATAGAACAGCATCCGAAATTGTATACATGTATAATTTTTCATTTTCATCACATGCTTATAAGGTTCTAAGATTACCCCCTCCCACCTTTCAAAAAAGATGAAGTTTGAAAACATGACATCTGTTCTGGTTTTAATGTTCTATAAGCTTATGATTCTTTGCTGTGTATAAACATAGACACAATTCTAAGCTAAGAATGATTAAAAATAATTACAATGATAGTCACATGAAAAATACTATTTCCTCATAAATGCAGATGCTCTTCAGAATAAATTCCTTATCCTTCAGACCAGCGGGAAATTTTTATGGTTCTTTTTTTCATTCATGCGTTCATTCATTCATTCATTCATTTCCCATTTAAGTGTGGATGGAATATGGGTGGGAGGCATACATTTAAAAAGAAAGACCACTGAGTTATTTTAGATTGATAATGTGTCAGATACATGGCTTTATATTTTCACTTCTCTCTTTCTTAGCTTTTTCAAGCTGGGGTAGAAAGCCAGTGGCAGAAAATTGTGGTATCACATGCACCACAAACATTGTATTATCAGCTTGAAAGTATAATACTTCTAAGGATGTTTAATTTAGGTTTTTATTGTGTAGTATCTAAAATTTGGAGCAACTAAAACTTCTAACAGTAGAGTAATAGTTTTGAAAAATTAAGTTACATCCTAGTTTGGATTTTTACATATCGTTATGGTTTGGTTCTCAATATTTGAAGTTACCAGGAAACTTCTGATTTTGTCTATGATGGGGTAAAAGAAACTGAATTTTCCCTCCTACCTGAAACAGTGAAAGAAACTGAATAAAATGTGTGAAAAAACAATTTTGAAGTCATTAGATATCAGGAAATGAAGGATAGTGTTCCCCAAAAGATGAGAAACAAATAAGTTAAGCACTGTAGTTGCTTGGAGAATTTCCAGACTGTGGTACAGGAAGGAAGAAAGAGCCCAGGCAGGACTTGGAAGTCTACCTGAATTACAGAGACAGAGCTGGGAATGTAAGGAGGTCAAAGCAGGTGGAGTTCTCAGGGCAGAAAGAAAGCTGCACAGAGAGCACTCTGGATATCTGCAGAAGATCCTCTTCCTGTCTTGAGCTGAACACTGGTGTATACTTGGGAGGAAACTGTCTGAGACCAGAGAAAAGAAATACTCCTTAAATTCGAGGAGGGCTGGTAGTAGTGCAGCAAATAGTTAGAGCTAATAAACCAACAAGGAGATAAAATGGGATCAAATATAAGTACACATCCAAAAGAAGTAAGAGAAAGGAGGAGAAGGGAACAAAGAGCAAATGGAACAAGTGGAAAATAAATAACAACCTTACAAATAATCACATCAGTTACAGTGAAAGTAAATGGTCTATTTTGGCATAGTCTCAGAAGCTTAATTTTGCTCTTGTTTGCCTTCCCTGAGGAGACTTACCTAGAAAAATGTTGCTAAGGCTAATGTCTGGGAAATTACTGTCTGTGTTCTCTTCTAGGAATTTTATGGTTTCAGTTCTCACACTTAAGTCTTTAATGCATTTTGAGTTTGTTTTTGTGTATGATGTAACAAAGTGGTCCAGTTTCATTTTTATACATGTGGCTGTCCAGTTTTCCCAACACCATTTGTTGAAGAGACTGTCTTTTCCCCATGTATCTTCTTGTCCTTACTGTCATAGATGAATTGCCCATGTAAGCGTGGGTTTATTTCTGGGTTTTCTATTCTGTTGATCCCTGTGTCTTGTTTTTGTACAGGACTACACTGTTTCTATTCTTACAGCTTTGTAGTACATCTTGAAATCTGAAATTGTGTACCTCCAGTTTTGTTTTCCTTTCTCAGATTGCTTTGGCTACTTGTGGTTTTTTGTGGTTCAGTGTGCATTTTGGTATTCTTTGTTCTAGTTTTGTGAAAAATGTTGTTGGCATTTTGATAGGAATTGCATTGAATCTGCAGATTGCAATATTAATTTGTCCAATCCATGAACATGTAGTATTTTTCCATCTATTTGTATCACTTTCAGTTTCTTTATTCAGTGTTTTGTAGTTTCCAGAGAGAGTACAGGTCTTTTACTTCTTCGGTTAAGTTTATTCCAATATGTTTTATTCTCTTTGGTGTGATCAAATGTATACTTTAAATATGTGGAGTTTACTATCTCTAATATATCCTTTTTGTTTTTAAGACTTAGGGAAGAAGAGAATGTTAAATAATAAATTCAGATTATACAGTTGTGGTTTTTTGGTCATAGATTCTTGAGACCTATATTCATTTACCTTCATATTTTTATGCTATTTCCTTTGGATATTTGTTTTTACACATATCAAAATAAACTCTTTAATTTCTGACATTTTTCCTCCTTCCCTCTCAATTTTTTCTCTAATTTTTTTATATCTTTATAAGTATTACTTCCATTTTCCCATTTTTTATGCAAGAAGCTAGAGAGTTATCCTTGATCCATACCTCACTCTGCACTTCATCAAGTTGCATTATTGAGAACATATTTCAAGTCTGTAATCTTTTTTTCACCACCCCCAGTCTTACTCCACCCTCATTCAGTTTGCTCTCCTCTCTCACTTAAAAAAAAAAAAAAAAAAAAAAAAAGAGCCTTCTGATTATGTTCCCTGTTTTTATTCTTGACCCCTTCAGTACAATTCCCAGGTAATGGCTAGAGATGATCTTCTTTTTTTAAAAAGGTTTTATTTATTTATTTATTTATTTGAGAGAGAAAGAATGAGCACGTGCACGCCCCTGAGCAGGGGTGATCAGAGGGAGAGGGACAAGCAGACTCGGTGCTGATGTGGGGCTTGATCCCATGACCCTGAGATTATGACCTGAGCCAAAGTCAAGACATGGTTGATTAACTGACTGAGCTTCCCAGGTGCCCCTAGAGATGAGCTTTTGAAGATCTTCATTTAAATCATGTTGCTTCCCTGTTCTGATCTTTTTAGTGACTTTTCATTGCTCTTAGATAAAGTCTGAGTCCTTTAAATAGTCAGATTCCCATTTGTCTCTTGTACTTTTTAAAAATTTTTAAAAATATTTTACTTATTTATTTGACACACAGAGAGAGAGAGAGAGAGAGAGAGAGAGCCAGTAAGAGAGGGAACGCAAGCAGGAGGGAGTGGAAGAGGGAGAAACAGGCTTCCTGCTGAGCAGGGAGCCCAATGTAGGGCTTGATCCCAGGGCCCTGGGATCATGACCTGGGCCGAAGGCAGACACTTTAACAGCTGAGCCACCCAGGTGCCCCTCTTTTTTATTTTTATTTAATTAAGGTTTTATTTATTTATTTGAGAGAGGGAGGGAAAGACAGAGCAAGCACAAGGGGGATGAGGGGCAGAGGGAGAAGCAGACTCCCTGCTGAACAGACACTTAACCAGACACTTAACCAATTGAGCCAACCAGGTACCCTGTTTATTTGTATTCTAACCACAGAGGCTGCCTTTTAGTTTTTTGAAATCTCTAAGATCTTTTTACTCCAGAACTTTCTCCCATGGTATTTTCTGAACCTACGCTGATTTACCCCCCACTCTTCAGGTGGCTTCCAGTGCGTGCTTTCAGTCTCAGTTTAAATTCCATTTCTTCAGAGAGGCCTTTGCTTACTTGTCCAATTCAAATTTACCCCCACACCAAATACCATGTGGGTTTTCCTCATAGCTATTACTCAAGATTTGGGGGGATGTGGGAAGGGTGAGGGAAATGTTTATATGTGTGTATGAGGGATTATTTGATTAACATCTCTGTCCTATACTAATATGAAAATTTTCTTCGAAGTGGGGACTTCTCTTGCTCATTACCATGTAGCGTTACCTGGCTCAGGTTCTGGTACAGTTGCCATTATTTATTGAATGAATGTTTAGAGAAATGTGTTGCAAGGAAATATACCAGTGTTGCCTTTTGAGTGTTACGTATTTTTGTAAGATTTCCACCATGAACTGTTATGGCTTTCTCATAAGAGCAGTTACAAAAAAATGTCCATCTATACTTTTTGCCTTTACTAGGGTTGAAAAGCAGATGTTATTTTGAGACTTGGGGTTTTAGTTCTTGACACTTTGTAAAATAAGTGACCTTGATATATTTACTTGATTTTTATTTTTTTATTTTTATTTCTAAAAAATATTTTATTTATTTATTTTAGAGGAGTCGGGGTGGGGGGAGCAGAGGGAGGGGGACAAGCAGACTCCTGGCTGAGTGCGAGCCCGACACTATATGAAATTGAGAGTTGGATGCTTACCCAATTGAGCCACCCAGGCACCCCTTTCCTTTTGGTATTTCAGAGCTGCATAGCTCTCAGAAGTCCTTTTTATGTTGTACTGTTCATGAATAGGGGCTTCTGGATTACTGTAAACCAGAGACTCCGTGCAAGTGTCAGCTGTAGTTTACCTAGCCAGGTAGACGGGTGTATTTCCCTTCTTGATTTACCTGTGATTTTTTTTTTTTAAGATTTTTATTTTAATTTGACAGAGATCACAAGTAGGCAGAGAGGCAGGCAGAGAGAGAGGAGGAAGCAGGCTCCCCGCTGAGCAGAGAGCCTGACACGGGGCTCAATCCCAGGACTCTGGGATTATGACCTGAGCCGAAGGCAGAGGCTTTAACCCACTGAGCCACCCGCCCCTTATCTGTGATTTTTACACTGTCTAGCAGTCTTCAGCTTAGAGTGTCTTGCTGTATTTTTTTGTTTCTGTTAGGTTTTTTAATAGGTCACTGTTACTTAGGGTGTATTATCTTCAGGGTATATTATTTTCTTCACAGTTTTGACCAGTTTTAACTTACGGAGAAAATTATATAAGATTCTCTGATCCTCAGTATTTATCTGTGACAACTCTGATGCTGGACATATGGTTAATGTCCTCTGAATCTCTTAACATTTTTTTATTGAACATCATACATTTTTGTTTTTTAAAAATACAAAATAAAGCTTTGTATCTTTGAGATAATGAGTTGTTAAATAGGCCTTGTACAATTGACCCTGAAGGACACAGGTTTGAATTACATAGGTCCACTTACACATGGATTTTTTTTATTTCTGGTAAATTCAGTACAGTACTATAAATATATTTTCTCTTATTTTTTTTTTAACATTTTCGTTTCTCTAGCTGTATTGTATGAATATAGTATATGATACATTTAATATACAAAATTTGTGTTAATAGATTATTTATGTTACCTGTAAGATTTCTGGTCAACATTAGGCTATTACTAGGCTATTACTATTTTGGGGGGAGTCAAAGTTATAGGTTTTTGACTATGTGAGGATTTGGCACCTCTGACCCTCTGTTGTGCAAGGGTCACCTGTACTTTGAAGTTCTAAAAAATACAGTTTTCAGAGAATTATCAAGGTGACTAAGTGGTGTATTATATTCATATTTTACTCATCATTTAAATGAGCTTGTTTCTCACCTTGAAATGCTTTTTATAGTTTTATTTAAATGTTTGTATTCTTTGCTTTCTCTTTTTAAGATGCCCTTTGTTTATGTTATTTCAAGTATACCAACTTTTTTAACAGATAAAATAATTAGGCACAGGGCTTGTACCCTGAAGGACACTGCACATGCCATCATTGCAGCAGAATTGGATCCAGAATTTAATAAACTCTGTGAAGAAATTAAGGAAGCAAGAATAAAAAGAGGTGAGTTATGGAAATGAGCTTGCTCCTGAAGACCAAGAAATCACTGAGTGTTACCAAATGATGTTTCTTTAGTGTTGCTGGTATTATGAAAATAATCTCCTTTGAGGCATAGACTTTATATATTCCTGATACTAATGTGCCATGCAAATTCTCAAATGTATTTTAAAATTTTACTTTCTGTGACAGTTTTAGGAAGTACAGCAGTGCAAATTACAGAAAGTTCTTTTCAGTGAAATTTTTTTTTGTAGGAGTAGATCTGTTAATTTTTGATTCTTATTCTTAAAGGATTTATAGGCTTTCATATCTGTAGAGGGTTTACTTTTTAAAAGTTTTTAGGAATACAGTTTGTGTTTTCCCTGTTGGCATTTATGTGTAGTTTTATTAATGTAAAATTAACAGAATTAGCAAATATGGTTTGTTCATTCAGTGTATAAGCCTGTCCTTGAGGAACTCACTTAGTAGGAGACAGAATTATAAAACAAATCAAGTACTGTTGAGATGTATTAATTGGTCGAACATGTTTATAGCACAGAGGAAAGACCTCTTTTTAGGGATCCCAGCATTTTGTCTAGAGTTTGGGGAATGAATAAAGGAGTGTTGTTACTAGTGGAGCAGAAGAAGGGAGGCAGTGACAGAGGAGTAGGAGGTATTTGTAAGCACAGCAGATAATAGCATGTGTAAAGGCACAGAGATATGAAATAACATGGTATATTTGAAGAACTACAAACTGGTATTGATGAAGCTTGATGGAATGGTGGAAAATAAAGGCGAGCAGAGTCAAGAACACTGAAATTAAGAAGCTTTTTTCCTACTTTGTTAGGCCTTCCCTGGTTACCTAATCTAATATAGGCACTGGCCACTATAGCACATGGCATTTTGTCTTTTTTTTGTGTCTCTCTTTCTTATTTGGAATATAAGTATTATGAATGGCTTATTTGTAGCTCTACTGCAGTCCCTTGAACTATCCTATAAATATTTGAATGAATCGATGCCAATGCTGAGGAGCTTAAGACTTTATTCTGTAGGTAGGTGTTTTTCAAAGTGTGTGTGTGCCTAATACCCACATCAGCTTATTAGACTTAGTGAATTAGATTCTCTGAGAGTAATAAGGCTGAGAAATCTGTACTTTAATGAACTATTCAAGTGGTTTTTTTGTACACTAAAGTTTGAGAACCATTGCCATACTCAGTATGAGTCACTGAAATATTTTAAACTGTGAAATGAATTGGTAAATTACTTTGGCAGCAGGAAATAGCAAGGTCTCAGTATGTCAGGATAGGAGGATGAGAGACTAGTCAAGAAACTGTTGGAGCCAGTTTGGAAAACAGTTTGGCAGTTTCTAAAAAATTAAGTATAACATTTACTATACGACCCATGATTCTACTCCTGGAAACAGCCCAAGAGAAATGAAAACATATGCACTTACAAAGACTATTCACAGCAACTAAAAACTGGAAACAATGCAAGTGTTCATCTTCTGGTGAATGGGTAAGCAAAATGGTATATCATAAAATGGCATACTGCTCAGCCATAAAAAGGAACAAATTATTGACACATGGTACAACATAGATGAACCTCAGGAACATTACCTGAAGTGAAAGAATTCAGTCACAAAAGACAAATCTGTGGAGACGAAATGTAGATTAGTGATAGCCTGGGGTAGTTACCTAAAATTGGATTTCTCTGGTGATTGCATAGCTCTGTAACTTTACTAAAAATCACTTAATTGTATGCTTAAAATGAGTGATTTTTTTTGTCGTGTAAGTTGTACCTCGTTAAAGCTTTTGGGGGAAAAAAGATGTTGGAGTTGTGCAGAGTTTTAATTATTACGAAGAGGGAATGGTATAAATGTAAATTGGGGCAGGGGAGGAGGCTATTGTGAAGGGAAGAAGAGTCAAAATTGGCTACTCATATGACTGATTTAATACTTAGTAGATGCTAATACTATCAGTAGAGGTAGGGAATATCTTTATAGAGATAGGGATGAACGGGTTTTTTGTTGAGGAAAGATAAACTAGTTAGCTTTAATTTGACCCATCTTATGATACCCAATTGGAGATACCAAATAGGCAGTTGGGTATAGGGATCAGAAGCTCAAGAGGTGCTTGGGCTAAACATGTGGATTTAGGAATTATTATGTAATGATGATAGAAGCCGAAGGCATGAGTGATACTTTTTGGTAGAAGGTATAGATCAGAGTGAGAAGAAAAGGGATTCCAGAGACAACCCCGAGAAAGATCAATATTTAATGACCACACAGAAGAAACAAGTCTAGTGAAGGAAATTGAGATGGAGTGGTTACTCTTAGGAAGATCAGTGTAGGAAAACCAAACTTCCTGCAGTGTGGTTTGACAGGCACCTAATACCAGATGAAAACAGTTCAAGTGAATGAGGTTTAAAGACCCAACAAACACTTATACATTCTAAGATGGCAGAAATAGTAACTTAGAAAAAATCTTATCATTGTCTTACAGTCATAAGACTGTGTGGCTTTGCAAATTAAGCCGAGTAAACATAGGGTTCTTTTGGGGATTAAGTGTTCCGCATGGCCTGCTGGGTTATTTCTTTTTGATTTTATATCTAATTTCTTTCTCATCTTTAAACAAAAGATACTGTTTTCATCTGAATTACAAACTGTCCAGGTGTAATTAATGACTAAAACTTAGTTCTTTATTTCAGACTTTTTTTTAAACCATGTTGGTTTATGTAGCTGGGAATATTTAAATAGGTGTTGCTTATCTTTTGCCCGCAGGCTTATCGGTAACAGCAGAACAAATAAATCCTCATGGCACTGGAGCTCGGAAGACTGAAACTAGAGTTGAAGAGGCATTTCGGCACAAACAAAGAAATCCATTGGATGTCTGGCACAACTCTGCAAATAAATGTGCATGTGAGTGTTTGAGACCATGTTATCCAGTAGTGGGAAGAGCTGAGAAGGATGCAGATTTTTTAGGAGTTGGGGACACAGACTAGGTGCTGCTGTGTTCTCACAGGTCTTCTCATCTTTTCTCTATCCAAAGGTGAAGAACTTGTGTGGTGGGATAGAAGTATACTTCTCTAACTGTAGAGAAAGAGGGCCTAATTCAGGAGATATTTCTTTTTCTTTCTTTTTTTTTTTTTAAGGTTTTATTTATTTATTTGACCAAGAGAGACAGAGAGGGAACACAAGCAGGGGTTGTGGGACAGGGAGAAGCAGACTTCCCACTGAGCAGAGAGCCCGAGGTGGGGCTTGATCCCAGGACCCTGGGATCATGACCTGAGCCAAAGGTAGATGCTTAACAACTGAGCTACCCAGATACTCCTCTGTACATCTTTTTAATAAATAAATAAATAAATAAATAAATAATTTGTACAGCCTTTTAAATCTAGTTTTGTTTAAGTGAGATGTATTTAGAAAGGGAAAATTCATTGTTCTAGGTTTTTATCACTTGTGCTCATTCATGCTGATTTATAAGATTTCTGAAAGACAAATGTTAACGAACACAGCACTTTCCTAATATAGTCCATATGTTTGCTGAAGATAGCCACCCTTGGAAGATATATGCTGTTCTGGTATAAAGGTGGTCATACTGTTGAAACTCTCAGTAAAGCTGGCTATAATATGTTCTTTCACCAATAGCATTGCATTTGAATGAATGAATCAGATTCTTTTTTTTTTTTTTTTTTTTTTTCAGCTCTTTTCTCTGTGGTATTTGGCATTCATATGTGAGAAAATTTGAAGGACTTAGTAGTACATTTGGTTCCATGAAATTGATTAAAGCTCTTTGGTGTAGTGTCTTGGATCATGATCATGACCTGGATTATGTAATGTAGCACTCGAATTTTAACCTTGAAATCCTGTATATTCTCTGCACCTGATACAAATATTTACTAAAACCCATTGAAAATTAGCTTTAAGCAGTTTAAGTTCCTTTAAACATTTAAATGTTATTTTAATCTACAAATGTGAGTTTAGTTTTCTCTTACCAGTAGATGGCATATGTGACTCATCATTTGCTTGTTTCACATTAATTTACTTGAGTTATAAATCTAAATATCCTTAAGATAGAGTTGCTTTCATAAGGTTTTAGTTTTGAAAATAAGCTCAAAGAGGCTATAAAAATTGACTCTAAATATTGGGTCCCCATATTGGTTTTTCAGACAACGTGCTTCTGTAAAAGGAAGTAGTATATGAAAGATTAGTTCCATAAATGGATACTACTACCACATGTCAGGTGCTGTAGAGATACAGCAGTGCTTAAAACCAAAATTCCCATTCTTTTGGAGCTTGTATGATTAATTTTTTTTTTTTATTTTACCATACTCACAATTAGAAATAATTATATAAAGAGGAGAAAAGTATCTCTAATTTGACCTTCTCTCAAATGAGAACATTTTCTTTGTTCTTAGCTGGGATGAAGCTTTGTTAGGCCTTCTAAGCCTTTACTTAGTGCCCACAGATCAAGTCATTGAGCTGGCTCTTGATTGAATAGAATTTAGCTGCTTCTTGCTGTAGAGTTAGATGGCTTAGTGAGGAAAGAAAGGGGAACTGTTTATGATTGTGTTGCTGGAGAATAAGTGAGGTCACAGTGTTTGGAGTGATTGTCAGTAAAAACCTAACAGCTCCACCTTTTAGAGAAAGAGCAGGCTGAATTTTTTTTCACTTTTAATGTGGACTAGATTAGTTTTTCATATAGTTAATGGAATACTTACAAATGCCCATCACTTTAGCTTTTATATACAGCTTTTAACAGTAAACTAGTAACAAATTTCTTCTCCAATTACCCTGTAAGTATAAATTATGAAAATAGAAATTAGCAGGGGAAATAGGAATGGAGAGATGATTCTCATGATTTGTTTTTGAAGACAAAATCTATTTTGAACCAAGTGACAAAATAACTTGAATTTGGGAAATCATTTCAGAGACCCTTTTGTAGATTTATTCTTAGATAAGAAAAAAAGTAATATTTATGACAATATTTGTCAATTTCCTGTGAATACCTGGATGTCTCTAAAGAGACTCAGTAAGGATTAAAGTTGAAAGGATGAAAAAATTGTAAACATATGTATGGGGAATTAAAGGTTCCTGGGCCCATTGTTACTGGAAGTACTCCTAAAGCTCATGATGGTTTCTGGCATCTGGAGATGAATGTGTTCTTTTTTTTATTATTATTATTTTTTTAATTAGTATATAATGTATTATTTGTTTCAGGGTTATAGGTGTATGATTCATCAGTCTTACACAATTCACAGCACTCGCCATAGCACATACCCTCCCCAGTGTCTGAGATGAATATAGTCTTTACAGCTTCTGTAGGTCTTCCTTTTTACATCACTGATATTTTCAGTGGTTGTTAATGTTGTTGCTGCCTTGATAGCAGAGGGCTTAACTTTTTTCCATATTTTCTTTTCTTTTAAATATTTTGTTTGTTTATTTGAAGGAGAGCAGAGGGAAGAGCAGAGGGAGAGGCACCAGCAGACCCCGGGTTGAGCATAGAGCCCAACATGGGGCTCGATCTCAGGACCCTGAGATCATAACCTGAGCCAAAATCAAGAGTTGGACTTTTAACTGACTGAGACACCCAGGCACCCCCCCTTTTTACATATTTTCAAATAACAAGTGTGTAACCACTTGATCTGCTTGGTGAACCATTTATAGCAGAGGAGGCTAACAGTTGTCTAACCAAATTGTCTACAAATTTCTGTTTACTACTGTACTTTCTGTGGGTGATTCCTCCTCTGGAAGGAGAGGCAGTAGATAGTTATTTGTGGGACATCTGTAACAGTTCTGTCTTGATACAATGGATCATGTGTTCATTTTCTTCCATGGTTTAGGAGCTTTGGGGTGATTTTGCTGGCAAAGCACTCATTTTCTTGTTGGAAATCTGGGGCTGTGGCCCTCAATTTTCTAGGTAGCCTGGTAATGTAGTTGGTCATTCCCTACATATTATATGCTTGGCCCCTGGCTGTTAGCTATAAAGTAGAATCTAGGATAATAGAAAAAAATTAATGCTGGGTAAACTTATACTCAATTAAAAAAAATTTTCATCCTTCAGAGTTCAACACTGACTTCATATTCATTCTCCTTGTAGGTTGTGAGGATTAGTCAGCTTGGATTTCAAGAGCTAAGTAGTGGGGTGCCTGGGTGGCTCAGTGGATTAAGCCTCTACCTTCAGCTCAGGTCGTGGTCTCAGGGTCCTGGGGTTGAGCCCTGCATCGGGCTCTCTGCTCAGTGGGGAGCTTGCTTCCTCCTCTCTCTCTGCCTGCCTCTCTGCCTACTTGTGATCTCTCTCTCTGTCAAATAGATAAATAAAATCTTTAAAAAAGAGAAAAAAAAGAGCTAAGTAGTTCTTGTGTGTTAAACCAGTATGGGTTTATTTTCTTTTGGGTCTTAGTATAGTGAACATTTGTAAAACAAGTGTTGCACTCCAAGTTCTATATACCTGTTTTCCTTCTCTCTAAAATAGTTCGAGTTCGAAGAAAATCGAGGCGGCGATCACAGTGGGGTAAAGGAATTATTAAGAAAAGGAAAGTCAATAATTTAAAAAAAGATGAAGAGGACACTAAATTTGCAGACTACGAGAACCATACAGAGGACAGGAAATTGCTAGAGAATGGAGAGTTTGAGGTAAGCACTGACTGCCATGAAGAAAATGGCGAAGAGACCGGAGATCTCTCTATGACCAATGACGAATCATCATGTGACATCATGGACATGGACCAGGGGCAGAGGCTTAACAATGGAGCGGGCACGAAGGAGAACTTTGCATCTACTGAAGAGGAAAGTTCCAATGAGTCTCTGCTCGTCAACAGCAGCGGTTCTCTAAATCCAGAACAGACATCTAGGAAAGAGCCTTTCCTTAAAGGAAGCTGTCTAAATGGTGAGGCCTCCACTGACAGTTTTGAAGGAATACCAGTTCTGGAGTGTCAGAATGGCAAAGCTGAAGTAGTCTCTTTCTGTGGTAGTGGTGACAAATGTAGTTCTGAACAAAAGATTGTCCCAGAGGACCAGTCAAAAGAAAAACCAGAAACTTCGAATGAACATCATGGAGATGATCCTGAGAAACTAGATGCCCTGGAATGTAGCAGTAATGAGAAGTTAGAACCCAGCCCCGAAGTGGAGGTTAAAGATGCAGAATTGGATAAAGAAGGTAGAGCAAATATTTTTTTTAAAAATTGAAGTTTTAAATTCCAGAGTTCACTAATGGCATATTTTGTTTGGTCCCCAGTAGCACTAGTTGGTAAGCAGTTATACCCCTCTGAGAATCTGTTAAACTTTAATCTTTTTCCCTAGGAAAGTGTGCATATTCATGCCTAGTAAATGTTGGTAGGAATTTCAGAGGGTTATGGTCTAGAAAGCATCTCTTTCTTGGCTGCTTACTCTTTTACACCTGATTATTATCCCTATCCGAAAGGATTTATGGATAAAGGCTGAGTAAGCCCACAGGTGTTAAGAAGATGGAATTCTAATAAGAATGATTGGGGTGGGGTAGGCTTGGCTGAGAAGAGTTGGATACTAGATACTCTATGGTATCCTATGCTCATGTACATTCAAGTTAAATTACCTCTCCTGTTTGTTATTTTCATGTGGCTTTGAGCTGGTAACTTAGGCTCTCCAATCTTTTTTTTCATCTTCTAAATTAAACTTCAGAGTGGTGTCACTGTAGGGATTAAATAAGTCATGTACATAAATCGCCTCTTTTTGTGCCTGGCACATACGGAGCTGTATTCATTCCAGGCATTCACTGTTAGTTGAATCTAAGGGATGCTGAGTCTAAGAGGCTCCACTGTTTTGTAAAACCGGTGGTATAAGAAGCAGTAGAACCTGTGCTGTCAGATCTGCCTTGTTCTTGCAGACTCAGAGCACCCTGCTAGCTCCCGCCTTCCTATGGCTATGTGATTCCTTTAAGCAGCAGCAGAACAGGGGGCCTGGGAATTTCTAGCCCTGCTTTGTTTATCATTCTTTAGCCCATAGTGGGATGGGGTAAATTAGAATCTAGCTTTAGCTTGGGATCAGGGCTATGTGGGAATAGTTTTTTGCTCCAACTTTTTTTTTTTTCTTTTAATTTCTTTATTTGAGAGAGATTGAGAGAAAGCATGAGAAAGGAGGGGGGCAGAGGGAGAAGCAGACTCCCTGCCGAGCAGGGATCCCGATGTGTAGGACTTGATCCCAGGACTCCCGAATCCCGAGCCAAAGGCAGCTCCCCAACCAACTGTACTACCCAGGCACCCTGCTCCAAGTTTTTGAGCCCTCTAGCAGTTGTAGGAAGTAGAAAGATAATTATTCAAAGTCTTAGAATTATCTTGATGGATAAAGAATATGTGTGTATACTGGTCTTTTTTTTTTTTTTAAAGATTTCATTTATTTGACAGAGAGAGAGTGCATAAGCAGGGGAATGGGAAAGGGAGAAGCAGGCTCCCTGCAGATGCCAAGGCTCTATCCCAGAACCCTGGGATTAGGACCTGAGCTGAAGGCAGACGCTTAACCAACTGAGGCACCCAGGCGCCCATGTTCTTAAATGCTACCTGTTGAGAATTTTTCTTTCTCTTCAATATTTAATAATAGAAGGTAGTTTTAAGGGGAGTATTTATTCTGATATTTATTTATTTTTTTGTGTTTATCATATGATAGAATTTAAAACATGTTTTAAAGCTAGCGTTGAGTAACAGAATAGGGAGAAAGGGAGAGATCTTCCTGATGAAGCACTTTGGGTATAAGGTGAGGAGTCCTTTTTAATGTTCTTTCACTATGAGATTTTTAGTTGCTTGCAAAAAAGGTTTAAATTAATATTATGTTCAATTGGTTATCTAAAAACTTTATAAATTTGTTGTATAAAAGCTTTACCTGACATTTTCACTTCTGTCAGAGCAGGGTTACCTGATGCAAGTTTTCAGTCTCCTGGATGTCCATGGATTTGGTAATGTGAACGGAAGGTCTTAACAAAACTCTTAGCATATGTTAATTGAACTGTAAATAAAAACTTTCACTCTAGAAGCTGTCTGAAATATAAAATATCTCTCCTACATGGAGGTATATGTTTCCCAAGGCAATATTTTGGTTCTTTTACTGTTTATAGCAAGCATTGATTAGAGGGAAATGTTTAAAGGCATGGGAGTAAGAGAACTAACACAGGAGGGAAGGGGAAGGTTCTCCGTAGTGTTTATGAGATGGGACAGGTCCGCTATAAGGTTTTGAAACAGGGATGCCTGGGTGGCTCAGTTGGTTAAGCGTCTGCCTTCAGCTCAAGTCATGATCTCAAGGCCCTGGGATCTAGTTCCATATCTGGCTCCCTGCTGAGCAGGGAGCCTGCTTCTCCCTTTACCCTGCCAATCTCCCTGTTTGTGTGCCTGTTCTCTCTCTGACAAATAAATAAATCTTTAAAAAAAAACAACAACAAAGTTCAAACAGTTTGAGTTTGTCTTTGCATTCCTTCCCCCTTGGCTTTTTCTTTTTTTCTTTTTTCTTTTCTTTTTTTTTTAAGATTTTATTTATTTATTTGACAGACAGAGATCACAAGTAGGCGGAGAGGCAGGCAGAGAGAGAGAGAGAGAGAGAGAGGGAAGCAGGCTCCCTGCGGAGCAGAGAGCCCGATGCGGGGCTCGATCCCAGGACCCTGAGATCATGACCCGAGCCTAAGGCAGCAGCCCAACCCACTTAGCCACCCAGGCGCCCCACCTTGGCTTTTTCTTAGAGATGCCTACCTACGGGATCACAAGTCTTACGGCCTGTCTGCCCTCTCTATCGCTCAGAGTACCTGGTGCTGTCAAATTATGCTCAGCCACCTCCAGATTTCTGGGGTGCTTTTTGTTTTTTGTTTTTTTCAGTGTAGCTGGTCTCAGTATGTTGTTGGAAGCAAAATAATTAGATTATGTGTAATTCACTCTGAGATAGGAAAGACCACCAGCCCTATTACTTTAAATGGGCTTATATTTTTATGTAAAAAAAAAAAAGTTAGAAACCAGATAAATTTCTAATAGAAATCTGGACAGTGGGCACCTGGGTGGCTCAGTGGGTTAAAGCCTCTGCCTTCGGGTCGGGTCATGATCCCAGGGTCCTGGGATCAAGCCCCATATCAGGCTCTCTGCTCAGTGGGGAGCCTGCTTCCTCCTCTCTCTCTGCCTGCTTATGATCTCTGTCAAATTAAAAAAAAAAAAAAAAAAAAAAAAAAAAGAAAAGAAAATTGGACAGTGTAAAAGAGAAAATAAATTTCAGTTAGTGTTGAAGTTTTTTTTTGTTTCTTTTTGTTTTTAACTTGCAACAGAAATAGACAGGTTGGCCTCACTTGGTTTGAGTATCTGCTTTTCTAGGTTGTTTCCCCTCTTCCAATTCTGAAAGCTCTAACTTTTAAAATGATGGCTATCGTAAAAAGAGTAAAGACGATTTATAGGTTAGTGCTTAGAGGTGATGATTGCTTTTCTCTTCCTTTAAGAGGATCTGTTTATTATATGATACTCTAACATAACTTGGCTTTCATAGTTGTGGTTTAAGTTTCTTCAATTTGGGTTACTTATTTTAAAAAATTATCATTTACAGGGACGCCTGGGTGGCTCAGTTGGTTAAGCCGCTGCCTTCGGCTCAGGTCATGATCTCAGGGTCCTGGGATGGAGTCCCACATCAGGCTCCTTGCTTGGCAGGGAGCCTGCTTCTCTCACGGCCTCTGCCTGCCTCTCTGCCAGCTTGTGTGTACTCTTTCTCTCTGGCAAATAAAATCTTAAAAAAAAAAAAAAAAAATCATTTACAGCATATACCCTTATTCCAAAAAGTTTTGTGGTGGGTAGAAAAATTTATAGTTTGCTGCAGTGCTTTTTTTTTTTTTTCAATTGTAGGTGCTTCTAAAGTAAAGAAATACCGTAAGTTAATTTTAGACCAGGCAAAAACAACAAGCCTGGAACTGGTTCCAGAAGAGCCGTCTGAGCCTGTGCCGCCTCTTATAGTTGATCATGAGAGATTGAAGGTAAGCTTTGCTATTCCCAGTCAGTGTTAAATGAATGGAAAGAGATTTATTGTGTTTGTAGGCAGTTGAGTAAAACTAGTTTTGATAATCTCTTACTTTACCTAGGAATACAAGTGCTTTAAGGCTTCTAGTAAAAGAAGAGGTATGTGTGTTTTGAGGGGTTTAGAGAATGGTCTTGGGAATAAACTAATCCTTAGAATCTTCTAAATTTGTCACTGTTATACCATAGCCTATGGTGCGTATTGGCGAGCCATTTGAATACATCTGTTTCAGTGTGAAAATGAAACCAAACTTCATTTTATCCTCTTTTCTTCTAATTTTTCTTAGAAATTGCTTGATTTATTGGTAGATAAAAGCAACAATCTTGCAGTTGATCAACTTGAGAGGTTATATTCTCTTCTTAGTCAATGCATCTATCGTCATCGTAAAGATTATGACAAATCACAACTTATAGAGGTAAGTGCTCAGTTTATCCTTAGAATAAACAAATACGTGCTTTTACTTGTCCCAATGGAAAAAAGAGGAAAACATTTTTTTTAGTATATATCTTTCACCAAGTAACTGAAGAATGTTTTGAAGATTGAAGATTAGAAGACTTGTTGAGTTACAGTCTGAAGAATAAATCCTTTCTGGATCATTTTGTCTCAGGACAGAAGTAATCTGGGATTCTTTGTTTATCAAAACAGCACTTCGTGGTTCTGGGTTGGCAGATACCTAGAATGGCATGTCACAGTTCTCTTATCCCTTCCTATTAGTGAGCATATCTGAGCACGTGCTGAGCATTACTGAACGTATCATTTTGTCCAACTGCATGTGGGGATGGCCTCATAGTCCTTACCACTGCTACCTAGGCAGCCACTGCTGATTAAAGGAGTGGCCTGAGCAGTGAGAGCTGTTTGCCGCCCCATTAATGATTAGAAAAGAACTTTAAAAGTCATCTCACTCATCAGATCTAGTCTTAGGAGATGGCTGCATGAAGGAGTGGTTGTCCTTTTGCTAGACACTTTAGATGTGAACCATTCCCTTTCTTTTTTGAAAGGTCTTATTTGAGAGAGAGAGTGTGTGTGTGAATGGGTAGAGAGGAAGAGGGGGAGAATCTCAGGCCGACTCTGAGGTGAACGCAGAGCCCAGCCAAGGACTTGATCTCACAACCCTGAGATCATGAGCTGAGCTGAAACCAAGAGTTGGATGCTTAACTGACTGAGCCACCCAGGTGCCCTGAACGGTTCTGTTTCTAGAGAGCTCTGGGCCATAGTGAGTTCTTCCTTATAAACATCAGTTTATACCTGTTTATATAATTTACATCATTAAGCCGCACTTCTGCTTTTTGAAGTCATCTGGGCAAATGTAGACCCACTAAATGGCTAAGTGACTGAGTTAGACTCCCTATTCATTTGCCAGTTAGTTTGTTTATCTGGTGGACTGATTATTAAATACTTACTGATTGCCTGTAGTTCCAGATGCTGTGCTAAATGTTCGGGCTATAAAGTTCCTGCTCTCAAGGAGCATTTCTAGTATATTAAAGGTTTCTATGTAGAGGATATGATGATTTTTCATGTTCAATAAGGAATATTGGACTTGAATCAGGGAGAGAGAACATTTAAAAGTTATTTTCTAATCACATTTTTAGGAGTTAACATTTTTATGAATCTATACTGTCATTATATAATATATAGAAATAATAAGAAAGCACAAATGAGAACATAAAAACACATCCACATCCCACAATCTAGAGGAAACTAGTCAGTGTTAATCTTATGGGATATCATCTATCCTTTAAAAATATCTAGATGTGTATAACATATGTATAAGTATGTGAATACATACTTAAAATTGAGATCAGATTGTACATTTTTTTATAATCTGACTTTTTTCCTTATTCAGTAACAATATGATGAAACATTTTTATTGGTCTAATAGGAGAACTTTTTGATCAGATGATAATCTAGCCTGTTGTACAGAGATGTAGAATATAATTTCAGCTGTTTAAAGGGGGAAAGAAAAACCAGATGTCTTAGATGTGTTGGACACTTGGCCATCTGAATGAAATGTGTAGGGTAGAGTTCTTGACCTTTTTTTTAAAAAAATTCCTGAACTTGTTTATTTGCACGAGTTGACATTTGATTAGCTTGAATGGAATAAATACTCTTCAGCAGTGAAACATTTTTCCGTAGGGGACTTGGAACCCTGTAATCTAGGGGCCTTTTTCAGGGAGGGAGGGAATCTGTAGCAGAATCACCAGTGAGTGACATTTCATGTGGTGATGGCAGCAACTGTTTCTGCAACCCCCACCCTACCCCCCCCCCCCCCCCCCGCCCTTTTTGTTTTCAGCTCTGATAAGAGTGAATAGCAGTGGGAACAGGTGCCTTCTACTTCAAGTTTTACTATACTGAGTACATTTATTTTGCTTTGAGAGAACATGAGTAAAGGATGGGCTGACTCTGGAGTGAGGCTACCTATACTTAAATTCTGATTTTGTTGTTTATAAGCTGACAAATTATTTACGTATATAAATTTCTTGGTACAATATCGGGCATAATAAGTACTCATTGACTGTTATTAGCATCATCGTCATTAGTCTAAGTATCAAACAGGAGGCATTTGGAAGCATCTAGGGCAGCTAGTCTTATAGAGCAGCTATGCTATTATAATCAGAAAATACTTAAAGCTTAACCTGTATCTAAAATTCTTTCTCTAAAAAAGTTAAAGTGAATTTTCCCTTAATAATTTTGTCTTTTCTATATTAGATAACATGCACTTTTTTTCCCCTTGTAGGAGATGGAAAGAACAGTTCATATGTTTGAGACATTCCTATGAACTTTTCAAGATGAGTGGTTTATCCTCTCCCATCTGCTCCTGACAGAGCAGTCTTCTGAGCCATTCAATTTCAAATTGCACCAATTATGTGCAGAGCCTTGGTGTAAAGTGCTCTCTCGCTCATTCTTTCTCTCTGTTGAATTTGGTGCTATTGTCTCAGGTACCTGAAACCAACCAGCCTACAAGAACCAAACAGAACTTCAGAAACATGTTGTATTTTCCACAAATAAAAAATACAACCCCACAGATTGGAGATTTTGGTGCTACAGAAACTGCTCTCACTTCTGCTCCTCTTTTCGTGCACTCTCTTTTGGAGACTTCTCTCTTAGGGAGCAGACCAGCAAACAGGAGGAAACTGGATGGGGCAGTTCTAACTGTGTTGAATTGTTTAAACAGTGGGCAACCTGTTTTGTTTCCTTTTTTTGTTTTGTTTCGTTTTCTTTCTCCTTTCTACTCCTTTTAGCATATTTGTTTTTATTTGTTCCTCTGGGTCATGGACTGAAACCTGTTTTAGAGTTGGCTATGGTGTATTCTGGTGGGAAACTGAAGAAACTGGATGAAATGAGATTAGGCTCTTTAGAACTGCCTTTAATGTGCCTTTTAATTCATTTGAGAAAGATAAGGCTAAACAAAGGAATGGGCTTGTTTGTAGCAAGTGAATTAGAATGTCTCTTTGGTTACAACCTTGAAAATAAGTTTTGATACTCTGTGTCATTAAGAGGCAACCAGTGTTTTGGTATAAAATGCTTATCTTGTTTTCCAAACTCAAATCAAGACATTAAGCCACATGATATATTAAAATGGTAAGTTTTCCTGTATGGTCTGTTTCTGTTTAAGAAACACATAATAAAACAACAACAAATAATAACGCAGCCCACCAAAAAACGTACAAACTTTACAGTATTGCTGACAGTGATGACCAGATATTAGATAGATGGCGACATTCTTTTCCTCTCTCAGTGGCAATTTAATAGTTATCCATGTTTGAGTTCCCAGAGAAGAATGATTTCATGTATAGTAAATTGTTAACTGTTTTGTTTTAAAGCCAGGACTTGCCAATGGACAGAATAGAGGAATTTGTCAGAAACTCCATAAATTCATTTTCTTTATGCATAGTTGCAGGTGAGCTTTGGTATGGTTCTTGAATAACAGTATTAATGTTTAAATCCCTTACCATAAGCTTACCTTCACAGTTGTTCGTTTTGATTGGATCTTGTTGAGTGATTTCTGTGAATTGTACTTACCTAAAATTAATTATGGGTTACTAGTTTTACAAAAACTTTCTACAAATTTGGAGACACAGTCTAGGCAGTTGCAAAGAGGCAAAGGGAGTGCAGTGACATTTTTTATCAGATGATTTTTAAACAAAAAGTAGGAAATTTTGACAAGTTGGCTTGATATCTTCATTCATTATAGCCGTTAGCTGCAGGTGTGTCTTTCCAATATATGCAACACATGTAGTTTGGGTTTTAATTAGAGCAAATGGTCTTGGACTACTGCAGAGATACTGAGCTACCTCAGCTTTTTGTATTTTAGTTACCAATAGTGTTTACAGAGTCCTGTAATCACTTTGCCACCGTTTACATGCTGAAGCTAAGGTACTTGTCTCCTTGTCCCTGGCTGTTTGTGGTGTGTTTGTCGCCAGAGCAGAGCACACACTTTGGCCGTAGGCTACTGCAGTAATCTTAAGTGCTTCTTTGCATTGACATTTTGCGCCTTCTAATTATAGCTTAATTTTTTTAAAATGCCACTTTTTTTTCTTTATACCTAGTCTATGAAGTTTTCGTAATATTCAGTTAGTCATATAATTCAAGATGCTACCCATGTAGACACACTGTATTTTTAAGGTGGGCAAGTGCGATTAACGATGAACCATTTTAAAGGGGAGGTTATTTGAAACCTCTAATTTGATTATTGGGAGGATTTTCATGCTTTCTTTAGTATTTATTACCATCATACCAGTTCAGACTATTTTACTGTCTAATACATTAGCATTTTGTATTTTGATGGAAATTGTTACAGAATTTAAAGATTTGATGAAATAAGATGTAGCAGATTTTTTGTAGCAAGTTTCTGCTAAAAGGGTTTTTTGCAAGTCTCAGGTTCTTGCTGCACTATTTTTTTTTAAATATTTATTCCAGTTACTCTAATTCAGAAGCATTCTGTTCAAGTAACAGCAGCACTTGTGAAAGGAAAAAAAAAACGCACATGTTCTTAGTAGGTTACTAAATTTGTACCAGTTAATTAAGATTTTAGCCATCAGTAGGTTTGACAAGGGAAATTTATTTATGTTCAGCATTAAAATGCTTCCAAAAGATCAAGTTTTTTTTATTTTAACCTTTATATAGATGGAGAAATAGGAGGCAACCTCAGTATGATAGGAACTGCCACTTTGAACAGTTTAGGTCTTAAAGAGAAAGCCAATCTAATGCCAAGGGGAGAAAAATTTGCTGAAATTATATCAACTCCTCCACTCCCCTTCCCCTGCTCCCACAAAAAAAAAAAAAAAAAAAAAAAAACCAAAAAAAAAAAAAACAACCCACATACCAGTTGTGCTTACTTTACAGATATCTGGTGGTTCTATAGTTTAAAGCAGCTTGTGAAATTATCCAAGTGGACTCAGTTTTGTTTACCTTTCTGTAAGTTCTTAATTTTTGCTGTATAGCATTGGCAAAAATATGTACAAATTGACCTCTGTTCTTATTTCCTATTGTGAGCATTATAAATGATAGCTCCTGTGTAAAACTTTGCTCTCAGATCAGTAAAATATGTATCACAGCACAGCCCAACAATAGTTAATGCTCAGCTGTGGGGACCATAGGAGCTTTTTGAAGATGGAACCGCACTAGGGTTGAAACTGATGGCTGTGGAGTTAATTGTGTTTTGAGCTTGAATCTCACCTGTGATTAATTTTGTTTTGTTTTGTTTTATGTCCTTTCATGACTTGATTTTTCTCATATGCCAATGTATTTGTAGGTTTACTGGATTTTATTTTTAGGGAGTGGGGTGGTAATATCTTCCCATTTTTTGATTAAGTTGGTTCAGCTATGGTGCTATTCAGTAGGTATCTTCGGTGTCAGGTCCCGTAGCTGAATGCCATTGTTATTATAATTATAATTTGTAATCACATTGTAAGCTTGAATTTGGACTTGTACCTGCATCTTTTGTATTTTGTACATTCAGTTATTTAGATTTTGGGAGTCCTTTTTGGTTTCAGTCATGTATGTCTACTTTGTAGATTAAGTAGACTTCATCAACTATGGTCTGTTTTGGGTTTATAGTTTAATTTAGAATTGTGTTAAATTGATGTTTTGCATTTGACTTCATTTTACATTAGTTTGAAGTAAATTATTTAATTTTTGATTCTGGAATTTTGAACATTTACTGTAATTTGTAATATAACTGCTGTGAAATACTTGAATAAAGATGACAAGAAAAACCTGTCTTTCTTGAGCCTGATGATGATTGCTGTTGGCTGCAGATGCAGCGCCACTGCCGTAGCTCAACTCTTCTGCTGTGCGGTTCGGGCATTTGATGTTTGTTTATCTAGCTGTGTTCGAGGGACGAGGCAAGCATAGGGTCCCCCTACTGCTCTGCCATCTTAACTCCCCTGGTCGGCATGTTGATGTTCGTTAAGCACCCACCAAAATCTGGTTACAGCGTTCGTTTAGATTTTAGTAGCCCTCTGTATTTTTTACCTAAAAGTTTTTCAACATGTTGAGGAAATGGGGTTTTAATTTCAGTGGAAGACTGTCTAAAATGTGTTCTATAAAAGCAAATGGATTACTTCTGATAATTGTTTTTCTATTTGGAAGACTGCTACAGTAATAATCAGGTACTTCGTTAACTTACTTTACAGAGTTTTTCTCTTTGATCAGGTAGTTACCAGCATACTTTGAATAGAACATAGAGTTGAAATATGGAGAAAGATTTCATACCAAAATTTTGAGGGGCTTGTTGCTTCATGGGAGTAGAATGTTCTTGGCTTTAGATTGCCCATGTTTCTGCTGTCTACCTTGAGATACCTTTTCATGTCCTGAGATTAGTATGCTCATCCTACTCAGCAGAAGTTCTTGCGATGCCTGGGTGGCTCAGTCGGTAAGCCTCTGCCTTCAGCTCAGGTCATGATCCCAGGGTCTTGGGATTGAGCCCCGAATTGGGCTCCCTGCTCTACAGGCAGTCTGCTTCTCCCTCTCCCTTTGCCTGCCTCTCTGCCTGCTTGTGCTCTCTCTCTCTTTCTCTCTCTCTGTCAAATAAATAAATAAATAAATAAAATTAAAAAATAGAAGTTCTTAATTTTCATTTAAAAAAAAATCATAGTAAAGAGGAACTGGTTGAATTTGAATAAGACTTTGTTTTTATTGATTTTGAGTATTAATTTTTACTTTAAATTGTCTTTATATCAGAAGACTGGTAATAATAAACCTGGGAAACATTTTTAAAAACATTGTAGTCAAATTTTTTTTTTTTTTTTAAAGATTTTATTTATTTATTTGACAGAGAGAGATCACAAGTAGGCAGAGAGGCAGGCAGAGAGAGAGAGAGGAGGAAACAGGCTCCCTGCTGAGCAGAGAGCCCGATGCGGGACTCGATCCCAGGACCGTGAGATCATGACCTGAGCCGAAGGCAGCGGCTTAACCCACTGAGCCACCCAGGCGTCCTGTAGTCAAATGTTTATGTAAGTTATTTATAAGCACATTTGAGTCTTTTAAAAAAGATTTTATTTATTTATTTAAGACAGAGAGAGAAAGAGAGAACACAAGCCTGGGTGAGGGGGGTACCGAGGGCAAAACAGACACCCCACTGATCAGAGGGCCTGGTGCAGGCCTCGATCCCAGAACCTTGGGATCATGAACCCAGTCAAAGGCAGGTGCTTAACCCAGCAGCCCCCCAGGCGTGCCCTGCATTTGAGCCTTAATGAAGTTTGTGGAGGTCTGGAGAGAAGTTGGGTTTATTTATCCAGTTTTAATTCACATTGGACTCAAAACTAAAGTAAGACACTAATCATTTAAATATCTATTTCATTTATTGCTATTCCCTAACACCTGCATAGTTATCTATTGGCAGTCTTTTTTTTTTTTTTAATATTTTATTTATTTATTTTACAGAGATCACAAGTAGGCAGAGAGGCAGGCAGAGAGAGAGAGAAGAGGAAGCAGGCTCCCGCTGAGCAGAGAGCCCGATGTGGGACTCGATCCCAGGACCCTGAGATCATGACCTGAGCTGAAGGCAGAGGCTTCAACCCACTGAGCCACCCAGGTGCCCCTTTTTTTTTGTTTTAAGATTTTATTTATATGAGAGGGCAAGAGCCAGAGAACAAGAGCGGATGACAGCACAAGCAGGGTGAAGGGCAGAGGAAGAAGCAGTCTCCCTGCTGAGCAGGAGCGCAAAGCAGGGCTCCATCCCAGGACTCTTGGATCATGACCTGAGCCGAATGCAGATGCTTAACTGACTGAGCCACCAAGGCACCCCTTTTGGCTATCTTTTAGATCTAAGTTCCCTCTCTTACCTGCACAGTCATGTCTCTCTCTCTCTCTCTTTTTCTTTTTTTAAAGATTTTATTTATTTGACAGAGATCACAAGTAGGCAGAGAGGCAGGCAGAGAGAGAGAGGAGGAAGCAGGCTCTCTGCTGAGCAGGCTCTTTGCAGAGAGCCTGATACTGGGCTTGATCCCAGGACCCTGGGATCATGACCTGAGCTGAAGGCAGAGGCTTTAACCCACTGAGCCACCCAGGCGCCCCACAGTCTTGTCTCTTATGTCCTAGGTACTATTGCTAGACACATTATCTTTCAGTAGCTCATAGTTCACTAGGCAAGGCTGGTGGGTATACCAGTAGTGGTGATCAGTGGGATAAGGGTTATAACAGAAGGAACATGGTGGTGTTCAGAGTTATAAGAAGGGGACCAATTAATTTTGTTTAGGAGTGGGGAAAATGAAACTCTTCCCAGAGAGAGTTGCCATTTTATTTGTCCTTTGTTCCTCTCTGGCTCTTCTAGAGTGTAGCCCCACTTTACCAAAACCTTTTCTTAGTTTTCTTGGAACCCTTCATATTACATCATATCATCGCTTTATTCATACCACTCACCATGGAATATCTTCATTTTCAACTACTGAAATCTTGCTTATATTTCAGGGCTGGGCTTAGATTCTCCACCAATACATCTCCCCTACTGTATCTATCTTTCTCAGAAGTTGGCTGTATTTTGTAGTGCATCGCATAGTGAATTACTAATGTTAGGCAAAACAGTAATGTATTCATGTGGGAAAGGAAGTATCATATTTTTTTCTGCATTCTCTGTAGGAATTGAAAACAATGCTGGGTTTGGAATGCCTGGGTGGCTCAGTGGGTTAAGCCTCTGCCTTCAGCTAAGGTCATGGTCTCAGGGTCGGTCTCAGGGTCCTGGGATCGAGTCCCACGTTGGGCTCTCTGCTTGGCAGGGAGCCTGCCTCCCCCTCTCTCTGCCTGCTTCTCTGTCTACTTGTGATCTCTCTCTTAAATAAATAAAATCTTTAAAACAAAACAAAAGCAATGCTGGATAGTAGATGCTTATTTCTTTTGGTTTAATTGACATAGCTGAAATTTACTGAAATCATCCTTTCATTGATTCAGCAGGTTTATAGTGGGTATCTACAGTGTGCCAAGCACTGTTGCAGGTGCTGGAAATAAAGCAGGAAACAAAGCAGAAAAGGTCCCTGTCTTCATGGAGCTTATTACTTAAATTCTTTTAGCTATAGTTGCAAATTTCTGTCATGGTTGGTCAGGTTCAAGTTATTTTTTAAGAAATGTTCTTCTGTCTATAAACCTTGAATGAAGAGGGTTTTTATTAAAATTTTGCCAAGAACTATTCCTTTTCTTCTATTTCCCGTCTTAGTGAATAGAACCATATCCATCAAAGTTCCAAAACCTGTCATCCTAAATTTTATCTTCTTTATGGTGCATCTCATTCTAATCATGCAGCTTGTTCTGTTGATTTTTATCCCGCTAAAATGTCTCCTGTCCGTCACACGTTCTTCATCATACTGCAGCTGACTTAATCTGGGCAGGAATCCTTTGGTCGGAACTACTGCAGTAGTCACCAGTTTGAGAGAATGTAAAGTTGGGCAAAGACATAGTATCTGTTTTCAAAATTTTAAAATATATTTTATTTTTATATTTATATATATTTTATATATTTTGTTATATTTTATATATATTGTACATATTTATATATAAAAATTTTATGTGTAAGAATTTTATAATATAATTTAACATCCTTACATCAGGCACTAGGGACTGTCCTGAGTGCTTTACAAATACAAATACACACTTAATCCTTTGAGAACCTTATGAGCTATGTGTTATTATTATCCCCATCTTACAGGCAGGTAGACAGGGGCATAAAGTAGTTTGTCTGAGGTCACACAGCCGGGATCCAAATGCAGTCAGTCGGGCTCCAGAGTGGATACTCTTAATTGCTGTGCCTCATCGCTTCTTGTTGGGGTAGAGAAACATGCAAACGTATTTCAGCGTACTGTGTATGGCACGTGTTAACGACTGAGTTAGCCATAAGGTCCAGTGGGTGTACAGAGGCGGAGCACGTAGCCCACCCTCATCAAAGCCTTCCTAAAAAAAAAAAAAAAAATTGACACCTGAGCTGGGGCATCAAGATGGGAAGGTTTTCCAGGCAGAAGGAACGACAGAAGCATATACTGAAGAGTAAAATAGCGTGACAGCTGCAGGGGAGAGTACAAGCAGTTCCTAATCACCAAAGGTCAACATTTATTTAACACATTCATTTGAGCAACGCCACTTGCCAAGCACAGTTCTTGGTATGAGAGTTAAAGCTGAAGCCAGGACAGCAAGGTCCTGGTTCTCTTGGAGAACAGTGTAGTGGGCAAAGGGCAAACAAGATGTTCTCTAATGCTTGTGGGATCATACGGTAGTAGTAATCACAGCAGCAAACATCTGAGTGATCGGTACCGTTTCAAGGATTAACCATTCATTATCATAGCATCTGTGAGCTAAGGCCTGTGGTTGATTCCACGTAACAGAAGGGGATACTGAAATACAGAATTGGTTGAGCCATTACCTGATGACTTACCCGAGGACACTACACAGCTAATGAATTAGCTGGGATTCCTACTTCTGTGGTTTCAGAGCTTGGATTCTTAACTGGTCTATCATTGAGGTGAATGATAAATGCACTTGCTCTTACTCAGGTTTTTTAAACTGTAGAGTCCTGCAGAGACTGGTACAACATGCATGTTCCCATCGTCCAGAGTTAAATGTTAACAGCTTATCACAATTGTTGTAGTTCTTATTTATGTAATTTAAAAATTTTTTATTTAAAAAAAAATTTTTTTTAAAGATTTTACTTACTCATTTGAGGGAGAGAGAGCACAAGCAGTTTTGGGGGGAGAGGAAGTGTCCCCACTGAACAGGGAGCCCGCCACCGTGAGGCTTGATCCCAGGACCCCCGGGATCCTGACCGGAGCCAAAGGCAGAGACTTAACTGAGCCACCCAGGCACCCCTATAGTTCTCTTTTTTAAGAACAAAATTCTAGATAAATTGATGTCCCTTTCCTACCGCTGTCTAGTCACATTCTTTTTCTTCCTCAGAGGGAGCCATTCTGATGACTTTGATGAACATCTTCCCTGTCTGTTTTTAACTCATTATTTGAGAAGGTAATTCTTTGAGAAGGGTGCTGAAGCCAGAGTGAGTCTGAATCCTAGTTGGTCTCTTCCCAGCTGTGTGACAGGAAGCAAGTGACTTCACCTCCCTGTACATCAGTGTTTATCTGTAGGGAGGGAATCATGATAGCCCCAGGCCTGTGGTAGGTATTGTGAGGGTTATGCATTTGGATCAACAAACACATTATAATGACCTTAGAACAGTCCCAGGCACATGACCTGTTTAATATGTTTTAATCATTACTACTATAATTATTACTGTTTGTGTCCATCAAAATGGTTTGGGTTTTTTTTTTTTTTAATGTACATAAATGGAATTATTTTACATCTTTAAAATTTTTAGTTTGAAATTCATGAATGTGGTTTAAAGAATTATAAGGCTTGTTACAAAAATTAGTTATCTCCTGATTCCTCCTCCCTCCCTTTCTCCCAGCAAAAAAAGGAATATTCTCCCCAGAGTCAGTTGTTTTCAACATCCTTAACTAATTATTTAAGGATGCATCTCTGTATTTCTAAATAGTGTTCTTATGTGACTACTTTATTCTTTCCAATTTTTGCCTATATCTCGATTTCCCCCCACAGAAGAGAATAGTCACAGCTGTCCCCCGTGCACCTCCACATTTCTGTTTTCTCATCTTCCCAGTTAGTTTTCACTGTTGTTACATCATTATCCAGTCTTTTTTTTTTTTTTTAAAGATTTTATTTATTTATTTGTCATAGAGAGAGAAGCGAGAGCAAGCACAGACAGACAGAGTGGCAGGCAGAGGCAGAGGGAGAAGCAGGCTCCCCGCCAAGCAAGGAGCCCGATGTGGGACTCGATCCCAGGACGCTGGGATCATGACCTGAGCCGAAGGCAGCCGCTTAACCAACTGAGCCACCCAGGCGTCCCACATTATCCAGTCTTTACATGACTGTGACTACGTAAAAACTCTTGATAGCTGAGATATTTAGGATGCTATGGTTCGTTTCCTGTACACTTTTTTGTTAATAATAGTCTTTGCTATTATTTGCCTAGTTTTCTATTAACAACTAGTTTGCCCCTAAGTGTATCCCCAGCAATCCAGCTCTTATCTTCAGACATACAGGCATTCTAGCATTTCATCATCTTGAGAAAGTTTCTTCTGGAACATTCTAACCTTTCTCATTGGTGTGTTGAAGGTCTTACGTAACTATCTTTCTGGGTTCTCCCTTCACTACACTCCTTCACCTTTCTCTACTGACATTTGTATCCTGTGCTGGTGCTAAGTGGTCTAGTGCTACTCTGATTCCTTTTTTTTTTTTTTTTTTTAAGATGTATTTATTGATTTTAGAAAGCACAAGCAGGGGAGAGGGGGAGGGAGAGAGAACCTGAAACAGATCCCCTCACTGAGCATGGGGCCCCCTCCAACCCCAAGATCATGACCTGAGTCAAAACCAAGAGCTGTACACTCAACTGACTAAGCCACCCAGACTCTCCTATTCTGATTCTTGATGTGTTCTCTTGATTTTGTTTTCCTTTCTTAAAGCTTTGAGAATCTTCATTTTTACCCTGATGTTCTAGAATGTCCCAGAAATGTCTGGATGGGTGTCTTGTGCTAGTGGGCCTCGCTGCTCTAAAAAATTCATGTCCTTCAGTTCTGAGAAATTTTCTGGAGTTATTTCTTTATGATTTGTTCATCTAGTTTTGTTGTTGTTGTTGTATTGTTACTGTTCTGATTCTTCATTTCTAGAATCACAGTTCTTTAGATACTGACCTTCCTAGACCATTCTCTAAATTCTATTTCCTTCCCAGTTTTAATTGCGTATTTAATTTTTTCAGAGCTATTGTTTTCTTGATTTTTTAAAAAGATTTTATTTATTTATTTGACAGAGACACGGTGAGAGAGGGAACACAAGTGAGTGGGAGAGGGAGAAACAGGCTCCCCACTGAGCAGGGAGCCCAATGCAGGGCTTGATTCCAGGGAGCCTGGGGTCATGACTGGAGCCAAAGGATGTAAAGTCGGTTAGTCTCTCTTGAGGATATTAATAATTATTCTTTCTTCCTTGGTTTTTCTTCTTCCTGCAGAGACACTTTTCCCTCCAAGTTGCTTTTCCTATTTATTTTGGCTCCTGTTTAATATTGTAGCTTTTTCGTAAATGCTCAGTAATTCTTTGCTATCTGCTCATATTGAAGAGTGGAGGACTAAAAAGCTACTTTCATAGCATTGTGTAAGAATATCCAGATGGGAGAGTAGCAGAGCCTTCTCTGGAAGATACCATGAGCCCACCATGGACAAAAGCTAAAGATAGTCATACTGGGGATTCCCTGAAGAGGTTATGCAGCCAGATCACCTGACAAAGTTGTATAGATTGGAAATGATGAATACAAAGTCAAATAAATATTGGCTACCTCAGTATCATTCTCTGTTCTTTTAAGAATTGACCCTGAAATTTTGCAGTTTGCTTGGTTATCCCAGTTGATGTTTCTTAGTGGGAATGCCTTTGTTTTTAGATTATTTTTAAGAATCAAGTTTGAGATTTTTGAAACACACACACACACCACACACACACACACACCACACACACACACACACACACACACACACGTACTCCTTTAGTTTGCTCAGCTTTGCCTTCTTAATCTCATTTTCCTTTTATTAGGCCAATATATTAGGTTCAAGAACTCAAAAGGAATGACAGTGTTCTTTGGAAGATTTTGCACTGATGGCTTTTACCCTTTTAGGAGCGACAGTTGTCTTTAGAGCACTTGGAGGTGATGGAGTCAGGTTTTCTTTTCACTTTGACTTCTATTAATGCCACCTATTTTCCCGACAGCCCCTCTTGTTCCAGAAACAGAAGTGATTGGTCTATGTAAGATCACTTCGATTAATGGACCTACTGTTAATGGTTCATATGGCAGATCTGAAAGACCGCATACCAAAAGACTGAAGACTCTGCTCTTCTTACGATAATTTCTATTTCTTTCTGGAATTCTGGGTATCTAGAATTTTTTCAGGTTAGTGTTTTAATTATCAGAAGAAGGATAGCTTCAGGGAAAGAAGTCCTAGACTAGCTAATCCTTTTGTACTTGTCCCTGATGACCTTCAAGCCAAGAAAGATGAAGGAAGACTGGACTGGAGATAAAAAAGGTGAGTAAAGCAGAAAAAAGTTTTGTGTTATTCTTATATATGTAAAGTAATGTGTTCTGTAAGTTAACAAAAAGTTATCTTGGCCTTTTCCCTACTGCTCATCCTACTGGAGATACGGACGTTAGGAGTGTGGATGTCCATGGCAATATTAAAAAAAATAATTATAAAAGTAAGCTCTAGGCCCAGTGTGGGGCTCATTGACCCAGGGATTAAGAGTCCCATACTCTACCAAGGGAGTCAGCCAGGCCCCCCCATGGCAACAGTTTTTTTAAATTAACATTTATTAGAGAGTTGCACGACGGGGAGGGGCAGAGGGAGAGGGAGAGAATCCAAAGCAGACCCCATGCTAAGTGCTGAGCCTCACTCCAAGATCACTACCTGAGCTGAAACTGAGTCCATCACTCAACTGACTGTACTACCCAGGTGTCCGGACAGCATTGTTTTTTAATGTCAACAGCTGCATTGTAGGGTAATTGCTAATAAGTTGCAATATTGCTAATAAGTAATGTGATTGCTAATAAGTCCAACATTTTAATGAGTTGTAATGGTTTTGGGAGGTTTGGGTCAAAAAGTTGTTTTGAGGGCTGAGTAGACTGGAACTAAAGATTTATTATATGAGAAAGTATGATGGAAGATAAAGCTGTGTAGGTAGTTTGGGGTCTTGTTGTGGAGGACCAGGCCAAAAAATGTATTTGTACTTTATCATGTGGCAGTCCTGGAATGTTTTTGAACAGCACCAGGACATGATGAAAATGAAATTTTGGAAGTATTGATTTGCCAGGAATATGGAAAATAACTACTTCCTTTCAACAAGGTGTATTGACTACCTACCATTTGCTGTAGGTCTGTGCCAGGCACTGAAGTTACAAAGATAAGTAAAATAGTCCCTGCCTTTGGAAATAACTACTCAGTAGAAGAAGATATATTAAGAGATTTTTTTTTTTTTTAATTTAAGTAAGTGCAATGATAATGGTGTAGCAGAGGTGCTATCAGAGGAAGGAACTTAACCCACCTAGGAATTCGTGAGAGGGTTTTCTGGTGGATGTGATAACAGCTTCTCAAAAAATGAAGGAATGTAGTAAAAAAACTGGGGAAGAACATTCCAGGCAGAGGGAACAGTATAACAAAGGCATAGAAACAGAAGTAAACATGTTTCCTTCTTTTCTCTTTCTTTCTTTCGATTTTATTTATTTGACGAGAGAGAGAAAGAGAGTGAGCAGCAGGCAGAGGGAGAGGGAGAAGCAGGTTGTCCAAGTCTGATGCAGGGCTTGATTCCATGACCCTGGGACCATGACCTGAGCCCAAGACAGATGCCGAATTACTGAGCCACCCTGGCACTCAAATATATTAATTTCATACAACCATGGGCACTTCCGGTTTGCTGTATTCTGAAGCTAAGTGAAGAGAAGAGTAGTGTTTGAAGTTAGCAAGGACTTGGCATGCCTTTCTTGCATTCAAGGTGAGAGGTGCTGCGGCCTGAATAAGAGAAGTTGTGGTAAGGAGGGTTCCTTCTAGAAAATGTAGGGGTAAAATCACTAGAACTAAGTGATTGGATTTCAGGGTCAAGGATAAAGGAAGAGCCTCGGATTGCTCTTAGATTTCTGCCTGGGTAATCAGGAAGATTAGTAGCACCATTAACTGAGACTAGATGAGAGAGTAGCAGATCCAGAGTGAATGCAGTATGGGAGATGTTGACATCCCAGGCCCAGCAGAGATTTATTTAAATATATCCGAAGCATGGGAGACTTCAGAGCTAGGGACTCTCAGGGGTTAGCTGCTGTAGGTGCATCCGAAGCATGGGAGACTTCAGAGCTAGGGACTCTCAGGGGTTAGCTACTGTAGGTGCATTGCAACCACAAATGTACATCAGATGTAGGTGGTTCTTCGAAGCAGAAAGAAAACGGTACACAGAGGAGCGGTAATGTTTGAGCAGAGGTAGAGGATGAAGACATGTACAAAGGAGACTGATCGTGATTTCTCCGAAGCAGAACAGCCAAGGGCTATATCACAGAACTCAAGGAAGAGAGAGTTTATGTTTGAAATGAGCTCAATATCAAATGTTCCAGTGGAGGCTAATTAAATAGGTACTAACACCTCGCCAGTAGATACGACAATTTGGCGATCTTTGTTGTTCTTGGGGAAAAAGGGAAGGAGTGAGAGCGTCACCAGAGAGGTGCGCAGGGGTGAGAAAAGGATTCTGGTAAAAGTGGGAAAATGACTGAGCATGTTTATATAGTGAAGGTGTTGATAGCAGCTAACACTTACTGAAAATAGACTGAATTCCAGACCTCCCTCTAAGGGCTTTCCATGGGTTAACTCATTTACTCCTCACAGCAGCCCTATGAAAGAGACCCTGTTCTCCTCATTTTACTTGAGGAGAGTTTACCACAGAGAGATTGTTACATGGTTGACAACTGGTCAAAGAGCAGAATGAGAATTTGAACGCGAGGGTTCTGACAAAACAGCCCGTTATTTGCCACTGTCCTATCCCGCCTCCGCAGAACCACGGAGCTTGTTGATCAAGGGGAGGCCACTGATCCTTAATGGATCAAGATTGGGGAAGACTGGAGGGGATCAAGTCAGGAACCTAGGGGGGAGTTTTGGTCTGAAACAAGAGGAAGGATATTTTATTCTTGAACACCAGAAACTAGGGCTCCAGGTGGAGGTGGTGAGATTGTGGGTGGGAGGGGGGAATTGGGAAGTTTAGGAATTGAATCATCACACTTTTCCCATCAAATACATATTTATTATTAATTTTATACTTTTTAAATTGTTAAACATAACACAGATAAGGAAAACTGCTGAAAACAAATGTATAGCTTATCATGAACTCCTAGAAGATGTAACAACCACTGGGTGAAAGAAATTGTCAGCCAGTCCAGCAACTCTCTTTGTGCTTCATTCCGATTAAAACCCTCTTTTTCTCCCCGAGTATTACCACTATCTTAACATTTATGGTAATGATGTTTTTGTTTTTCTTAGAGTTTTAGCGGCTGTGAGCATGTCTAAATCCTGCGTTTACGTTTTTCCTTCCTTTTTGCTCCTTTGTCCTTTAAATCTCAACCTACAGATGGCTCCTCAGTCTCCCTTTTTCCTTGCCATTGAATTTGATGAAGAAACCAGGTGTTGACCCGTTGAATTTCCGACAGTCTGGATTTTGCTGATTGAATACCTATGGTGAGGTTAACACGTTCATTTGTCTTTTGTATTTCCTATAAACTGGTACTTGGATCTGGAGTTGTGCTAGTATGGTAGCAACTGGCCACATGTGTCTGTTGAACACTTGAAGTGTAGCTAGTCCAAATTGAGAGATGCTACAAGTATAAAATGCACATTTACTTGAAAGATTTATTATAAAAATAATATGAAATGTCAGTAATTTTATATTGACTGTATATTGAAATGATACTTTGGATATATTGGGTTAAATTTATTAAAACATAATTTCCACCTAATTCATTTTACTCTTTGTAATGCGGTTACTAGAAAACTTAAATACATCTGTGCCTTGTATTATGTTTCTGTTGGGCAGCGCTGATCTACAGGCTTAATCAGATTAGGGTTTTATTTTATTATTTTTTGCAAGACTACTTCATAAATAAGAGTGTGTTCTTTTGTTAGGAGGCACATAGTGTCTGGTTCTTCTTGTGATGTTAGCAGTGATTGATACTAAATGCTGAGATATCTTAATTCATTAGAGTGTGCCAAACTGAGAGTTCTAAGGAAATCACTCCTTGACTCATTTATTATTGCCTTGTCTGTTATCTGGTTATCCAGGGAGGATTAATGCTTGATTCTTTATCTTTATTAACCGGTTTTAAAAATGAATGATCTTCCTATTCAAAAGTGATAAATTACTTTTCTTTGTGTCATTAGGAATTCCTAGCTTTAAACACATTTGATGTTGTTTAGTGCATTGCATTATTATGTTTATTGCTGCTCACATATTCCCATCTCTGGCCTGTGGGAATCTTTTCAAGTTGGTTCCTGAATCCTTTTGACACAACTCTACTAGTCTTTGTTTGCTTTTAAACTCTGCTTTGTCTGCAGTGGTATCCCTTTTTTTGTACTTGAAATTGACAATTTATGTCTTTTTTTTTACCCCCTTGGTCAGTCTATTTTTACTCTTTTCAAAAAACTGGTTTTGGGTTTTATGGACTTTTTCTTTTTCTTTTTTTTTTCATTTTCTCTTTCAGTTTTCTGATTTCTCAAGTTAATCTCCTTCCTTCTGTTTGTTTTATGCTTAGTTTCTTAAATGGGAAGTTAGATTATTGGTTTGAGATTTTTTTAAAGATTTTATTTATTTATTTGAGAAGGAGAGAATGAGAGAGAGCACAAGAGGGGGAAAGTCAGAGAGAGAAGCAGACTCTCTGCTAAGCAGGGAGCTTGATGCGGGACTCGATTCCGGGACTCCTACTCCTGACCTGAGCAGAAGTCAGTTCCTTAACCAACTGAGCCACCCAGGTGCCTTCTTTTTTAATATAAAGATTTACTGTTAAAATTTATAAGCAATGTTTTAGTGGCATCCCACACATGTTGATATGTTGTATTTTCTTTTTCATTCATTTAAAAATATTTTCTACTTTACATTGAAACTTCCTCTTTGACTCCGGGGGTTATTTAAATGTATATTGTTTGATTTTCAAATATTTGGCATTTCCCAGATTTTGTGTTCATTTCTCATTTAATTCTGTTGTGGTCAAAGAACGTACTCTGTATGATTTTAATTCTTTTAAATCGATTCTGGTTTGTTTTGTTACCTAGCATATGATCTAACTTGGTTACCTTTTTTCTAAAGCTCCACATTTCTCTCTCTCTCTCTCTCTCTCTCCACCCAGCGTGGGGATTGAACTCACAATCCCAAGATCAAGAGTTGCATGCTTTACCTACCGAGCTACTCAGGTGCCTCTTAGTTTTAATGTTTTATATTGACCTGGAAAAAAAAAAAGTGTATTCTGTTGTTGAGTGGAGGGTTCTACAATGTCAGTTAGATCACACTCTGCTTGTCTTGTTCAAGTCTCTGTATCCTTGCTGATGTTCTGTCTACTTATCTCAGTTACTGAGAGAGGAGTTTTGAACTCTCCAACCATAACTGTGGATTCGTCTCTTTTCCCTTTTAGTTCTGTCAGTTTTTGTGTCCTGTATCAATGCTTTTTTGTTAGTTGCATACATGTTTGGGATTTATTATGTCTTCTTGATGGATTGAACCTTTTATAATTATATAATATTCTTCCTTGACCCTGCTAATTGTCCTTGTTCATGGTCTTTGTCAATATAGCTACTTCAGTTTTTTTTTTCTTTTACATTAGTGTTTGTATGGTATGTCTTTTTCCATCACTTTACTTTCTTTTGCCCTAGCCTTTCATCTTTCCACGCCTAGAACTTTCTTCTCCAACAAGAAATAGGCTCCCATTATGTTGAATATATTTCTTTTCTAAATCCTTGATTACATAAAAAGTAGTTAAATAAGGGTTAACTCCTACCACTGGGTGGGGGGAATCCAATGAAATAGAGTTCAGATTATGTTTATAGTGCTTTTTGTCTTTAGTCTGAGGGCATATAGTCTAAATACTGTGTTCAGAAGTTACTTGGGTTAACCTCCTCTTCCTCTACCCTCATCTGTTCTCATTGTTACTCTTTGAACTAAAATATAGATTCTTTTGTTTTTTTTTTGTTTGGGTTCAGTTTTAAGGTCCCTCCCATCCTTATTTGTTTTAGTGTGTAAAACAGTAACATATATGTAAAAGTCATAACTGTTCAAAACTAGTTAGACCTGAGAAGTGCCATTGCCCCCATCCCTTCCACCACGGAACTGACCAATCCCCTTAGTTTCTTTTTATCTGTGTGGTGTTTCTTTGGCTAAAATAAATATTTACGTACATTTTCTTATTCCTCCCCCATTCTTACACCAAAGGGAGTTATTATAATACTCCTTTGCACATGTTAAAAAAAAATTTTTTTTTTTTAAATTAAAAAAAAAAACTTTTTTGTTGTTGTTTAAGTTTTAGGTTTGCAGAAAAACTGAGCGTAAAGGACAGAGTTCCCTTATATCTCCTTACCTAGCCCCTCCCCCACCCGCTAACAAGTTTCCCTTATTATTAACATCTTACATTACTGTGGTACATTTTTTACATTTATGAGCAAATGTTGATATGTTATTATTTTCGTTATTGTTCTTATTATCATTATTTATTAAGTAGGCTCTATATCCAGCATGGAGCCTAACATAGGGCTTGAACTCAAGACCCTGAGATCAAGACCTGAGCCAGGATCAAGAGTTGAATGTTTAACCGTCGGAGCCACCCAGACACCCGTTGATGCATATTGTTAACTAAAGTCCATAGTTTACATTAGGACTCATCTTTGTTTCATACATTCTGTGCATAGGCTTTGACAGTTGTATGACATACGTTCATCATTGCAGTTATCATTGAGAATCATTTCACTGCCTTGAAAACCTCTCACACTTTACCTGTTCACTCCTTGCCCACTTCCCTGGCAACCACCGACCTTTTTACCGTCTGCATAGTTTTTCCTTTTCTGGAATGTCATGGAGTGAAAATCATGTTTTATGTCACCCTCTCAGATTGCCTTCTTTCACTCAGCAATATGCATTTAAAGTTCTCTCATGTCTTTTCGTGGCTTGATAGCTTTTTTTTTTTTTTTTTTAACACAACAACATTTCATTGTATAGATGTGTTACAGTCTGTTACCCATTCGCCTATTAAAGGGCATCTTGGTGGCTTCCAAGTTTTGGCAGTTTTGAATAAAGCTGCTATAAATATTCATGTGCAGGTTTTTTTGTGAACATAAGTTGGCAACTCATGGGGTAAATACCAAATATCATGATTGCTGGATTATATGGAAAGAGTATGTTTAGTTTTGTAACAAACTGCCAAACTGTCCTCCAAAATGGCTGTAGTATTTTACATTCACACCAGCAACAAATGAGAGTGAGTATCTGATGTTCCATGTCCTCCCCAGAATTTGATATTATCAGTGTTTAGGATTTTGGCCTAATAGGTGTGTAGTATATCTTGTTGTTTTTATTTATTTTTTATTTATTTTTGAGGGAGAGAGAGAAAGCATAGTTGGTACGGGGGATGGGATTGAGGAGGGACAGAGGGAGAGGGAGAGAAGAATCCTAAGCAGGCTGATGTGGTGTTTGATCTAAGACCCTGAGATCATGACCTGAGCTGAAATTAAGAGTTGGAAGCTTAACCAGCTGAGCCACACAGGTTTTAATTTGCAGTTCCCTAGTGGTGTGGTATTGAGCATCTTTTCATATTTATAAATCATATAAATCTTTCATATTAATCATCTTTATATGGGAAGATGTGGGTTTAAATCTTTTGTCTATTTTAAATTGAGTTGTATTGTTGAGTTTTTAAAATTTTAATGAGTTTAGTTATTTGAGAGAGAGAGAGAGAGAGCATGAATGGTGGGGAGACGGCAGAGGGAGAGGGAGAAGCAGACTCCATGCTGAGCAGGGATCGCCGGTGTGGGTTAAGCAGACATTTACCCGACTGAGCCACCCAGGCTCCCCGAGTTTTTGTTTTTGTTTTTGTTTTTTTAAGATCTTGTTTTTAAATCATCTCTACGCCCAACATGGGGCTCAGATTTATAATCCCAAGATCAAGAGTGGCATGCTCTTACTACCTGAACCAGCTGAGCCTGTATTGTTGAGTTTTAAGAGTTCTTTGCATAATTTGAATAACAGTCCTTTATCAAAAACAAAGCAAAACAAAACAACAACAACAACAACAACAAAAACCCAGTCCTTTATCAGAGGTGTATTTTGCAAATATTTCATCCCGGGTCTGTGGCTTATTTTTTCATTTCTTACTGTGTCTCTATCACTTTGCTTAAAATTTCTCTATATTACTATATTTCAAGTAGGTTTCTTTTAGAAAGAAAGCTGTATCTTTTTAGTTCTTTTTGAAAAACTCACAATATCTGTTTTTAGGTTGGGATATTTAGATTATTTACATTTAATGTAATTTTTAAAAATTATGGTAAAATACCCATAAAACTTATCCTAATCATTTGAGGTTAGTAGTATTTAGTACATTCATGTTGTTGTGAACTATCACTACTCTCCATCTCCAAAACTCTTTTTGTTTTTAAAGGTTTTATTTATTTTAGGGGAGAGAGAGAGCGTACAAGCAAGCATGAATGGGGGAGGAGCAAAAGGAGGAGAGACTCTCAAGCAGACTCCCACTGAGCGTGGAGCCTATTTGGGTCTTGACATCATGACCTTGAGATCATGACCTGTGGTGAAACCAAGAGTCAGACGCTTAACTGACTAAGCCACCCAGGTGCCCCTCCAAAATTCTATCTTGGAAAACTGAAACTCTACTTATTAAGGAACAATTCCTCATTTCCCTCCTCCCCATGGCCTTTGGCAACCGCTGTTCAACTTTCTGTCTCTGAATCTGACTGCTCTAGGCACCCCATGTAAGTGGAATCATACCGTATTTGTCCTGTGTGACTGATTTATTTCCCTAGCCAGAATTTCCTTTCTTTCCAAGGTTGAATACTATTCTGTTGTATGTATGTATCACATTAAAAAAATACATTTATCCATTAATGGGCACTTGGGTTGCTTCCACATCTGGCTGCTGTGACTCATGCTGTGAATGTGGTGTACAAATATCCTTTGAGTCCGTGCTCCAGTTCTTTTGGGTGTAGGACCAGAAGTGGAATTGCTGGGCCATGTAGTAATTCTGTTTCAGTTTTTTGAAGAACCGCCATGCTGTTTTCATTTTACATCCCCACCAACAGTGTGCAAAGATTCTAATTCCTTCCCATTCTCCTCAACACTTGTTTTCTGCATTTTCGATAGCAGCCCTGCTAATGGTTGTGAGGTGGTTTACATTTAATTAGTGATGTGTTTGGATTTAACTCTGTCATTTTATTTGATTTTTTCTGTTTGCCTCTTTTTTATTCCACTATTTCCCCTTTCTTGGAGTCCTTTGAATGATTTAAATATGGTTTTGTGTATCATTTTAAGGTATCTGTTGGTAAAGGACTTTGCAGATATGATTAAGGATTATGAGACGGGGCAGTTATTCTGGATTATCTGATTACCCAGTGTCATCACACGGGTACTTACAGGAGGGAGGCAGGACAGTCAGAGTCAGGAAGAGGAAAGGTGATGACACAAGCAGAGGTTGGAGTGACGTGTTCTGAAGATGGTGGAAGGGGCCACGAACTAAGGAATATAGGCAGCCTCTAGAAGCTGAAGTAGGCAACGGAAAAGGTTCTTTCCTCGAGCTCCAGGAAGGAACACAGGTCTGTTGACACCTTGATTTTAGCTCATGAAGGCCCATTTAAAAAAAAAAAAAAGATTTTATTTATTTATTTGACAGAGAGAGATCACAAGTAGGCAGAGGAGCAGGCAGAGAGAGAGAGAGAGAGAGAGAGAGAGGGAAGCCTGCTTCCCGCTGAGCAGAGAGCCCGATGCAGGACTCGATCCCAGGACTCCGGGATCATGACCTGAGCCAAAGGCAGAGGTTTAACCCACTGAGCCACCCAGGTGCCCCTGAAAGCCTATTTTTGACTTCTGACCTCCAGAATCATAGGTAGTACTTTTGAGTTATCCTAATCCACTAAGTTTACAGTAATTTTTTACGGCAACAATAGGAAAATGATCCAGCTCCACAGGGCACCACCCAGGGAGAGGCCAGGCTGGGATTTCATACTCTCTGCTCTGTTGATTTGGGTCTGTTCTATGCATGTGCCGCTCGGGATTTCATACAATTTAAAGGGCCTCATTCTCCCACACTGCTGGGTTCCCAAGAGCCCCCTTTCCTGGTGGTCTGGCTGGAAAGAGAGGTGGTCTGGCTAAAGGGACATGCCCATTATCATTGTCATAGCTGCCACGGGTTTAGGTCTGGAGAGTCTGGAAAGAGAGTTTTTTCTTCTGAGATTCTGGTTGCCCTGGAGTGTGATCTGGGACATGGAGGAGATTAAAGGCCACCCCGGAATTCACCGCTGTGTGGGTCATTGTGTGAGTGCTGTGTTTCCTGCCCAGTTCACGTGCTTTATGTATTTTTCAGAGTCCTGAGGTAATTGCTTATGTCTTTTGTCCAGGACTTCTGGTTGTAATCAGTGGGAGAGAGAGAGTAGAGTGTGCCTACCGAATCTTAACCAGAACCGGAAATTCTTTCATTGGTTACTTCAAGAAATTTCCTGCCTTTTTGTCCTCCTGTTTGTCATAAGCCATTACCTAATGTTTTTTAACTTTTATGTTCCTTCCACTTTAGTGTACATTTCTAATGTGATTTTTTTCCTAATTCTAATCTTCTCTGTATCATTCCAATTTTAGTACATATGCTGCTGAAGCAAGCACTCTAATTCTTCCTGAGTTATTTCATAGCCTTTGTGAGTTTTTCTAATTCTGGTTTATAGGGTTCTTTCATTCTTCCATTATTGTTTTGTGTCCTTCAGCTTGTTTTGAAATAGTAGGTCAGAATTTTCATGTATTTTGTATTTTCTTTTATTGCCTATGGGGGTAGCTTCCTCCTTTTACAGTTTTTTCTTATAATACACTTATATGGGATTTTTCCCTCAGTTTTTCACTTTTATATGAAATTTTCTTGAACTTTTAGAAGGAAGCCTGAATTTCACAGTGCTAGAGCTCTCTCTTCTGTTATTTTTCTGAAAAGTTTAAATACAGGACTGCTTAAATTTCTGAAATCTCTTGATTTTGTTCCCCTACCCTGCTTTTATCTGGGTCTCTCCTTTATCCCTGTGAGGTTCAGTTGAGACTGTCCCTAGTAGCTTTGTCGTATGGGGTGTGGTCCTGAAAGGGGGCTTTGGCATATTGGTTTTGAGGATTCATGAGGCTTATGTTTACAACGGAAGCCTTGCCCTCCCCTGAGGACTGGAGTTCACAAGGCTTCTCAGCTCAGGTGCCCTCAGCTCTGCCCCCAGCTCTCCAGTGAGTGTCTGTGGCTGTTCTTAATTCCATTAGATGCCCACAGCCCACTTCCTCATATATGGACAGTGGTCTCATGGGTATTAGTGGTTTGGTCCTACCCACTTGGGATTGGGAGTTCTGGACATTGCTTGTCACTTATTTTGTTTTAGATGTTATCCATGAGTCTGTGAATTTTTTCACCATGGACTCTCTGTTTTTAATGGCTCTTCAGAAAGATTTAAAAAAAAAACAAAAAACAAAAAACCAAGAACAAACTATATAGCCATTACCACCACCCTCCACCTCCGTGGTTTTTATGCAGAGAGATGCTCCGGTGCTAAGAGTGAGGGGTTCTAAGTAGGAAACATAAGGTGGAGAGGTGAAGGTTTGTAGTGGTCACTGATGGAAGTAGGCAGCTCTTCAGGAATGTTGAGAATAAGTGAGCTCACAGGTGAGGGCGGGGACCACGTATGCGTCACGGCACCAGCCTGTGTGAATGTGCGTTTTTTCCCCCTTGTAGCTGTCACCCCAGATGAAGCCTCAGAGGAGGCTGATAGCTGGGTTAGGATTACAATTAGGATTGTAATTTTGCCTTGCTGGTCTCATTGAAGGACTCCAGTATTAGGTGGTTGAGATATCTTTGGTGGGAGGAATTCCATTCCTGGGTATGTGTGGATGTGAAACCAGGGTAGCCAGGGTAGGGCTGCTAACTTGGGAGACTATGGAAAGGATCTAAGAGCTGAAAATCTGTAGGGAAACTAGAGCAAATACAAAAGGGGAACCATGTGAATGTGCTCGATGGAGACCGTTGTCAGAGCCAGAGTTGATGTCTTAGGGAAAACAGATACAGGTTAAAAAAAGAAGAGTTTAGTATCAGGTGGAATTTCATGTATTTGATCACTGTAAGTTACCGAATGCTCTGGAATTTCCAATTTCTCAACAAATGGTGAATCAGTAGGCATTATTACCTAATTACGTAAAATTGTCACAGGAGCTGGAGAGCCACAAGAAAACTTAAGAAAACTTTAGAACTCTTAATAAAAAACACATGAGTAGTCTGAGCCATGTGGCTGTGGCTATCTACGCAGAGCACAGACCTTTTCTGGTGTTCTCATTATGGCAACAAAGCAAAATTAATTTTGGTATGATATGAGATAGCATTATTTCTAAACATTGCATATAGTTACTTTGCTTATAACATAAAATTCCTTGGGAAAGTGTTAGAAATTAGTTACAAATTTCTATTTTACCATTTTAATGAGTGCAAAGTATTTTAACAAGGCTTTGCAACAAAATATCCCTTTCAAAAGAAATGTGACAATCCACAAGTGGCATTATACTTAGTATATTACTGAAATAAAGGTTATTTGTGGTGTGAAGTCTCAAATTACTTCACATATTTAAAGGAAACATCAGTAAGCTGTCAGTTCTGTAGTTTATCAGAGTTTAATAAGGAAATTTCTTTAATAAGATTATGTTTAAAATGGAGTTTGTTGCAAAGAAAGGAGTAATTGCCTATCACACTATTAAAAAATCAGTTTCACATCTTTGGAATGTTTCTTTACACTAATTTCCACATTGTTTGAACTTATATATATATTTATATATATACACACACAGAATCAAAAGAGCAAAAGATCATCAAAAGCACTTCTTTTTCCCCACATGCTCAAAATTTTAAAGCTGGAATTGGATGGAAATGTATCTCATTATTAACACAAATGTTAATCTAAACACCTACTAAATAGATTTTTTTGTTTTACTAGATTTTAATGAGAATACTGGAATTAATGTGAAAGTTTTTGTATTTTCAGTGTTGATGGGACAAGTGATTGACTTCTCTGTTGCCTGATCTCTAATGCTGTCAGTCCCCTTGTTGAGAAGAGTGTCATGTTGTTCAAAATAAAGAAATTAATAAAGTACAGAATGCCCGAGAATCTTTTCTAGAAATTGTCAAGTCACACATTTGCAACAATCCCTGGATATGTTTTAGTTGTATAGAGTGGTTATAGTGTTATTGTTTATTTCAATCTTTTTATAATACAGCATAAGAGATGCTGGAGAAGTTTTGGCAGTTAGAAAGAAACATATTCGGAAAAAGGATTTGTTGACTTTAAAGAATACTGATCTTCTAACATATAAAAATGTATCTATTTTAAGAAACACTTTGAGAATTCTAAATCAGAATTTAGAATTTAAATGCTTCCAAATCTTTCATAATATTACCTTTACTTCCTCTTGTGCATCTTTCAAAGATGAGGATCAGATGTACTGACCCCAGAACCCCATTGACTGAGTTTTTGTTTATTTGAGAGAGTGAGTGTGTGCGTGCGCATGCGCCGGGGTGGGGAGGGAGAGCAAGAGCTAGAGAGAGAGAGAGAGAGAGAGAGAATCCTCAGCAGGCTTCACGCCCAGGGCTCAGTCTCAAGACCCTGAGATAATGACCTCAGTCAAAACCAAGAGTCAGGGGCGCCTGGGTGGCTCAGTGGGTTAAGCCACTGCCTTTGGCTCAGGTCATGATCTCGGGGTCCTGGGATGGAATCCTGCGTCGGGCTCTCTGCTCGGCAGGGAGCCTGCTTCCCTCTCTCTCTCTCTCTCTACCTGCCTCTCCGTCTACTTGTGATCTCTCTCTGTCAAATAAATAAATAAAATCTTAAAACAAACAAACAAACAAACAAGAGTCAGATGCTTATTAGTTGAGCCACCCAGGGAGCGCCTTGTATCATAATTTCAGAAGAGAAGAAAAGTTTTCTAGATTTGGGGGTGAGGTCGGGGCAATTTGTGGCCAAATAAGTTTGGAAAAACACTAGCTATGTGTCTACTTTAGTAAAATTGGAGTGAATGTTAGTTTGTTTTTGGACCCTGAGAAGTTCTGTAGCATTTCCCAAATTTATTTAATCTCAACACCTTGCACAGTATACAAAAGTTTATAGCAGCATTATTATTATTTTTTTAATTTAGTTGACAGAGATCACAAGTAGGCAGAGAGGCAGGCAGAGAGAGAGAGGAAGGGAAGCAGGCTCCCTGCTGAGCAGAGAGCCCGATGCAGGACTCCATCCCAGGACCCTGGGATCATGACCTGAGCCGAAGGCAGAGGCTTTAACCCACTGAGCCACCCAGGTGCCCCATAGCAGCATTATTTTTAATGGTTAAAATGTGGAAGCAACCCGTGTCCATCAGCTGATGAGTGGGCAAACAACAGATATCCATTTAAAAAAATTATACGTAATCTCTGCCCCACGTGGGGCTTGAATTCACGACCCTGAGGTCAAGAGTCTCATTCTCTATCCGCTGAGCAGGTATACTAAATGGAGAGATAGAAAAGTTGATACATTTGGGGGCACCTGGTCGAGAATGAGAATGAAGAACGGATACACACGACAACACGGGCGAGTCCTGAGAACATTATGCTAAGTGAAAGCAGCCAGAGACAGGAGACGGCAGACTTTATGATTCCATTTGTATGATGTTGTCCCTAATAGGCTCAGTCCTAGAAACAGAAAGTAGATTAGTGGTTACCACGCAGCGCGCTGGGGAAGCGGAAGGTGACCGCTCATGGACTCGGGTTTCTTTTTGCGATGGTGAAAATATTCTGCAGTTAGGTAGTAGGGATGGTAGCTCAACTCTGTGAATATACTAGAAGCCACTGAATTGTATATGTGAACAGGGTGACTTCTATCATATGTGAGTTGTATGTGAGAAAAGCTGTTATTTTAAAAATAACCATAAGAAAGACGCTATAGCAACAACTAAGGCGAGAAGTCATGAGGGCTTAAAATAAGGTAGTGGGATGGAGAGGTACGAGAGTGTGGAGGCGTGAGCTCTCGGAGAGTCCCAAAGACGGATTTTTACCAACGAGGATGCAGAGTCCCTGGGCTGAAGGCCTGAGGAGACAGGCTGGTGCATCCGGCGGCGCACAGGCCGCACCGGCAGTGGCTGGCTTCCCCGGGAGGGAAGCTCTGTGCTCGTGGCAAATAAAAACGCTTTAGCAGGAACTGTCGCTTCTTTAGTCCCCTGTAGATCACAGGGATGGCCAAAGCAGTGCACAGGATCATAGTCTTGCCTTTCTGGTTTCCATAACTCAAAACAGTTTTCTTGCTGCCAGTAGAGTTTGAGTCATCCGGCCGTCCCTACTCAGGGTGCGGTGCCCCGGGGGCAGGTGAGAGGGCCTGGCCCTCGCCTGCGGACAACACAGTCTCATAGGACCGAGTGTGATCCACTTAAAGGCTGTCCTCTCCTCTCATGAGCAAAGACACTCGAGTGACTTGCCAGATGTGACACAGAGGGCAACAGAGCCCCATGGGCTTATAGACTCGCGAAGGTAAGCACAGATTTTTGGATTGTGTGACTTTTGCCAGCCTGTGGTAAAGGCAGACTTCTTGGAGTTGGCTTCCCGTTTTCGTCAGCCCCTTGACCCAGGTAGGGGAACACTTTTACCTACCTCTCGGGCGCCAAGGTCCTGATAGGCCCTTTATAGCCGAGGATGGTGCGGCCGATCCAAGGGCTGTTGTTCCCTCTTCCTCACTCTCCCAGGCCAGAGCTGTCGTCAGCAAGAATGTTAGGGACCCCTGAAGAGTCCCCTCCAGAGCGGAGGCTCACAGGAGGAGTTTCAAATGAGACAGCAAGGGCTGGTCTAATATTTTACCTCAGTGGACTCTTTCCCTCCCCCAGAGCCATTTCCTGTGTGAAGCCAAAGCCTGCAGTGGAGGAGCCTGTGTGTTGCTGAGATTCTTTTTTTTTTTAAGGTTTTATTTATTTATTTGACAGAGAGATCACAAGTAGCCAGAAGCAGGCAGAGAGAGAGAGAGGAGGAAGCAGGCTCCCCGCTGAGCAGAGAGCCCGACGTGAGGCTCGATCCCAGGACCCTGGGATCATGACCCAAGCCGAAGGCAGAGGCTTTAACCCACTGAGCCACCCAGGCGCCCCCATTGCTGAGATTCTTACCAGGCAAAGTGGAAACTGCTTCCCAAGAGGACCGTGTCTAACACGGACCAGCTCATCTGCCATATTCGCAGAATTCTTTTTCTCAGTACAGATTTCTGAGGGAGCTTGGAGAGGAGGGAGAGAGTCTTAGTCTTGGAGTCATCAGAGCTATGGCAGCCTTGGAGAGGGCGTGTGAGGTAGCACCGGCCCTCTGCGGTCTCACCGAGCCGGGTTCCGGTGCCAGCGTGCCTCGGACCAGCCCTGGTTCCTGTCTGGAACCCGTGCAGCGGGGATAGTCATCTGCGGGACTGTTCAGAGGATGTGATAATGTACGGAGAGTGCTCGGGGTGTGGCGTGAATGTCCCTGCGTATGGGCCACTTAACTTTTCTAAGATTGTTTCTTCTTCAAGAGTGAAGATGATGCCCTGTGACTCTTAGGGTAGTGCAGGGGATCCAATGAGGTAAGTTGGCAATTAGGTTATACCAAGATTTGATTGAGATTTAATTAGAAAAGCCCATCACAAGGCTCTTGGTTACCCATTCCAGAGTTTAGCACTAATATGTGTATCCTTATGTTGAACTAGAATTTTTCCTTCTTTATTATTGTCCTCTTTATCTTGCTTGGCCTTCCAGGAACCCAAAAATTTTCATTTGTTTCGTGAAAGTCTTCATGCACTGAAATATATTTCATTCACCCCCAGGATTTAGGTTTAAAAAGTCATGATCCTGATGATCACTGCAACTTTCTCCTCTGTAATTCTTTGCTTTTTTCTAAACTCATACTAACTTTTCCATTGCTTCTGGTGGCCAAAATAAGAAATGATCTTTGAGAATTTCTTGGACTAAAATAGAGGGAAAAGTTTACTTTCTATCCTCAGTTCCCCGTTAAAATATCTCTATCTTTTATTAGAAAAGTAACATCTCTTTATATACATTTGGGAGAGGAGGGAAAGAAAATGGCCCACAGGTGTGTCAGTACAACTAATAGTTTTATGACTGCACATCTGGTTATTTTTATATACAGATTTTATGTATCTTTGTAGCTTATATATCTTTATACGTATCTTACATAATCACAATCATGCAAATAGGCATCCTACAGTTTATATTGCTGCTTGTCTGTAGCACCTAGCTTGTAGAATTATAAGGATTCAGTGCTTCAAGTGCTTAGCACAGTGTCTGGCATGAAGTTAGAGTCAGTAGGTGGGAGCTGGTGACGTTTCCTGATGGGCGCCCAGAAGTGGATTTACTGGGTCAGATACTTTTTAGACTCCGGATACATGGCCCCTGCCACACTGCTTTCTAGAAGCCATTTCAGTTCCCCAAGCCCTTGGTAGTAAAGAGTTTCTCTGCTCCTCTTTCACACTTGGAGCTCCCCCAGCATCTCCCTGCTTTGTTTTTAGGTTTCGGAAGCTAATTTAGTAGGTGACGATAATACCTCGTTATTGAAGTGTCATTATTTCATAATTACCGATGTTGAACTTGTCTCGCACTTACTAGCAATGTTTCCTCTAACAGGGTCTGTCTACGACCTATTTAACAGCCAGAATCACTGAATGTTTTCTTATTGAATTACGTGGGCTCTTTAATAAAGATAATACTCCTTTGTCATATGGAGTGCAAACATTTTTCCTGACTGTTTTCTTCTTATTTTGGTCATGATTTTTTTTTTTTAATTCACACATGCACACACACACACACACACACACACACACACAGGGATCCATCTCCTTTGTGCCTGACCCTTGCCTGGTCTGAGTAGTAGCTTCAGTCCAGCAAGAGAGACTCCTTCCATGTTACACGGGCTCCGGATAGAGCGGTCATACGTATCTTTCGTGGTGAAAGTACACAGACTCTTCCTAGGCCCAGAGAACACATTTCCCTTGATTTGGGGAAAGAGCTAACAAAGCTATTGCTCGGTTCTTATAACAGGTTATAATTTCAGCTCTTCCTGATTGGAATCTTCTGCATGTTCTCCATCGTCTCCTCTAGGATGGCGTTTCTGGAGATAGCATTGCAGATAATTTATTTGGCAAGGGTCTGGTCAAGCACCAGAGGCTTCAGCCAAGTCCTCTGAAGAGCTCCCACTCCCCTCCATCCTGATCTACCTTCTTCGCATGTTTTCTTGAAGATGACGCTAGGTCTTAGTGAGATTTGGGGACTGAGGGCGGGCGGGAGCTCTTCACATGGATGAAATGCTGGTGAATCTTCCTTCTCCTACTACCCTGTTAAATGGAAACTTCTTTCCCTGCAAGAGAGTGAGCAATCCTACCTGCTCTCCAGGGAAGCCTTGTGTGCATATCCTTAGTGGAGCAAAGTCGGTCTGCATGTTCCCTTGCTAAGGAGTTCTGTCCTTTCTCATCCTCAAGGTCTGCACTAAAGTCTCTGGAACAGAGCCCAGACGGCTGAGGGGTGAGAGCAGGAGCTGGCCTCCACGGGGTTTCTCGTCACTGTGGCCAGGATGGTGGCACACAAAGGCATTCCAGTGGCTTCTGAGTCTAGATCTATAAATATATTTATTATAATATAACAAGAACTTAACAATAAACATATACTATGTACAATACCATTACAGAGAACCCTGTTTTAATCATTCACAGAAATAGCCAGTTTTGCTCCAGTGTGATCAATGAGGAGAGAAACGGAATTTCAATGTCATCTGTGTTGAGCCTTGCTGACCACTAACACCTCCTTTGGAGGCAGACGCACACCGACGCTAACGTTAGCCCTGCCCCAGGCAGTTAGGAATTTGTGCTCCAGTCCTTGGGTTCACACTTGCACCCTGTTTGACATAAATACTTTAAATGACATACAATGTATGTAGTTTTGTGCTTATTACTTTTTAAAAGAATAAATAATATTAAAAACTGCATAACGAAGCTCGGTATCTTGTCCAAGTGGGAGCCACACTTGTAGTGCTAGAAGTCGATGGCCGACGTGAGAATTGGGAGTTTTGTGTCGTCAAATACCAGAAGGTGGAAAGCACGTCCTGTCCTTTTTCTCCTTAGAAATGGGTTTCTATCGTGAAATGATGGCAAGTTGACTTCCCGGATAGAAAAATGGTCAATGCGTATTTGGTACCAACTTCACCTAAATAGCGCAGTGGCGGCGGCTCTCTTCTTGCCCTGGAATGGAAGCTGATCAGCGCGTGAGGTTTGAGGGTCTGAGGACCGGCAGGAAGGCCTCCGTCCTGAACCACGGTGTGACCCCCCTCCTGGCTTCCCTTTCTCTGGTTAATACACTACAGGAAGAGGGCTTCTGCTCACGCCCCTCGGGCCTTGGCTGACGTGGCTCGTCTACAAAGGCTGTCCCCATCCTGAGAGCTCTTGAGGCAGGTGCCTTAATATATAGCTATAAATATCAAAAATAGTCTCCTGTGCTTTGTAGACATTTATTCTCCCTCCCTCCCGCCTGCCCTTCCCACCCTGCCTGGGGCCTCAGCTTTACCTCATGGAGGGAGCCAGAATTGGTTTCCTTCTAGAACAGAATCTTCTTCGACGGCGCCTCCATGAGGCACAGCTCTTCATGGGGCTGTCTGGGAGTTACATTTTTTTTTTTTTAAATAAAACGGGGGCCCTCACCCCCACCCAGGAGAGATCCTCTATTCTGCACATAGAAAAAAATTAGAGCAAATGCCCCACTCTGACACTACCTACAAAGGGCTCTGGGATTTCCCGCAGGATCCTCTCATGGCCGCCTCCTCCTCTCCGTACTTAAAAATAGCCTTTTTGTTTATCAAGAAAATGCCTTGGAAATCTAAATAATTCATATCGGACAAGAGAAAGCTAGCGCAGTCACCTGTCCCTCTTCAGCAAAAACACGGTAGAAAAACCTGTGAAGGACAAAGGTTCTCCCGGCTGTCCCTCGGCTGCCCCCAAACGGCCGCTCCAGCCGCGTCTGGCTCGGCGCGGTGGGGTTGGGGGTGGGGGGCTGGACCTCTCTTCCGGCCCAGCCTCCTAGACCTTGTGCCGCTCACACAGTATTGTCCCTTCTCTTCCCTCGGCCACGGAAAAGTGTAGATTGGTTAAAAACAAAAGTAGGAATCAAAGTGATAAGGACACTTTGATCTGATTCCAAGAGAGCCTGCCACCTACTATTGTCACAGGATAATTGATCTATGGTGGTTTAGGGATCAAGCTTGCTCTGCCCGAAGGGAAAAAAATCAGCTTCTCTCTCCCAGTTGAAAAATATGTGAAACTCTATTGCACGAGGCAGAGCGAGCACCTCCGCTCAGAGCAAGTGCGTTTGCAGGTGCGCCCTGGCCCAGCTGCCCGGATGGTGGTGGCTCCTTGCCGCGCGGGGCGCTCGGCCCCCGTCTCCCCCAAAGGCGAGGATGATTTTCTACATTCCATGTAGAGAGTATTCCAAATGTTTAGCGTAGTGATTCCCTTGATCATGTCTATCAGCCTCGTACGGGTGTTGCTGAACATGGGTCGTTGTGAGTTGCATTGGCCTCACCGGACTTGACCAGTCCCGGCTCGGGCTTTCTGCGGACGTCAGCCGCTTTGAATGTATTTCTTGATGACGACGCAGCCGTGTCTGAATACAGGGCAGGGCATGTGGGGCAGGAGGGCCCACGTGTTGGTCGCGGGCTCGTAGGCTTCCATGTTGCCCAGGGCAGGCCCCTCGCTGCTAACGATGCCGCCCGTGGCATAGATCTTGCCATCAAGCACCACGGCGCTGTGGGGGAGAGCGGGGAGAGGGTTAGCCCTTTCACGCCCCCCCTTGGGCCTGGAGCTGGATGCTTAATACCCTGTCCCGGGGCGGGCAGCCTCCCTGCTCCCCCTTTGCGAAAGGTGTAAGGGATCTCATGGTTTGCCTCTGCCCCATGACCCGAGCAGCTGCAGGAAGACAGCTTTCCCTCTAGGGCCGGTCGGGGATGCCGTGTGTCTGCGGCCCCCCGAGCCGTGGGGACACCCCGGCACCTGCCGGACCCCCAAAAGGTGGCCGGGAGCACGGCCTCATGTACAGGCTCTCGATTCCGTTTACTGAGCGGCACTGTGTGTTGCTTGAACAGAGAGGTTTCAACGGTCCCAATCAGGTTGAGAACACAGGTCACCAGGGTGATGGCAGACAGGAGAGAGGAGCTAAGTCCTAACTGAAGGCTGCTGACTCCTCGACTGGGACATTTAGACTCCAAGCTCCCTGCTGGGATTGTGGAGCACGGTGGCCTGGTGGTGCTGCCCACCAGTGACTGCTGGGCCAGCGTCCTCTCAGCGGGGTGGTTGCCATGGCAACCCGGGATGCCGAACCGGTTCCATGCTGCTCTCCCGGCGAGAGCACCACACCCTGCTCCCATCTGCCCCTCCTGTCTCCCTGCATCTTGGCCACCCCATCCCACGCCCGGCTAGATCCATGCACCTGGCCCCCTGTCCTCCCACACTTTCGCTAACGGCCCTGTCGTCTTCACCGTCCCCTGAAGCTGCACAGATACCCTTGCCAAGTTGCCACCTCTCTCTGCAGTTCTGAGCCTAGAACGGAACGGGCCGGGCTAGACATCTTACCTGAAGTTTCCAGCCTTCTGCCCTGTAGTTGCCTGCCCCCTGGGGCCCTTAGATTTCTCCCTTGGAGGCACATTTCCCCCCTGCTTCTCTTGCCAGACCCAGCTGACATCTCCTCACAGGCATTAAGTCTTTCTGGGCCCAATTTGAGTTTCCAATGAGGCACGCAAGTCCTCCCCACAGGTGGTGCCCAAAGGCCAGTCTGAGGCCAGTGTGGTCAGAATTGCCCGTACGCGCCATTGCCTGGAGTGTGCGATGGTGAGGGGGAAGGCCCGAGAACTGTAGCACCTTCCTGCTCTAGGCACTTAGAGGGTATCTAGCTCAACTGCCTGCCTCATCAGTAGGAGAACTGCCCCTACTCTCTCTTCCCATGGCTGCTGGTCCGGGTGTGTTCCTGCCCTGTCAGCTCTGAGACTCCAAGGCAGCCAGGCCTCATACCACTCCCTGGATCGGCGGTCAGAGCGTCCCTTGGGAGGCCACTTGTCCCATGTGAGGTGCTGCACAGGTGAGACCTGGCATTGCCTCTCGTCTGTGATGGGGCAGGTGGTCCCGGGGGACAGCTGTCCTATACCCGGAGAAGGTGTGGCCGCAAGGACCTGGGGTTGGTCCCTGTACGAAGCCCTCCATTTCTGGCTTGGAGACGGGTCAGCTGGGGCCACTGGGTGGGGCCTGTGGTCGGAGGGTGCTGCTGCTCGAATCGGAGGGTGGGCAGCCGTTCTGGTGCTCAGACCATTCCTGCTGGCTTTCCCTCCCCGCCCTCCCCCACCCCCCCGCCAGAGTTCCCGCGGCCCTCACCTGCAGAACTGCCGGGAGTGATTCATGTTTGGGCCTGCCTTAATGTTCCCTTTCTCGGGGTCGTAGATGGTGGTGGCTCTGGCATACGCCCCGCCCAGGATGAACACGAAGCCATTGAGCGTGACGGCGGGAGCGTACTTGTTGTCTGCCAGGAGAACAGAGCAGGCAGGTCAGGGCATCTCTTCTGGGCCACCCCCTCTCCACCCCTTCCTTCGCCAGAAAGGCCTCCAGAGGACGGGCTCTGGCAGAGGATGGCTCCACCATCAGCCGTTAACCCGAGGACAAGGCCCGGGCCCAGAGGGCAGCCAGCACACGGACCAGCTTGCCTGTCACCCAGACAAGTGGAGCCTGCCTCCCTCTCCCAGCCCCCTCCCAGCCCCCAGACCGGGGTCTGCAGAACCACAGGGCTTAGTGGGCCTTCTGGGCTTGGGACACTGAGACGAAGCTCAAGGGGAGGCGGGGGAGGGGGGAGCGGAGGGCTGCTTCTCACCGATCATCGGGGACTCGATAAAGCTCCACGTGTTGGTCTGTGGAACGTAAGACTGGAGGACCCCCGCAGCTCTGCCCGCCTCGTTTACGCCCCCGAACACGTAGATCTTGCCGCCGCACACCGTGGCTGCCGCAGAGTGCACGGCCTTGGGCAGAGGGGCCACGGCCTCCCATTGGTTGGTAATGGTGTCGTACCTGGGGAGAGGGGAGAACAAGAGCCCAGCATCAGCGGTGGGCCTCGTGCCGGGCAGCGGGTACGGGGGCGGGGTCGAGAGCCCAGCATCAGCGGTGGGCCTTGTGCTGGGCAGCGGGCATGGGGGGGTTGTTGAGAGCCCAGCATCAGCGGTGGGCCTTGTGCCGGGGAGCGGGCATGGGGGGAGGGGCGCCAGCATCTGCTTCCTGCCCTTGGCATCCCTAGCCCAGCCCGGGACCACACACATCTGGGGGGACTTGGGATGAATCACTCAAGGCCACCTGGGATCTGGCCCATCCTGGCCTTCGCAGTCGTCCTCCTGAACCTCGGCGGGCTCTTGTTTGCCTGCCGCGACCTCTACGCAGCTTCTCGTCTCCTTTCCTTGGCTCACACAGGGCTCCCCAGCTTCTAGGCCCCTTCAGCCTTCTCTGTCCAGCTCGTTCCTACCGTTTTTGCCCGACAGGGCTGCCCTGAGCATTTGCTGTATATGCAGGCTCTGGGCTGGAAGCTGGGGGAACAGTGGGCTGGACCAGGGAGGGACAAGAGGAAGAGGGGACAGAAGGACAGACGGACTGGGGGGTTCAGTCGTTAACTGACATTGCTGCGAAGGCAGGCAGAGTTAGTTACCCAGGATGACTCAGGGTCTCTGGTGCGGGAAACGGGAAGGAGGGAGCACTACTCAGGCGACAGGGAACTGAGGTTGGGGAGTTTGGAGGAGAGAGATGATTTCAGTTTTATTGATGGGGAGTTTACAGGACCCGTGGTAACCAACCGGGGAGGTGTGGCGGGGGGTGGCTGCAGTGGACGTGTGGCCTACGTGTTCTGCATTGGGCTCATGGGCACAGAGATGGAAACTGAAGGTCAGGAACTGCACAGGCAGCGTGTGGGCGAGAATAAGGCTGAGGACACTCGCGGGGGGAAACCTTGGCCTTTAAGTGGGGAGCTAAGGAGGGGGTCCTCAGAAGAGTGGCGGCACCGCACAGGGCACAGCTCCGTGGGTGGGGGATGTGATGGGAGTTCAAGAAGTCCCCAGCAGGTTCCTGGAGGTCCTATCAAGGAGACTTTAAGTGGACTGGGAGGTGCAGAGCTATTTCCGTATCGAGGATGAATGGGAAGGGAGGCAGTGGACACGACAGGTAGAGACTTCTTGTGGATGAAACTCAGATGGGAAAAGGGGCAGAGAAGGTGGAGCCTGGAAAGGTCTGCGGAGCTAAGAGATGGCTTTCCTTGGAGCGTGCTGATAGATGTCTAAAAACAAGCTCCCCAGGGAAAAAGACCTGCTAGGCAGCACTTGCTGCTTTCTGTGATGTGAACCCTCTCTCGGCCGATTTCAAGCTACCAAGGGCACAGGGAACGTGGCACTGGGAAGAGACGTGCTGCGGCGGACCACTGGACAGAATCCCCACCGCATAGAGACACAGCAGACACGTCTAACCTCCAGAGCACAGATTGTAGAGAATACAGAAAAAAAGAAAAGTGTAGTGGTGAGTTTTGAGTATGGGTTATCTTTGTTTTTAATATAATTTATTTAGTTCTAAGTCTATATGATTTGATTTTTAGTAAGATCTGTAACTAACAACTGGCTTGCACAGTGCCTAAAAAAGGTACCAGTCATGTCTCAGGAGCCAGTATGAATGGGCTCCAGGGCACCACGGCTTTTGTTTTCATTTTAGGGGGAGAGGTTTACTTGTGTTTACAGAATGGTAGAAGGAGCCCAAATGGATAAAGAGAGATAAAATACAGACGGAAGAGAGGAGAGAGCTGATTGGAGGAGGCTTTTGGTGGGATGCAGGTTGCACCCAGAGTGGAGAGGGAGGTGGTGTCCACGCGGGCATGAGCGAGGAAGGGCTTGTGTGAGTGAGAGAGGAGGGTGTGTCGGGCAGGAGCAATGGCCGGGAGAAGAGAGACGTCTTGCCGGATGACGTCACCAGCTCTGTGAAGCTGGAGTCAGTGTTGGCGGGATATCGGTGTCCATGGGATAAAAGCCTTGATGGGGGAGGTGGAGATGACAAACACAAGTTGTTGAGAGATGGCCAAACTGCTGACAAGGGGCCTGCAGCACGAAGGACCCGGTAGACATCGGAAGACTTCAGTCTGGAGTGGGGCCCATCTACCAGACGGTGGCATTTTCTCCACCAGCGCTCAGCCCCAAGGGAAGACACGGAGAAGGGGCAGAGTTATAGGGCCGCAGAGACCTGTGGCACATGTATGGCAGGACAAATCACGAGCACGGGGAAGCGACAAAATGTGCAGAATGTGAATACCAGACAAAGCAGCGACAAAAATGACCATAGGGAGCCGATGAGAGAGACAGACGTGGGATCTGACAGACCAGCCAAGGACCTAGGGTATCTGAGGTCTACCTGGGCACCTTTTGGGTCTCTGTTCCCGGCAACTCCGTCAACTGTCCCCGCGGGGCTGCTCTCACAAGCACTCACTCTGGACCTTCTTGGTGGCCCGTCTCCCACTCACCACATGGCTCTTTCGCCTGTTCTGGACTCCGGGCAGGGCTTCCCCTGTGGGCTGGTTTTTTTTTTTTTTTTTTTTTTTTTTTACCAGTACACCTATCCTGGGAAGCTTGCGGGGCCTGCTTTTCCTCATGAGGATCCTTGGGGGCAGGAGCCATAACAAGGTCATGGCTTAGTGATCCAGGACTGGCCTCTCCCAGCCGGTGCCCCGGGCCCTGAGACAGGGAGGAGGGGACAGTGGGAAGACGTCCAGCTCTGTGCCTGTCAAGACTCAGGATTCGAGAAGAGGCTGAGGTACCTTACGGGGCAGCAGGGGCTGATTCCATTAAGTTCCGGACGAATGATATGTGGCCAGTAGGCAATGGAGTAAGTGTCTTTTTGGACAGTGTCAGAAGTTCAGATATGTTTTTTTTTTTTAGCCAATATGGCAGAGATCCAAAGAGCTCCTGCAGAAGGAGCTGGGTGACAGTGGAAGATTATGTGGCTGTTAGTCTTCAGGCTTTCGGTATAATGGCACATTCCGCCAAATGCGAATTTCCCCAGAGCTTGTTATTCCAGGTGGCTGATTGCCAAGCCACAAGCCCTCCTCAGCTCAATCTGTCAGCTTCCTGCTTGAGAAGGATATGCTAATGACATGCAAATGACCCTGTGGAGTGAGGCACTCTGCTATCATTTATCCGGTAACCACAGCTCATGCAATATATTGCTAGGAAGTATTAGACCCAGTTATTTATATAATGATATAATACAGGTTTGTCTGTTGCACTGTTGTTTTAATCTATAATTATATAATCTTGCTCTATTCCTGTAATACAGTAATGTAATATAATTATAATGTACCATATATCTCATTCATTATCAATATAAGAGCAATTTGTACCATTAGTGCCTCCCGGGGAACAAAGCACCCTCGTGTCTGTCCCCATTACCCTGACCTTCTTGTCACCCTGAATTCTCATCATTGCCACCATGTGGCGCAGAAATTACTTGCCCGAAGGGGCTGCAGGCAGCTATGTTTCTCGGGAGGCAGTGGGCGTCCCCTCTGCCTGTGTCCTCCACCCTGCCTGCGGGCACACCACCCAGGGGTCTTCGGGTCCACATCCTGTCCCTGCAAGGACAGCCGCCGGATACCGGAGGGCTGGAGGGCTCAGGGCCCCTTGCCATCCTGGACGGCTCCCCCATCTACCAAGGTTCCTGGGCTGGTCTTGCTCACACGATGACCTGGCTGATATTTCTTAGTGGCACAAAGGCCCAGTCCCCCAGGAAAGGCGGGTAGAAGCTGCTACCGGGCCTTGGAGAATTACTCCCGAGCCTAAGGGAAGTAAAGTCTTTCCCTCCTCTTGGTGCATTTGATCCTCGAACAAATCCCTGTATCTATCAACAAGTATAAGTTTGCAAGATGAGTAATCAGCATCTTAGGAGATTAAAAATAGCTGACAAAAGCAAGACAGGATGACAGATCTTGCTCAGTTTACTCCTACATAGAAAACGTCTCCTTTTTCATGTGTTTATTATGGGATGACAAACGGCTGGAAGCTGGTGCTTCTGGAAGCCCTGGGATGCGAGGGCCGTGCAGCGGGCCCCACTGAAGGCCGTCAGCATCAGGGCTGACCCAGGTTCAGCAGCACTGTTAATATCCTCATAATCACACAGGGATTCCCCATTAACTCCAAATCAATATGACAATTAGATGTTGTTACTGAGCCATCTCTAGGCTCCACTTGGGGGAGTTAAAAGCCCACAGTGAACATCCAGAGCTTGTCTCACTCTGAAACTCTCTCTGCTGTAACATTTGTCAAGTGTCCAATTAGCCACCGAGGGAAAAATACAAGTTGAGGGGTACGTGTGGGTCCAGGGGCAAAATGTTGTCACATGGACAGTTGTGCTTTCTGTGACAGCTGATGACGTGGGCCTAGGATGGTGGGCAAGCCGCGGGAGAGGATGTGGAGAAGAGGCTCTGGTGATCTCAGCAGCGCCCTCCTGGGCTGGGACCTGGGGCCAGCTCAGCCTAACTTGCCCCTCTTGGGGGCACTAGTTTCTCCAAACGCGGGGCTGCTCTGAGGCCCCCCCTTGCTTGCTGCTGACTCACTAGTCTTCGGAGTTCTTCTCCCCCAGGCGTCCATTCTCGGCAAGAATGGTCTCCAGCTCAAGGGGGAAGATGAAGTATTTCCACCCTGGGAAGGGCCCACCTCAGCCTGTGGCTGCCTCACCCCACTCCCCACCCCCAGCCCAGCCTCTATCCCTGATCCCGACCCTCTGTGGCCAGTGGTCCGTGGGACTCAGGGAGGAGGCCAGCCCGGGACTTCCAGCAGAGGGGCAGGCTCACACACACTGTTCTCCGGCCCTTTGCTTTGTGTCTGTTTCTGGAGAATTCCAGATGGTTGGCCAGCCCTGCGTGCGGCGACCATTCCCCGTGTTGAAAGCAGCTTTCCCGGGATGGGTGGGAAAGAGGGAGGCAGGGGCTCCCCGATGTGGCAGGGATGTGGAGGCCCGGCCACGGACGCGGCATCCTCCCGTCTGGGCTGTCGGCCGCAGCCTTGCCCCCCACCCCCTGCCAGTCTCTGGACTGGTACCTCCAGGCCTGGGGCACCTCCTAGATGTCTGGTGAGACCAGCCAAGCCCACAGTGGGTCTCTTGCCTCCAGCTTGTCTGACGCCTGAATGGGACAAGAGTGCCCCGTCTCAGCGGTGGCGGCTGTCATCCTTCCGGCTGCCCTCTCGCTGTCCTCCCTCCTCCCTCTTTGCTGTGCTTGAAGAGCCCGCGACCGCCACCTTATAAATGTCCTTTCCCCTTGGCCCCCGCTGGGTGCGTGCTCGCGGCAGGAGCAAAGCGATCTTCGCTCCCGTCCCCGTGGCTTACCTCTCCACGTGGTCCACGTTGCCTGCCACGCCGAGTCCTCCGAGGGTGTAAATCTTCCCGTCGTAGACGAGGCTGTTGTGCCGACAGCGGGGGACCGTCATTCTGGAGACGAGGTTCCAGTTATCGAGCAGGGACATGTAGCACCAGACATCAGCCAGCGTCACCCCCGATTCCATGCCCCCTGCAGGAAGTACAGGTGCAGAGAGCGGGCGGGAGTGAGGATGGGCCGGAGGACAGGCGGGGAGAGAAGCTTTCACCTGCAAAGTGGCCCTTTCCGGGCTCTGGCTTTCCTTAGCCCTGGGGTGGGGAGAGGAGCCCCCCGGGAAGTCTGTGTTCGGCCCCCAGCCCAGCCCCGCAGGGCCTCACCTGAGAGGTAGATGTTGTCCCCGGCACTCACTACGCTGAAGAACTCTCGGTCGTAGAAAGGCAGCGAGGCCAGGGGGTACCACTTGTTGTTCTGCGGGTTCCAGCAGGTGACGGCCACCAGGGAGCGCTGGGTCATCCCCACCATCTGACGGCCCCCAACCAGCACTATGACCTCGGCCACACCTGCAGGGACACCGATGCCCAGCCTTCGGACACAACCCCACGCTGTCGGCCGCCGCGCCTGGTGCCTCTTGGGGAACGGGGTGGGGGGCCGGCCCAGAGTCGGGCTGACCCCACGGCACCCGCGTTTGGGGCGCGGGAGGCCCGTCCCTCAATACCTGCGGAGAGGCGGGGCCGGGTTCGGGGCGTCTGCATCTCCTGGCGGGCGTGGGGCAGCATGTGGTAGCGCTTGGCTTCGTTGACCAGGTCCCGACAGGCTTCTGACGACTTGATGAGCTCCTCGTTGTCCACCACGTTGAGCAGGTAGCTGGGGTGGATGAAGGGGAGGCGGACCACGGCCAGGAGCTCCGCCGCGTACTGCGGGGTCAGGGAGACACAGGGTGGGTGAGATTATACGGTCCAGCCACCTCTGGGCGAGTCGTACTGGGAAGAAAGGAAGGACGGGCGGGGTACAGTCCCACACAGGAAACTCGTCTGTGTCTGGTTGGACAGTGTAGACACGGCTCACCCTGGCCTAGAGAGTGATGGGGGGCCGTCCCATCAGCCAGAGGTGAGGACTGGAGGTTGGGTGTGCTGTAGCTGAGCCCGGGGCGAACCACCCATCCAGCTCTCTGGCACCTCATTCCTGCCTCCTCCCAGGGCCTGGGGCTCGGCTTCACCGCAGGCTGCGGGGGCCTGAAATGGGGCTCCTGAGCCCCGAAGACGTATACATGGGGGCAGGAAGTCAGGAACAGGTGGGAGAGCCCAGGAAGGCTGAGAGTGACCACAAGGCCTGCAAGTCACACCCGTCAGAGCCTACGTCTCCCCAATATCTAGAGACCCCTTGAGTGGCACCCCATGGCCTCAGACGGGCACGTGGACTCTCTCACCTGCACTGAAGGCTTTTCACGAACTGACTGGGACCCCCTCCTGCCTGGCAAACTCTTTGCTCACCACTTGGCTTTGGTTGCATGCAACAAATGGTTCGCCAACCATTCATAACGGCCAGAGTGCCGAAAGGCCGGTAAGCCCTGAGTTTCGGGGGCACACGGCGAAAATGCAGGTAAGGGGACGATCCGTTAGGAGAAGGCGCTAGCGGGGCCCTAAGGAGGAGTCTGCTTAGGAGTTTTGGGGTGCAGGTGGACGGCTTCCCAGAGCAGACGCCGTCTGAGCTGGGAGTAGAAGGACCGACTGCCGGTTTCTCCAGGCCTCCGAGGGGAGGACGCCCGAAGCACAGGCAGAGATGTCGGAGCGTGACGGAGAAGATCGCATCTGGGGGCTTCTATGGAACTTATTCTCGGGTGCCCGAGGTCTTTGTTGGGGGGTGTAGCAGACAGGGGAGATGATGCTGGAGATGTGAGGGAGACCAGAGCCCGACCGCCCCATGCCTTGCCTGCCGGGCTGGTGTGCTGGGTCCCGCAGGGGGCGTGTCGGAGCTCACGAGGGGCTCTCCATAAGGAAATTACACGATCACGTGTGTTCTTTAGGAAGACTGCTCACTCGGGCTGAAGGGTAGGACTGATTTGGAGTGGGGGAGACAGAAGGCAGGGCAGCCCCCTCAGCAATGCCGTGAGATGACAGGCCTGAACGCGGAGAGGAAGCCGGCCCTCCCGGGAGGGAATACGGAGGCAAAGTGACAGCCGTGTGCGGCCCAAATGGACATGGAAGGGATGCAAGGGATCCAGGCTTCTGTTTTGGGTAATGGGCAGAACTGAAGGGAGGAACACAAGATGTACTGCTTTGGGGGTGTACGAATTAGAGGGGCTTGGGGGACCCTGGTCACAGGCGTGTTGCAGACAAAGACAGAGCACTGGGCCTGAGACCCAGGTGTGGGGGCTGGGGCGGATGGCAGTCACTACTACAGCTGTCCAGCCCAACTGCCTGCCTCCCTCCACCAGGGACCCCTGCCTCCTCCCCACCTGATCAGAGGACCCTCTCCTCTTGGGTTTAGCGGCCGGGCCCTGCCCCGGTGGAGCGCCGCATGCTGCTGGTCCCAGCGCCTGGCCGTCCTTCCCTCCCCTGTGCCGCTTCTTGCTCCCCATGCGACGAAGTGCCCTTGCCATGCGCACCCGCTGCTGGGAGCTCTGGGTCCTGGCTTCCCTCCCTGACTCTGACCTCCCCTTGGCGGCGCTCCAGGTGGCCTCTGAGCACTCCTGAAGCTACCTGCGTCTGTACTCACTGCTGGGGGCCCCTCATGCATTAGAATCAAGGCAGTTCCACTCTGAGCAAGGCCTTTAGCCAGTGCTTTCTGCCCCAGAGATCCCGCTGGGATGTGACAGCTCTCCGGTGACTCGGACACCCGGCCCGGGGACCCGGCCCTCCTTTCCTTCTGCCCTGGATTCTGGCTCCGATTTCTCCAGCTGTCCCTTCTGAGGGCCTTGCCTCCCCTCCTGTGACGTGTGCAGTGGCTTCCCAGCCCGAGCATGGTTTCCACGGCTCCTCCTGCCGGGGCTGAGCTCACAGGAGGCCCAGGGTCCCCGCTTCTCCCTGCAGGCCCTGCGGCCTCTGGCTGGTCTGAGTCTCCTTCAGGTGCAATGCCAGCCCCGGGACCCCCCGGTGACTGACGTCCCGCCTGTCCTCCCTGTCTTCATCTCTCTGCAGCCCACGAGAATGGCTCTGGCCTCCCTCTGCCCAGGCCTATTGGCTCCTTTGGGCTCCCACTGATGGTCTCCCAGGAAGTCCTGCTTCCTCCACCTCCCTTCGTCCTTGGCTCCTGACGTCATCCTTGCACAGGACCCCAGACCCAGGGGGAAGGGGCAAGCAGGGTGGGGGGGGCTACCTGCGCTCGGGACACGGGGTCCTTCCTGATCCATTTGATGACAGTCTCATACACTAGCTCCTCGGCCTTGGTGTTGAGGCTGTCATTGGAGATGTAGGCGATGAAGTCATCCTTGGAGATGCTGAGGATCTCCTCCTGGGCCGCCACCTCAGGGAAGATCTGCAGCGCGAAGGCCTTGGCCATGTGGTAGAGCTCACTGCACTGCATGGCCTCGGCCATGGCCAGGACCCCCAGGCAGTTGCTGGCCGTCAGCTGCTTCTCTGGGGGCAAGAGCATAGGTCCACTGACCACAGGGCCCTGGAGGGGTGGCCCTCTGCTCCTATCACCTGCATTCTGGATCTCTCTCGGAGCCTGCGTCCTTCTTGCGACTTGCCTTCAGCAACCGGGGTCCCCGCATCCCTGGGGCTGTGGATCGACCCTCTGGGTTTTCCTCTGCCCCGCCACAGGCTGCCTCCCCCGGGGCCTCGCTCCACTCCGGCAGGTCCCACCAGAAGGACTGAGAGCGAGGCATGGGGCGTCAGTGCGCGGCCTGGTGCTCCCTCAGGGCTGTGGGCCTCAGAGCTTGGGCCTGGGCTGGGAGCAAGGGTCGTGTGGAAACTGGGACAGGCTCTCACTTTAGGATCGCCCCAGCAGTAACTCCCCTCACAGGCCCACCGGCCACCTCCCATGGGCCTCAGCCTCACCCATCCTGGCCTCTAGGCCTGGCAACAGTCTAGCAGGCTCTCCTGAGGTCTGGCAAATGGTTATTCTAGTCTGAACGTGTCTGGGTCTGTGCCAGAATACAGTTGTTCAAATTTTTTCTTTCTTTCTTTCTTTCTTTCTTTCTTTTTTTTTTTTTTTTAAGATTTTATTTATTTATTTATTTGACAGAGAAATGGAGAGCACAAGTAGGCAGAGTAGCAGGCAGAGGGAGAGGGAGAAGCAGGCTCCCGCTGAGCAGAGAGCCCGATGTGGGGTTCGATCCCAGGACCTCAGGATTGTGACCTGAGCCGAAGGCAGATGCTTAACCCCCTGAGCCACCCAGTGGGCCCATCCGTGCCATTCCCTCCAGGCAACCCATGCCCCCCTGTCCGGACTCACCGAGAAAGGACACACAGACTTTGCAGAAGGTGTGGAACTGGAACTTGCTGGCCGCCTCCAGCAGCGTCTTGGCGTTGGCGGAGTCGATGACCAGGGAGCCCGTGTACACAAACTCCAGCAGCAGCTCGAGGACGTCGGCCTGCAGGTTGGACAGGACGAGCTCCAGCTTCTCCCGGCCGCACTGGCTGCCATCTGGCACCGACCTAGGCACAGAGACCAGGGTGTCCCTTACCTGCCGCCCTGCGGCCACGGCGCCGCCTCCTCACAGGGCTACATCTCTCTGCACGCCTCGGTCACGCCCTTCATTTTAGGACTCAAGGGACACAGCAATGACACACCTGAACCTAACGTCCTGACACAGGATCTGAAAGAGAAGAGTCTGACCAGAGACGCCCAAAAGAACAGAAAACCCTGCTTATCACTACTTGGCATGTCCATGCAAAAAAAGATGCAAATCAAGAAGCATGAGCTGTGGGTGGGGGCAAGGACCGGGACTGGCCTCAAAGGGAAACAATACGGCTCCGCCCTGAAGCTGGCTCCTGTGTCCCGTCCTGGGGGGGCCCGGCTGCCTCCGAGCGGGGAGCCGCCCGTGTGGCCGGGCCCCCCAGCTGGCGGTGAACACGGCCAATCCAGAGACGTCCCTCGATCGCCCCAAGCTGTCCCGGAACCCTGACTCCAACCCCAAAAACATATTGTTTCCTTTTAGGCATGGAAAGGAAGCCCTTCATGACATTGCTTTGAAACTGAGGACGAGACGAGATAGACGGACAGAATGGTTAGAGCTGGGGGGAGGGGGAGGGAAACAACCAAGGACTTCCGCCACAGACAGCCAGCAGCCATGACCTGGGACCTGGCCCGGGGCGGGGCCCTCCTGCCACATGGAACACGGGGTCAGAAGTCAGAGTGGCCTGCGTGTCGAGTGTGCATCGGGCTTGTGAACTGGGGGGGGAGCGGGGGAGGGACACAAATATATAAATATGTTCATATCTGGTGTCTATAGAAATACGAAACCATTGCAAAGGCTCCTAAGGCCTGGCAGCCGCGCCCTAAAGCTGGACCTGGAAGGAAACAGATAAGATGAAGCAAAAATCACACGATACCGAAGTGACCAGGAGGAAAGACACCCAGAGCGTTAAGAGTCAGGAGGCAGGTTTTTCAGAGGTGATTGGCTTGGCACCCCATCTCGGCCGCTCTGACCAGTCCTGCTTGGTCCTGCCTGAGCTGGGCAATGACCCCTGCCCTCTCTCTCCTCCAGAGGAGGCCAGGGGGCAAGACTCTCGTGATAGGTCCCTTGGGCACCCCTGTGGCCAACAGTGGGAGTGTGGGGGTGTCCAGCAGCTGCAGCCCCCGAGAGAGGCTGACTCCTGGGTGGGGAGGGAGCTAGGGGACCTGTGTGCCCCCGCCCTGCCACGGACAGGTGGGTCACCTTGCCTCTCTGGCCCTCAGGCTCCTCTTCTGCAAAACAAGGACTGAACTAGATGAAGTCTAGAGTTCCATGGAGAGTTTATACAACAGAGGCTGGAAAACGCCTTGCCCAGGAGACTCTGCTCTACCCCACAGAACCTGAAATGAACCCATGAGAGCAACATTCTCTGCAGTCCGGCCACCAAAGGCTTTTAAGGCACCAATAAGACGGGGCAGTGAACAGATGAGCTGCGACTCATCGTTTGGGGCTCCCCTCCCCACAGCATGGCTCGTGCGACCAGGGTCCGCAGGGGCCCTGCCACCAGGCTTGGCGGGTAAAGCTGAAAGGGAACAGGCCTAGCTAAGCCGAGGGTCTGAGCATAGCCCCTTCTCAAAACCATAGACATACACGGGGTGTGTGACTTTTCAAGTGACTTAATACACTGTGTTAACACTGCTGTCAGGACAGATTTTCATGCCTGGGTAATTTTGTTAAGTATAAAAATAGTTCATTATGGGATCACTTGAAAGCACAGAAATCGAACTCCTCCAGGGCCATCTGGTCAACCTCTTACTCGGCTTGGCGGTCTCTGCTTTCATTCCTACATGCTGCTGCCTGGCCTTTTTTCCTCACACCCTTCATACTCTGCGGAGGTCCCACTGGGCCACAGCCAGGGCAGGGCATATGAGGCTAAAGTCAGGCTGCTCACATTCTCCCAAGTTCCCCCAGCCACTGCTACTTCCACCTCGGCTCAGCCCTCCTGTCCACCTATGGTTCTGCTGCAGAGGAGATCCAACTCGGTGATGAGCTGCGGTGGACTTCAGCTGTGCACACACACGCACACACACACACACACACTGGAGTGCACGTGACACATGACCCCGAGAACCCCCAGCCTGACCCTGTGGGGAGAGGTATTGGGCAGATGGAGGGCCAGGGTGGGGGGGCCCACGACCCTGAGTGTGGAGTCTGGTGGGACACGTGTGGCTATGCTTGTGGGAGATGCTTGTCCTGCCCCGAGCCTGAGCCGAGGAGAGGACCCCAAGGACAGCATGCTGCCTGCATGGCCAAGGAGTGTGGGGACGATGTGAGGAGGCCCATGGGGTGTTGGTCATCAGAGGTGCGGTCCAGGGTTGGTGAGGCCCACGGCCCCTTTGATGCACAGCTGTGGCCGCTCCTTCGGCACCCCTGCGAGGGCTGCCCATGGGAAGCTGGGGAGTGGGTGGAGGTCCCTGGGGCCAGATGCCACGCCACGGGCAGAATGACCATTCCCCTCGGTTATGGTGGAATATTTGGGAACATCATGGAAGCTTTGTCGGGTGGCTGAGTTCAAGATCTGTAGTGGGGAGGCTCCTGGCTGGGAGGTCTTATGTAGCTCATCTGCACGTATGTGTTTACGGTCCACACAGCTGTGGGGCCGAGGGAGGCCTGTGGTGACTTTCTATTGCTGACCCTCAGGCGGTCTTGGGACTGGACCTCAGTGATCCTTAGGACTCTTCCCTATGAGCCTGGGATCCCTGGGAGGCACTGCTCATGATGGGTGGCCCTGGTCACCGATGGGGAGCTGTGTCCTCCACAGAGGACTTTTTCTGTCCCTGTCCTAAGGTGGCTCTTGGGGTCTAAGCATCCTGTTCCACTTAGCTGCATGGAGCACTGGTAGCTGCTGGGCGGTCTGGGTCGTAATGTGATCTCGGAGGGAGGAGAAGCAGGGCAGGAACGGGCAGTGATAGCCTTGTCAGGCTGGGCCGTGAACCTGACCCTGGGGGGTGGGTGTGTGGGGCTGGCTGGTGCGATCCAGCCCACACAGACCCTGTGGGTTCTGTCAGAAGACCAAAGCTCCCCGGGCTCACCTTCCATAGGGTATGGGACATAGCCTCTGCTTGGTAGGCCTGGGCCTCTGGATGGGCCGGGAACGCCAGATCCCCATTATAGACCATTTGGTCTATCCAGTCAGCAGTTTGCTCACCTGGATAAGAACTGCCCTCTCCAGACTTTAGTCCCTCATCAGGCCCTCACACACCTCAGTAATCAGATGCTTTCATTTTGCAAGTTCGATCTGGAATGACTGGGAGGCATCTGTGGGGCGGCGCTGGCTGGGGGCAGCCACGGAGCAGGTGCAGAAGACGGGTGGGCGGCCTGGCCTGCTCCGGCCCCTCCCTGGTGATCTGGCGATGGGTCTGACTCACACTGTTCTGCTCGCCTTCGAGATGGGTCTCTCCTTCTATTATCTGGTTTTCCAGCCACACCTGTCTGTTCTACCAGGAAAAGGGGGCAGACTGACACCCACACACGCCCAGCTTCACGGGGAAGGAGGGGAGAGGGAGCGGACGGCCTTCCTATTGTTTGTGGGGTCACCCTGTGTCCGGGCTCTGTGCCGCGCAGCTCCGGAGGCCCCTTTCGCTTCCCCTGGAGAGAACAATGGAGGGAGAGGCCCAGAGCCTACACACGAGGCTTGTGAAAATCAATCTGGACAAATCAATGTGTCCGTCTGCTTTCATTTACTATAAAAACAGAACAGAGTTCAAATGTGTCATTGGCTCCGACAGACCTGGTAGGATGAGGGTTTTGGCTGGAAGGTAGAATGCTGGGTCTCTGTCCCGTTTGGTGGGATGAGGGACAGCTCTTCCCTGCAGCGCGACATTTCCTCCCACACGTGGGGGCCACGTTTGGAAGCATGGGCAGGGAGGGCAGGAGCTCTGCTCTCTCTGAAGGACAACCCTGGTCCTCTCTGACAGGGCTAGTCGACGCCTCCCGTGGCACCAGCCGGTTTTGAGCCCTTCTCGGCTCCCAGGGATAAGTGAAGAGACATCTCCACTTACCCAAAATGTCCAGGGCAGACCCAGGTCCTGCTCAGCGGGGTTGAGAAGTGACTCTGGGCTCGGGAGGTTGTAAACCCTAAGCGCCACTAGCTCTAGTCTGCTCTAAATATCCTTCCTCCTTCCTGAAGCCCGGGGCTCAGCCCACTCAATAGTTCTGGGGTCCCCCACCAGCCTGGAGGCCGGCGAGGTGCAGTGAGGGCACAGCCCCAGCCCTAGCAGCATCCCAAGACAAAGCCCCAGCCCTAGCAGCATCCCAAGACACGGCTCTTTCTCCTACCCTGATTGTCACAGGGACTCAGAATGGGTGACAAAGGGGAGGTGAGGCAGCACAGGGGGCTCAGCATGGCTCTGCGCTTCCTGATGGCCTCCCGGAGCCTCCTCGGTGCTCCTCCTCATGCCCGAGGCCGGGTCTGGGGACAAGTGACCACTGCAGAGGTGGGGACTGGGTCTTCTCTTGGGCAGATATGGTGGCCAGTTTACGAGTGTTTCCAACAGATGCACAGGTGTGCACGCACGCACACACACACACACACACACACACACACACTCTACATCTCTTTCCTCGCCTATCTGTCCACACCACCAACCCTGAGTTTCACTTTCTTTCCGTATAGGCTTCACGCACAAATAAAGACTACCCTCTGCTCTTCTGCGGGTTAGCAAATGACGGTAAGAGCATGAACTTTGGAGTGAGACCTCCTATCCCAGTCCTACTGCTTCCTTAAAATCCTCTGGGCCTCAATTTCTCCATCTGTAAAGTGGGGACACTAATGCTACTTGTTTCTCAGGGTTAGTGGGAGGATTTTCAGGATGACATTCGACATTTCTACAGGCTCCTTAGGGGCTGGGTCTTGACCTCGCCAGGGGGAAAAAGACAAGAGTTTGAAATGATACAAGGGAAGGCTATGGAGAGAAGCTGTTGCAGCTGCACCAAAGGTACACACACACACGTGAGGACAGAGCGTGTGCACGGAGTGGGGCTTGGCCTGGGGCCTGGCGAACAGGGGCAGGTGAGCTGGTCAGGAGAGGACACTGAGAACCTGCTCTGCCGCTCACGGCCTGACTGTCATCCTTGTGAAACACACATCTGACCACGACAGCTCCAGGCCGAAAGCAAAACCCCCGAGGGCCGGCTCTGGCCTCCTGCGCTGGCCTCGTGCGCTCCATCACCACCTGGCACTTGGAACAGCAGCGACACAGAATCGCGTGCTGGGCCTTGCCACTCTTGTCGCCCCTGAATGTCCCTCTTCCCATAGTCAGGCGCTCTGCCTGGTGTGTATGTGTGTGTGTGTGTGTGTGTGTCTAAACCCCATTTCTGTGCTCAACCTGTTCTCTTGCTCCTACTTCTTTGCGGCTCCCCTCGTCGGGCCGTGGGCTTCCTCAGGACAGAGACCCTTCTCATCTAGTGTTGCCTGCAAGAGGGGCTCCGCTGTTTGCGGAGCGAAGAGGACTGAATGACTTGGTTTCCCCACGTGTGTCCTGGGGCTCCAGGTGAGGGTGTTTACGCTGGGTTGTGGCCGGGGGTTGGGGCAGGGGGCTCATGGGGGCTAGAGTGGTGAACATGAGACCGGCCCCAGGATGGAAGTGGGCAGGAGTCCAGCCTGAGCCCCCAGGTCTGCGGGTCCCGGGATGGCAGAGAAGAGTGGGTCACCTGTGCTGACAGTGCTCACTGAGGCCATGATGGAAGGAAGGACCAGGACACAGACCGTCCCTCCTCCCTCGGGCTCTCCAGTGCAGCTGCCGGAGAGGGAAGCTCCTGCCTCGGGTTCAACAGGCAGGGCCCCGCCTCTCCCGCCAGGCCTTTCTGGCCACAGCTCACCGAACCCGGGGTCCCAGCCCGAAATGACAGGGGAACGACACTGGCTGCTCCCTGACTACTGAGGGGGTGAACTTCTCCAGGACGTTACATGCCCCAGAAAGGAAATCCGCTTTCTGCAGACTCTGCTCTCCTCTCCACAGCAGGAATTTCTTTGCAGCTATGGGCAGACACAGTGATGGATGCCAAGCTTAAGAAAGGGGAACTAAAATTTAAAATGGCCGCGAATTAACATTGTGACCTTCTGCCACAGGGGCACCTCTGGGCTCAGCTTTGGCCTTCCCTCCTCCTTGAGTGACCCTCCTCTACGCTGAAGGGGTCTCCCCAGACTTCAGGCCTCTCTGCATTCAGGCCTATCATCTGTCTGTTGCCTGGCAGGCATCTGTCCCAGGGCACCCTTCAGACATGAAAACCTGCCACCCAGACATTCATTTCACCCCTCGCCCCCAGCCCTGCCCTGACACTGGTCCTTGGACCTGCCTTGCACCCTGTGACCTCACCATTCTCGCGTCCTGGGGCTTGCACATGGGAAACCTCTGCAGGGCTGGCCGTGCCACCCCCTTACCGCCACCCTGGAATGCTGGAACTGGAAGGAAACCTGGATGTCATTGGAACCAGCCTCCTGCTTTACAGATGAGAAAACTTGAGGCCTACAAGAGAGGATGTGACTTGCCTGGGGTCGTAGGACAAGTGGCAGAGTCAGGTGTGGAACCCAGGTCTCTTAGCTGCCGGGGGGCAGTGCCCTCTCCCTTTCAGGGACTGCCTCTTAGTTCCAGCGCCCACCATTTCTGGTTAGGGCCACTGAGGCACATCCTACAGTTCTTTCACCTTCAGGTGGACATCCCTTTCCCACTGCTCTGGATGCCCCCACAACCTCAGACCAAGCCCAGGGCTCTAGCCCGGGGGTCGGGCTTGCCCATTCATCTAACCCCAGCTCACATCCATCTCTGGGAATGCTACCTTCCCCTCCACACTGCTTATGATGGCCTCTGTCCCAGCTTTTCATTGTAGGCCTTGTCTGGGGCATTCTAGAACATTCCTTATATTCTAGAACATTCCAGGCAACCCACCCCTTGCCTGGAATGTTCTTCCTCCTTCCTTTTTGGCCTAAGAAGCCTTCACTACTTGGGGTTCCCACCAAGTGGTGTCCTCTGTTGTGCACGAGAGTTTGGCTTTACGCGTAAGGTCTCTAAAGACAGTTAAATGGCTCCTGTGCTCCTCTTGCCCACCTCTCTAGCCCAGGCCTGGGCCATCACTTAGTACCAACCTGCCCCTGCATCCTGCCCGCTCTGTGCTCTCCAGCTGGTCTGTAGCAGGGACCAAGGCCCTAGGATGCTGGTCACTGCCAGTATCAGAACTTGCCAAGAGTGGCAGCACAAAGACCTCCCTTGGCCTGAAGAAGCCACTGGACGTGCCCCTTTACCCCAGAGCTCATGCCCCTGACCCCTGTGCTTGGACACAGAGAACCCAAGCACTGGGGGTGGGAGACCCAAGCTGTCCATGAGACTGGAAGTCACAAAGAGCCTGCCCCTTCCTGCATGGCTGGGGCCAGCGCGGCTGGGTGGGGCTTGCACGCCGGGCAGCTCAGCTCTAAGTGAAAGGACACAACAGATTGGAAAGGAGATGCCAGCCAGTGTGCCATCCTGAAACAAAACACAGTCACTCTGGGGTTAGTTGGCAAGTCCAAACACAGCATTGGGAAGCAAGCAGAGGTCCTGTCCTCCCACTCTGAGCCCAGTCCCGGCTCAGCGTCCGCCCCGGAGAGGCTGCAAGGCAAAATGAGCAGCGGCATTAATCTGCTGATGGTGAGAGAAACAGGAGCGTTACCCTGGGCCGGCCCCCTCGGCTGCTCTCCCTCACTAAGGAGCTAGAAGGTGGCCCCTGACTTCTTTGCGAGGGTATGAAGCAGACAAAAAAAAAAAAAAAAAATCAACATAATGGGAAAAAAAAAAAAAAAAAAAAAGATGCTCATGCACCATTAAAACTCATTCAGGTAGAAATAGCCGGGGCAGAGGGCGGAGGGGCAGGAGCAAAGGCTGAGAGAGACCGTGTTTAGGACACACCTGGTCTGTGCTCAGACAACGCCGGTTTAGGCTCCGTGTACAAGTATCAAGGCATGCAGCGTGAATGCGGATTTGACTACAAGTCTCTTCTCCCCAACTCAAGCTGTGGAAAAGCAGCACCGTGGGCGCCTTGTGCTCCTCAGCGGGGGACAGCCTGGTCGATGTGCTTTCCTGGCATTAAGGTCACTATCGACAGCAGCGATGATGGTGCCTGGGCCCCTGTGCTGAACCAGTGGGGACAGTGTGCAGGGGTCCCTTTAAATGGAGTCCGCAGTCCTCCTCATCTCAGGGAGGGCTTGTGAGCCACTGAGAACTCAGGATCCTCCTCGGGGCAGGGCAGGTGGGGGGGAGTTTGTCTACGGCTGGCAGAGGCCCCTGGTGACTAGCAAAGCTGCGTGGGGCGGGCTGGGGGCTGTGGCTGCTCTGGGGCTGTATGTGAGAAAGGGCACTCGGGGGTGGGGAGGGGGGGTGAGGAGAGATGGCTACTGGCTCTGTGACAGGGAGTCACGCTTCAGGAACCTGCAAGAGAGGGGAGGAGAAAAGCGACACAAAAGCGTCCTACAAAGGAACAGACCCGACCACAGCTGGAAGGAAGGCAAACCTTTGAATCAGGTCCTTGAAATACAAGCTGCAGGAAGCTAGAACATTTTGGTGGACTTCAAACTCTCTGCCTTCAACAACAATTTTCAGGTCTGTAAACGCTTTCGCTCTGCGCTGCTGGTTCAATTCCTTCAACATTTCTGCAGAACAGAGAAGACAGACAGGGCCAGGTTCCCATTAAGAGTTTTTTTTTTTTTTCTTAATTAAAAATTTTTCTTTCAAGAAGTAGAGAAATCGGAAAATACTTGATACTGTTTCTTGGCAAGACTGGCTCAACACTGACAGTCAAAAGAAGTCACAAACAGTATGTGTCAACAAGCAGCAACTGGGAGGGGCTACAGAACCAAAGGAATGACAACTTTCCAAAAGCAAAAACAAAACAAAACAAAAAAACCCAAAACCAACCGAACGAACAAACAAACAAACAAAAAACCCCAAACCAAAACAATACAATACCAAAAAAAAAAAAATATATATATATATATATATCAAACCCAGAAATTGAAAGGCTGGGGAAAAAGGTTCCCATACTGACAATTGGAAACACAGAGAATACATTATCACAGACAACTGAAACTGTCGTGTAACTACAGAACGAGTTCTCCAAATGCCAATGAGTGCTGATGCATTGGATGCCAAGTAAAGCATGGCATTGTGATGCAAGATGGGCTGGATATGGATCAAAGGAATAAAAACCACAGAACCTGCAAAAACAGCATCCCTTATGTTAGACACTCAAGCCATGGCACGGGGGGGTGAGCTTTTCTCCCTCCAAGGAAGGAGGGGGTGGAATGGGGGTCTGCCAAGCACTTCTTCCGTGCGCACTCTGGCACTGCCGGGGAAGGCTGGCAGGAAGTGGGGGCTGGGCGCACCTCCTCCCATTTCCTTGGGTCATTCTCTCCAGACTCCCCCCTTCAGCTGAGGCTTCAGCATGGGAGAGCCTGGCTTGCAGCCCCCAGCAGTTCCCAGAAAGTGGCCTCCGGAGCCTTTCCCACCTTGATGAACACCTACCTTTGCCTGGTGTCTTGGCCACCTGGGGCTGGCCCAGAGAGTGCCCCATGCCCGTGGGCTCCGAACCTGGGGATGTCTCCCAGACCCTCCTCAAAGCTCAGAAGGGGGAAGGAGGAGAGCCTGACAGGTACCCTGATTCGCTGATACAAACTCTCATTTTCGAAAGTTAGGGCCTTCGGATGACCAATGTTCCCACTAGCCTTGCCTTACCTGCCTGCCCCCTGGGGTCCTTAGTTGCTGGTTGCTGGGCAGCAGAGGCCCAGATTCTTGGCCAGAATGACCAGTTGTCAGGCAGGGTTATGTCCTTTGGCAGGTGAATAGGAAAGGGGTTCTGCAGAACTGAGCCCTGCTTCCAAGTCCCCCACCATCTCCTGAGCCCTCCGGGTCAATGCTGCCCCCAGGCTGGTGTTCTAGAATCATCCTCCAGCATGCTCTGCTCCAGCCCGACTCTCATCTCTGTCCACATGGGCTGACATCAGCTGCCTCTCAAGACTCCCTTCTGAGCCCCGCCCTGCGTCTGACAGCTGTGCGTCCTCGGACAAGCCCCTGTGCTCTCTGAGCCTCTGTCTGTACGTCAGCAGAATGAAGCTGGAGGCTCCCACTCTATTCGCAGAGCCTGGTGAAAATCCCCGAGCTCGGGCTCAGGCAGGGGACTGTGAGCTTGGGGGCTGTGAGGTCAGGTAGGTCCTTCTTGGCAAGGACATCCCGGGATCTGGTTCTGCTGAAGACCAAGGCACACAGAGAGAGAGAGAGGTCTGACCATTGACCACACCACCAAGCCTACATCAGGCCGGGCACCTGCGGGGGAGTATTGGGGGCGCTGGCTGGGGCCTCGAGAAAGCTCCCCGCGGGTGTGCTCTGACCTGGACGAGGGAGACCAGCAGCGCCTGAAGCACCAGGTGGAGGGTGTGGAGGGAGCCTGTGGGGCAGACAGGGAGCAAAGCAAGGATGGGGCGGCAGGCGGGGTCAGACGTCAAGAGCCTTGGAAGGGGGCTCCGGTGAGTCGTGCGGGCACCGGGGAACCATGGGATTCTGTTCAGGGGAGCGACAGGTTTGGACCCGGGTGCCAAACGAATGACTCTGGCAGCCCCCTTTAGGGGTGGGACCGGGAGGAACCAGGTAGGCTGGAGGCTGGAGGCCAGGAAGGAGGTGGGGGAGCGCTGGGCCTCAGAGCCAGGCCTGGGGGAGAACATGAACTCTGCCTCCTATCAGCTGTGCGACCCCGGGAAAGTGTCCCTGAAGCCTCCGTTTCTCCTTTGTTGAAGTTAAATGAGCTAGCCCATGGAAAACTGTTCCGTGGGCCTCGACGGGTGGCAGGCACGATGTCACTGTCAATGGGGGTGACGGCTCCGTGATCTACGTGAGGAGGGACAAAGGCCTGAAGGGCAGTGGTGACGGAGGACAGAGAAAGACAAGTATTTAGGCTGGGAAACTACGGCCCTTCGTGCTGGAAGGAACAGGGAGGCCAGCAGGTGTGAGAACCACTTGCGGGAGATGGCAGGAAGGGAGGGGGTGCTGAGTTCAATTTGAGGTTGGGGTTCAGGCCTATGAGACGCGTCGGGGAGAGGGGCAGGAGGCGGGACGCGTCTGGGGCCCGGGCAGGAGGCGAGGCGGTGGAACCTGCAACCTAAGCCCGTGGCTCAGGCAGGGGCACAACGCGGTCGGGGAGCCCGCAGGCTCGGGTGGGTTCCGGCTGAACCGCTCGCTACGCTCACAGAGCGGCTCCAAGAAGAGCCACCACCTGAATTCATTCCCGAAACAGGAGCCAGGTGGTGATGTCAGCTTTTTGAGTGAAGTCATGCGGGGGTTAAAGAGTTCTGGGCTGGAGTTCCAAAGACCTGGATCCCGGTTCTCCTTCCAGCTTTGCCACTAATTGGCTGCGTGACCCTGGGCAAGCTGCGCCAGCTTTAGGTCCTCAATCCCTTTGAGCACCGAGAGGCACCTGCCGGGTGCCTCTCAGCTGTCAGGCTGCAGGGAGTGATAGATGCAGCCCCACACGCCTGCTGAGTTAACCAAGCCCTGGGGGCCCGGAAAACACAGTGGTTACAAAATACCACTCCTCCTGGGCCCAAAGCATTCTGATTGTTTCTGAAAAGCTCTGACCTGCGACCAAGGACCCGGCAAAGATGACACGTGCAGCCCCAGCCCTGCAGCACTGCCTGCTGCCCTGGGATTCCTGGCCGGATCTAGGAGGTGCTGGGAGATCCAGGTCACCATTGAAACGCAAGCGCTTTCTACTCTCGCTTTGTGGAAATCTGGATTTAATAGCTGGGCAGGATTACTCAGTTTTGGAAAAAATTTTCAATTTATGAAAGTGCTCACCAGGGGATTCCTTTTCACAGCAGGGACCCAAGTGCATTCAAAGTTTCGATCAGGCTGTGTGCGCCTATTGCTGCCGGCTGAGCGCCCAGCTGGCGGGAGCCCGTGTTTTGGGACAGCACGACCCAGGATCCACGGGAGGAAGCCAGCCCTGGCTCCAGGCACAAGCCGCCCTCCTGCCTAGCCCGTTGTCTTGGCTGAGGACAATCACTTAATGTGTGAGGGGCTCGGAGGAACGTGGGGTCCTGGGCAAGCTTTCCAACCAGCCGTGCTATGCCCAGTGTGCAGGCATCAGGGCAGAGCCCGGCAGGGGTTGGATCTTTGGGGTAGACCCCAGCACCCGGCAGAATCTGACTGTTTCAGGCTTGGGGAGGAGGGGGAAAGTCCTGACCTAGGGTCCTTCCTTTTTGGCTGACATCAGGGAACTATTTTCTGGCCTCCCAGATTTTGGGTGGGATGCCCCACCTGGGTCCATAGGACGCCTCGCCTTCACCTGGTCACAGAGTGGCTGCCCTTTGCCCTTGGCCTTGCCCCTCAGTGGGGAACTCTCACAGGTCCAGGTCACTGGATCTCCCCCTCTGATTCCTCTCCTCCCCACACCAAGCCCACCTCCTTTACTGCCTAGAAATCTCTGCTGTCTATTCTCTCCTGGCCTCAGGAACAACTGGGCTCTGTCTGAGCCACAGACGTCTGGCTGTTTCCGGCCCTAAGCCCCTCAGCAACCTGGCAACCCCTCCCAGATTAAATAAACCCTTCAAGGCTGAGCAGGGGGAGCAAGGCTCCTCCACGCCCCGCTGAAGCCTCTCTGTACCCCAGGCATGACCCCTCCCAGCCCTTACCCTTCTCCCTGCCTCAATCTCTCTTCTTTCCTTTTTCTTCTGGCGAATTACCATTTTGTCCTGTAATCCAGTTAAGGTGTTACTGGGTCCCAAGCCTCTGCCTCCTTCCCCTCCTCCTCCCCCAGCCATTCACCCTCCTCCATGCTCCCACAGCATCCGGTGCTTATGTCTTCAGAGCACACCCTGTGCATTGTAATTACTGATTTACATGTCTGTCTCTTGCACGTGACTGTGATTTATTTATATTTTTATGTGAAACATCTAGCACAGGGCCTGGCATATATACAGCTGGTCTGGTAGACGACAAAAATTCTTCGTCTCCCCTCCCACTAAGGGGTGAAGTTCTTTTCCCCACCCTCTGAGTCTTCATTGCCCTTGTGACTTGCTTTGCCATGGAATGGGGTTGAAAGGACATTGTGTGAGTGTGAGCCACAGCCTCAAGAAAACTTGCTTGCTTCAGCTCACACTCTTGGACTCCTGCCTCTACTACCCTATGAACAAGCCCGAGTGACTCTTTTGGAGGATAATAGGCCACGGAGCAGAGATGATTCGTTCACACTGGCCAGCCCTCACAATATCAGCTAAGCCTGACCTAGAGCAGCTGAGCTCAGCCCCAAGGGCAGATGAGAATCATAATCCAGATCAGTGGTGGTTCACCTAAGCCACTAAATCTTGGGATTTTTTGTTACGCAGCAAGAGCTAACTGATATAGAAAGCATGAATAACTGATAGGGCTCAAGTGCTTGTGAAACTTCCCCTCCATCAGGGTCTCCTTCTCGGGTAGTGTTTAAGTTAATTCTTTTTTTTTTTAATTGCAATAAAATTTAGCATCATAACTGGTTTTAGGCATACGGTTCGGTAGCATTAAGCATATTTACAGCATTGTGCGGTCAGTCCCTGGAATACTTCATCTTACAAAACTGCAACTCCATTCCCATTAGACAGCGGCTTCCCATCCCCTCCTCCCCAGCTCTTGGCCATGACCCTTCTACTTTCCGTCTCTATGAATCTGACCGCTCTGGATACCTTGTGCATGTGGAATCGTGCAGTATTTGTCTTCTTGGGGCAAGCTTACTTAACTTACTATAACGCCCTCAAGGTTCATCCATATTGGAGCATGGGTCAGAAATCCCTCTGCTTCTAAAGCTTGATGCAATTCTTTTATATGAATGCATCACAGTTCGTGTGCTTGTTCGGTTGTGAGTGGACACCCGGCTTGCTTCCGGTTTTGGGCGACTGTGAACCATGCCGCTGTGACGCCCAATTCTTGACACTCAGTGGCGGATGTCTCTACCTGTGTCGGCTCAGTCCCTGCTGTGAGCGGCGGGGTAGCCTGGTTCTGTGGACCCAGCACCAAGCAGCTTTGGAGAGAAAGAGGACACTGGGGAAGGTCGGCCTGGACCTGGGTGCTTTGTTTAGAGAAGAGGGAGGCCACAAACAGAACCAAGCCTGGAGATGACATCGCAGCCCAGCTTCTGAATATTTTTCACCAAACGACACGAGTTATTTGTCAGAGACTAATGGGCTCATTCCAGCTGGACTAGAAGGGCTGTCTGAGTTGGTAATAAAGAGGAAGAGATGTCAAATATTAAAAGGCAACGCATTTCAGTGGCTTTGCAGCAGAGAAGTCCATTAAATCAGAGCCCCGAGAAAGGTTGTACAGCCGAATAATTTTTTCCAGAGCTCAAGAAAGAACCCAGCTAGGTGACAAATGCTCCTGATTCCAGTGGTATTTATGACACATATTTGATAAAGGACTTGAAAAAATTATAAACTCAGAGCAGTTGTGAAATATAGTGAGAAAGCCCAGCAACGACTGTGTCACTCCTGCCCAGAGGATAATTCATCCAGGAGTGGAGGAGCCTGGTTGTGTGCAGACACTGTGGGGACTAATGGCGACTTTGCACAAACAGAGCTTCCTGCTGCCGTGGCTGGGTCAGGTCATAGACGGTCAGGGACAGGCTCCAAAGCTGAATGTCACCCTTCTTCCTTCCCTGCCCACGACTGATCAGATAGACACATCCCCTTTCCCAAAGAACAGCTCAGAATCGACCTGGAGCGCCAGCTGGGCCCTTTCTTCTAGGTGAGGCAGGATAAAACCGCCTGTGGACCACCTGCCCAGCCTGAGTTGGAGGGATGGTCCTCTATTGGGAAGTCATACCTGCCCCAGGCCAGGGCCTGACAGTCTCACACAGGCAAGCGCTCCCTGGAAATGTGTCCTTCTAGAAAAAGGAAGCATGAAAGACTCAGATGTATTGCCTGACTTAGAGTTTTAGTGAGGAGACCTTCTGGTTGTCCTGTTGCCCAAATGGAAATTCCTACTATTTATTGGAAATGGAAAAAGCCCTAGGGACAGTCACCACCACTCATTAGCCTGCCGTTTCCAAGGTGTCTAATGCTGGGTGACAAGACCTATTTCTCAGGCAGTAAAATTTGGCACAGAAGGGCCTTTCTGTCCCTACAGCCCCTGTCCCAGGACTACACACTAGGGCATGCTTGATATGCATTTGCTGGGCAGAACTGAGGGTTACCTTCCAGTGGGAACATTCTCAGGCCCTCCAAGGTGATACAGAAGTCATGAAAATTTTTCTCCTTAAAATTTTTAAAAATTCTCATAAAACTGCAAAGGTGGGGGCAGACCACTAGATGGGCAGGGAAGGCCAGTGGGCAAACCCTGAAGCTGTGGTCAGAGGGAAGGACCCCAGCTAGGTGGACACTGGCTGCTGTTAGTCCTTCCTGCCCCCAGAAAAGTTGCCTCCATCTGGCTGCTTCCCCTGCTTTGAGGATGAAGGCTGAGTTCGCCCTCTGAACAGGAGAGGATGGAAATGTCATGGGGGCCAGGGCTAGGAGACCTGGTGGCAAGTCTGGGGCTTACGAGAGCTGGCAGTGCGCAGATAGCATGCAGGAGCTGGAATGCAGGCTGACACGCCACAGCCAAGGTCAGGGGATATGCAGTGAATTAAGCATCCTGGCAAGTCAGGTCAGGACACTGAAGAGCTCTGTGGGGATCAGAAGCCTGAAGGTGGTCAAGGGAGGCCACAGAGATGGACTGGAAGCCCCTAGGAGGTCAGGGGTCTGGAGGGAAGGTGGCCAGACAGTCCCTCTATGAGGCAGGAGACAACTCCAGGAGCCAGAACTTGGCACTAGGGAGATGGGTACTCTGAGGACCCTTGTTCCTCAGAACCAGGGGAGGATGAGACTCATGTTTGGCCCCAGGGAAAGAGCTGAATCTGTTGTCTGGGGTGGGGATGGGGAGCTCGCCTCTTCCCCTGGGCCTCTGTGAAACTGTCTTGTGCCTCTAGCATGTTTAGACATACTGCTTCTCTTCCACTGGAGGGTAGATTTGTGGAAGGTGAGCAGTGGTTCTCAGCTAGAGGGACTAGAGAGTCCAGAGGCCAGGCCACAGTTAGGCCACGTGAGAGGACCAGTTTCAGCACCTTGGAGAGCTCTAAGCATGCAGGGGTCTTGGCAGAGAGTGGGAAGGGCTCTAGAAGGGCTGGGAGTACTAAGTCCACAGCTGAGTAAGGCTGAGGTATGGACAGCCCCATTCGGAGGTAGACTGGGAGCTTCAGATGCCTTCTGTCTGTCTGACCCACTTCTTTCCTCATTAAACAGGTGGGCTGGGCTTGGGGGTGTGTTGGGAGTCCATTTGCAGACCTGAGGAGCTTCTGATTTACCAGGAAACACACGAAATGACTGTGGTGCCAAGTGAGGGGAGTTTTGTGGGGCAAGCGCCGGGTAGAGGAGGCTCACAGAAGCAACTGCTGGCTGGGTTGGTTGAGCAGAGGGAGGCTTGGGTGGGGAGACAGTGAAGAAAACACTGGAAAGATGTGTAGCAGCTCACCAGGTGGGCTGGAGGGGCCAGGTGTGAACCATATGCATATGTGCGTGTGTGTGTGTGTGTGTGTGTGTGTGTTGGAGTGTGTAGTGTATGGAAGCATGTGGGCACGACCATATGGTATGTGTGAACATGTGGTTGTGTATGAGCCTGTGTGTACATGTGCAAGCATATGTGTGTGGGGGGGTATAAGACGCAGGCCCATATTACACTGTGAAAGAAAACAAACCCAGTGTGGTCTTTAACCCACGGGAAACTGGGGGCCATTGGTGAATTTTATGAGATAGGGTGAGAGAGTCAAGTTTGTCTCTTCCACTCAAAAAATCGGCTCAGAATCAACGATCAATGGCTCACCCCCATATACCCCACACTCTGCCCCCATCCCTAGCCTTCCACACCATCGGATACTTCCTTTCTGCTATTCCAACCCATTCTGATGCCCCTCCTCTGAATTTCCAGGTACAAGGTACTGGGCCCAGAGCTGGGGTCGGGTTGGGAGCTGCGGCAGAGGGAGCAGTAGTCCCAGGGGAAGGGGCAGCTCAGTGGGGACACCGACATACATCAGTGGGGTCAGTGGTGGTACTGATGGCCTTCTGAGGAGGGAGAGATGGGGGGTCTCGGGAGGGGGGGTTGGAGTGGGATGATCAGGAAGTGCAGGGGGTGTCACGGGTGGAGAACCAAATGCACATAACAAGACGTATTCTTAATTTACTAGTTCATAGCCTAATACACATTTACTGAGGGTCTACTATGGTCAGGACCTGGACTATGAATTCGAAACCAGTTTTCATCCTCAAGGCGCTCACAGTCAGATGGAAGAGGTAGATGCTGCCTCAGACTAAGGTCAGCTGGGTTTCTTGGCACTGGAACCCCCTTCTATGGTGAGAATTCCAAGGTGGACAGGAAACTGGGCCCTGTGGAGTGAGTTTGGTGGGGGCAGCCTCCTGGCAGCTGGCACGTCGCCACAAGACCTGGCTCAGCTGATCCCAGGATGTCCTGTGGGGATGCAGAGCCAGCCGGTGATGACCACAGTGCTTGTGGTGAACCAGCCCAGCGGGCAGCTCAGGGGTGCTTGAGCAACCCCGGGGGGTATGCGGTTGGGGGGGGGGATGGTGCTCAGGGGTGCTCGAGCAACCCCGGGGGGTATGCGGTTGGGGGGGGGATGGTGCCAGTGGGTACTGGCCCTGACATGGATCTGCCCATGCTGCCCCATCCCCAGCCTCAGTTCAGTTCCTGCTCTCCTGAACTCTCAGAGTGGCAGTCTGTGGTTGGTGTCACGTGACCTGAGTGGCACCAACATGGCCACATGTGTTACACAGTCATACACAAGCTGATAAACACCCCTTGCTGCAGAGCCTGCCTGGGCTACTGGGGGAGCACAGGGAGCAAGTGGAGGAGGGAAGGCCCGTGGGGGTGGGGGACTTGGCCTTGTCTTGGGAGGGGGGTGGGGCTTGTTAATGATGGACAGGAGGGCATTTTGGTTAGCAGAGTGCCTGTGCAAAGGCCCACGTCGCACATCAGCACACAGGCCGCGTGAGCAGTGGGCAGCTGAGTACGGCTGGAGTGGGGAGGGGGGCGGGGGCTCTGCGGCTGGAGTGCCCACAAAGGTCCCTGTGACCGGCTTGTGTTAGGAACTGTAGAGTGTGGGCCTGGGAGGAAAACTGGGAAAAGTCACCCAGATCACCTGGGGTGGGTTGGGGGGAGGGCACATATCTGGAGAAAGCTAGACCCTGTCCCGAGGGACTGCTGCTGACTGGGGGGTGGGCGGTGAGTATGAGGCCTGGCCTTTAGCCTGGAAAACAGTGGAAGGGGCCCTGAGCTCTGATGGGGAAGCAGGACCCCAGGTCTTCGAGAGCCCATGCAGGGCTGGGGCCGAGGGAAGGATTTCCTGAGTGCGGCCCCCTTCTTTAGCCCACCTCCCTGCTGGGCCTGGGACATGGCATCCAGGAAGCAGGTGCTGGCTGCTGCCTCTCTTCCCTTCAGCATCGTGCATGTGCCCCTCAAACTGATGGGTCCCCACGCTTTGCCTCGTGGGCTGTGAGTACAGAGGCCTTTCTACGAGGAGCAGCCACCAGCCTGTGGTCTATCCTTGGCTGTTACCATTTTGTAGCTTTCTATTTTACTACTCACTATTTTAGGGGCAAGACGTCAGATTTCCAAATACGTATGAGGATCTGTAGCTGGCCCCTGCCAGAACAAAATAAAACTGTGTGCTGCGTGGAGCAGTGCCAAATGTGCCCCCAGATAGGGATAAACTCTAGACGTCTTTGCCCGGAAGACAGAGCTCAGCGAAGGCAGCTGGGGGACTGTTGCCACCACACCGTGGAACCCAGCCTAGCCCCCCAGGTGGAGAGGATGGGGCTCTAGGTGCAGAATCTGAAAATTCGTCATCCTGTGCCTCTGCTTTCATCATCCAGGGTCAAAGTGGGGAGTGCCTGCTACCCTCATTTCCTGGACAGCGGGCAGCGGGGGGCAGAGGAGGCCCAGAGGGAGCCCTGCTTCCCTGCCTCAGTGCCCTGGATTCCCAGAGGGGCTGGATCTTCGCCCTCGACTAGCCAAAACAACCACCCCGCCCTCTTTCCATCCAGAGGTCCGGGCCGACCTGCCTCCCACCTGGGTTCCTGCAGAGCCTGGGCGAGACAGTTGTGTGTGTGGGTAGCAAAGGGGCTGGCTGGGGAAGAGGCCGAGAGAGGGGCCCCAGAGCTTCCTCACCCATCATTCCAGACCCAGGGATATAGAAGAGCAACAAGGACCCAGAGGAGGAAATGATATCTCAAATAAAGCGCGAGAATCCCAACAACTAGACACCATCTCAAAGCCTCAATTCTCATGAGCAATGTTCCACAGAACCCTGCTTGGTTGCAAGCGTCCTGAAGACGTAAGCCTTAAAGGTCCAGCCAGAGAGGACGTTCGTAAAGTCAGCACCTGCCCCGGGAAGGGAGAGGATGACACAGAGAAGGGCTGGCGGGAGGTGCTGGAGAGGAGAAGACAGGGCGGGGGGAGGGCAGGCAGGAGAGAGATACAAGAAGTGGGGGAGACATGGCCCTCCCCGACCTGCTTTGGCAAAAGCCAGTGTTTCCCGAGACTCCGGAGAGTGCAGTCCCAGCAAATAAATCAATAGTTTTAAAGGATTTGCAAGAATTAGTGAACCAGAGCTGGGAGCACGATCAGTTCAGTTACCCGGGTAAAGAGGGAAATGAAACGGAAAGCCCAGATGCCAGAGGCCAATGGCAACTCTGAACACTTTGCATCACATGGCAGGAGAAGAGAATTCGTGGCCGGAGAGGCCCTGGGGTGAGGATGCAGGGGAACACGTGAGCCCTGCGCGTGTGTTTGCAGGGGATGGGGACCCCACTTGTGTCTTCCGGTATGTCTGGGAAGGGGTGTCTCTCCATGGCTGTTTGCCCCTGCGTGTCCATCTGGGTCCAGTTCTCCTGCCGGGCCTGGCCAGGGTCAGGTCTGGGGCAACACCTTGCCTCTTATCATTTCAGGGGAGATGAAAGCCTGGGATCATTTCATTTTTTTCATACTGCTCATGGTCTTGAAGGATCATGCAAGCAATCACCATGATCATTTTAGGAAAATGAGCAAAAAAGAAGAAAGTGCCATCTGTTCTCCAGGTGACCACGTGTCAGCTTCAGGCCGGGGCACAGAGTCAGAGGGTCAGGCCTGCCTGAAAGCCAGCCCAGGTGTCACACCTGCAGAGAAACCCTGGCCGCCATGGAAGAGCCAGCCCTGGGTCCACGGCTGGTCTCCCTGTCATACCGGCTGCCAGGCTCCTTGTGAAGGAGGCACCCTTGGTCCCAGGAGGGACCTGGAAGCGTCAACAGGCGGCCTCTTCTGACATCCCTCCTTCCTGTCTCCTGTCTGCCAGCTCAGGCCCCTCCCCTGCTGATCCTGCTCGCCTAGGTCTGTGATCCTTGCCTGGAAATCCTGTCTCCAGTTAGACGAGAGCTCTACTGTGATGGAGAAGCTGCCTTTCATTCTCCCAACGCCCAGAGCCTCGCACCGTCTCTGGGGCCCATGGAACTCGTCCTGGGGCAGCCCACAGATACTGCTAGGTAGGTCTGACAAGCTCTGTGATGGCACAGAGTCTGAAGGAGCGCCTACCGCCCCCCCTCCAGCCTCCAGCTCCAGGCCCAGGGGTGGGCAATGCTGGACCTGACCTGGGAGCTTTCCTTGCCACCTGTGGGCTGTGGCTCTCCTGCCCAGCTCTGTCTGGCTGATAATGGTGTCCATCTGATACCATAGCTCCTTTTAGGAACAGAAGCCATCTCCAGGTTCCCTGAATCTTCTAGTATTCTACTGTGGTGGTCCATGCTGGCTTCCATCTGGGGTCGGTCTGAAACCTCTGGTCAGTGGAGGTGAGGGTCTCAGTGGAATGAGAGGGTCTGGGTGGGTACAGCCCTGGCCTCAGGAAGCTTCGACTGGGGCCTGGGGTAGGCAGAGAGAAGGCTTTCTCCTACGCAGCTCACCTAGGGCTAGGGAAGGTCTGCGCTGCAAACCGTAGGGCTCCCTGAGGCCCAAGGAATGACCCCATGTGTTCCAGCAAAGGAGGATCAAGGGTAGGAGTGGGCTGGGCCATCCTGACTGCCACCAGAAGCTGCTCTCTCTGCTCCCATCTGCCCCCGGAAGGTACTGAAACTGACACTTCCCTCCTTGCTCACCTCTGCAGGCCAAGGTCCAGCTGTGTGCTGTCTCCTGTTAGCAAGACCTGTGTCATCCACCGTGAGCAGTGTCTGTTCATGGGATACGTCTGCACGGCAGCAGGGGACATGGCCTCCCGCCGGGGAGGGGAACATGATAGACTTTGATCATTGCTCACAAGAGCTCTCAGATGCAGAGCCTGGATCTGGTTGGTCTCCGTACCTTAGCACTTGGCATCGAGTCTGGCCCTGATCAGGTTTCAGGTAGAGATCTGAGTGAATGATGTGGGGAATGAAGGAAGACTTGCTGGACCGGACAAGGTGTCATGGAAGAGAAGACACTGAGCTGCGTCTTGAATGGGAAGGATTTGAGCCAACAGCCATGGAGAAAGGGCCGCCCCCAGAGTGATGGCAGAAGCATAGGCCCAGAAGCAGGGACCAGGTGGGACAGGTGGGACAGGTGGCTGGGTGGAGAGGCGGCAGCAAGCGGGGAGAGCGAGAAGCTGCAGAGCGGCAGAACCCGGGCAACAGCCACACGGAAGCACGTGAGGCATTTCCAGGCCTCCAGAATTTTCTTTGCCCAGGCAGCACCCGTCAGGGAGGGAAAAAGTTTGCAAGCCCAGGGCTTGGCTCTCTCCCAGCCTGGGGTGAGGAAGGGAGGGGGGTGGGTGGGGACAGGCAAGCTTGCTCAGAACACAGGGCCTGCTTCTCCTAAGCTCTCACTTCCCAGGCATTTGGAAGTCATCCGGAAGGACAAAGAACCAAGGGCCTTGGACAGAACGGCCCCTGGGCCCCACCTGAAGCCCTGAGGTCTCCTAGCGGCGGACTGAAGCTCCAGGTGAAGTTCAGGGCGCCCTGTGGGCCAGGCCAGGAGGGGCAGTGGGTGTCCAGATGTTCTAGAGGGCATAGAAGGACACAGTATGGGGACGGCGAGGAACAAGGGCATGGTGACCTTTTGCTGAGAGCCTGTGGTGCGCTGGCAAGGCCCTGGCATGTCACCCACCTTGCTGTGCTGAAGTTGTGAGTGTCCAGGACATACGGGGTTGGGGGAGGGGAGGAGGTGATGTGCCCCGTGTCTCCAGCTGGAGACATTTCGATCTGACATGGGCCTGGCCCTATCTAAGGCATCGGGTCTCAGCCTGTCTCTTCCACCCAAGTATTCACAGAAATCCTTAACACCTGGGCCCCACCCCCAGATTTGTGTCCCAATAGTATGGGAGACAATCTGGGCTCCAGGATTTCTTTTTTTTTTTTTTTTTAAAGATTTTATTTATTTATTTGACAGAGAGAAATCACAAGTAGATGGAGAGGCAGGCAGAGAGAGAGAGAGAGAGGGAAGCAGGCTCCCTGCTGAGCAGAGAGCCGGATGCGGGACTCGATCCCAGGACCCTGAGATCATGACCTGAGCTGAAGGCAGCGGCTTAACCCACTGAGCCACCCAGGTGCCCCTGGGCTCCAGGATTTCTAAAAGCTTCCTAGAAGATGTTGATGTGTAGCAAAGTTTGAGAATCTCTGGTCTCATACCCCAGCGCTGTTCTTGGTTTTTTTTTTTTTTTTTTTTTTGCCTTTTTGTTCTCATTCCTAAAGTGTCCAGATCTGTGCTCAGAGCTCAAATAAATTTACTGAAAAAAAAAAAATTAAGGAACAACAGCTCAAAGAGCCAGCAATTTATGCAAATGAATGCAAATAAATACACACTCCATACATATGTTTATGCAAATAGTCTTGTGGTCCTTGCAAATCACTCACCCGCCTGCAAGCAGCTGTCTACGATTTCTTGGTGAGAGCCCTGGGCAGGGTGCCCGGGTTAATGACAGGTGATATCACGACCTCCCAGAAAAGACATCTCTATTAGCAAGCTCAACCCAAAAGTCCTCCGGGGAGCTGCTCATGGAGCCCAGCTCTGTGCACCAAAACCCCCTTGCCTCCGGACTCGGGCCTCGGGACTCACTCAAGCCCAGGGAGGGGCTCATTCCCTGGCCAGGGAGGGACCAGGAGCGGCTGCCCAGTGGGCGCTTCAAGGCCATCAGGACCAGAGGCAAAGAGAATGAGGGCCTGGCAACTGGTAGGCGCCTGGTAGCTGCCAAGAGGACAGCTCTGACCCCCAAGGGCCTCGCTGGGCGGCCTTTTGTTCTGGGTCAGTCTGGGTAGGCTAGCACGTGGCTGGGCACTCAACTCTGCTCAGACAGGTTGTGCCATGTGTGCTTTTGGCCTGACCGCGTCCCATGGCTCATTTATATAAACCCAGTGGGTGATACAGAACCTCAGAAGAAAACCTGCCTAATCAACACGAGACTGGCACGAACACCCACACCCCCCATAATGGTCACTGTGGCCCCAGCACTAGTTTGCAACGTCTTTTCCCGGGAGACACCCTGGCCTCCATAACTTTGGGACACCCTTGCCTCATTGCCTCAAGGATGAGCCAGTCCTGCAACCCTCTGGCCCCTGACTCTGTTCCTTGAGAAGGACCAAGAGGAACTGAAACCTCACTGCTTCCCTTCTGCAGGCTCAGCACTCCCCGGGGTGTCCTCCTGGGCTGGGCACCCACCCTCCCCACCGTGGGTGGAGGGAGTTCCTCAAGGAGGGCTGGGAGAGACTGAAGATCCATCTAAGAACCGGGGCCCCGGCTTCCGGGATCCTAGCTCAGCCTGCTGTGGACCACCCTGAGGTCACACGCAATTCCTTATTTCTCTAGTTGCTGCGTCCAGGAGATGGAGGCCATACCATTCGGGAGACTCTGGGGAGCCAGAGTGTGAGCTCTGGGAGGGAAGAGATTTAGTTAAGGAGGGCGGGTTGGGGCTCACGGCATTTTTGTTGGCTGACTGCATGAACAAGCATTTCCTCCACAACACACGTGCAGCCCTCTCTTCCCCCGTTGTCCCTGTCACTTCGTGTACAATATGGGGGGGGGGGAGGCGTGGCCCCTCCCCATGAGGGAGCTCCCCTCTGGGATGGCAGCCACAGACAGTGTTCCCTGTGCACAGCCCATGTGGGGCAATGCCTCCCTCGTTGAAAGGCCAGTTTCCTCGAGCACAGCTCTCACTCTGTGGGGAGCCGGTGCAAGGGAGGTGGCAGAGGGGAAGCGATCCTTTCAGGTTGTGAAGGAAACCTAGTGTCTACTGCTACAGGCGGGTGTGGGGGGTCGGATGGGGGATGACTCTGTCTCAACCAAGGCCTGTTACAGCAACCCAAAGTCTCCGAGCTCGGGCGCCTGGGTGGTCAGCTGGTTGGGTGACTGCCTTTGGCTCAGGTCATGATCCTGGAGTCCCAGGATCGAGTCGGGCCGTCGGGCTCCCTGCTTTGGGGGAAGTCTGCTTCTCCTTCTGACCCTCCCCCCTTCTCGTGCTCTCTCTCTCTCATTCTCTCTCAGATGAATAAATAAAAAAATTTTTTTTTTATATTTTATTTATTTATTTGACAGACAGAGATCACGAGTAGGCAGAGAGGCAGGCAGAGAGGAGGAAGCAGGCTCCCTGCAGAGCAGAGAGCCCGATGTGGGGCTCGATCCCAGGACTCTGGGATCATGACCTGAGCTGAAGGCAGGGGCTTTAACCCACTGAGCCACCCAGGCGCCCCAATAAATAAAATCTTAAAAAATAAAAGCTATCTGTGCTCCTGGGGACAACCCACCCACCCAGGCCCTAACGAGCCCCAGAATCCAGTCTAGTGGAGTGAAGTCCGCCATTTTGTATTGGGGTACACGGCTTGGCCTCACTGGCCACCCGCCCTCCACTCGGTGCCCTCAGGGGTCATTCTTAGTTTTTGTTGGTCCAATTTTCCAGGAGGAAAAAGAGCTTTCCCCCTCAGAAACATCTCCAGAGTACCAGCTGGCTCCGGCTCAGACACCAGCATCCCCAGAGTTGCCACCCAGGCTGGTGACAGAGGACCAGCCCCTGGCAAGCACTATCTCCTTGTCGCCTGCTTCACTCCTGCTGGCTTGAATTGCGTTTCTAGAGGGTGATTTTATTCTTTAATTATTTCAGGCTGACCCTTCACCTCCTGGAGCCCTGGAGCCTCCATGGCTGGTTGGCCGTGGGCCTGGTCACTGAATCTGGGTCTGCTCCTTGTCAGGCTGTTGTCTGGAAGGACCAGCCTTTGCCCACATGTTGACCCTGGGGGAGGCCGGCCATGGGCATTCTGAGACTTCCCTCCTCTTAGCTGAAAACTGGTTGGAAAGGTCAGAGGTAAACGGAAGGCACGCAGGATAAATTTCTGTGGTCAGTGGGATCCACCAAGTTCTCAGCGAGCTAAACCAACACTGTCAGGAAACAGCCCTATCCCTTTCCTGGCTGGGGGTAGAGACCTACTACCAGACCAACTCACTCAGGACCAGTGGACCCAGGACTGGTCACCCGGAGTCCAGATTTGAGAGCCTAGAACCAATACTAGAGCCCAGAACAAACCTAGAATTTACACCTAGAGCCCAGAGCTTAACATTTCGAACCTAAAGCCCCAGACACAGCCCCATGTTTGACACAAAAGCTAGATTCCTGATTTAAAAACCTGGCGCTCGGACAACTGGACTGAGTCCTGAGAACGCTCCCAGCCCCGGTGTGCTAGAAAGTTCCCTTTGCTGCTTCCAGCCCTCTGACTGGCACCTGACAGTGTGTGGAGTATTAATTATGGTCAGAGCTTTTCAACATGCAATAAAAAGCCTTTTAAGCCATTCCGATGGGAGGTGATTAACTCTATTAAGTGGCATTATGGATCTTCCTATCTGTTGCGTTCATAAACATAGTTGTAGGCAGAATGTTTTATTAAGGGCATAAAAATGTCCCACATTACAATGCATAAGCACATATTGATGTGATATTTCTTTACTGTGCTTCACGCCCTGGTCCCCAACCACTCCGAAAAGAAACTACATGTCTTAATAATTTATGCTCCAAGTTTTAACCAGGATTATCAATGGCAGCTTTTGAGCTTTCTCTTTTGGCAACACAATAGATCATAGTAAAAATGCACCGACAAGCGATGTGTCCGTTTGATTTTTTCCACCTGAATCAGCAGCCCAAACTCCAGACACAGCAGTTTAGGGCAAGCAGCACGCTGAAGAATTTAAGTCTAAGCATTTAATCTGTTCTTTCCATAAATTTCTGCTGCTTGTGCTTTATAATGATTCTACCAGAGGAAGTTTATTTATATCGCAGATTTTCAACATCAGCACATTGAGAACACAAGGGCGATCGCTCAGTCAATAGCTTACAGCCATGTATAATATCACTCCGGAAATCAAAAGCCCATTTGAAGAAAAGAAGGCTCAGATTAAAGTCACTTTAAGACATCAATAACTCGGAACTGGCTGTAGAGAAGTTATAAATATCCAACCTGCTCATATGCAAATAGGCGTTCGCAGACGCGCCACCGCCGCCGAGCGCCCGGGAACCCCGGCCGTCCCTCCTCTCCCCGCGGCACGTGCTGCGGCGCGGGGGGGGGGGGGGGGCGGGCTCTATACGTCACGGGGGGCGGGGCCTCCCCTCTCCGGCCCCGAGCCCCTGCAGGCGCGGGCATTTGGCCGCAGCACTGAGCCGCCGCCTGCCGGGTCTGGGGCTCCAGCTCGGCTGATCTTGAAGACCCGCGCGGAGTAGGAACCCAGCCTGAAAACCCAAAGCACTGAAGAGACTAGCGCCTTTCTGCGTTGCTTACCACGTGCCAGGTGCTGGGGCAGGGGGCACTTCAATTACATCCACCGCCCTCAGCCATCTTTCTGATCCCATACCTGTTGTAGCTGCCCCCCCCCCCCGTCCCGCCCCCAACTTCCTCTGCCCAGAGAGTGGGGTTGGAGGGGTTGGAGGAGGAAGCACTGGCACTTTGTAAAGCCCCTCCTCCCCCTCCAGGGTGCATGCAACCTGCATCCCCCTCTGATACCTACTGATTACATTATCTCCTCTATCCCCATGGTAACCCTAGGACAGATGGTCCCCATTTTACAGGTGATCAAAGTGAGGCGCAGGGAGAGTAACTTGTCCCTGGCCCAAGAATGGCAGAAGCAAGGTTTGAATCAAGCTCTGCCTAATCCCAAACCCCGCTTTTATAGTTTTAAGCCACTATATTTTGCTGCATCTTGCTTGCCCTAGCTGCCTTTTTCAGGGCAGGGCAGGCCCAGGGGCCTAGGAAGTTATAGGTCACTTGGGAAGGTGATGCCCGGGGTCCAAGGAGCATCCTAAAAGGTTATGATGCAGATAAAGCAAGGGGATGCCGGTGGTTGGGGCTGGGTAGAACTGGCTCAGAAGGCAAGCCGCAGGGCTGGCTGGTATGGCCAGCTGGGTGAGATCCCTGGAATGTGCCCAGGATGGGTGGAAAGAGTCACAGCAAAGCCCAGGGTCTGGAGCTAGCTTGGGGCCAGGGCTCTGGTCTTGAGGTGGTGAGGGAGACCTCAGGCCTTCAGGAAGGAAAGGCAGGCAGGATGAACCCACTGGGAGGAGCTCTGACCTAAAGTGGGGTCTGGTGAGCTCAATGGCCACAGACTAGCAATTGTACTATCCTGGGCAACCCTAGAAATTGCCAGAACCTCCAGTGGCCAAAGGTCCGGACATCACAATAACTTCTCAGAAGAAAGGGGAACCCTGCTTATTGCCCAGGAGCATGATGTGGTCCTGCAAAGCCCAGGGATCCATCAAAAAGGGGGTTACCTTTGGTCAGTGGGCAACAACAAGATAGGTAATAAGGTTAAACCCTGCAGAAGTGTCTGGACAAGAGAGACTGTGCCGAAGGGCTGACCGTTTGAATGAAGTTCTACAAAATCACAGTAGCTGATGACTGAAAGAAGACAGACATCCCATCTTCAGGATGGCTTTCGTCTAAAAATGCCCTAACTCAGTAGCCGCCTCTGTCCTTGCTCAAGTTGTCCCGTCTGCTTGGACTCCCACACTCCCTGCTCTGTGCTCACAACACTGTCGGGTTTACACTTCAGTACCGTGGGCAGAACTGAGCGCTTACAGCTATAGTCCTCCCTTCATTCATTTATCCACTCATACCTTCAGCCAGCATTTACTGAGCACCTACTATGTGCAAGGCACCATGGGACACATTGATGAACAAAGGATCAAAAGCTCTGCCCTGTGGGGCACTGGTTCTGGAAGACATTTGGTGACCTGTCTGTCTCCTCTTTGTCAAGGGCAGGCATGGTTTAGCTGGCTCATGAGGTTTGGTCAGTCATGCATTTCGCTGCACCAGGTCCCAAAGCTCCCAGCGAATGGCTGTTCAGAGCCTCAGGCCTCATGACTCATCATCTCTCTTCCCTTCTTCCTAGTGCACCTGGGCGTTGCTCATATTTTTTTGGGTTCCTTCCCAGGACAAGGGAAGATTGTCCTGGGAAGAGATTTTTTTCTTCCTGATGGGTAAGGCCAGGTCCTTTCAGGTCAGTGGCCTCATCCTGGAAGCGGGATTACACACTCCCATTCCCACTCTCGGCCCCGTTGCTCCAAGCCAAGCCCCAACCATAGATGAGGAGGGTGCGCAGCCGACCCTGGGATGAAGGCAGAAGGAGGCTGTGCACGTGTGTGCCGGGTGCTGCCCGTTTGGCTGGGATGTAGCTGGAGGAGGGTACAGGAGGGTCTCCTGGATGAAGGGAATGTTCAAAGCTTGGGCTTTTCTCCTTACTGACGGGCAGAGACTCGCTGAGCACCTGAGCCATCCCCAGCTGCTTCCTGTCCCTAGGGGAGGTGCTGGATTCCCATGGGCTGGGGCCTGGGAGGACAGTTACCTGAGCCCCCCTGACGCTTTTGGCTGTGAGGACTAGCTCTTCTTAGGTTGGAATGTTGCCCTTTCCTGGAACTCTCTGATGGCCACATGTAAGGGCTTCCTGTAGTTCCTCAGGAGGGCCCTCTGGTTTCTGTGCAGCAGCCACAGGGGCCTGTGGGATGGCCCTGGAGAACCCTGATTAGGTTACCCTTTGCTTTACCCAGGAGGGAGTCATGTCAGCCCTAGGCTGCCACTTGAGCCTGGGGGGTCTGGGAAGGTTTTCCGGAGGAGGAACAAGACTAAAGGCAGGTCTGAATAGGGGTGGGCCTCCTGAGCCACGAGCAGAAGCTGAAGTGAGTGTGTTGTTGGGCGGAGGCCCCAAGGCCCAGGCCTGTGGGGCTGAGGGGTGGGAGAGCCTGGAGTGACAGGCAAGGGGGCTTCATGAGAGATGGGGACCCCTGAAGGATGTTGACTAAGGGAGGGCCTGGTCACATGGTGCTTTAGACAATCTACTCTGACGGCAGAGTGGAGAGTGCCTGTGAGAGCGCGGGCCTGGAGGCAGGAGGAGCTGAGGAGGGAGTCCTGAGGGGCTGAGCAGAGGGTCGATGGCAGAACTGACACCACACAGAGGCTGACCAGGTAGGAAGGAAGGCCTGGCTGAGGGAAGGCACGCGAGGGCCCTGGAAGCCAGTCTGGTGGGCTGAGCTTGAAAGGCCCTGGTGCAGATGAGCCAAAGGCCCCAAGTCCTTGTTGGGGTGTGGGGCTCCCCGGCCATGAGCCCAGCTTGGGTCCATGTGAGGGTATCTCCTTGGGTCTGACTGTAGGGCAACCTGCAGCAGCTTCTGGGGGAGCCAGGGCCCCTGAACTCTGACCCTCTGCATCTGGCTCCTCATTTTATAAACATGTAGAGATTCAGTGTGGGGGGGAAGGGCAGGAGAGGGGCTGAACTGGGCTGGGAGCCAGGCCCTTTCTGTGCCGTTGTGGCCAACAGGGCACCCTCAGGGCCGGTCCCAGAACTAGAAACTGAGGCTATTACAGTGTGTACATGGTGCACTGGGGCCCTGGGGCCAGATGGCCCAGTGTCCACCCCGACTGTGTCCCTGACCAGCTGGATAAACATGGGAAGTTCCCTTCATGTTTTTGAGCCCAAGTTTCTCATCTGTAGAATGGGGCCTCTGACCGCAGCTGCCATGAGGATTACACAGTGTGTGTGAGGCTTCGATGAGAGTCTGGAATGCAGTACCCTCCAGAAGCCACATTCGAGCTCAAACTGCACACCGCACAACTCCAGGGGGCGCCCATCACCTCACACTCATCAAGATTTCTCTTGTTATTGTGACAGTTATCTGGTAGATGGCAAGCAAGGGTCTTGAGGAAAGGGTATCTTAAAATTTTACAGGGAGTTGCTAAATTGGCCAGCGGCGGGGGTGTTCTAAAGTCATTCACAGTCGAGTGGGGGAGACAGACATGAAAATAGACCATCAAGATGCTCGCTGGTGAGACGGGTGAGTGAAGTCTGCGTGCGTGCTGGGGTGAGCTGAGGAGAGCCTCCCATCCTCTGCTGCGCTTCTGTTTCGGGCCCAGGCTGCTGCCCCGGAGTACCGGCCTCCAAAACTGGAGTGTTTCAGAAACCCCGGCCTCACAGGTGGTCTGGGGGCCTCGGCGCACCTGGTGCCAGGCTCCCTGACGGTCCTGTCCCGACTTCATAGCAACAGGCAGGCGGGGAGGCTCCGCTCGGAAAAGCCTGAGTGCGCTCCCTCCGCCTTGGAATGTAAATGCGAGTGCTTTCCTCTGCGTTCAGTTCCACCAGGGGAAAGGCAGGCGAACACAAAACAAATAACCAGAAGACCTCTGTGCTCTGGCCCTCGTCCCTCGGTGATTCCTGACCAGCTCGTAGCTCCCCTCGCAGGCCGGACAAGGCGGGCCTGCAGCAACTCAGCAGCCCTCCGGCCGCCCCCCTGGCCGCTCCAGGCCCAGGAAAACCAAGCCTCGAGTTCTGTCGGTGAAGGGGTCATGGTGGCCTGTGTTAAGCACCTGGAGGGGACTTTTGGGAGCTTCATGCAGAGCCCTCCCTTGCCTCTGCTGCCTCCGGTCTAATCAGCCGTGGGGGGAGGCTAAACCCTGGGAGCTCCCGACTCCTGGGCTGAGCAACCTGTTCTTCCCTACCCTGGTGAGGCCAGGCTGATTTCTGAAAGGAAGGGGCTCTCCTCACAGAGCCCTGAAGCTCAGGCTGGGATTAGGCTCTGGTGACACAGGCAGCTGAGCCTCAGAAGAGAGAAGCCCTAAGCACTGTGTCAGCCTTTGTAGGGAGGATGGGCCCCTCACTGGGGGTGTGCAGGTAGGGGAGGAGGGCTGAGAAGAGGAGGACCAGAGAAAGGGAAATTCTAGGGCCTAGTTCAGACGGTGATGCTGCCTCTAGAAGTCTCCCCAGGGCTCCTCGTGAGCCTTTACTTTGAAGGCTGATGATGATCCCTGAGGGCGTTTGTGAGGGAGATGAGAGACCTCGGGGGGGTTAATGCTGCAACCTCTCTGTTCCTGCACCTGCCAGCACCTTGGGAGCTTGGAAGACTCTGGAAGCAGGACCTTCCTACCGAGTGGCCAACCAGCTCAGATGAGGCTGATCTGGCCCGGGGGTCGGGGCAGTCCCAAGGGCCTGCTCCTGAGGGCTCCAGGGGAGCCCCAGGCCCAGGGGAGGAGAAGATGCCTGTTGGGCCTCCAGCTCTGTCCTCCAGGCCTTGCAGAGTCCCCAGCTCCCTCCCAGAGAGGGCCAGTGAAGTTGTCCTGCTCTGCTGAGCTCCTTCAAAGATATCAGTACATGGTTAATCTTCCTTCTGTTCAGAAATGCAGAGTAATTTGCCAGAATGGGGGTTTCTGCATATTTATACTAATGTCTGTGTTTAAAGCTTATGAGACAGGGAATTGCTGAGAGATGTCCATTAGCAATATATACAGACTGCAATTATTTCTTTATGGTGTGTGGTTTGACTGCAGAATATTTTATTTCAATGGAAGTAGCAGGCTTTGCCTACTATGTTTTCTTATGGGCCCAGAGAAATCAATAAGAACAGAACAGAAGTGAAAAGAGGCAAGAATGAAAGAAGTGTGACCTTTTAGGATTCTGGGAGCCTTGAATATGCGACTGCAGAAACTGCCTTCGGCCCCAGAGTCTAAATGCATGCATCCAAGTGGGGGCCGTTCTGTACATTTAAGACTGTGGATGAAAACTGGCAAAGCCTCACCGGGACAGAGGCCAAGCTCTCAATTCATTCAGTCCCATCAGAGACAAGCCGGAAATGGGAGCAAGGGGTGTCCTCAGAGGACCCCACTTCTGAACCTCCAGCACCCTTCCCCCTCCCAAATTTTTCCTGCTCTGCACCCCAGGACAGAAGCTCAGAAGAGAAGCAGGTTTTGATCTGAAACAAAATAAGCCTCAAGCTTCGAGGTTCACAGACCAAGGATCTCTTGCATCTCCTAGGATTCTGGTAGAAACCAACTTCTCCCTGGGTGTGTGTGGGGGGAGGTGGAAGGAACAGGGCTGTTTTGGAACCAAAGAGCAGGAAGAGCCAGCGTGAAGACCAGGAAGGAAGGGCCTTTTGTGGAGTTGTAGGCAGTGGGTGGCCCGCGCTATCTTGGTGTTGAGAATCAGACAAACCCTGAGCAGGCCTCACAGCGGACCCACACACTCCAGAAGAACACCCCAATTATCAGCTCCTGGAGGGGAATCCTGGCACCTACGATGGTCCCCAAGATGCGAAACTGTCCTAATGGGCTTTTCGGATAAGAAAGGCCAGACAAGCTGAGCAGAGGATTGCAAACGGATGGTATCTGACTGTGCAACAGGTATGTCGAAAACAGCGACAACATCTTCCACACCTTCTGCTGGGGCCCCCGTACCTTCTGGTCCTTCCTCTGGGACTGCCCTCACATCCCTCATCCTCCCCGTTGGGCCTTGGCACAGCTGGAGCATCCCCCCGGCCCCACAGCTGTTTCCTTCTCGCCAGCGTCTACCATCTCATGGCCGCCATCGCGCGGCCTCCATCTGCCGCCTCAGCTTCCCCTCCGTGGGGAGGCACCCTTCTCTTCCGGCCTCAGAATAGTTCCCTGAAGTCAGTGCTGACTTCTCACTGCCTTCTTGCACAGAAATCTTTTCCAAGAGGTGCTGGGGTCCAGAAGAGGGACAGATGGTCCCTTTCTTTTTATAACACGGCAAGTCTTTTGAAGTGAAGAGCTATGAACACAAGTTTTGCCTTCAGCAGATGTTCTGTGGGCACAACAAATACCACTTTGTGTTCTTCAGAAACTGTGAGCAGTGTTAACTCGGGGGAGACTGGAATCCGGCAGAGCATTGGCGGAACATATTCAGGGGGCCCCAGGGCCAGGGCACGATGGTCCCTGTTCAGTCTGCAGTCGGGCTGACGGCGGCTTGTGTTTCTCCTCAGCCGGTTCCAGATCTACGCTTCCTAGAAACTGTCTGCTCACCTTCCCCGAGCCCAGGGACCACCCTGGGCCCTGGCCAGTCTGGAAGGGCTGACAGTCTAGCTGTTCTCATGCGCCTCTTCCGGCGAATGCTGAGGCTGGGCCTGAGGCTGTGGGCTGGCCTGGACACTATTCAGGAGATTCCTGGCTCCATTTGATCACACGCTTCCTTGAGCACCACGAGGCTGACCAGTCCCCTTTGCAAAGGACAAGAATGGCTGGCCAGGCATGACATCTTCTGAGCTGCCAAGGAGCCAAAGGCTACCCAGGCGTCAGTAGGAAGCCAGTTCCAGGAGCCCTGTCCTGGTGGGTCCCTTGTCCCTCTGTGACAGAGGGGCATGGTGTCAGTAACGGCTTCTGAGTGGGTGTGCTGCTCTTTGGTGGGTTTCAAGAACCACGATCACTTAGAAGGGCATAAGCTCCATAGACCTCATTAACTTTGAAGATGTATCATCTTTGCACGGAATTCCTGACTCCTCCCATGGCTGGTTGGCTTCATTAACTTTACTGCATTTGCAATACCATGTATAAGATGCGGGAGATGCCACCGTGGGAAGGAATCTCTGGGGCGGCCTGACTCCCAAGCTTGGTGGCTTCTGGGGTGGCCAGTGCCCTGCCTGCAGTCTCCCCCCAGGGCCCGACGTCCCTCATGGGTTTCCTTGAGGAACGACATCCACTCCCTCACCCGTCCGTGCGCCACACAGTTCTTCTAGAGATAAGGAAAGAACACCAGAATCGCCAATTTATACTGAGATGTGACCCCAGGAGATGTAAGATAGTCATCGTGACCCCTCGTTAGCCCCGATATGCGGAGCCCCCGACGAGGTGGGGAAGCTTTGAGGTGTGGTACGGTGGGAAGGGCGTGGGGTTAGAGGCGGGTGGCCTGGATCCTGACTCCCATGCCCACTCCACTGCCCACACCCGGGCAAGTGTGTCAGCCAAGCCTCGCTTTTCCCTCCTTGAGGCCACTTCAGAGGGCAGCCGCAAGGATTACATTAGTGCAGAGTGAAGCTGCAACGGATATAAAACATCCACTCCATGCCCTTCTGAGAAGCAGGGCTGCGTCTGCCGGCGCAGACCGCTGCCCCTCCTCCCCGCCGTGCTCTCCCAGGACACTCATCACCTACACCACGTGGTGAGAAGTCACTCCTCAGCAACAAGCCATCCTCTCCTCTCCGCCCCCTCACCCCTTCCACACCACTACAGTGTTGGGATAGTACCTTACAGATCATTTAGAAACCATGCCCCCCCCCCCCCCAATTCTACGGGTGGGGAGACTGAAGTTCAGGGCTCTCTCCAAGATATCACCTTGTCCCCAGAAACTGTCTCTAGAGAGTCCCCTGTTGAAGCCATTCCCACTCCTTAAGCAGTCACTTTATCTGCAGCTAGGAGTTCTTTGCCTGGAAACCTCTGTCCCTGCAGACAGAAAGCGGCATAGAGACGGGCCCCTTGTGCTTGGCTGCTCTGGGCCCTGCTCACTGGGCCTCTCCCGGCCAGGCTCATGGGACACATGTGACCAGGCTGCTGGAATCAAAGCGCCACCTTCCACAGGACCACTTACTGGCTGTCAGCAGCTCCACAAGGCATGCATGGGAGGAAGAGTGGGGACCAGACACCCCCACACTTATGGGGGGCCCAGTCATAAATGGCACCATGTGGCCAAGGTCAGTGATGGCCCCAGGAGTGCGGTCTGACTGGGGAGGAGACATTGTTCAGGCAAGATGACATGGACTAACTCTAACTCCATTTGCCAACTAGACTGACAGGTAGCCTCTTAGGCACGGAATTGTGTCCCCCTGCCCCAGTAATACGAAACCCTAACTCTCAAAGCAACTGTGTGTAGAGACAGGGCCTCTAAGAAGGGACTCAAGCTAAATGAGGTCATGAGGACTGGGCCCTAATCCATGTCTGACAAGGAAGAGCCAGCAGGAGGGCTTGCACAGAGGAGAGGCCAGGGGAGGGCCCAGAAAGGAGATGGGTATCCGTAAGCCGAGCAGGGAGGCCACATGAGGAACCAACCTTGTGGGCACCCTGATCTTGGACGTCCAGCCTCCAGAACGTCGAGGACACTAACAGGTGTTGTTTCAGCCGCCCTGGGGGTGGCAGGCTGTGAAGGCGGCCCTGACACGCTCAGACACAGCTGATTCCACAGACAGCAGGGCTACACAGATCCGTGGTTGTCCAGGCCGTGTGTAGACCTGGGTCTGCGACACGGGACAATGACAACAGTGAGAAGTCACGTGGGAGAGTAGGGAAAGGCCGTGTGGGGCCGGTGGGCCAAACCAGACAGTTCACGGCGCGGCGGCTAGGTCATCCAAAGGGCGGCTGGCATAGCTAGAAGGTAAAAAAGAGCATTTTCTTGCTGCACTGATGCACACTTGGGCTTCCCTCTAAGATACGGTTTTGAAAAGAAAGCGTTATACAATGAAAACAAGCAATGGTGACTGCTTCAACAGATGGCAAGATTTTGGGTCGTTTTTCCCCTTTAAGCAATCTACACGATGTTTTCGGTTCCTAACATGCGTGTGTTATTCTGACCTTTTACGCTTCTGGAATAGTGAGTGTGCTCTTGAATGGAATGTAATTTCAGCCACAGCCAGTGTTGTGTCCCGTTTCCTCCCGCTGGTTTCATGGTTTGGGACACCGTGACCTCCACATCACAAGGGGACACGCAGCAGGCACTCCACAGCCTTGTCCAGCTCTTCCCCTTTCAAAACTCATCCCCAGCCTCAAAAACTGAAAAATGTTAGGGATCATCCTGGCACGGCATGTCCTTCCTAGCAAAGACAGCCTGTGTTAGATGTTTGCAGAATGATCGGGCAACGGGAAATTTGCTATTAACCTGTCACAGTGGGAGAGAGAAAGGTTTACAAATTATAGACCCTGGGTGTGCACCGATTTCCCAGTGAGGGGTTCATGGCCCTCAAATGTTTCCTACTCAGATCAAAGCCCCTGAAGACCACAGGGTCTTCACCTGCAAGACCAGAGTGGCCTTCCAAAACCAGAACGATTTGACCTTGACTGGAATGACTTGTCCTTGGCCAGAATGACTTGACCTTGGCCAGAATGACTTCACATTGCAAGATCAGAATGACTGATAAAATGGACTCTTGCCCAAGATCATTATCTGGATCCTTATCGGGCCATCACTAACTGGGCAAGTAAAGCCACGAAGCTGGAGGAAAATCCAGGTTTCCTAAACTCTGTGTACCAAGAGGACAGGGACTGGACTCCTGGGCCCTCAAGTGTAAATCACTAACTGGACCTGTCTTGAATCAGGACAGGCCCTATAAGCCATTTGAATAGATGTGTGTGTGGCTCTGTGATAGAAATCACAATTCTGTGTCACTGGCATTGATTTCAAACATTCTTCCTTAAGATCTTGCCTATGTAGAACTGACTCCTTTCTGCTCACTTCCCTCTGTCATTCTGCCTGCCTTTGAGGCCCAGTCCATACTGATCTCTCTTCTCCAGGTCCTGTGGCTTTTATTGCCAGGTCCCCTGGACTCCCCAAGTGGGGTATAAGCTCCTTCCACTGCATTGGCCATGTCTGGAACACTCTAGGCATCCCCATGGGGCTTCAGGTTCAGTAGGAGCTGGGAGTGTTAGCAGGCAGCCAGCACATTCCGCAGCGCCTTCTGAGTGGAAAAGCTAATGTGGGCCTTGCACACAGTAGGTGCCTTATACTACACATACTGCTTGCTCAATAAATGATTGGTGGTAGAGCAGGGAAGGAGGTGACATAACTGAAGCTGCTCGGTGGCCTCTGAGTATCAGTGATCTGGAACCTGGTGGTCATCCCTGCTGGTATCTGCGTGGGCTTGAGACCAGGGCGGCTGGCTTCCTGCCGTGGGTGAGTGCCATTTCCTAAAGCCCCTGGACAGGAAATACCCCTTCCTCTGCTCTCATCTGAAGAGCCCTCTCATTGCCATGGAGTCTTGTCTCCGCTGGCCCTGCCGGTCAACAGTTAGGGGCAGAGCAGGATTTCTGATCTCCAGAATGCTCAGTAGAGATTTCAGGCTGAAAGCCCCTATGTTACTCCTAGTTCTATGCACTCAGCTCACTCAGGGCAGGGGGGAGGCAGACACTTGAGCAGAGGCCCCTGGGAGGGTTGCACACGGGCTGGGGTATTGGGGTCATCCCTGTTCCGACAATCTCCGGGTGGTCTAGGGGCCTTTGCGGCATCTTTCTGCTTGCCTGTTTCACTCATCATCAAATGATTGTTAACACAACAGTTAAGCCCTGGACAACCCTCCAATTAATGATTAACAAACCCCAGGGGGCTGAGCCCGGCGAAGGGGAGGAGGGCTCTCCGAGGCAGGCCTGGGGTAGGCACAGCACAGGCGGGGACCCAGCACCTTCTGTAGACCAAGTGTCAAATTCCACAACCACTGAGACACGTATTTCTTGGGTGAGGGTGTGTGTTGTGGCGGGGTTGGGGGGGGCAGGCTGGAAAGGGGAAAATTAGGGTAACAGCGGGTCTGTGGATTTGGTTCCAGATCAGCACTGAGGGTTACGGCAGTTAGTTCTGGGAGATTGTTTTCAGCAACCTTACTTTAGAAACAATGGAGGGCCTGAGCCAAAGGAACATGACAATATTTCTTCTCCAGGATTCTCTACATCAGTGGTGGTCGTAACAACAGCTAATATTGTGGGCTTACTACGTGCCATGCGCTATGTTGAGACTTGGCATACATTATTAAGTCCTTAAAACATGTCTATGACGAGAGCACTAATATTCTCTCCATGGGACTGATGAGGAACTGAGGTAACTCAGAGACCCCAGTGTTCCAGCACAGGTCCACTGGGTCGGCCAGTGGTGGGGCTGGAATTCTATGCCAGCAGTCTGGTGCCGAACCTGGGCTCCTAGGCACCTTCCGTGCTGTTGGCCCCAAGTGTTGGTTGGTCTGCAGGCGCGACCCAATCCTATTTGTCCCATCTACTGATATGGCCCTGGAGGAGGACCCACGCCACAAGTCTGGCACCTGGGGTCCAGCTGAATCTCGCAGGATGCTGAGATCCCCTGACGGCAGATAGAAAGAAGCCCTCCTCCAACAGCTCCTGGAATTAGGGGGAGGGTCTCCCCAACAGCGTGATGCCTTCTGGTTGTGATGGCGATGTGGAGGGGTGTAAAGTGTTAACAAGGGGGAAGAAAGCAAGGTCTTGTGTTCAAAGTGGATCCCCGGGGACAAGGGGCTTCAGACATCACCGTGGGGGCACCACCTATCAAGCCTCCCAAGGTAACCTGGCTTCTGGCTTTTTCATGTTACCCCGGGCCCCTAGAAGATCACAGACATTGAAAGGAGACCCTGGCATTGCTTTTGTAGAGACTTATTGCAGAGATTTTTGTAGTGATTAACGATATGCTGGGCACTATTCCGAGGGCTTTATGTCAAAGAACTCACTGAATCCTCACTATGACTTTAAGAAGCACCTTCTGTTATTATCCCCCTATATAGACGAGAAAACCGAGGCAGAGTTTCAGATTCTCCTATGCTCTGGGGCAAGTATGTCGGGGGGGGGAGGTGCCTGCCCCCAACCCAGAGCCTCGCCGCCTAGCAGGGAGAGTGACACGGGAGCGGGGCGACTGTACTGTAGGTGCCTGGCCAAGGGCAGAGCACAGCTGGGAGAAAGCCCCTGTCCTGACATGGCTTCAGGGCAGCCTGTGAGTGGAATGGCCCAGATGCAGGTGGAGGCAGGCGGGAGTCGGACCCTGGGGCACCACGTGAAGCGTTGGGCACGATCCTGAAAGTAGCAGAGGCTGGTGGAGGCATTTGCCGGGAGAGACGGGACTGGACCTGGGCCCTGCAGACTCCAGTGGCTGCACGATGGGCCTGGACAGGAGGGGGACAGACCGTGGGCCTGAAGGCCACAAATGCAGGCCAGAGGTGTTAGGGCCTGAGAGGGGAGTGGTGGTGGGGCCAGAGAGAGGAGAGATCTGGAGGAGGCAGAATCAAAGGCGTTTTCAGACTCATAAGGGGGGTAATAAAGGCAGGTCAAGGACAACTCTGGGCTTTGGCTTTGAACTCCTGGGTGGGCTCATGATGTCATTTCTGAGACAGAGGCATGGGAGGAGCAAGTCTGTGGGAAGGTGATTTCAGTTTGGACATTTTGTGCCTCTGGGCTAACCCTGTGTGGGCAAACAGCTTTATCATCATGAATTCCCAGCTGCTTCCAGAATCTGCACGGAGCCTGTGCCCTGGCCGGTCAGAGGGTGGGGCTGGGATGGGGGGGGGCATCTGTTCTGGGCTCCACACCGGGGAGAGCAGTCCAAACCCTCCTGCCAGAAAGGCCACATGTCTACTCCCTTTTACGCATGAGGACATGGTGGTCCCGTGACGCTGCCTGACCAGGGCGCTGCCAACCGTGCGAACAAGCTTGGGCTTCCTTCATCTCCTCTGCAGCGGGGAGGGGGCTCTGCTTCCCACCCCTTCACCACCTTCCGTCTCTGCTGAACCCTAGACCTGGGGTCACTGTTGACGGGAACAATGGTTTGCAGAGTTAGGAGGGCAAAGCTCTATGTATGTTCATGGCCACAGTCCCATTCAAACCTCCTCCCGGCCCGATGAGGATGGTACTCTCATGCCATTTTCAAGATGAAGACAAGGAGGCTCAGAGAGGTTAGGAGACTTGTCCTTGTCACATTCAGTGTGCCTCAAGGTTTCTTTTCTAGATCCTGTCTTTGCCACTCGGAGAGAAGACAGAGTGGCTGCTTTCCAAGCAGAAAGTGGCATAAAGACACACAGAGCTCCCCCCGGTGGGGGTCCACCGGCAAGGATGAGAAGGAAGAGGTGTGAAGCCACAGGGAGGGGCTGAGCCCATCCCACAACATGTTTCCCCAGCCGTGGGAATCCTCGAGGCCCCTCGCCCTAGGCCTACAGAATCTGGAGTCAGAAGAGACAAGCCTTCACCGCTTCAGGTCAACTTGGATTTTGCTTTTTCGTTCAGAAAAAGAAGGGAGCAGGTGCAACCTTGCCTCTTTCTCCTTGGAAATGCACGTGAAAACATAACCTTTCTGCAGCTCATCATTAGTCTGGGGCTTTTAAAGGTCTCTGGCTACCTTGTTAGGCCCCAAGAATCATTTGTGGAAAAAGGCACCGAGAGCTCGTGCCTCTGCCCTGACTCGGCTGGGCTCCCGTCGCCCCGGGGCGGGGACATTAGACATCCCTCACTCATCTCACAAGGCCCGACATTGGCCGCCACCTCAGCCCATAGATTGCTTCCCAGTTTTCAGTACAAGACAAAGGCCTCAGGTATATAACAGGATTCAAATGGAACTAATTCTTTTTTCCTCCCTTATCACTTTGCACACATGAAATCTATTTTAATTAGTTTTCAACACATAATCTTTTTTTTTTTTTAAAGAATGAAATCCTACCCCCAAATTGTTCTTAGAGAAAGAAAGATTTATCTTGTAAGTTTCTTAAGAAAATCTATATGCGCTCAGTGCATTTAAATAACGCTCATTAAAGTGAACTGCACGCAAGCCGGCTTCTCTGTTCACAGACGAGAGACAATCGCTTGACCTATTGCAAATCAAAAAAGCATTTCCACGCCACCTTTATTTTTCAATTGGTTAAGTTTTAAATTAAAGTCCCAACACTCTTTTTGGGAAGGCAGACTCACATAGCCCCAACAGAAATTTCAGCTCCGTCGATTGGAAGATAATTACAAGAAACAAAATGTGAAATTTTAAATCAGGGCACTAATGAAGTCTAAAAATACCCATCCAGAGGCCCATCCCTCTGGCTGGCAAGACCTGTTCCTCATGGAGGGGATCTCTCCATAATTACTCAACCCCGGGAGAGGCCAGGTTGTCATGTCAAACAATAGAGGAAAAATCGCAGGACTTTAATGAGCTAGATCTCAAGGAGCTCTACAGTGAATCTTATTATAATGCCGGGCAAGCTTTCAAACAGAACAGGAGAGAAGGAAAGTTCTTTTTCTTTTTTTTTTTTTTTCTTAAGTGGAGTTCTGACTAGTGTTGATGCCATCACGCCGAGCCTCCTGGTTCCCACTTGGAGCCAGCTGTCTGTCATTTAGGAGTGTGAAATCAATTGGGTTTTGGAGATGTAAAATCCCTCGGGGAAAAATTAAAAGTGACCCAAATCCAAACCCACACGGTCTTGTCAGGGATATGATTCTCACATGGTAAGTTTCAAAGATTTGGTTTTAGAATCCGGGTTTCTTATTTAAAATAAAAAAAAAAAAAATTCAGTTGTTTGACACTAGATCTGACAGACAAATTATAGCTTTAGCAATAAAGGCTTTTAAGATTAGAAATGAAAGGAGAAATTACTTTACAAAAAAAAAGCCACAAAAAACAAAAAAACCACATAACCCACCCAGGCTTGAGTTTGGAGGCATTTGTATGTTCATGCTTCATTGTCTTTCTTTGCCACAAATATAAGGGGAGAAATCAGCTCATGAGGGCCATAAATAGAGAAGTGAGTTAAATGTAATCTCTGGGGAAAAAGCCCGTTCCCTGGCCGACTATGGAAATCAACATGACAGATGGGTCACTGGTTGTCGCAGGCTGGAGCTGGAGGGACCTCACTGGCTTACCAGAAGGCAGGGCTATGCACCCTTTCTAGGCTTACCCTATGCTTGGCCTCACCTAGCCCTGAATCCACGCCCTAGGGCTCGCAGGACACATCCCAGGAGGGGCCCTCACTCTCCTTCCCTCCCGTCTGAGGATTTGGCATCACCACAGAGGGTGATCCTTGCCCTCTGGCCCCAGAGAGTTGTATGGCTCAGCAATGACCCGGGGGGCCCAGTGGGTCTCTACTGCCTGTAACTTCCTGAGCTTATGGGCTCAGATGTGTGATGAGAAATTGCACGTGTGCCTTTGGGGAGGTGGACCCCAGTTCTGTGCTAAGCCCCAAACCAGGGACTTTAGATCCAGCTGGGCCTGTTGCCTCTCTGCCCAGAATAAGTCCTTTTCCTAGATACATGTCTGAAATTTGGCAACTCAGCAAGACCTTTCATCAGCCCTAGGAGGCCTCTGGGGGCAGCGGAGATGCTCCTGTTGATGGGGAGAGGGAAGCCCACCCAGTGCCTGGCCTTTGGCACAACCCCGGAAGCAGCCAGGACACCCAGTTCCCAGTGTATCAGAGCTGGCAGCGTATAAACTGGGAGTACTTTTTTTTTTTTTTTTTTCTTTTTAAGGGAGAGAGAGCTTAACCAAAACAATTCAAACAAAAAATCAATTTAGTCAATTTTTTTTAAAAAGATCTTAAACAAAGCAAGAGTTTACCAGAATTTAGATGTAATTTTCTGTAATTTTGTCATTTAAAACTAGTGCTGATTTCCAAAACAAAGGCAGTTGGGGCGCAATCAGATTGGGAATGAAACCCAATGGAGATCTAGACACGGCTTTGTTGTTGGGATGCCTGACGAGGTCTGAAAATTGCTCAAAAGGATAAGGATAGAGATGCATGAAAGCAGGCTGGAAAGAATGGCTAGTGGAAGTCATTGCTCTGTGGAGAGGCAGCCTCCCCCCCCCCCCCCCCCCCAGGAGCCATCTCCAGGGGCTGTTAGCCAGAAGACAGAGAAGTGATGCCCAGAGGTCCACATCTCCCAGGACCGTCTACTCCCCTTTTCAAAGGAGGCCTGGGTACCCCAGCAGGCAGACCACCCACCGTGTGCCCTCCTGCCTGCGACTGCTGTCTCCCCTCTGCACTCAGCAGGAGAGGGGCTTGCTTGGCTGTCTGGAGCTCTAATGGATAGCAAGCAAGTCTGGGGTAGATGAACCCCAGCAGTGTAACATCTGTGGTCCCCCGTCCTCCTGCCCTCTTCTGCATTCCAGCTGGGTAGACCGCTCCGACAGATATCAGGAGTGAAGCCTGTTTGCTGAGGCACTTTGTCCTGACCCTAAGGCTGGGGGGGTTCCTCCTGCAGGCTCTGTTGAAAACTGCCCCGGGGGGTGGGGCAAAGGGGTGACTGAAGGCTGAGGCTAGAGGGGCTCTTTCTTGGAGCCTCACAGAGCCACCCTTGCTTCCTTGAAACCAAAAATCCAAGTGGCTCAGGATGGCCCGGGAGTGTCTCCTGGGGAGGAGACAGACATTCCTCTCCCCTGTGGTCTGGGGAGTTGCTCTCACGCACCGCACCGCAGAGGGAGCTCTTCTGGGGAAGGCCACAGTTCGTGTTCTGCCTGTTCTGGGTGGGAAGTGAAGGCCGCACAGAGGACTGTTCCACGGAGCCCTAAGAGGAGCACAGGCTTTCTGCTCGTTCCATACCTGGCCTAGCCTCGGGGTCAGAGGGAGAACGGCCTAGGGCTTGGGCTGGAGGCAGAAGGACTGGGACTTTGCAAGGCTCTCCCTTTCCTCCCTTGGCGGCTCACAGGCGTTCCCCTGGCCTTCCTTCGCTCCCCCACCTTCCCCTCTGCCTCCTCTGAGGCCCAGCTGCCTTGGGCAGGGGGAGGCCCCACTACTGCTTCCAAGCCGGGTGAGGCCAGCGAGGGAACCGCTGGAGAGCACAGGACGCCAGGAAACGCACGCCTGTCCGCGCTGTCGTGACCCCTCAGGGAAGCACAGATGCGGGCACACGGGAGTATGTAGGCAGCAGAACTTACCTTTGGGGTGCCCGGGGTCGGTGAACTCATACTTCCCCACGCCAATGGTCCGTAGCATCTGCAGCCCGTGGGCCGAGTCAGTCGTGGGGGGCCCATTGGTGGCAGGGGCACCGCTGGGGAGGGTGGCAGACGGCTGGGCTGGTGGTGGTGGAGGCAGCAGGGGCCCGGCCATGTGGCCGTTGCCCACGGCAGTGGGTCCCGGGCGGGCCACCTGCCCCACGCCAGGCAGTGTGGACATGGCCAGGGGCTGCGGGCTGGCATACAGGGCCTGGGCGGGCATGTTGACCACCACGCTGCTCAGTGGCTGGGAAGGTGGCTGTGGGAGCGAGTAGTGGCCTGGCAGCAGCGGGAGCTGGGGCCCCACGTGGGGAGGCAGTGAGGGGGTCACCCCAATGACCGGGGCCTGGACGTTCACAGCCGGGCTGAAGGTGGGAGGCTGGGCCACTCCATAGGAGTGTGCGATCAGGGCGGGCTGGCTCCCGGCGGCCACCGTGGTCACCCATGGCCCTGTGCCTGCAAGGGAGACGGAAGAGATGTCATTTGCTGCAAACATATTCCCTCGGCAAATACCATCTGCCCCGGGCCCTGGGCTGGGTGCGGAGGTCACAGAGGCGGACAAGACACCCACATCCAGTACCCCCAGATCACAAATCTGTGATAATAGTAGCACAGGATAAGTGTGCTGGGGGTACATGAGCAGATGGCCATGGAGGCCCAGAGAGGGAGCACAGTCTGCTTGGGAGAGCTCAAGAGGCAACAAAACCGAGAGGGAAAAAAAGCAGAGACCTTCAAAGAGTGCTGGGTTCAAATCTCGGCTCTGCCATTAATTAGCCAGGAGCTCTGAGCAAGCTGCTTATCTTCTCTGAGCCTCACTCTTCCTCTCTGTTAGACAGAACTAGCAACACCTACCTCAGAGTTCTCCTGGGAGGAACTGAATGAGGAAAACATATTTGGGGGAAAAAAAAAAAAGAAGAAAGAAAGAAAGAAAAACTAGCAGAGTGTCTGGTATGTGTTAAATGTTCCATAAATGTTGGTGTTTTTCCTTCCTTTCTGGAGAAGAGCTGTCTGGCGGAGGTAGGGGGAAAGGTGGACTCTGAAGACAGTAGGTGTCTGCTGGGCAAGGTGGGGACACCAGAGCCTGGAGCCGTGCAAGAGCCCTGTGGTATGGGAAGGGAAAGAAGGGGGTGCGGGCAGTGGGGGGAGCCGGCCAGGGGCTGGAGTCCACTGCCCTGCTGGGGGACCAGGCTTCTTCCTAAGCAACCTCTGCATGGCCGGTCCCGGGGGAAACAACAGAAGTGCATTTTGGCCCATAAGGGAATTCTGATGAGCAACGGGGCCCAGACCCACCTCCTGAGACTTGATACAAGATTCGACGCCAGCTGAGCCCAGGTCAGGCCGAGCAGGGCCAGGTTCCCCTGAGCTGAGCTGACCCAAGCGTGTTTGTGAGTGAAGCCAGAAGACACTGTGACAGGGAAGGACACTCTGGGTCACCTCTGACTGAATGAGTGTGGGGCTGGGTCTCCATCACTCAAATGCCACCTTGGTTTTCATGATGCTGTTGGGAGTGGCAGTATAGACAGAGAGCGGGGAGACTGAGGAAGAGAGTGGGGGCCAGGGGACCACTCAGGACCCCCTAGCCCCAGAGTCGAGAAGGGGAGCTGGGAGCTCCCTTGAAGAAAGAAAACTAGTTGTCTCGTTGGAGACAACTAGAAGCTGGCAAATACTGGCGAAGCAGTGCCGGCGAGATTCTAGAATGGGCTGCTAAGGGGGACTGTCCCCAAGCCCGAAGAATAGGAGCCAGCTGGGAGCCAGCCTGGTGTCTTAAGCACAAGGCATGACATCCGAGGCTCGTTTCTCTCCAGGATTAGTTGGGGGGCCTGGAACGATGCACCAGAACTTGGGAGCACGGCCAGTGACTTCTTTGGGAGCTCTGGTGAAGGTACAGAAAGGCCCATGGAGGCGACTGATGTATGAGAGGGGACTGGCCCAGAGGATGCTGGGGACCTAAAGGAGGTCTCTGCTGGTGGGCCCTGAGTCCTGCTCGTCCTATTTATCAATGAGCTGGATGAGGAGAGGGAAGCTGTCACCAGCCAGCTGCAGGTGACATAGTATCAGGAAGGCTAGGCCCAGGTCAGCAATAAAGACCCGGAATCTAAGAGATCTAAGAGTCCTCTGGGGAGATATGGACTAGGACTTGTCCGTGAGTCCCTACACTCTACCGCCTCAGGCAGATTGAGAGGAAGGGGGTCACAGCTGCTGCCATCACAGTCTTGGGGTGTCACTGGTGACAGCGCATGTCTGGGGCTAGCAGACAATCAGAAGTGATCTAAGGCTGTGGTGGTCAAAGTAGAGGGGCTGAATGAAGGAGGTGCTGGGCATGACACATGTGGGCTCTGGGCATTGGGTTCTGGGCCCTGAGGGACGCAGAGGGAGATATAATTCTCTGGAGGGTAAAGAAACTGTCAGTCACAGGCTCTGGAGTGTGGCCGAGGAACCTGGGGTGTTCATCCTGCAGAGGACCTGGAGGGGAGGATGAGTGGGGTGTCCAGGTATCTGCAGGGCTGTGGTGTGGAGGGCCAAGGAGCCGAGTTCTGTGTGTCCTAAGAGGAGGTCTGGGACCAACGGGCGGTAACGGGGAAGGTGTTGTTATGGTCAGAGCTGACCCAAGAAGGGCTGGGGTGCTGTAGGAGGTGGGGAGCCCCCAGGCCCAGGGGGAGGGGGAGCATCCCGGTTCTCCTACAAACACCCACAAGGCGAAACCTCCCTGGAAGGTGTGGCTTGAGAAATGTGTGCACCAGAGTACTGAACTCTGGGAGGGGCTGTTCACAATAACACAAAGCAGATTCGGAGTCACCCCTGTGATGCTGCTCCCCTTCCTTTCTCCTCCCCAAAGCTTTCTTGAGCAGCAGAAAAAGGGGTAGAGAAGCAGCTACCGTCCAGGGCACACGGGGTCCCGACCCGCAGGCAGCCTGAGCCTAGGACTGCAGACCCGTGGGCCGGGGCCTGCTGACAAGCTGGAGCACCTGGGGGACCTCTGACACCCCTTCCAGCCCTGGGGTGGGGGGAATCTCTGGCTGCCGATGACATACGCACCTGGATTGTCGCTCTCCCTCATCTGCTTGGAGGGTGGCTCATCAGTGTCCCAGGGCGTGGACTGATTGATGGGTGTCTGCCCCCACCGGATGCTGGTCGTGAGTCCCTGGGACTGATTGTCCGCTTTGGAGATTCCAGGGGCCTGGGGAGAAGCAGAGCAGGAGGGTGAGCGCGGCCTAGCCAGAGCTGCTGCCTTGGGACCTATTCCCTGAGCGGTGCCACGTGGCCAGCGGGCCAGCGGCAGAGCCCGGGCAGGCCCCAAGCCCAGCACCCCTGTGGAGTGGCAGAGCATCTGGGCTTAGTCCTTGTTAGGCTTCTGCTCCAGTCCCAACCCCGGGAGCACCCGCCCGGTGCCTCCGCGGCGGTGCCTCTGCAGCCGCTCAGTCCACCTGAACGATGGGGAAGGAAAGCTTTCTGTGCTGTGAGAAGCGAAGCTCCCGCGGCCCTCGGGTCATGATTTAATCACAGCGTCTACGGGCGTGAGCCGCAGACCCTTGTGTCTTAGGCCCAGGCTCAACGCCACTCTGGGCCTGGCCCTTTGACCTGTGAGAAGAGAAGACTGCTCTCCGAAACACCACCGTTCGGCTCCATCCGGTCCGAGGCCCTGCCATGTGCCCCTTCCCGGAGGAGGTGTAGGCAGGGCAGGGGCTGAGACCCGTGTGAGGATAGCCCAGCCCAGGGGACATCTTCCCTGGGACCCTCGGCTCCTCGTTGTGGGAAGGAGGCAGGCTCTCTGTCTCAGGATCTCATTCTCTAACTTAGATTTTTAGATGAACGAGAGGGATGAGGAGAGCACTGGTCTCTGAGCGACAGTCTTGATGGAATATTATATGGTCATTAAAAATCATGTTTACTGGGCGCCTGGGTGGCTCAGTGGGTTAAGCCACTGCCTTCAGCTCAGGTCATGATCTCAGGGTCCTGGGATCGAGTCCTGCATCGGGCTCTCTGCTCAGTGGGGAGCCTGCTTCCTTCTCTCTCTGCCTGCCTCTCCGCCTACTTGTGATCTCTCTCTGTCAAATAAATAAATAAATAAAATCTTTAAAAAAAAAAAATCACGTTTACTGAAACGCATAATGAGATGGCAAAATGCTTATAGTATAGTGTTAAATGAGAAAGGCAGGACATAAGAGGGCACAAAGAGAACCTCACATGTACAACGGTACGTGTTGGAGAGAAAAAAAACCAAAGTGCTAGCAGGGGTGTTATCCTCGGTGGGAGGAATATTCTCTTGTCTCTACTTGCCTGTATTGCCAGATTTTCTACTAGGGCCATTACCGTTATAATAAGAAAAAAAGAAGAACAAGAAGAAATCCTACAGCATGCTGGAGAGCCTGGGGTCACTGGGATGTGGTGGGGTGGGGGTGGGGTCTCCGCACAGGTGGTTTCAGGAAGTTTCTGCAGTTTCCAGGACTGCAGCCAGAGCCCCAGCCCGGTTTGGGCTCGGTTGCAGGGCAGAGACCCTCTCTACTGGGGACAGCCACAGACGGCCCAAGGGGCCTGAAGGGGCGTCTGCAGGCTTCTCCCAGGTGAGGTCCACGGTCTTTTTCTGACTTCTCACAGAAGCTGACGCAGTGAGCCAGCTGGGAGGGCGGTGCCCCCAGCCGGCCTCTGGGAGCAGCAGGGCTGGCTGGGCAGGGGCAGGTGGAGAGGAGGGAGGACAGCACTTATTGGGTCTCGGATGCCTAATGCAGATGACAAACAGCCTGCATTACAGGGGCCAGAGGAGCGGAGCCGGGTCCCGTTAGGACCTGTGGGCTGCACGGAGCTAATGACATTAGGCTGCACTTTCTCTCTGGCCTGCATTTCTGATGCTTCGCTTCTGTGAACAGAGCAGGAAACAAAGGGAAAGAGTGAATCTCCGGAGGAAAGAACAATTCAGTGGACAAGCTTCCTTCTCATCGGGACAGATGGGAGCTTGGGGTTGGCTGTGGTGGTGGTGGTGGTGGGCGGTGGGGAGGAGGCTGGGGATTTAGCCACACTCACCAACAGTCCTGTGGAACGTAGGGACCAAAACTGTGGCTTTTCTCGCATTCTCTAGAGGGCTTTGCCGCGGGCCCCGTCTGTGGTCACCTCCGCATGCCCAGCTTCCCCTGCGTGCTTGTGGACTGGGAGGAGCAGAGGTCGCGTCCCATAACCAGAGGCTTGCGAAGGGGAAGGAGCCTGTGGGATGTCTCACTCAGGACCCTGCCTGGGGGTGAGGTTTGAGGGATGACACTCCAGCCTCCCTGGGCACCCTCTGCCAGGAGGGGGCGCTGCAACCCTTCTCTGCGGCGCCGGGGTTCCTGGAGGCCTCTCAAGCCAGAGACAGGTCTGGTTTGCAGGGTCCTCCTTGTCATTCGTCCCCGCTGAGTCAGCATGGTGTCTCCTGGGCCTGGTACTTTGGGGCAGGGGCGGGGAGGGCTCTGGGAGCTTGGCAGCTCTGGCCCTACGGCGGCCGGCGGAGGCCACCAGCTGGGTTGGGGTCTCTTTCTCCACGGTGAGTACCAGATTCTGAACTAGAAAACTCCAGGAGTTCCTGTTTTTGCTCTAAAACTGGGGAGTTTCTGAACTTGAAACATTGCACACTTTTTCAAGGGCTTAGTCCCTTGGCTCCAAAGCCTTCCTGGCGGGTCCTTCCGTTACCTGTTTGTTGGTTAGCTGGGTTGTTCGGCAAGCGAGCACTGGGCCCCTGCTCCGTGCCGGGCCCTGCCCCGCGCACCGGGGACACAGCGACTGAGACTCAGCCCTGCTCTCAAGCAGCTGCTCCCAGCAGAGGGGGGGCACTTAGCTCTACGCATGGCAGGCAAGTTAGCCTCCAGAAGGAAGCCGGGGGGCCCAGGGGGAGCCCAGAAAGGCTGGGAGCACTGGGCCTGGCTACCACAGTCCTTCTGCTCGGCTGTGTCTTTCATGACTGTCACAAGCAAGTTCTTATGTACAAGAAAGCGGTTCTGCCGTGAGAAGGCAAACGGGTCTTTCATTTTTCCCTTTAGGAAAGATAAATAAGACCACTCAGTCTGCTCGCACTAGCAACTCCTGAAGCAAGGAGCAACTCCCAGCTCAGAAATTTCTGCTTTTTTTTTTTTTTGAAACAACGAAACGAACATTCCTTTCTCCCCTCCCTCCAGAAGAAACTGGATGCGGTCGTGCATTCTGCCACGCGCCCGGGCACTCAGGTGGGTGAGGGATGTTGCAGCAGGTGATGGGAGTCGGCTCGGCCTGACCGGAGCCCCTCCTCCCTCGAAGGGCTCCAGGCCCGAAGTAGAAGCCTCCCAAGTTCTGGAGGCTTCGAGGGCACCACCTACAGGTCCGTGGCTCCAGCTCCGAACTGAGCGCCCGCTGAGACTTTCTCCCTTGGTCCGGAGTCCCCAGAGGTCTCTGACCTCACCGAAGGCCCTCCAGGTCTCGCCCAGCCAGAGCAGGCCTCCCCCAGTTCCGCTTCTCCCTGCCAGGGGGGTGTCAGCACAAGAATGCCTCAGAAACCAACCCTGAGAACAGCCCAGGAGGAGACGGAGGCAGGGATGGGGGAGGCTCCGCCAGCCCCTCCCATTGCATCACCCGGAACGTCAGTGAAGCCACCCGATGTCTGGCCTTGTGCCAGCATTCCTGGCCATGCTTCTGCTCCCCCGTCCTGATGACACTGGGCAGAAAGAGGCAGATGAGGAGAGCCCTCCTTCTGCCTGGTGCTTTGGAGTGGCCCTCTCTGCCCATCGCTGGGCCGGCCAGACTTCTCTCTGCTTCCCTTTAATGAGATGCTAATTGGATGCATCATTAACGCGGCAGCTTTTAAACCCCGAGCTCTTGTAAATTTTCAAAGGTCACATTTTTACGGCAGCTGACAGCATTCTGCTTCTTTCCGAGACAGAAGAACACTAAAGACCCCGATCCTTTACGGATGAAGCTTTCTGTGAGGCGGAGGCCGGGGCTGAGACGCCCGCTGGTCTGGGGGTAGGAACCTCACCCCATGACAAGCCTCACGGGGCCCCTGGCTTGGGCTGTACCAGCCCAGGTAAACATCGCCCACCTAGTGGTACTGGGGGGCCTGCTGTGCTTGGGGGTGTCTGTGTGGGGCCAAAGGTGGTGCACAATGCAGAGGTGCCTGGCAGAGGGGGTCAGGGGGCACTTTTCCTCTGGGGATTCTCCCGTGAGGCTGCGACCGCCCAGAGGGGCTCATTTTGGCTATTCGGTCCACTCCGAGGGAGCACCTTTTTCTTTTTTGCACATAGTGCCACGGAGGTGAGCATCCCAGGGGGTCAGGAAGGTTTGAGACAAGATGGGAGGGAGTTGCCTGGGGCGCTCACGTGCCTGCTGGTTCTGGGACCGACATACTGTGCATGCGATGATCACAGTCTCCTCACACTGCCTCTCAGGGCCTGTACGGACCCCGTCCTGGTGGGGCAGCTCCGTGACAACAGGGACCCGGTGTGGTGCCTGGCCCTCTGCAGGTGCCCAGGGAACGAACAAGCAGGTGGCGTCTCTGAGCTCTGGGTCTGGCCAGCGGTAGGGGCATTCCTCACTCCTAGTGCAATGCATGGGGTGTGTTCCAGAAGAGTGGACCGTGTCCACTGTGCGGATGTGGAGTAGCTTGGTGCCCGTGGGAGATGGCAGGCAATGAGCTCCCCTTACTGGGGAGATGAGGATCCAGACTGTGGGGGACTTGTGTGCGGGGCCCCCCAATGTCATCGCCCTGAATGCTGCCAGGGGCTGCTTGGAGGCCTGGCTCTGTCGGCCCCCTCCCACGTGCCTGAGTGGGACGGAAGATGTGGGGTGCTGAGATTGACACCTGCCTCTCCGGGGCTGGGGGATGGCCGGAGGAACCAGAGCTCAGCTTCTTCCACTGTTTGTCCAAGGAGGTCAGAAGAAGGTGACTCAAAGGAGCTTGGAAGTCAGGGATAGCATCCAGAAGGAACGGGGCTGGTGTTGGGCCACAAAGTCTAGGCAGGATTCACCAAGGGAGATGGATGCAGGCCGAAGTCACCACCAAGAACCTCACAGCAACAAGTGCGTTTCCCGCCTACAGACATTTGACAGAGTCAGGCTCCAGAGTCCACTTTAGGGGTTCAAGTGGCCTCCTCTGGGAGGAGTAACGACAATGCCAGTGCATGTGTCTGTCTCCTGCTGATGCTGATAAACCTGCCTCCCCAGATCAGAACCTGTGAGCTTTGACCTTCTTGTCACTTGTGGGGACTGACAGGGCTGGCAGAGACTGCCTTCTGCTGGGCGTCATGAACACGGCTGGGCCCATCCTTTAAAAAGCAATGAGCCTCTTCTGCTCAGGGGACCCCAGAGTCCCCTAGCCCTCACCTCCGTTTAATGGGCTGGACAAAGCTTCCCTGTTCACTGTGGGCCAGAAGCACTGCGGGACCCTGGTTCATAGTGGTAGTCAAGCTCGGCTCCTGCCCTCAAGCCATCTGCACCAGCAGGACGGGACAGGCCTGTCCAGGGACCAGGAGGATGACCCAGGCTGGGAGAGTGGCCGCAGGAAGCAGACCCATGAGGCTATGACATTATGCCAGCTAAGGGCCAAGCTTTTCAAGAGGACTGCCAGGCAGTTCCTGGGCCCCTCAGCAACGCTGCTCAGAAGAATTCCACCAGGCAACTCTGGTCAGCAGCAGACGGTCCAGCCAAGACCTCTCAGAATCTGTGCACAAATCTGTGAGGTACTTGGAGATATTGTTTAAAGCCACTAGAAGAAAAAAGTCTACTGTGTATATTGCAGAATAGCAAAAGACCAAAAAAGTCATCTGCGTGCTGCTCTCGACATATGAATACGACAGTTCTGTATGTATCCTTTGTGTCCACAAAAGATGCCTGCCGCTTAACTCTAGTGGGGACCAGGCATAAAGGCTTCAACTAAAGCGAGAGCAGCGTCTCCCTAAGCACACCCCAGCTGGGTTGGGGCGGCGGGGGGAGAGGTCTTGGGTGAAAACAGACAACCCACAAGGAGGACAATAGCAGTGGGTAACCCAGAGCTGACCCCACTCTGAACTTGACCTGCAGCCTTGGTTTTGCCTCACGACTTCCCACAATTTCCACCTAAATTGGAAAAGACAAGCATTGGCTCTGGGTTTTGAAGGCCCCTTCTGACGAAGGACTGCTGTTGTTGTGGCCTGAGCACCACCCCCGGATGTTGGGCATCGTCTCTGACTGCTCGCACCTTGGCCACACCACCCCCTTCTCCCAACCTGAGGTGGGAGCCAGAGAGCTTGCTCTGCCAGCTTCCCTTGAAGCTGGGTTCCAGGCATGAGCCCTGCTGCTCAGACACACTTGGGGGAGATTTTGGTTTGGAAGTTGGGCAATGTGGGGAAGCCAGTCCAGCTCGGAGCCTACGGTCTGCAGAGGTTGGTGGCAGAGACCCACGGATTTGGGAGCACGCCGCTGGTTGGAGGCACACTGACGGTAGAGGCCCTGGGGTCCCAGGAATAGCATCCGCTGTGAAAAGCTGTTGTTGCCTTTCCCTTTTTACTCTGGAAGGTTCTCAAGGCTCCTCTGAAAACAGCCAGAGTCGGTTCCCACCCAGCTCCCAGCAGAAGCAGATCTGCTCAGGGCCCTCGGATCACCAGGTCCTGGGCTACCGCTGGGGATCCCATCACAGCTGCGGCTCGCACAGCAGGACAGGCCACTCCCTTCAAAGAGTGGTTGTTTCTTCTTCTCAGCATCCCTGCCCCTGCAAGGCATTGAGGTTCTTCACGGTGTCTAGCCCACCTTTGGGGGCGGGCGGAGACAGGTTTAAACTATTCAGACCCGTATACTGGGGCTTGAGTGCTGGAACCTCCCCGGGGCTCTTGCACCACAAAGGCAAGACCCTAGGAAGGTGATTTTTACTTGAAGAATGGTATTCTAAGGTTGGCCATTCAGGTTTGGGGAGGAGCTATTTTGGTGTCTGGGTTTTTTAGATTATAGCTGGTATTTATGCCTAGGTTGTTGGCTTTCTGGGACCGGCAGGCTGTCAGTGAGAGCTTGGATGCCAAGGTCACACAGTGGAGCGCCGACCACCTCTAACGTAGGGGTTCTCCAACGTGAGTGCTCGTGAGTATCTGGGCGTGTGTATGTGTGTTAGGAATCCAGGTTTCTGAACCCACCCGGAACTTCCGAGGGCCCTGAGCAGTAGGCCTGGGGCAGGGGGCCCCTGAGTCCACGTGGTGGTGTAACAGGCCGACCCGGGGAGGAAGGTAGTCTTTGGACCTTACTCTGGGGAGCTGTGACAGTTTGGATGTTCAAGGTTGCAGGCGTGTGGGGAACCTAGTCCCGGAGGCTGCTGGCCAGATGCTAAATGGGACAGATTTCTGGGTCTTGCTCACGCGGCTCATGGGAGCCGGCTTCTTGGTGGCACCATCTCCACGGACGCCTGGCCCCAGCCTTGGTTTCAAGGGGTCAGAAGGATGTTTTGTTAGATGCTAAAGCTAGAAATGCGTGGCCTCTGGGGAGAGCATAGGACATTTATGGGTCTCTCAGTTCTCATTTCAGGACTGCCACCGAACTACAAACAAAAGAATCATCACAGCTAAATCCCCACGCAAGGCTCGGGGAGGCTCTCTGGAGCCCCTCCTGCTCTCATTCATGAGGATGCCCTCTCTGGCCCCCTGGACCCAGGCCGGCGCCCTCGGCCTCCCCTTCAGAGCACCGCCATAATATGCTCCAGAGACCGCTGAAATTTCTAATAATACTAACCAATGATGTGTTAAATTGAGACACTTCTGGCTCGAATGCCGGAAACTGCATGATGGTTTAAAGGACCAGTGCTTACCTTTCTCTATCAATTTGCTGCTAAATTACTGCTTTCGGAGCAACTTACAGAAAAGTAATTCTTTATTTAAATTTTAATTTCAATCTTGTCATTTTAAATATATATTCAGATTCCAATCATATTACAGAATATGATGATGTCTCTGGGGGGCAGGTGTTCCTGCCGGCAACCTGGGTGGGGGGTAGGGCATGTGTTGGGGGAGGGGCAGGAGAGCCTGGTAAGGAGGGAGTGGCCCCTGGGGACAGCTCGGCGAGGGCAGCCCAAGTGCTGGGATGGGAGATAGAGCTGGAGGCCAGTGCTCTGCTTCTAACCTGGCCTTGTGACCCCAGGCTTTGTTGCCAGCAACCATTGATGCCTTCCGGCGCCTTCTCTCTCATGGGGCACCCCAAGGGCCCAACAAGACCAGCCGTAGACACACACCAGGCACAGATGGAACAGGCTGCCCAGACTGCCGCCATCTTTACGGCTCACATGTATTGGGCGCCATCTACATGCCAGGCACGGGCACGACGTGATTTCCTTCCACGAGGAGTTCCATGATTTTACCTGTATTTTACGGATGACAGTAATTGGGCCTGGAGAAGTTTGATCATAGCTAGTGTAGGCCAGACTCGGGCCTCTTACCCATGTCTGTTCTACCCTTAGGCCGTCGGAAGTGATCTGGGGTGGCTGGAATGTTCCAGGCCACCGCCTCATAAAGAGTTCAGCCATGTCAAGGCTGCACCCACCCACCCCGTTGGGGTAACACGGAGACACCCGCCCCTGGTGCTCTGAGTACCAGCCATGGCCTCCCCTCCCCACACCGTATCCAGCCCAACGGAGCCTCCTGCTCAGACCCTCCTAGCATACTCTACTTCCCTCATGTCTCCTATTCCCTCAGGCCACATACCCTAAGCCATCGCGGATGTGTTTCCCCAAATGCTGCCAGTGTGGCCTTGACACTGTCTGGGGGGGGGGCCCGTTCTTCTGTCTCAGAGCAGGGCCATATAGATACCTCCCCTCTCTAATGTGGATGGTGCCGCGGGGCCCACCTTCAAGTCCCTTCTGTCTCCAGGTCTCCCTCTCTCAGCAGCCCTTCCCCTGGGCTTTCCAACCCAAGACCTGAAAACTTGAGAACTCGTTGTCTGACCACCTCCCCTGCCACTCTAGCATCCCTCTGCCTTCCTCTTCCACGCTGTGCCCTCCGTGGGTTTCTGGACGTCCCCACTCCATCCGCCCCCCGAGCTCTGCCCAACCCTGCAAAGTACTGTAGCCATCGTCTTCCTCTGGCTTCCTCCTTCCTCCTCCTTGAAACTCCCTGCCCTTCTGTTTCTGGAACGGTGCCCTTCCTGGTTTTCTACCCAAACGGCTTCTGTGGCGATCCCCGGCTTCCCCTCTCGTCAGTCCTGCGACGTGGCCCTGCCCCAGGGCTCATGCCAGGCCCCCTCTCTCCCTCTCTCAGGGCTGTTCAGGCCTTAACGTCTCCCATAATTATTTTTCTGATAGGAAACATCTGCGAGGTAGCCCCTGCTTTCGATAGAACCCAGCTTCCTATAGTACTCTGGAAGTACATTTGCTTTTTCCTTTCCCCACATCAAAGTCTATACCTTGGAGACGTTTCTGCTGAAAGTGCAGCTCGGATGGCTCCCCTTACAGACGTGAAGCAACCGTGGCTGGGGCTGGGTTCGGCACTGTGCTCTCTCGTGGGCCCTGTCTGGCTCCCCAGCCCCTTCCCTCCAGCCCCCTGCCCCCACAGATGGGCCTCGTGGACAAAAGACATGATAAATCTGGCAGAACCTTACAACTCAAAGCTTTCAACTTGCCTCTAACAACTTTCAACTGAAAACTTCTTAGTCCCATTTCCAAGTTACTTTTCATCCATTACAAAACCCACAAAATTTTCAAAGGGGCTTTGAAATAAGATCACCTAGAAAAAAAAAAAAAAAGCCCATCACAAATGAAAGTCTTTGAAAAGAAAGAGGCCCTTTCCTGTGCTTCAGTTCCCTCTGATATCAGTTTCCCTTTCATTCTGCTGAAAGGTACAGGGCAGGCCTGGCCCTCAGCAGACGCCTGTGATGTGAGGATGCGAGTGGCCCAGACGGACCGACGGGGCCGAGGAGGAGCGCGCGGGGCACCTGCTCGCAGAGCTGGGATGGGCCTTTCATCGCCCCCCTGGCAGCCGTTGCTCCTTGTAACCCGCGTGGCCCCCGCTCAGAGGCCCAGCGGCCCGGCGCGTTCCCGCTCACCTTGGCCTTGGTGCTGAGGCAGCTCCCTCCGGCGCACAGCGACCCATCTTCATTCTTAACAGCGAAGTGGGCGGGAAAGGAGGCTTGGCCAGAGCAGCCTCACCCTGGCCTTTGATGGGACATTTCCCAAATGCCGGCCCCCGCAGGCAGGGATACTCCGGGACCACCCCTCCACCTCCCAGCCTCAGAGCCGGTGACACCCCCATCCTCCCCAGGGTCAGCTCCACACTCACAGAGGCACAGCGGCAAGAGCCGTTTCGGTGCCTTTGTCCTTCTCAGATTTGAAATCCTCAGTGAATCTGGGGAGAAGATCCTCTGTGCCAGTGTGCGGTGTGCGGCTGAGCCGGGAGTGGGTATGGGGCTACCCGTGCGTCCCTGACTGAACTATGTGCTGGTCCGGCCTGGCCCTCAGAGGCCTGGACTCTGAGCACCCAATATTGATCCTGGACCAGGCTCCCAGGCCTCCTGGAGATGGTTCCCAGCCCCTCCAGGGGACACAGCAGGAGGCTCTTTTTGGGGCCAGGGACTGGCCTGGCCACTTTGCCCCTTGACGCCCTGCCAGGCCCTCCCTATCGGGCATTTGGGGAGTAATCAAGCCTGCCTTGGGTGCAGGACTCGCCCCGGAGCCAGTAAGAACCCCAAAATGAGTTCCGGCTGGCTGTCTGCACCTCCCCCTGGGGGTCCTTTCTTCAACAAACACCTAACACTCCTTTTAAAACTCCTGTGGTCTACCCTTCGAGTCGTGGGCCTCGGCAGAGGATTCCTTACCTTTTTCACACAGACAAAGGCCCGCCGGGGAGAGGGGACAGTTCTGAGTTCTGAAGGCCTCTGCCGTGTGACTTGCACAGCCGACTCTCCGAGCATGAAGTTAACTGAGAGCTCGGCAAGGCGGTCCTGACACAGACATCTTTAGCGACCTCATTAGAGCCTTAACAAGAGAGGGGATTGTGGCAGGGTCGCCCCAAGGTCAGGCGGGACAATGAAACAAACAAGGCAGCACAAATGTCCCCGTGAGGCAGCTCCTCAGACGGGATGGCACCGCTGAAGGAACTGAAACAGTTTCACTGCTGGGACTTCAAGACTCACTGATGCAAGTCAGCACCCGAGCTTGTGTCTCGGGACTGGAGCCTAGGTTCTGACGTGGTAAGGGACCGACCAGCTCTGCGGCGGAATATTCCAGAAGCATGCAGGCACTCCATGAACACCTTCCCAGCTCTCTGGCCATCTCTCTTTCTCTCTGCTTTCTGCTTGCTCAGGCTTTCTGCCACCATAACAACTGGCAGCCAGGCACAGCCCTGAAGGAGAGGAGTGCCCTCTGGCCACAGTCCAGCTCAGCTCCCTTGGTTCAGAACTGAGGTGGTTTGAGTGATTTTTTTTTTTTTTTTAAGGAGGTGGCATTGTTCAGTACCAGTCTGTCTCTTCACCGAGCTTGCTGGATTTCTGTCCCAGCTCACTGGAGGTCCAGGTGCGGGACAGAGAGTGCTGGTGAAGGGAATGGGAGTCCCAGGGAAACAGCTTTCTCGGGGCAGGTTGAGTTTCTCTTCCTCAGCCTCAGGAGTGACAGTGGAGGAGGACCAGGGTTGCAGGTGACCAGAGCAGCAGAAGGCCCCGGCCCTGCTCTGTAAGGGGCTTGCATGACCACGATTCTGTCTCCCAAACTGCTTGGACCTGACTCCGCATGGGGACGGCCGAGGGAACGCACGCAGGGCTTGCCGCCTGTGGCTGTTCGCTGCGGATCCCTGGGTCAGGCCAAGGGGTCCCAGACCAGCCCCCCTCCACCGATGCCTCAGTGGGGGCCCAGGCTGCCCCGTCCAGGCTGCCTTCCTCTCATCGCCGAGTGAGGCCTCCATCCTGCCCTGCCCTGCTCCCTGGCTACCGTAGCTTCGTCAGTTCGTGCTGGTGCTCATTGGCTTCTGCTATATCGTTCATTCATTCATTTACCCCACACTTACTGAGAAACTACCCCGTGCTAGAAGCACAGGGAGGAACAGTCTACGGCCTTGGAGAGCGCACCGGCTAATGGCTAATGGTAATTAAAATGGTAACAGCCAATAGCTACTGAACCCTTAGGTGCGCCATTTTCTACCCTCAAGGCCAGGAATAGTTTGAGACCAAGGTCCGGCCGTCCGTCTGTTCTGTACTGACACAACTCAGGATGCCATAACAAAATACCATTGGCTGCCTGATGTAACAACAGAACTTCTTGTGCTTCTGGAGGCTGGAAGTCCAAGGTCGGGGTGTCAGCATGGCTGGGGTCTGCAGATGCCTGCCTTCTTGCTGAAAATTCTAGTCCCTCTTCTTATAAAGACACCGATCTCTTCATGGGGCCCCACACTCATGATCTCATCTTAATTTAATTATCTCCAGAAATCCTCATCTCCAAATGCCATCACAATGAGGGTTAGGGTTTCGACAGACAAAATCTGGGGAGACACGGTTCAGCTGATGGCTCCTGCAAAGCATGGACGCAAGGACGGTTTAGAAGATGCTGGCCGGCTGGAGAGAAGCTCAGTCTGCGGGCTGTTTCCGGGCTGCACCTTGTCCACCAGACCCCGAGGGGTGGGGGGTATTTAATAGAGGGACACCCAGGGGCCTGACCAGCATACGGTGGGTCTGCCCATAAGCCTGAGCTCTAATTTTCTGACGGTTTGCTTTTTTCCTCTCACAACATAATCTCCATGATCTCTAGTCTTTCCTGAACGCTGTTGAAAGGCTTGTTGTATTTATCTCCGGAGAATCCGCCGTGCCCCTGTGCAATTTTCCATTGTCATGGTTCATTTTAATTTCCTCTAAGGCTGTTGGCCACTCTTGTGTTCAGAAATAGCTTGTTCCACTTAATAAAAGCGCTTAAATATGCAGACACGAGAAGTTTCCTTTGCTTGCTCCTAAATAACATAGTGAGTGGAGCGAGTTCGCGTTCCCTGCCTCGTGCAGTGAGGCTGAGCGCACGCCAGGTGGCTTCCCGGGAAGGAGAGGCTTGGAATGAAAGGTGCAAGGGTAGAAACAGAATCCAAGAATTTCTAGGGGAAACCCAGCTAGCCCGGACTCCACACATTGCCATTGTCTGGCTGGCAGCACGCCGGCCTCCTGAAGCACCTCCCCCCTCCAGAATGATCAGGGCTCTGGGTTTGAGGCCTTCTCCCCCTCCAGCTTGCCCTATGACCTTGCACAAATCAGCCCCTCGGAGCCCCTGCTTCTTCACCTATAAAGCTTGCATGGTCAACCGGCTTCTAAAGACTGATTTCGGTGAAGGGCAGACGTCCCCTGTTTCCAGGAGCTGGCACAGAAGCCGGGACAAAGGACAGAGCTCACGGCATTCAAGAAAGGGCAGCTGTTCGGACCTGAGGGGACTCAAGAATGCAAGAAGGAAGCTGTGCCCACGGCAGTCTTTCTTCTGCATCATTTTGCTCTGGGCTCCCGGGGCCAGAGGACCCCCCACAGGCTGGGGATTATGGAGAAAGGACAAAGGAGAGGAAAGCAAGCTGAATCTGAGTTCACACACCGCACCTGCGGGAGCCTGGTTGGTTGGCCACGAGACCAAAGCCAGGGCACCGCGGGCTCGGGGCGGCAGTTACTCCGCATTGCAGGTCAAGGTCTTGGGACTGTGTTGGGCTTGTAGCCCCAGAGAGCCAGGGGCAGAGTCGCAGGGCACCCTTCTTTGGCTTAACGAACAACGCTTAGGAACCATGAGTCTTAGGATGAGAATAGGAAGGAAGAGGAGTGAGTCGCACGGACTTAAAATTCCTGATGGAAGGGCAGCTCAGGAAGCCAATTCCTACCTAGCAGGGGAGGGGCTCAGCAGGATGTGGAAGCCTCCTGGCCCTACAGAGAAACCCCAAGCTTAGCTCTGGGATTGGGGGTGCTGGCAGGGCTAGAAGTGCCATTCGCCCAGGAACTGCTGTTCCTGGGAATCACCTCCGGGGCGGAGGGCCCTTCACTCCTATAAATACCCCCAAATAAGCCCGTCCTCTCACTCGCCTGCATCCAGGGTCAAGCTCTGACATCCCAGTTTACGTACACACGTGCGCGCACGCGCGCACACACACACACACTCACATCTACTGACACACGCATACCTTCTTCACGCCCGCACAAACCCACACGGCCTCAACCTGTGCGGGCTTCGGGGGGACTCCAGCCCCCACAGGGCAGGAGACGCTGGCAGATACCCTCTGCTTGCCCCCCAAAATCTTTTCTTCTCCCACAGCTCTGCAACACGAGTCCCCCGTGGCCACTTTGAGCTTCCCTCCCAGACACTTTTTCCTAAATCAGCTTCCAATCTGACTCATTTCAGTTTTAAAACAAGAAAACATCAACAAACACGATGGAGGGGAACAGATGGTAACAATTACAGGAGGGAGAAAACAGAGCCATTCCCTCTAGAAGGGGCAGGCAAACATATTGTCCCCTGACAGTGCATTGCCCCCCAGCTACCACTGTGTGAACCTGGGGGCTGGGCTCCCCAGAACTGTCCCCACCTTGGGGCACAGGTCAGCCCTGGAGGGGCTGTGAAGGCCTCGGAGCACCACAGGGCAAGGCCTCCCTGAACCAGGCAACAGCCTGGTCTCCAGGGAGGCAAGTCTGGACGTTCCTGCAGATTCCAGGCCACCTCACAACCTCTGACGTCCTGTCTAAGGTCGGAGATGTGGGTGAGACGCTTCCTCCCCTGCTGTGACTATGGCGGCAGGTCTCCCCTGCCAGAGCCCTGAGGGCGGGACAGGGTCTCTCACCTTGGTGGGGAGGGCCAGGCCGCCTGGTTCAAAGGCAAATCCTGCCACTTACAACTTGGGTGGGCTGAGCCGAGCTAATGGACCTTTCTGTGCCACTACTTCCCTAATAGGGATGATTCTAAAACCTACACCACAAGAGTGTGAATAAATATATGCAAAGTTCTGAGGACCAGGCCCAGCGCACATGGACGTTGCATGTGCAAGCCGTCTTGTTGTTACACCCCATGCAGACAGCCTGCTTCTCGTCAAGGTCTGCTGAGTGGAGGGCATTGCAGGAAGGGGAAGCCATGCCCCGAAGGTAGGGCCCAGAGGACAAGCTCTGCTGTTGAGGCAGGTGCCTGAGGCCCGGGAGCATTGGATGGCCAGGGCCAGGGTCCTGAGCGGGAGTCTGCTGGGCTCTATTTCTCCATCCCGTGTGTTTTGAGCAGAACAAGGGCTCTGCCCTCTGGCAGATCAGACTGGTGGAGATGGGCAAGGAAGCAGGTGCATGCCGGGGAGATCAAGTGCTGTGACAGAGGGGGGCACCCACCCTTGCCCTGTGGGTGAGGCTGAGTCCCGAGGGGCAGGAGGATGGGTGTGGGGGTGGAGGGACGGGTAGTGGGCAGTTCTGGGCGCAGGGGGCATGATGCCTTTGGGAGACAGAACAGTAAGGCATCAAGAGTGAGGGGTTCGAGTGCCCCACGCAAGGGTTCAGTGTCTCTGAGCCTCAGTTTCCCCATCTGCCGGGTGAGAATTATAGTCCCCTCCATCCCAAGCCCCATGTGAAGAAGAGAAGCAAGGATGTGTATCAGACATGCTTCGCCGACTTCCCAGCACGTGAGGCGCTCACCACCTTTGGGACAGGGCTTTCTCCCACAGGTCCTGTCTTAGCCACACTTAATGCACGCAAGCTCTCACGCAGGGTAAATGTTTCCTGGCACACCCGCGGTCACATGGGTCGTCACACGCTGCTGTGGACTCAGTGTCTGCCCCCGGAATTCGTGCGTCGGAATCGATCCCCACATGGTGGGGGGTGCTTCTGGGGGGGTGACTGGATCTCAGAAGTGGAGCCCCCCGGAGGCATCGACCACCTCTCCGCTCTGCGGTGAGGAAACCGGATGGGTCATCAGGCTGCAGGCCGAAGAGCCTCTCACCAGCCCTCATCGTGTGGGTGTCCTGACCTCAGCCTTCCAGCCTCCCAGCTGGTGGCGGATAAATTTCTGCTGTCGAAAAGCAGGTCCCCGGGTCACGGCACTTTGTTCTGGCAGCCTGAGGTAGAAAATACACGCATCCTCCCACATGCTCACATACAAGGAGACACCAGTTGGCATGCACTGTGGACGCCCCGTCTCCCCCTTGGCTTCCATCTGGTCCCCTCTCCCACCCCCGGACTCTGCTGAGCCTCCAGCCCCGTGGGAGGTGCTGTGGCCGTGCCTGTTCCAGGGCCCTGGGTGAGGTGGGCCGCACTTAACCGCTGCAGAGCTGCCTCTCTGTGCTCCTTGTGGCAGGCCGTAGCAGGCGAGGGGGCTCCGGGATGAAGGCGAGGAGGGTATATCCTATACCTTCTTGCCCCTTCCTGGGGCCTGTTCCTTAAAAACGTGCATCAGGCCACTTCTCTGTTAAGCATCCCCAAAATAAAGAGGGGAGACTCTCTGCCACACGCTATTTCGGCAGCTGTTTCTATTTTTTTTTTTTTTTTAAAGATTTTATTTATTTATTTGACACAGAGAGAAAGATCACAAGTAGGCAGAGAGGCAGGCGGGGGGCAGGTGGTGGGAAGCAGGCTCCCTGCTAAGCAGAGAGCCTGATGCAGGGCTCGATCCCAGGACCCTGGGATCATGACCTGAGCTGAAGGCAGAGGCTTTAACCCACTGAGCCACCCAGGCACCCCAGTCGCTTCTATTTTAAAACATATTCACATCCCCCCTTGTTCTCCTGGGGGGGGGGCAGCATTTTCAAATTCTTCTCGGTCTGTGCATTTCCTGACCTGGGGGACGAGCCTGGTCCTCTCCTTCCGTTTGCTCTGGGCACCCACTGCTGTTCCTCCCTCGGCTCTCTGGGTAACCTGGACAAGACCCTTCCCTCACGCGCCCCTTTGAAAGTAGCAGAGGGTCTTGGCTATCCCTTCATGTGTGTCTTGAGCTGCCGGGCTGTGCGCCATCTAAGACCTCCTGCCTGCTCTGTGAATGCTGGACCCGGCTTCCCATGCAGGTTTGTCCCCCGGGGGTTCTCATTGTACGTGGCACACAGTAGCCCGGTTTACCCATCCGTCTCTGCGGGTTTGGCCTTCCCTAAGTGTCAGTGTTTCTCAGGGTGCCATAACGTTCTCATGCCTTCCTCTCCTACACCTGCACGGGACCCTGCTTGCACTTTGGGACCTGATCATTGCCCAAATGCCAAATCTTCAGCACCTCTGATTCCAGACCTTACATGTTCAAATGCCAAGCAGATACCTCCACAGGGGTGCTTAGCCTGCACCGCCCCAGATCGGCTCCCTCCGCCGAATTTTGGGCTCCGTAGTTGGTCCTAGCCCCCACAACAGAGCTCCCCTTCCCCATAGCTCACTCTGTTGTATCCTTGAAGACTCTGCTCTGGCATCTCTTCCTGAGAAGCGTTCCCTGTCCTGGCTGGGCTACAGGTGTCACCTCTGGGCCCCAACACCCCACGAGGATGGAGCCCTGTGTATTCCTGTTTGCTCGTCTGTCCCCACCAGGTCATGAATTCCTTGAAGTCGAAGACTGTGCTTTACCTTCAGGAAAGGGTCCAGGACATAGCAGGTGCTCAGTAAAGGTTCAAGGGGGTGAATGGAAACCTGGCCATGCCACTCCTGTATCAAGCCTCAGGGGCTCCACGCTGTCTTCAGGGCAAAGCATGAGTCCTTCCACACAGCCTGTGAATAACCCCCAGGACCAGACCCCAGTCTGGTCTCCAGTTTCATACCACACCACACTCCTCACATGCTCCAGAACCTTCTCTCTCCACCCCCACCCATTCTTTCCTTGTCGCTCAGCCTCTGTATTTCCAGTCCTCACTGGAGTGTTCTGTCACCACCTCTTTGCTTGCCTAACTGGAACTTAAACTTCAGCATGGGTGTTACTTCCTCCAGGAAGCCTTCCCTGACCACTCCCTATGCCCAAGTCTGGGCTGTATCTTCCTCCTTTGGGTTGTGATAGGGCTCAGGGCTGATCTTGATCTTGGGATTCCTCACAGAGTATTGTCTATTTCCTCATCCCAGCTGTAAGTTCCTTGAGGGCCTGGGCTGGGACATAATTGGCATACTAAGTGTTTGTTGAATGAATGTGTGAGAGTACAAATGAAATGGTTACTTCATGTGATTTCTATTTTTTTTTTTTTTTCCACTGTTGAAATGCTCTGGTGGGCCACAGATTCATTTTTTCACCATTTTCATGGACAGGGTGATGTTATTGCCAAGGCTCTAAAGTCATGTGTCAGCTCGTGGGTATTGATAAATCCAGTGAAAAGGGCTGATGATCTTAATGGGAAGATGATAACAAAATTTTATTGAGTATTAACTTTATTAAGTACTGAGCTAAACTTTTTACTGTCTAGTCTAATCTACTCCCCATAACTAGGTTCACTAGGTAAGGCTCAGAGAGGTTACTTAACTCTCTCAAAGCTGCACAGCTAAGAAAGTGGAGCTGGGATATGAAAACCTGTTTACTTAGCTGCTGAGCTGCAAAACCTAGGATTATTTTAATTCTGGGTAATAGTGCCTGGGTGAGCTATCTAATCTGGGGCCCCCACCCCACATGAACCCCACAAAGGAACCCCCAGCCATGGCTGCCCACTGGGTGTAGATGGCAGGTGATACCCAGTTCCTCCTAAGGTAAGACTCTCAGCTCCTCTCAGTTCAGGCTCAGGTCTGTGCCCTGTGTTCCCTCCCCACCCCTCCTGCCAGCCCCAGCACCCCACTGCCTGGGAAGAAAGAGAGGCTGTGCAGGTAAAAAGGACTCAGGACCTCTCCATGGCTAAGGTCCACCTTGGGAGATGCAGTTAGTGGGCAGCTGCAAGGCAGCTGGAGGGTTTTCTGGTTTTTTTTATCGAAGCACGTCTGAGGGTGTGGGAGGGACTCCTCCAGGGATCTGGGTCACAATCACAGTGAAAGGGCATCTCCAGCACTCCGATGATGCTAGGTTTTACTTTTAGGAGCTCAGCAGGACCTTGCGGGGTAGGTCCAGGCCAAGCTGGGAGAGGGGATGTGGAGCCGGGCTTGAGTCCTTTGCTTTTCCAATGGCCATTCTGAGTGGGAGGAGCCAGGAGGTGCCGGGTTAGAGAGGCAGGTGGGAGAAGCTGGGGCTAGGTCCATTTCCCTGTCCCTCAAGTCATCCTCTCCTCATTTCCACTCACAACCTCTGATTTTCTCAGCAGAGAGGTATGATTGGAGAGTTTTCTAGAGCCGCTTGCCATATTTTGAACAATCTGGAGATTCAGTGACCCTCTTCTCTCATAGAAAACATAGCTGATTTGCTCAGGTCCTGGATTCAGGAACGACTGTAATATTTCAGTGCCTGACGTACTAATGCCTCCTTATTTTCAGGGTTCTCCAGAGAAGCAGAACCAATGGGAGATATATATGAAGAGGTTTATTATAAGGAATTGGCTCATGTGATTATGCAAGCTAGGAAGCCTCAAGATCTGCAGTTGGCAAGCTGGAGACCCAGGAGAACCAGTGGTGTAAGAGCTAGCCCAAAAGCTGGCAGGCTGGAGGCCCAAGAAGAGCCAATGTTTCGGTCTGAAGGCAGGAAAAAAAAATCAATGTTCCAGCTCAAGCTGTCAGGCAGGAGGAATTCCTTCTCATTCGTGAGAGGGTTAGCCTTTCTGTTCTATTTAGACCTTCCACTGATTATACAAGGCCCACCCATATGAGGGAGAGCAATCTGCTTTGCTCATTCCGCTGATTCAGATGTTATTCTCAGCTAGAAACACACCGTCACAGACACATGCAGAATAATATTTGGCCAAATACCTTGGCATCCCTTGATCCAGTCCAGTGGACACATAAAATTAACCATTACACTATCTATTACAACTTTCACCATTATATTACCTCTTGTTGCAATTTTTGTAGGAATCTGTGCTCTGGGTAGGGAGAGTCCAGGCAGGGGGAGAAAAAAAAGCCAAAACAATAAGAATACTAAGCAGGGCTTGAGAATTCCTTCCACAATTACAGAGCTTTTCCTCTGGCTCTGCCTTGCTGGTAAATACTGCCCACTCCCAGGAGAGGCAGGGTCTGCCTCTCCTCCAACCCCGCCCCCAGCAAATCAAATAAATAAGCTGCTTCCCAGCCACATCTGCTCCCACATCTCAGCATATGCTCTGTCTCGCCTGCTTCTTAACTGTTCAAACTATAATGGGCAGTGTCTTCTGTGCTTCCAACACCCTTGGGTACTTCTCCGGGCCCGGCCTTCCCAAGCTGCTATTTCCTGCATTACCCACAACATCAAAAATGTTCCACTGGTGGTTTCAAGATTCCTAAAAAATAGATTCAAAACATCTTTAATACTCTCTGAAGAAGTCATATATCACAGAAAAAGCTGTAACCTTTAGTACTGCTGATATTATCCAGACTGAGGGCTGATTAGCAAGGTAACTGCAGCCAATTTGGATGCTGCGAGGCGGGAGCGGTCCCGGTAGCCTGCCTACCCGCTGATTACCCTCCCAAGAAAGGAAGCTGCCCATTTTCCCAGTGTTTGCCTAATGCCCTTTTATATAACCTGGAAAATCACAGTACTCGAAGGCGGTAGTTTCCAAAAAACAGCCATCCCCTGTTAACACATCATCCCTGAAAATAACGCTGACCATTTCTACAGCAATGACAAGTCCTCGCTGGAAGGCCTTTACCTTCCTTTTCTCCCCGTCCCAGAGCCGGGAGCGCAGAGCTCCGGCTCAGCCTTGCCAAGGCTGCCAGACGGAGGGAAAGCTCAACGAAGTGTTACATACGCGAGCTTCACAGTGCCCCAAAGCCAGCAAGGAACTCCCTGCCCCCAAAGGAGGGGGGACACGTGTGGGGTGGGCAGTGGGCCCGTCCAGGGCTCCCCGTCCGGTGACTCCCGCAAGGGTCTGCGACGTGCGCCCCTGCCGTGCCCGAGGAGGACCCGGCCAGGAAATCCGATACTTGGATTTGCCAGGTTGTTTACCCTCGTTTCTTTCTGAAGGCGAATGTTATGGGCAATCCAAGCAAGCTGAGAGGAGGAGACAGAGAGGCAGAAGGATGGAGATCTTTAAACCAGGAAAAGGTTTCGTTTACCTTTGGTAAATAAAAGTGTGTTCATATTTTCACAAAGATATTTCTATTTCGCCAGTTTGCTATTCAAGCGGGGCTGGGCAAACACGCTGGGATAGGGTCACAGCTCTGGTCCAGAGAGAAATGGAAAGCAGAGGTCCAAGATAGGCATCCCCTGTGGTCATCTCTTAGCTTCCGCCTCTAGCGGATGCCCAGGGAGGCTCTCCTGTCCTCTGCCTACCTTGGTCTGAGGGGGGGATCCTGTTGCAATCCACCCCGGGAAGAGTGCCAGAGGCCCCCTGGGCTCAGTGCGAACCATAGCATCTCCCTCTCACAGCCTCCGTGTCCTTGGACAGGCCGCCAGCCTTCTCCCAACCTGTTCCCTCTTTCTCTGGGGGGTGATGTCTGTCTCACAGCCCATGGGGTGGCAGCAGTGAGGGATGTGGAACCCTCAGCCGGGCCCGCCACAGACAGGGTCTCTCCAACCCGAGAGCTTGTATTATTCTCATTATTCTAGAAAATGTCTTTGAGAATTGTTGGCTTGGTGATTGAAGCTGTGTTTCTTTTTAATAAAATCTTGATTTGAAAAAGGCCTGAAGGCACCTCTGTTTTCTTTATTCAGCAGGGCAGGGAGTGTGGCAAGGGCGACATTTAGACACCCAGCAAATGCCTCACTCTGACCTGCCACCCTCTGTTCTCTTTCTATCTTTCCCTCCTCCTCCCGGCTGAAGAAAGGTTAGACTGGGTAAAGGGGGAGCTCTGAGGCCCCCACCAGGATAAGGTGCACCCAGGCTGGCTGTGAACTCCCCAGGGGGCTCCAGGGAAGAAGGGAAGCTGGTGAGAAGAGAAGGCCAGCTGTTCCCTGGGCTTACCTGGGGCAGAGGGCCAGCAGGGGCTCAGGGGATAAGCTCGGGGCGTGCTGCCCCCAGGGATGCAGGGCTGGAGCAGGCCTGGCTCAGCAGATGGGGCAGAGGTGTCCCCAGTCCCCGCGGGGACCCACAGCCCCAGTGACCTCCTTCTCATCTGAGGGGATCGGCCTTGGGATCCCTCACCAGGAGGAATCAAGGCCTGGAAGGCCAGGGGCCCCAGGGAGCCTGATTCCCAAAGGAGAAGCAGAGGTGGGTCCTAGAGGCCCAGGATCTAGGGCAAGAATGTTTGCAGACAGCGGACGGGAATGAGCAGAGGCTTATGCTGGATGAGGGGACGATGACATCGTTTTGCTGAAGGCCAGTGCAGCTGAACCAGATTGATGCGGCCACTTCATTTTAATCCCAAACCCTCGGCGCCAGCCACATCCACACAGTGACCCCCAACAGGTGCCTAATCATTTGGCTGCAAATGTGGAGTGTGCCGGTGCCTGTGGTCTGAAGCCACCGTGACCGGAAGAATGGGTTTTCTCCGAGGAGCTGGGGAATGGGGGCAGGAAGCCCACATGAGGGGCCGTGTCAGCACCATTCCTCCCCACCCGCTGCCCTGGTCCGGGTGCTCGGCAGGGTCCGGGCACTGGGTGAAGCCCGGTTCTGCAGAGCCTGGGACCTCTTCCCTGGCACGATGCCCCCTGGAACAAGGTAACTCGCAGAGCAGAATGCGGGACAGAGAGGCCGCTGGGCACTTGGCCTTGGGCCACAAGCATGGCCTTGTCTGGGGGTGTGCTGACCTCAGTGAGCTCTGCAAGATCCTCATGGCAGAGCTGGGGGAAGGGGTGAGGATCTTCTCTAAGCAACCGCCACTAGGATGAAAGCATTCTTAGCGGCAAACACGAAGGACTGAGAAAAAGACGTTGACTTACTTGCTAATTTTATTGAGGCCTAACAGGATTTTAAGCCAGGCTAGACTTTGAATAAAGCCACACAGTGCTAGAGGTGTTGCCAAGCCCACAGGTACAGAAGGGACAGGAAGAATGCTCTGTGCCGACAGTGGTGTCCAGGCACCAGGTAACCGTCTCTGGCAGCTGGGTCTCATCATTCTAGGGTGTGGAGAAAGGAACATAGCCTGCGGCTCAGAAGACCTGGCTGTGGCTCCTGCTGCTTCCCTGAGGGACTCCGGGTGATCTTAAGTCTTGGTCTTTCCAATTCTAAAATGGGATAATGACACCAGCCTCATTCAGTCATTTAGTCACCGAATACTTGAGGTCTGCCCCATACCAGCACTGTTCTAGGGACCTGGGAGACGGGAATGCAAAACAAACCAACCCTGGCAAGGACCCCATCCCACCGTCATGGGTCTAGTGGGGTTGAGGGAACAAAACAGAACAAGTGATTTCAGGCACAGTGAGTTGTTGGGTAGTGATGGGCACTCTGAAGAAGTGTGAGGCAGGGTGGGGGTTTCCGAGTAATGGGGGCCTTGCCCGACGTGCTGTTTCATCCCTCCCGGTCAACTCCCAGCTTCTGTGCTCTGCTCTGAGCCCTAGAAGGTGACTCCTGAGGACTGCATCCATGGTCTCCCTTACCATCTGGCTCCAGGCTAGTCTGGCCAATGGGAACGTGCCAAGAAGATGATGGGGTGGGTATTTACTTTGGCTCCCTCCTCTGGGCTAAGGTTGGTGGTAACATCATTCCAGCAAAGAGGGCCACACTCCCAAGCATGGGTCTCTCCAAAACTACAGCTCTCCTTCTGCGTTCTGATATACCCCCATCCCCACCCCACCTCTTCAGGCCTAAAGTCCCGTCTTCCTCCTGTCACTTGCCCTGTGGTACTTCACCACCCCTAACCAGAAGCACTTGGGGGTAAGCAGACCCTTCACTAAGCAGTCTCCAGTTGCCCCCTTGGAGTGTGTGATCTGTTTCTTGCCAAGACTCTGCCAGTGCCAGGATGTGACTTCAGACCAAGTGGTCCAGCGAGTCCTTCCTGATGAGCACCGAGGTCAGAGGCCTGAGCGCTGAGCCTTCATCTGCAGACGCCTGGACTCAGGACAGTGTTCAAGTGGTGGATATGTCCTCAGCATGTGAGAAGGACAGTAAAGAAATTGGGGAGGCTGAGGCACTGTTAGAGAGACGGTGGCCTGGATAAGATGGCGGCCTGGACAAGATGGCGGCAGGGGAGGCAGTGTGAAGAAGTTGGATTTCAGATCTGCACTGAAGGGAGAACCCATCGGATTTCCTGGGATAGGAGAGACAACAATGACTATGGTTTCCAGCTTGAGCATCATGGAGGAGAGTTCTCATGAGGCACAGGTGGAGGAAGGTCAGTGAACACATCATAAACTATAAGATGCGGGTCAGTGCTAAGGGGTTAAGATGAAGGTGTTCATCCCACGTTCATGCCGCTAGAATCTCACCTAACCTCAGAATCCTGAACAGTATTCTTTTCCTCTGTGGGACATGGGAATAGAAGCTTCCAGAGCTTCACACTGGTTAGAAAGGTAAGACTGATATGCAGCAAGCCCAGAGGTCAGCAGGAGGCCTTGAGTGACAGATGAGAAACTGAGCAGTGTGGGCCACACGACCCCCAGGGAGGGGAGCTCTGGGCCTGGAGAGCTGGAAGGAGGAATTAGAGGGAGGCTCTCCTCTGCCTTCCCTAGACAGGAAGCTGGAGCTGCTCTTGGTATGACCAGGATGAGGACAAGACCTGCAGAGGAGGATGGGGCTGGGCGCTGACGTCCGCCCTGGGAAAGGCTATAGAGCCACCAGGAGCAGAAGGTGGTATTATCTCAGGTCAATTGGAAGAGCCTGTGGGAAGCTCTGAGAGTCCCACCTTGTTCTTGGGGCCCAGAAATAAGTACAGGGTGGGAGGAAGAGCCGCAATCCCTGGAGGTGGCTGCCTTGGAAGGTGGCCACTAGCAGAACCTGGTGACAATTCAGATAGAGGGTAACGTGAACATCTGTGAGGAGGCTAAGTTTACAAAAGAGCAACAGACCCAGAGAGAGTTTTTCTCCTCTGTCCAATGGGAGTAATAATAATACCTACCTCTAGGCTTGTGAGGATCAGATAAAGGACTGGAGGAGGACTGTGTGTGCTGCAGAGCCACAGGACATTTTCTGTGGCTTCGCTGGCTTCCCTGAAATCTTGGCCAAATGGGACACCGGGCAGGGGCTGAGCTTTGGAAGGCGTGCAGTTCCAGAGCTGATGGGGACCTGGAGGGCTCATTGGACATGGATGGAAGTAACCCAATGTCTTGGGTAGAATTTTGGTGGAGTCTTGTTTTGTGGAAGCAATGCTGCTGGCCTGGGTCTGGAGGGAACCACAGGCACACATTCCCATCAGCCACACCCAGGGCACGGGTGCCACTCCTCTGTGGGAACTGTACAGCCCACGTCCTCCTCTGTGGCGTACTGCTCTAGCGACGTGGGCCCCTTGCTGTTTCCCGAACAGGCCACACCTGCAGTCTCCTGCCCGAGCCTACCGCGCCCTTCCCTCAGGCATCTGTGCCACCCACTCTATCTCCTTGGGGTCTCTGCTCAGATGCCACTTCAGTGAGGTCTATCCTGACCCTGTTATTTAAAATTGCTCATCCAACGCCCCTTATTTATTTTTCTCTGTTGTACTCATAAATATGATGTGTGTGATTCAAAACAATGTGTATTCTCTAGTTTTTGTGTAAAATATTAGATACCTGTTCATTAAGTCACAATTATTAATTGCATCAAGTCTTCCATACCCTTACTTTTTTGGGGGTGGGGGTCCTGCTTATTATAGTGATTATTTAGAGAGTGTGTTAAAAACCTCCCACTTGAGAAAAAAAATGTTCCATTGTGGTTGTGGATTTTTTGTTTTTTTTCCTTGTAGTTCTATCATTTTGGCCTTATATATTTTGAGGCTCTGTTCTTAGGTGCATACAGTTGTTGTATCTTCCTGGTGAACTAAGGGTTTATTTTTACATTATGTCCTCTAGTATTGCTTTTTGTCTTAAAGTCTACTTAGTCTAGTAATGACATAGCTATACCTGCTCCTTGTATCTTTTCTTTTTCTGTCTTTAACTTTTAATCTTTCTTCATATTTTATCTTTTAATGTGTTTTTTATAAAAAAGATATAGTAAGAATTCTCAGATTCAATTTGAAATGCTTAGTCTTTTAGTTGGAGCATTCCATTTGATGTATTTATGTTTAAATTTATCATTTTATGAAATGCTTTCTATTGGTTTCACTTGTTCTACATTCTCCCTCTTTTCCCTTCACTTTCTTTTGGATTAAGTGTTTTGTGTTATTTCATTGTAATATCCAGAGTTATTATCTGCATCGTTGACTTATTGAAGTCTAATATCGATTGATATTTATACTTTCTTCCTTGTCAATTCAAGAGCCTTAAAGTAATTTAGCTCCATTCCCTACCCCCACCAATTTTGCATCTCTTTGATTTCCCTCTATGTGTTCAGGTCCATATAAGAGTAGTTTTTATTGTTTCATAAGCAAATATTCATTTAGATATACATTTTTTACCTTTTTTTTTTTTTAAAGATTTTATGTGGCAGACAGAGATCACAAGTAGGCAGAGAGGCAGGCAGAGAGAGGAGGAAGCAGGCTCCCCGCTGAGCAAAGATCCCGATGTGGGGCTCGATCCCAGGACCCTGGGATCACAACCCGAGCCAAAGGCAGAGGCTTTAACCCACTGAGCCACCCAGGCGCCCCTTTACCTTTTTTTCCTTCTTTTTGTTACTAACTGAAACTCCAACTTTTAATCTTGAATTAATTTTCTTCTGCTTAAAGAACATGCTTTGGTATATTCTGTAGTGTGCATTTTCTGGGGACAAATTATTTCAGCTTTTGTTTGTCTGGACATTTAAAAAAAAACAAAAACCTCACCTTTGTTCTTGAAGGGTATTTTTACTGGGTATAACATTCTAAGCTGACAGTTCTTTTTCAGCACTTTAAAGATATCATTCCATTGTCCTCTGACTTCCAAAGTTACATGTTTAATTATGTATCTTGAAAGGAATCCTTTTTTTGCCTGCTTTTTAGAATTTTTTTTTTTTTGTCTTTTGTTTTCTGCAGTTTTACTACAAGTGCTTCAGTGGACTTATTTTTCTTTCTCCTGCTTTGAGTTTGTAGTGGTTCTTGTATCTGTGACAATGTCTTTTCAATGGTTTGGGGATGTTCTTAGCCATTATCTCTTTTTTATTTCATTTTTTATTCTTTTAAATTTTAACTCCTACACAGTTACCATACAGTGTTATATTAGTCTCAGGTGTGCAACACAGTGATTCAACACTTCCATATATTACTCAGTGCTCATCAAGGTTAGCATACTCTTAATCCCCTTCACCTATTTCAACCCCCCCCCCCCACCTCCCCTCTGGTAGCCATCAGAGGGGAGGTGTTTTCTGTAGTATGAGTCTGTTTTTTGTTTTGTCTCCCACCCCACCTCTTTTTTTCCTTTGTCCATTTGTTTTGTTTCTTAAATTCTACTTCTGAGTGAAATCTTATGGCATTTGTCTTGCTATGACTGGCTTATTTTATTTAGCCTTATACTCTCTGGATCATCCATGTTGTTTCAGATGGCAAGATTTTATTCTATTTTATGGCTGAATAAAATTCCATTGCATCTCCTTTTCCATTTACCTATGGATTGTCACTTGAGCTCCTTCTCTAGTTTGGCTATTGTAAATAATGCTGCAATAAACACAGGGGAGCACATATCCCTTCAAATTAGTGTTTTTGTATTCTCTGGGTAAAACCCAATAGTGTGATTACTGGGTTGTAGGGCAGTTCTATTTTGAATTTTTTTGAGGACCCTCCATACTGTCTTCCACAGTCATTGCAACAGTTTGCACTCCCACCAACACAGCACGAGGGTTCCTTTTTCTCCACATCCTTGCCAGCACTTGTTGTTTCTTGAGTTTTTATTCTGAGAGGTGTGAGATGGTATCTCATTGTTGTTTTGATTTTCATTTCCCTGTTGATGAGTGATGTCGAGCATCTTTTCTTGTGTCTGTTGGCCATCTGGTTGTCTTCTTTGGAGAAATGTCTGTTCATTTCTTATCCCCATTCATTTCTTATCCCCATTTTAAAAAATTGGATTTTAGGGGGTACCTGGGTGGCTCAGTGGGTTAAAGCCTCTGCCTTCGGCTCCGGTCATGATCTCAGGGTCCTGGGATTGAGCCCTACATCAGGATCTCTGCTCAGCAGGGAGCCTGCTTCCCTTCCTCTCTCTCTCTGCCTGCCTCTCTGCCTATTTGTGATCTCTGTCAAATAAATAAATAAAATATAAAAAAAAAAGAAGCAAGAAAACTGAATTATTTGGGTTTTAATGTTGAGTTTATAAGTTCTTTATATATTTTGGATACTAACCCTTTATTCAATAGGTCATTTGCAAATATCTTCTCCCATTCCATAGGTGGTTGTTTAGTTTTGTTGGTTGCTTCCTTTGCTGTGCAGAAGCCTTTTATCTTGAGGTAGTCCCAATAGTTTACTTTTGTATTTGTTTCTCTTGCCTCAGGAGACATTTCCAGAAAGATGTCGCTATGGTCAGTATCAGGGAAATTGTCTATTCTCTCTTCTAGGATTTTTATGATTTTAGGTTTCATGTGTAGGTCCTTAATCCATTGTGAGTTTATTTTTGTGTATGGTATAAGAAAGTGGTCTAGTTCCATTCTTTGGCATGTAGCTGTCCAATTTTCCTAGCACCATTTGTTGAAGAGATTGTCTTCTTCCCATTGCATATTCTTGTCTCCTTTATAAAAGATTAACTGACCATATAATTGTGAGTATATTTCTAGGCTTTCTAATCTTTTCCATTGATCTATGTATCTATTGCTATGCCAGTACCATGCTGTTTTGATTACTACAGCTTTGTAAATAACTTGAAGTTTGGAATTATGATACTTCCAGTTTTGTTTTTCTTTTCAAGATTGCTTTGGTTATTTGGGGTCTTTTGTGGTTTCATGCAAGGATGAGAACTGTTTATTCTAGTTCTGTGAAAAATGATGCTGGTATTTTGATAGGGATTGCATTAAATGTGTAGATTATTTTGGATAGTCTAGACATTTTAACGATATTTGTTCTTCCAATATGTGAGCTTGGAATGTCTTTCCATTTCTTTGTGTCATCTTCAATTTTTTTTCATCAGTGTTTTACAGTTTCTTTTTAAAAAAGATTTTGTTTATTTGAGAGAGAGCGAGAGCAAGAGTGAGAGAGAGAGAGAGAGAGAGGATGAGTGCATGAGCAGGGGGGTAAGCAGAGGCAGAGGGAGAAGCAAGCTCCCCACTGGGCAGGGAGCCCTATGTGAAACTCGATCTCTGGGATCATGACCTGAGGTGAAGGCAGATGCTTAACCGACTGAGTCACCCAGGTGCTCATTGTTTTACAGTTTTCATAGTACAGGCCTTTCACCTCTTTGTTCAAGTGTACTCTTAGGTGTTTTTATTATTATTATTATTTTATTAGCTTTTAAAAAATTTTAAGTAAACTCTACACCACACATGGGGCTCAAACTCATGACCCAGTAATCAAGAGTTGCATGCTCTATTATTGACTGAGCCAGCCAGGTTTCCCTATTATTTTTGCTGCTATTATATATGGAGTTGTTTTCTTAATTTCTCTTCCTGTTGCTTCATTATTAATGTATGGAAATGCAATGGACTTCTGTACGTTGAGTCGATATCCTGCAACTTTAGTGGATTCATTTATCAGTTCTAGTAGCTTTTTGGTGGAGTCTTTAGGGTTTTCTGTATACATGTCATGTGGTCTGCAAATAGTGAAAGTTTTACTTCTTCCTTACCAATTTGGGTGCCTTTTATTTCTTTTCTTTTCAGAGAGTGAGAGAGAGCAAGAGTGCATGTGCACGCAAGTGTGCATGTTTGTGAGTGGGAGTGAGAAGGCAGAGACAATCTTAGACTCATGGGCTTGAGACACAGGCTCGATCTCAGGAGCCTGAGATCAAGACCTGAGCCCACATCAAGAGTTGGAAGCTTAACTAACTGAGCCACCTAGGTCCCTTTTATTTCTTTTTGTTTCTTTCTTTTTAAAAAATTTCTTTTTGTTATCTCATTGCTGTGGCTAGGACTTCCAGTACTATGTGGAATAAAAGTGGTGATGGTGGACAGCCTTGTCTTGTTCCGGACCTTAGAGGAAAAGCTCTCAGTTTTTCCTCACTGAGTATGAGGTTAGCTGTGGATTTTCAATATAAGGCCTTTATTATGTTGAGATGTGTTCCCTCTAAACCTACTTTGTTGAGGGTTTTTATCATGAATGGATGTTGTGCCTTGTCAAATGCTTTTTCTGCATCTATTGAAATAATCATAGGTTTTTATCCTTTCTCTTGTTGATGTGATGTACCATGTTGATTTATTTGAGAATACGGAAGCACCCTTGCATTCTGGGAATAAATCCTATTTGGTCGTAGTGAATGATTTTTTTTTGTAAAGATTATTATTTATTTACGAGAGACAGAGTGAGAAAGTGAGAGGCAGATGGAGAAGCAGGCTCCCTGTGGAGCAGGGAGCCTGAGGCAGGACTTGATTCTAGGACTCTGGGATCATGACCTGAGTTGAAGGCAGATGCTTAACCCACTGAGCCACCTAGGCGCCCCTTGAATTATTTTCTTAATGTGTTGTTGGATTTCGTTTGCCACTATTTTGTTAAGGATTTTACATCCATGTTCATCAGAGATATTGGCCCGTACATCTCTTTTTTTGTGGTGTCTTTACCTGGTTTTGAATCATGGAAATTCTGGTCTCATAGAATGAATTTGTAAGTTTTCCTTTCTTTTCCATTTTTTGGAAAAGTTTGAGAAGAATAGGTATCACCTCTTCTTTATCACCTCTTCTTTATTATTTTTATTAATTTATTTTATTTTTTCATCGTTGCTTTAAATGTTTGGTAGAATTCACCTGTGAAGCTCTCTGGTCCTGTACTTTTATTTGTGGGGAGTTTTTTGATTACTGATTGAATTTCATTGTTGGTAATTGGTCTGTGTAAACTTTCTATTTCTTCCTGCTTCTGTTTGGGAGGTTATATGTTTCTAGGAATTTATCCATATCTTCTAGGTTGTGTTGGCATATAATTTTTCATAATATTCTTACAATCGTTTGTATTTCTGTGGTGTTGGTAGTTATTTCTCCTCTTTTATTAGTGGTTTTTGTTTATTTTAGTCCTTCCCCCCTCTCTCTCTCTCTCTCTCTAAGTCTGCCTAGAGGTTTACCAATTTTGTTGATCTCTTTAAAGAATAAGTTCCTAGTTTCATTGATCTATTCTATCATTTTTTAAAGGTTCTAGATCATTTACTTCTGGTCTAATCTTTATTATTTCATTCCTTCTGATGGTTTTAGGTTTTGTTTGTTCTTCTTTTTCTATTAACCATTATTTCTTGAACAATTGCTTCTGGTCCATGTCTTCTCTCTTCTCTCTCTGGAATTCCAATCATATGTGTGTCAAATCTCTTCTTTCTTTCTCTTTTATTTTTTTTTTTTAAAGATTTTATTTATTTATTTGTCAGAGAGAGAGAGAGAGGGAGAGAACAAAAGCAAGGAGAGTGGCAGGCAGAGGGAGAGGGAGAAGCAGGTTCCCTACTGAGCAGGGAGCCCAATAAGAGACTCAATCCCAGGACCCTGAGATCATGACCTGAGCTGAAGGCAGATGTGCAATGACCGAGCCACCCAGGCATCCCTATGTGGCAAATCTTTTCGCCAAAACCTCAATGTCTCTTGCATTTTTATTATTATTGTTATTATTTTTTCTTTTGTCTCTCTGTACTCAGTTTTGGGTATTTATTTCTAACTAATCTTTTAGTCCATATTCTCTCTTTGGTTTTATCTGTTAAAGTCATTATGAGTTCTTAATTTGAGGTGTTATGCAGTTATTTACACTTGGTTTTTATTTTTTTTTTATTTTTTATTTTTTTAAAATATTTTATTTATTTATTTGACAGAGAGAGATCACAAGTAGGCAGAGAGGCAGGCAGAGAGAGAGAGAGGGGAGGAAGCAGGCTCCCTGCTGAGCAGAGAGCCCAATGCGGGACTCGATCCCAGGACCCTGAGATCATGACCTGAGCCGAAGGCAGCGGCTTAACCCACTGAGCCACCCAGGCGCCCTACACTTGGTTTTTAAAAAAAACACATAGGTTTTGGTTCTGTGTTGAAACCCCCCATTTTGGCTTATTACACTTTGACCACAGTAAAGTATAGTAATTTTAAAGTTTGTTTCTGATCACTCCAATATATCTGGAGCCCTTGTGGGCCTCTGTTTCTTTTGTTTATTCGTTTGTTTGTTTCTACTGGTATTTGTTCATGTTGTCTCCTTGTGTCTGGTTATTACTTTTCTTTTTTTATCATGTGCCAGATTCTGTCTTTGCATATTACTTTTTAAAGTAATTTGAGCCCTAAGATGCTGTTATGTTCCTCTCAAGAAGGTTTGTTTGCTTCTCTTGGGTACCCGGGTGCACTAGCAAACCAAGATACTCAAGTTGAAGCTGAGAAGCTCAGGGTGCAGCCCTATGGAGTCCCAACCCAAAGCAAGTGAAGGGGTCCCTGGCTCCCACTGCTCCCTTGGCAGATTTTGGATGCCACTCCTGGTCCTCTGAACCCACAAGGCTGTCATAAGTCTTACTCAGCCTTCAGCTGTCCCTTCAGAGCTGGCAAGGAGTCCTGGGGAAAAAACTAGTCCCAGATGCTCGGCTTGCCAGCATGGGCTGCTGTCCTTTCTCAGACTTCAATATGGCAATTTTTCACTATCTTCTTAGGTCTCCAGATCCTTCGAGACTCAATGCCTGCTTTTCTAGTTGTGTTCCTTGGAAGGATGGGTCAGAAGTTCCTAGTCAACTGTTTTAGACATGGAACTCATTAGCACTCGTTACTATGTAATGCATGATATATTTTTGCTACTTATTTTCTTGTTGTCCTCTCACGCCCCTGAAGGTACTGACTGCTCCATGAGGGCAGTAAGTTTTGTCTGTTTATTGCTCTATCCAAAGCGCTTGAAACTGTGCTTGGCACATAGTTGGTGAATGAATGCATGAATCTATTATCTGATTCTATAGCTGCAAATATTTACCCAACAAGCAAAAATTTGTTTGTAGAGGCATATTAGGTCCAGAAAGTAAGGTGACTTGAGACAATCAGGACCCAGGGTGTTTGAGTAGCATTTTAGGGCACTTGCCCAGTGCACAGAGCTCCTCGGCTATCCCAGAACCAAGGACAGGGCTGGAGTGGGGACAAGGAGGGACCTGCCCATCGCATAACTGATGACTGAGGAGTTCGGGTTCAGAAGTCACACAAGCTCCACAGGGCAAAGGCAAACAGAGGGCCTGTGGGGAAGTGGAAAATCAGGGAGATGAGTTTTTCTAAGCTTGCCATTCTTTTTTTTTTTTTTTTTTTTTTAAGATTTTATTTATTTATTTGACAGACAGAGATCACAAGTAGGCAGAGAGGCAGGCAGAGAGAGAGAGAGGAGGAAGCAGGCTCCACGCTAAGCAGAGAGCCCGATGTGGGACTCGATCCCAGGACCCTGAGATCATGACCTGAGCCGAAGGCAGTGGCTTAACCCACTGAGCCACCCAGGCGCCCCTAAGCTTGCCATTCTTTACTGCACTCCTCCAAGCACCAATTTATGGACTTGATTCCAGTTGGGGGGGGGGGGGAAGGAAGAAGAAGAAGAAGAAAATGTCCCTTAAACTGTTCAGAGTAGCAGCAGATTCTCCCCAGAAGCTCACTCAGATGGTGATGCGATAAGGAGCTGGGAAATTAGTTGGTTTTCCAAGTCACACCTGAACAAAGACAGCAGGGCGCCTTTCATGCTAGAGGGGCAGCGAGAGTCAGGGTAGGGGAGCGCAGGGCAGGCCTGCGGCTCAGCAAGCCCAGCGAGTGCAGAGTGAGGAGGCGCCCCGCCCCCGCCCACCCCTACTCCACGCCCACCCTGACACCTAGTGGAAGGGCCAGTAATTCCAAGCACTGAGAGAAAGGACTTCGTGGCAGGGAGAAGCCAAAGGACGAGGGCTCCCTGCTGCTCCTGGCACAACCGGAGCCGGAGCCACAGCCCTGAGGGATTGTCCGCTACCCTAGTCGCACCACCTCTCATCAGGCACGGCCCACCCTTCCCACCTGGGTGACAGTCTTGTAATAGAATGTAATAGTTAGGGCCATGGGACTCTGGATTTACACAAGAGTGTGGGTTTAATCCAAACAGGAGTCTGCTTTACATTTGTTGCTTAGATGAGTGGTGTGGTCTCGGGCCCCCGTTCTACTTCTTTGTGTCTCAGTTTTCTCTCCCATAAAATGGGGGATAATCAACACAGCCTCCCACATTTTGTTTAAATATTATACCAAATGAATAAAGCCCCCACTACAGGCTCCGACACATAGTGAGAGCTCATTAAATCCTTACCACTGTTACCTTGACTTGTCCTGAACGTCTCGAACCCTCCTGTTTCTCTTTCCCCCGGTGCTGTCCCCGACACACTGGCCACCATCATCATGGGTTTCTGCATCTGGCTCTACGCCAGCATCCCTGCTTCCTATCTCCTCACCCCACAGCACAATGCAGCTGGAGACAACACTCGGAAGTGCACAGCGATCACACCATTCTGATAGAACCTTCAGTGGCTCCCATTGCCCTTAGGATCTGACCCACACTGACATCTCCAGCTCTTGCCTGACTGTTACCCCCTCAGTAAAAGGATGGAACTACCATCCAGCCTCCAAAGGACTAAGCTCTTTCTTATCACGGGGCCTCTCCAGAGAATGCTCTTTCCCTCTCTGGACCACTCTCACCTGGATAGTTCCATCTCATCTCCCAGGTCCCAGCTTAGCTCCCAGTCCCCACCACTGATGTCACTGGCTCAGCCACCCCTTGCTCTGACAGTCTCACACCTGTCTGTAACCACTCCTGGATCTGGAGAGTGGGCTCTCTTAATACACGTTTGTCAAACAAATGGATAAATGGTATCAGGAGAACAGGTTAATGGAATCACAGATGGAAGAGAACCCTGGAACCGACCTCACCTCCCAGTCAAGGAATCTTCTGGAAGCAGCTCTTACACAAACCTCCTCGTAATTATTCTATTCCTGTTTCTAGCACAGGGTTTGCTAAGACTCGTAAATATTTTGTTTCCTAATTGCTTATCTGCACCTTAATCACATAGTAGTTTTATTATTATTGTTACCATTATCGTTATTATTAATGGTGATAAATAAAATGGCGTGCAAACGTATTTCCAGCAAAAAACAATTGGGTGATTTAGAATTTTTAATTAATAAGAGTTGGGGTTTGTACTGAGTGTTCTGTGTGAGAATGGATCACCCTCGGTGCCTCCCCCAACGGGGTTGGTATCTAAATGCTCCATATTGTAATTTCCATCCTGAGGGGCCCACAGCACTTAGAAATTCATCAGTTCTTTGGTTATCTGGCTCCTATCAGCATCGCTTTCTTCAAATGAATGCATTTCAATTAAAGGAAGAATTTACCAGAGTAAATGTGCGGTGTGTATTTTGTGAATTATAGCTCTAACTTTGAATAAACACAAAACAACAAACACTTTCTGAGCTCCTATGATATTGCAAGCATTGAAGATAAGACAAAGAGGCAGAAGCCCAGGCCCTACCTCCGAGGAGACCCCGGTTTTGCTGGGGACACGCGCTGTACACAAACCGGAATGATCACAAGGGTGATGCAGGGCGCCTGGGAGTTCCTGGTACAGACAACAACCCAGAAACGTTCAGGAAGAAACAAACAAAACCCTGGAGTTCAGCACAGATCCTGCCATTTTAATGTTTACAGACACACGTTGACTTCCTTCTGTACGTGGTAACATCTCCCAAATTATTTCTGGGTGTCACTCCCCCACCATAGCAGGGATGGAGACAGACATGGCTGTGTGTGTGTGGACAGCAAGAGGTGACATTTCTGGCCCACGACGGATGGCCTCTACTGGTGACCTGGAGACTCCCTGCCCTGCCCTTCCCATCCCGAGGCAGTGCAGGACCCTTTGAACGAGAGGGCAGTGTGAGAACCCATGATCGCACAGATAAACTGGGGAGTGGCAGCGCACGCTGCCTTGGAGCCTTGCTCACAGAAGAAGCAAGTCTGGGGCCCTTTAAAGAATGAAATACTAAGTCTATGTATAATTAGCCAGGATTTGATTTTAGATATTCAGTTAAAAATAGCTTTCCCCTTTGGTCCAAGACTAAAAAACCAAAATGGATCACTGGAACTCTCCACCTGTCTTTCTGCACAACACCCCCCTCCCCTGCATTTTTCAATCATTTCTCCAGCCCGCCCCATCCCTCTTGGCGGCCCCCACCCCAGCCCCCATCATGGGCCCCAGGAAGAGACTCTTCTCTGGGCTGGGAAGGCCCCCATTTCAAGCCCCCTGCTGATCTCTGCCTCCCGCATGCCCTGGGCAGTTGGTGGGCTGCTGAGTCATCTCTCCATGTCCGTGGGTGGTGTCTCCCTCACTAGCCAGCGGGTGGCTAGGGTCCAAGATGGCATCTGCCTCTTGGTGCAGGCTCAGCACGTCCTGGCTCCTCCCCAGCACTCCTCCGATGTGCCCAACAGGTGCCCGCTCCCTGGGTACCCGGACCCCCACACGGGACCCTCCCTGGCCCCTCTGCTTTCCCCTTGGTTTAGCTTTAAAAGAAAAATGGATAAAATCAACTCAAACCATGCCGTGAATGATTTGTTCCCTCAGAGGGTTAAGAGTGCTAATTGTGTTTTATAAGAAAAGAAATTTCATAAAGTGAACCTTTAATTGTTAAATTGGTCAGGCTGAACACAGAATTTTGGGCAGATCCCTTAAGCTGCTTTCAGGCAGTGTTTACCATGGTGCCTTAGATCTAGCCGCTAGAGGGAATGGAGTCAGGGACCGGAGAGGCTGCGGCCCAGCAAGTCACGGCGAGGGTAGGCCCACAGGAGGCCCCAGGCAAAGGAGGCCACGGAGCCGTCTGCACCTTCCAGTGGAGTCGGCCAGAGGAAGCCTTCCCAAGACCCTGCTGTATGCAAGGCCTGGCTCTGCTGCCCAAGCACAGCCTCTGCTTGTGCCACCTTCCCGGGTGTCTGAAGAATGTTCTGGAGGGGCGCCGGCGTGGCACAGTTGGTTAAGTGTCTGAGTCTTGGTTTTGGCTCAGGGTACGGTCTCAGGGTCATGGGATTGAGCCCCACGTTGGGGTCTGCGCTCAGTGTGGAGTCCGCTTGGGTTTCTCTTGCTTTGCCCCTCTGTCCCCCCTGCCTGCTCTCTCTCTCTCTCTCTCTCAAATAAATAAATAAATAAATAAATCTTAAACAATAAGAATGTTCTGGAATCTCTCTCTCTCTCCCCCCTTCCTTCCACACACATACCACACTCACATTACACACACACTATGCGTGCATGCACACACACACACGCACTCACAGGTTGACCCTGACCCCCACCCTCTATCTACTCTAACAAGGAAAGTTTCCCCAGAGGCGCCTGGGTGGCTCAGTCAATTAAGCATCTGCCTTCTGCTCAGGTCATGATCTTAGGGTCCTGAGATCGAGCCTTGGGCTCTCTGCTCAGTGGGGAGTCTGCGTCTCCTTCTCCCTCTGTATGCTCTCTCTCCCTCTCTCTCCCAAATAACTAAATAAAATCTTTTAAAAAAGAAAGTTTCCCCAGTTCCTAAAGACAGTAGAATTTCACAGTGCTGAGGTTATGTGAGAAGGAGGGCTCTGGATAACTTTTTTGCTTTTATTCTGGTTCCTCTTTTTTTTTTTTTTTTTTCTGTTCCAGAAGCTAGGATCTGTGTCAATTTACAAGGACGCTTTAATCAGTAGGGATTTACATGTTCTGACAACATGACCAAATTTACTTTATAGCACAACAAAAATGGAGGGTAGATGAAGCGTGAAATCTTCCTGCCTGTCCTTTCCTAGGCAGGAGTCCCGGGGAGCCAGGGACCATGTTGTCTAGATGGCCTTGTGGGACCGCTCGGGGTGACTATGCAGCAAGGAAGTCACCAACAAAAAACTGCCATATTGTCCTTTAAGTGCTGGAGGACTTACACTAGGTCTTATTGAGTAAGGAGGTCAGGTCAGGTTGGATCAGGTCGCACTCCAGCAGGCAGGGTGCCATTCTCAACAGATGGTCCTCTAGGACTCGTCTGTTTCGCCATCTGAGAGGCCTGGCCCTAGTCTACAAATGGCCAGAGGACAACCATGCCCTCAGCCCTGGGTGGGGGCAGAGACACCAGTCATGATGGGGACTACTTGCCAACAGTTAGCCAAGGAGCAGAGAAGAGGAGGCATGGAGTAGAGGGGAAGGAGACAGGCTTCAAGGAAGGGTCCTCGCTAACTTCAGAGGTGTGGGGCGGATTCACACATATTTCTAGTTCTCCTTTCTGATCCCATGGCCGCTCTTGCTATTATATATACATAAAAATATGATGAACCCAAATGACCCGAAGTGACTTGGGTCTTTCCATTTTGCAGACGGGCACCCAGTGCTCCAGGGGCCCGAGTCCTCAGGGCACGTTCAGTGTCGGAACCAGAAGGAAAAGCTCTCGGTGTCCACCCCCAGGGCTCCTGCTGCTGCCCAGAAGGGACGCTGTCTCCCAGGAAATCTGCCACTTTCATCATTGTCGGTTCTGTCCTCCGGTGACATCTACGTCCCAGTGGGACCACTTATCAGCAGGCCTTGAAACCAGCAGCAGCTGCCTCAGTTACGGAGAGGAGAAATGATCTTCCAGCTGTCCAATGGTCTTGGGTCCAGTGTCTCATGCTGGATGGCAACAGGGGCCCCGTTGGGGCTGCCCCAGCCCCTGGGCTCTGACGACCAGGCCCAGGACAGGACATAGGATCGTCCGCTGGGCACCCAGGCCTGAGCATACAGAATTGACTTCATGGTGCCGTGGCCATGTCACCACAGATCCAGGCACTTCCTTGGCCCGGTCCTCCAGGAGGAGATGAGAAACAGTGTCCGGTGACCAAAAGTTGCCCCCCATGACCCGTTCCTGCCCCGTGCTCCGTGATGAGCTGCCTACAGATGTCTCTTCCCTCTACAGCCACCCCAGGGCCTCTGCTAACGAGTCCACCAGGGCTCCATAGTTGGGAGGCTCCCCAGGGCCAGACAAGTGTTAGGCCTGGGGAGGGGCGTGGGGTGTGGGCTCAGATGTGTTCATTTGCCTTTCCTGGACTCCAGCTCCAGACAGAGGACATTCTTCCCTGGCCACACCTCTTCCAGCTCCCTCATTCAGAAAAGCACCCTGGGGAGATTCTTTTTACAAATGCCGCAGAGCCCTCCTGTAAATAAATGAGGTTGGAGGGGAGACAGCGAGGCTCCGCCAGCTCCGGAATCCCTGGTTTCTGTCCTGAGACACAGAGCCCGGGGCCACCAGAGGTGCCCCGGGAATCCAATAGCCCAGGGCCAGGCTGAGTTCTCTGGGGCACACACCCCTGTCTGGATCCCCTCTGTTCAGCCTCACAGCTTAAACCAGGACTCTCCTTGACTGCTGCATGGAGGTGGGGGTCCAGCCAATCCTGCTGAATAACTCTTCTGGCCCAAATCACCCCCAGGCGCGTAAGAACTTGCAGCAGACTGGAAATTCGCCAGTTTTAGGTCCTGAGAATCCTGCTCCTCCTTTACCTCTGACCACGGACCTGCCATCCTAAGCCCTTCCTTGCACTGAGTAGGGGTCCCTGCCCTGACCTTGATCTACCTGGAGAAGATGGTGACCTGCCACCAAGCCTGGCACAGAACTCTGCTCACTCCATATTCAGTGTTTTATTTGCTGAGTGGCGAGAGTCATGATGTCGTTTCCTGAGAAGTGGGAGGGTCCACAAGCCACAGAATCATGGGTAAGCCCGAGGTGGCCTGGGATGGGCAGACCCTCTCGCACTTTCTGATGTCTCCGAGCCAGTGGGATCTGGCCCCCAGGGGCCAGGTCTGGGATTATCTGAGATCCAGCCTCGTACCCCTCCCTGTCATTCCCTCCCACCCAGGAGTCAGATCCTCGGGGTAGATGGCCCTGAGCGTGAACAAGCATTTGCACTTAGAACAGCTGCCTAGAGCTATCCCTCGCTGCGGTGGGGGTGGGAGGGGACAGGGACCTGCTCATGGTTCACTGCCACGGCTTTGCTGACCACCTTTGCGTCTTACCAAAGGCACCCCATTGACCTCACCCAGGCCCCGGGCCGGGTAAGAAGGAGGCTTCCCGGACGAGGTGGACATGCTGACTCAGGGTCAGCCTGGGGGCTGACCAGGACAGAATGTCTCCAGGAGGCCCCTGTGCAGCGGCCACAGCCAGTACTGTTACTAAGAAAAGCCCAAGGAGAAAGGGTAACACAATACGCCGGCCTCGGGCTGGCCCTGTGGCTGCGGGGAGGGGCGCAGATGACTCAGGAGATGCTCCAGGAGGCACAGGGACAAAGTCACGTCGAATTGTCCGGCACAGCTGTCCCCTTGTCTGTTAGGGTGAAGAGGCTCTGAGCTCCGGTTGTCTCCAGATTCTGCAGAGACTAGGTACAGCCTGGCAGGAGTCTCAGGGCAGTGGGCCTCCTGGGCTTATCAAAGGTGCAGAAGATCAGGGACATACTCGGGGACTTTTGCTGTTGCCCCTACCCTGGGTGAGTGGGTCTCTCCAGGGCTGTCACTGCCATGGCCACTGGACTCTCCCACCAGCCTGCCGCGGCCTGGCCCTTTGGCCTCCTCTTCTCTGCATGACATGGGAGTGGCAGCTGTGAACTGGGCCTCACGTGCCCCTGACCCTAGGGGAGGCTCGGGTGTGCATCTGGTGTGGCCTGGGAGAGGTTGGGGCATAAGCAAATGAGGTGCTAGGATATAGGGTGGAAATCCCTGGAAACGATGCGGAAGAGCCGTCGGGCCAGATCATGTGGTGTGCTGGCCAGGGAACCCACCAACCGAAGATGCACTGTTTATTGGGGCGGTTGTTAGGAACTGAGTTCGTGTCCCCACAGTCATATGTTGAAGTATTAATCCTTAAATACGATGTTATCAGGAGGTTGGGCCTTCGGCGGGTAATTGGGTCATCAGTATGGAGCCCTCGAGAATGGGATTAGTGCTCTGGTAAGGGAGACCCCAGAGAGCTCTCCAGAGCCCTCCCTGCCACGTGAGGGTACAATAGGAGGTCGGAGTCTGTAAGCCAGAAGAGGACTGGGATCAGGACGCTCCCAGCCTGGCAGCCAGATCTTGGAACTTCAGCCCTGAGAATGGTCTGAAATAAATTCCTGTTGTTTACGAATCACCATGGCGTGTTTCTTCCGGCAGCCAGAACTGTCTGAGACAGAGGGGCACTCCTCTCTTCACCGGGCGGCTCAGAGCGAACGTGCATCCCCCTCGCCGCCCCCACACTCCAGCGGGCTGGCCTGGAGGAATTCATTCTTGTTCCAGAACTCTAGCATCTGGAAGGAGATCGCAAAGAGCTCACGGCTCACAGGCGCTGGCGTGGCCTTGTGTTCCCTGGGGACTGAGGAGGTCTCTAAAGGGTCAGCCCTTATCTGAGGGCAGAGACCCCAGAAGACATCACTTACAAGCACAAGTTTGGTTTAATAAGACCCCAAACTGCCCATGCTTCCCTGTGGCAAACCACAGAACGTGCAGGCCTGACAGCCGCCCCTGCTCCAATGGACTTGTGCTCCTCTACAGCCACATAAATTACTCCATCTCCTTTAACTGCCATTAGCAAATCATTAATATAAATTCACACATCCAGAGTGAAATCACTGAGCTCAGACATTCTACTATCAAAGACATTCTACCCAACCAAAGCCCCTTTGAAATACGTGGGGATTTTTTCAGTCAAGCAAATCCCGCCTCCATGCTCCCCACAGAGCCCCCAGTAGCCCTGGGAGGCATTCACCAGCTCTTTTTCTCTTTTGAAGCTTTTTGTTCCGTTTTCCAGTGTGTGGGTGTCTGTAAATGGGAACAACATAGTGGGGTGGTCGGGGAGCCCAGACCTGAGGGCCAGGCACGTCCACATTTAAACTCCAAGCGGTGTGAACAGCAGCTAGCGGTAGGTAAACTTCCATAGGCCTTAGTTTTCTTGTCTGTGAAATGGGAGTAATGATACTGGTCCTGAGGTAGTTGGGAGGTGTAAATGAGGCAGTGGGGAGACCCACACCGTGTCAGATACGCGCCTTCAGTGAAGGACGGCTGTCCTCGACCCTGCGACGACTCTTCGCTAAGCGAAGAGGGACCAGGATGAAGGCGGCCCCTTCTGCTCTGTGACGCAGACTGTCATCAGAGGCCAAGCGTGGACTCTGGCAAGGAGGGTCCGGCGTGAGCCAGACCCTTCCCCATCTCCCAGCCTGAAGGAGCCCACCCTTCCCTGAGCTCCCTTCTTTCTGGCAGAATCTCCCACTCAGAGAACCTCCTGTTTAAGAAAGTTCTATGTGTCTCCTTTGGGAGTCGATGGGGGCAATTTCACCAAAAGGGCAAAACTGAGCAAAAACTGAGCCTGATGGAGGAACACGGCTCCCTTCAAAGGAAGGCCCCAGAGCTCTGCCAGACGCGAGTGGACATTCAGCTTGGGGTCCTGAGGGCCGGGATGCTCATTAGACCTTGGATGGAGCCACAAGCGCCTCGTACCCAGGTTGGAAGACCAAGGCCTTCCCGCCTCAGTGCTGCGTCCTCAGCACCTCCAGCCTCTCACCCTTTCTCCGCTCCGTGTTCGAACAACACGCTGTTTAGTATGGGCCAGGCTGAGTAACTTTATTCTTCCCTTAGATCTACGCCCATAAAAGGACACTGCGTTGTCCAGATTGGCCATAATTCATTATGCTGAATTCCCTTCCATCTGGAGGCTTATACAGTTGTTGAAAAGCTGTCACTATAACCTATTGTCACTGCAACCTTTTATGAACCAGCCTACATTTTTATGTCAAAAATTTATCTTAATGGCCTCACAGCTCTTACCTCCAATTATTTTGGTGTCACCGACCTCCAGCTCAGGCTGCGTTCCAGCTAATACGCGGGGGCAAATTCCCTCTTCACTCTCATCCCGGCCCCACACTGAAACTAGGAAGAAACCTTGTGGTTCCTGTGCCTAGCCCAGCAAGGGGCAGACGTGTGCCACACTGGGGATGGGCGGTGGCCAAGGGCCCCTGGGGGACATGCTAAGGAAGGCGACGGGATGACAAAAGCTGGGCTGAGCCCGCAGGAGCTCTGTGTAACCAACGTGTGGAAGGAAACACAGAGAAGGGACATGGCGCCCAGTGGTGCCTTGCAAAGAGGTAGGGCTCATTTTTATGTATGTACGTATGTATTTTTGAAAGAGAGAGAGGGAGTGAGCATGTGAGCGCAAGAGCAGAGGGAGGGGCAGAGGGAGAGGGAGAGAGAGAGTCTGAGCCTGATGTGGGGCTTGATCCCACGACCCTGAGATCATGACCTGAGCCGAAATCAAGAGTCTGATGCTTAGCCATCTGAGTCACCCAGGTGCTCCTCCCCTTTGCTTTTAAATTAAAAAAAGTGTGAGACACATTTCTTGTCCATAGCAGAAAGTGCTAGAGGAGGGAAAAACAAAACATGGGTACCATCAAGCGTAAGTACCAGTATTCTCATTTAGACTTTCTCTTGTTCTCACGTTTCCAAAATACATATGCATACATGCCTGTGTGCATTTACATGTGCGTCCACATGCATATATACAAATATTTATGTATGTATACAAATATTGATATTTCCTATATTAAACATATGTATCATATAATCTTCATTTACGCATGAAGATATCTCACTACTTTAGAAGCTGCCAGTGACTGAAGAAATGGACATTTCCTTCCACACCTTCTCTTGTTCTCACTGATGGGAAAAGCCCCTGCTTCTGCATCTGGAAAACCTCTCGACATTTTCTACAACTACCTGTGAGGTTTTCGGGGAACCTCAGTATTTTCCTCGCCTAACAGATGAGGAAGCGGAGACCACCGTGTGCTGAGAGGCCAGGGGCGCACCTGGGCCTCGAACCCAGAGCTTGAAGCTCTGCGAGTGTCCTGGTACCAGCTTCAGACCATTCTGCAGGAGAAATATTTTCCTCCTCTGTTCTCTGAGAAGTGTAACATTCCCGACTTCTCTTGCCCCTGCCTGCCCTGGGGTAGCTGCTTAAGTCAAAAAACGCTCCTTAAATAGGAAAGAATGAGAGGAGAGGAATCTGGGGGTTTCTCTGACCCTTCCCCACGCAAGCTGGCCGGAGCCATGGCAGCTCCCAAGGGGCTCCGGGCAGGGTTTGGCGTTCCCAGGCCTGCCCCCATTGCCCAGCCTTCTGGGTCTGAAGGACGCTGCCCCTGTGATCTGCAAACAGGCATTGCAGCTCTTTACTCTCAAGCCTCATTTCAGTATTGGCCATTTTGAGCGATCAGGCTCAGAGGCCAATATCGGAGGGAGGACCGCCCAGGGACCCAGCATGATGGAGATTCCGAATCGTCAGCCAAGGCCACCACGGCCCAGCCCTCAGCCGGAGCCTTCCTCTGGGCCACCAAGGGGCTGCACGCAGGCACTCTGGGAGTCTTTCTTCTCTGTTGCAGACGTGGCTTCACTCATGAGCTTGAGTTCTTTCCGTGACTGTGTAGGAAGGCAGCTCCCACGCGGGCATCTGCGGGTGCGGGGGGGTGGGGAGCTGTGCATCAGGGAATGTGGGTGCAAACAGGACGGGGCTGTGTGTGCCCATGCGTAGAGAAGTATGAGTGTGCACGTAAGTGTGCAAGCCCTTCAGTGAATCCCACCTGAATTTGCATTTCTGCCCGAGGCGAACACAAGAATGTTAACTCTTGGACTCTTTCTTGGAGTCAGACAAACCTGAGGTCAAAATGTTGGAAGGTCACTTACTTTGCAAATGATCTTGGCAAATGAACTTCCCTAAACCTCAGTTTTCCATCTGAACATGCGGATAATAATACCTGCCCCATAGGGTTTGAGGCAAAACGTATGCAAGGCACTTAGGCACGCCTGGCAAACAGTAAAGATTCAATAAATGCCGGCCATCATCTCCTTTGCTCTCACTGTCAACCTTGAGTGTGCTCCGTCTGGTTAGCCTTGTCGCCATGACGGGACGCCTTTCCCCTGCGCCCTGCAGAGCCATCCAGCTGATTTTCTGCAAAAGTGAGAGCTCCCTGTACCGGAAGGGAGCCTTGCTCGTGGCACCGGGTGCAGAGGCGGTGGAAGCCTCTTCTCTCTTCTCTCTTCTTTTTAGAAGGACCTGCAAGGGCACTGTCCTGGGTTGGCAGCATGAGAGTGCCAGAAGGGACCTTACAGACGTTTGTGTTAGGGACAGGTGAAGGGACACACGGCAGGTTTGTGGCAGAGCCTGGAGGGGGTCCAGGGTTTTGGATCTTGATTCTAGGACCATTTTCCCTGAGGGTACCCCCACCCCCCGCGAGGTCAAGCCCCAAACTACCATCCAGGCATCTGAGCCTCTGCTTCTTCTCTTTTTTCCTTATGCGGCCTCCTCTCCCTGTTCTCTGCTGGTCCCACCTGCTCCTGGTGACTTCTGAGCCACTCGCTGCCCTTACCAGTTTCCATCCAAAGCCATCAGTCCCAGCCTCCGTCAGATGGCCACCATGTCTGCCGTAGCCAGAAGCCGAGTTACCAGTGGACTTACCTCAGTCCTGCCTAATTCTGCCTCTGCGGCCAGACCCGGGGTCCCCAAAGGCAGGTGCGGGCTGAGCAGAAGCCACAGCACGTCCATCAGAGGCTGAGACCTGCGCAGACCTTCAGAAAAGACAGGTCCCTGAACACACAGAGTAGAACGTGCTACTTCTCCCCAGCTATGGGACCTCAGGCTTCCATCTCCTCCTCTGTAAAACAGGGGAAATGGTAAACACACGCCTAATGGCACCTTTTTAAAAGGAAGCCTCCCCTAAAAACGTCTTTTTAATGTGTGGGTCTGGATTTCAGTGGGAGCCCACCTAACCAAAGCAGGGCCCCTGAATAAAACAGCAAGAGATCGGCTCCGAAAGCTACTTTATTTCCCTTTCCAGCAGGAAGAGACTTCACCATTAGCTCTCTGTGATTCTCATGCAGCCGCGAGACTTCCTGCCTCCCCCAGGCACCTATCTGGCTGGGCGGGTACCGATTAGAAGTATGACTTGTCGGTGCCATGAGTAAGAAGGAAGAAAATCTGAAAAATGGGTAAAGTATGCAGCAGGAATCTTCTATTTATGTGTGTTCTCCTGGGGGAGTCTGTGTCTGAGATGGAGACAAGGATTTTGCCATTCTAGGTAAGAGATGGTTTTGTCCTAGCTGCGAAGTCTTTCTGGTTTCCTTATTTAGAGAGAGATGCTCACAGGAGAGGAATTAAAGACGCACTCAAGAGGTACATTCCTGCTCCAGCAGAGGACTTCCCCTAACACACTGTATCGCTGCTAACACGGTCTCCTCTTTCATCGTGGAGAAGGATGACTCAGGGTGAGCTCTATTTTCTGCTTAAATTTAAGCCATGTCGTGCGCAAGGACTGTGTGGCCCGGCCCCTGATTAATCATGGCGAATGTCCGAGCGACTCTGCCCGGTCACGAAATGGGCTCTTTCCTCTCCCAGGGACACAGCCACCAGGACACCAAGACTGAGCTTGGAGATGGAGTCTCAAAGGGGCTGCCCTGCAGCTGGAGCCCACTTGAGAACTGGAGGAGTCCCCGGCGGGATGAAGCTGGCATCCTTTAAATGAATATGTTTTCCACCTGCTAATAGCCCTCGGGGCTGGGGACAGAGCTGGCTGGCTGGGTCCCAGCAGAGAGCACCGACCGCCCCGCCAGGGCCCCTGGGTGTGAGGCTGCTGTCCTGCCCTGCCCCGCCTGGTGGGCGAGGGCCTTCTGGGATGCGGAGCACAGCTCCAACCACCAAAAGGGCCCAGCTTCTCCATGGCAACCCCAAACAGCCTGTTCATTCCAGAGGCTACGCTGGCAGCAAAAGTGGGGCCACGGAAGGGTGTCCTCGCGACTAACAGTGGGAAGCCTGCAAACAGTTCCTGCTGACCGCTGGCTGCTTTCTGGGAATGCCTCCGAGGATGGAGCCGGCCAAGAGATGGCCAGGATGGCCACGGGGAAGCAGAGGAGACTGATTTCCAGGCAAGGAATCATAATTTATGGGAACATCATTTACTGACCTGGCAGCCTCCCCGAAAAGGGGTGAGGATCGAGGTGGAGAGAGAAAGTGGGGGGAATGGGAGGCACGGGGGAGGGGGTTCCCACAAGATCTGGTCACTTTAGGGTCGCTGGACTGAGCCTCCTGGCCGTGTGTGTGGGACAGCGTCCCCAGGCACGACTGAAGACCTCTGTCCCCTCAGTCAGGATGTTTCTCCCTCTGCCACGTGGACACACAGAGTCATGGCCATGGCCTGGCCAGTGGCTGCTGCCCTCCACCCAACCTGCCTGCTCCTTTCCGCTCTGGGTTTCTGCTCTCACTCAAGCTGGCCAAAGCGTCCGCCAGACTCCACCCAGCCCTGGGTACAGACGCCTGCCCACCTTCCCAGGCCCCGGCACAGGGAGCGTGGGAGGGAGGAAAAGGGGCTGAGCTTTGGAGTCCGACATATTTGGATCCAACGTGTTGTTTGGTCGTAAGTGGCCTCGGGCAAGGGAAGGGGCAGGGCCCTCAGCTGTCGTAGCCGCCCAGCAGAGGCAAACAAACACATTTGGATTTGGTCTGTGAGGGAACCGAGGGATGCCTTATGAGAGAAGGGGTTCTTCTCCCCTCGCTGCATCGCCCCCTTCCCACACCCACTCCCGGCCTGTCTGCGGGTCCCTATTTCTGGGCACCTGTGTCAGAAGACCAAAAGCTGGAAAAAGCGATCACCGAAGGGCACCCTGACAAGGTCCACCAGGATGTTCTGAACACTCTGTCTCTGTTGTGGTAAACGATGACTTTAATTTACAAAGCAGATGAATACTAAATCTTCATGAAATTAAAAACTATATTATTTATGTGAGCGGAAACGGAAAATGTTCCGTAGCTAGCAGTGATCCTGCTTTGTAGGAGGAACACCAAAATAATTAAAACCACTCGTGCTTCAGTAATAAATAATGATAATAAATAAATGTCCTGACCTTAAGCGAAAATATAAAATTAAAACCCATTTGGTATGTAAATTCATTCAGGACGTTATCGAGTCTCCCAGCCTAAGACGGTGTGGGACAGAGGAAGCGTTCACTACATGAATTTTGAAAGGAAAATCAAAGAACAACAGAGTTGTGTGTGTATTGACTCATTATTCTACTTTAATTCCATCTAATGCTGTGTGGAGCCTTGAGGCTGGGACATTAATTTCCTGCCTTTTCTGTTTCACCAATTCCTCATGGAGACCCGGAGAAAGAATTTCAATCCTGGAGGCTGAAATCAGGGGAGGCCAGAAAATTACAGGAGAGGTGGGGAACTCAAACCGGAAGGCGATTTTTAACGTGTTTACTGAGAGAGCCGCTGAGGAGAAGCCAACAAAGAAAAGAGCCTGTGCTGTCGAGCCTGGGGAGGAGAGGCTCGAGGGTCTGCGCCACAAATCATCAATGGAATGCAACGTCCCTGGCCATGGGTTCAGGTGGGGAACGACTCCAGGGCCTGGAGAAGCCAGGCAGGAAGTCTGTCCTTGGCCTCTGACTACAGGAAAGCACCGATCGGTTCCAGATGGGGCACGCCGCAGCCCCCCCATACCACCCCCCACCCCTGGCAGCAGGGCGCCCGGCCTGACCATGAAATCACAGCACGTTCCATGAAGCCTGTGGCTCCCCGGCCTCCTCCAATAGGGCAGCCCAGGAAACTACAGGCCAGGGGCTCAGGCAGGAAAGTCAGAACCTTCTGACCACTGCTGTCCAGTAAACTTTCCGGCACCCTCTTCATTTGGCCCCTCCTGTAGGGCCTGCCACACCCTGCCTTTCATTTCAGGTTCATCGCTACCATGTGGGGTACGCAGGGGGGTGGGGTAGGGTGGGTTTTCCACCTTGACAGGCAGGGAAACTGAGGCACAGGATCTGGCAGTATGCGGGTGGTAGGGAAAGTTCCGAAACCTGCTCTCAGGCCGGCGCTCTTGTGCTGTGGGGAGGGAGGAGCAGGAAAGGAAGGCTTGAGGACAAAGGGTCCTTCTTCGGCAGACCGGGTCTCAGGTGCGCCCAGATTTCTCACGCCCCCGATGCTTCCAGTGGGGGCCCTCCCTTCGAATTTCCTGCTTCCGGGCTGCTGCAGGCTGAGATGTCTAACCTAGAAGACGGGGCTCAAGAGAGGCTTTCCTAGGTGCAGACTGAGGGTTTTAGACTGTGGGTTTCAGACTGTGGGTTTTAGGAACCAGAGGATCAGCAGATGGGGGTAGGCTCCCTGGACCACCCTGGTCCCGACTGCACATCCTTGGGGGGGGGTCTGATGTCCTCCCATCCCTCCTCCCAATCACGACTGCCCCCAAAGGAATGGTGGGAGAGGCTCCCCCCCATGGGAGGGAGGGACCTACACCCTGTGCTATGCTAGGGCACCCAGCATCACCTGCATCCTAGGGAGACAGGGTCTTGGAGAAAGTGAAAGGCCCTTGGGTCTCTTCCACGCAGACCCTGGTGTTCACTACTCTGATTCAACCCACTGCTTGTCCCAGTGGACAAGATGGGAAAAATCCAACCCAAGCCTGCCAGTGTCTGCTTGGCTGCAAACCATCCAGGTTCTGTAAACAAAGCACCAGGATAAATGACTGATTTTCTCCACTTTTGAATCTCAGACATAAAAACTTGCTGAGCCATCAACAAGCCACTGGACAAGGTTCCTTGATGACTGAGATGTTCTTTCTCCAGCTGGGGAGACAATCTGCCCGAGTACTCCTAGGGGCTTGGGGAGTGCCCCACATAGGAAATCTGTGGCCTACCCCAATTCAGCCGGTGTGGTCAAGAGCCCCTTCCACTCCTGCTTGCTTGTTTCTGTGTGACCCTGCCGCAGGCACAAAGACAAAGCCCCTGATAGGACCAGTGGCGTGGTTGGGGGAAAAAAGCCTTCAAAACCTATAAAACCAAGTGCTCTAAGTACCCTAAAAAGGCTTCTAGATTAGACATTAAGTTTCTGGACCAGTTCACCTGCAGGAAGTCAGGGAGGCTCCCACACACTTTTGGGGCCAGAGGTCCCTTTGCTCCCAACAGATTTATAAAGTCTTCTATTGACTGTTCCTGAGAAGCAGTGAGGGTGCCTTGAGGTCTCTGTTCTCCCCTCTCTGCTGGACAGACTAGTCATACCCCGGCATGTCCGTTCTAGAAAGGGGACTGATTATTTCTACTAAAAAGCCTATGTGACCCCAAAGTAGGGTTGACTTCAGGACAAGCCTGGGCTGCAGCCGGTCAGGCAGGAGTTGAACAGATCTCTGTCTCCCCAAGATGCCACGGGCCTGCTACCATGTGAAAGCTAAACCTCTCTCTGCGGTGGCCCCTGGCCTGTGCCCCATGTCAGAGTGTGCCTGGGACGCTGCCTGAGGACACCTGCGACAGCTCCAGGAGGTGGACTCCTGGGTCTTTGGGTTGAAGTGACCAGTGACCTGGAGCTTTGCACAGGCCACTTGGGGCTCAACGCGGGGCTCAATTCCCCTGGAACTAAAGAGACACCTCCACCCTCCGCCACCACCCAGGAGCTGCCTCTGGGCAGCCTAATGCCCTACACCTCTAATAACCTCCTGAGCCCCTAGCTGTGTTCCCTTTTATGAAGCCCATGGCTGTGACAGGCCAGCTGGGCCCATTTTCCCCTGATGAGGATGGGGACCCCCATCTCCAGAGAGCTTCCCTGAGGCCTCGTTCTATGTCAGCAAGCAGGCACAGGCTGACACAGTTCATGCTCAAAAAAATGCCCACTCATTCACTAAACATTTACTGAAAGCTTCCGTGCTCCCGGCCCAGTGGGCCCAAGGACAGTTCAGGGGCTCAAGCAGACAGGTGCCGGAGGAAGGCATTTGAGGGGGCCACCAAAAGGCTTCATTTCCCACTCAGCACTCCCCGAGGCCTTATGTATGTCAGACTCAGTAGGGGGCTGTGGGGGGGGCGAAGGTCACTCCAGCTTGGGGGCAGGAGGGGAGAAGATGACAAGGCCAAGTTCTGAGGGAGGGGTGCGTGTTCCTTGGTTGGAAGGGGCCATAGAAGGGGTGGTGGCAACGCTGGCCTGGCGTGAGAAAGCCAGGTTGCCCCTCAGGTGATATTTGGCAGGGGCAGGGGAAGGGTATGGGACACAGATGAACCATGGGGAGGGCCAGTGCCTTCCTTTGGTCCCTTTCGGTCCACTCCCCAATGAGGCAGCCGGAGGGGTCTATTCCTGAAGCCCCAGGGGCGCCGGGCTCTCACAGCTCCTTGCAAGGCCAGGCACGCTCGCCCTGCTCCGGGTCTCTGCACTGTTTGTGTACCCCACTTTCTACCCTGGCAGGCTCTCGCTTCCTCCTCGGCTTAATTTCTTTGGGACACAGGACACCACTTGACACTTAGTTATTATCTGTCTCTAGCCGTTAGCATATAAGCCCCAGAAAGGCAGGGATGTTTGTTTTGATCAGGCACACAGTAGGTGCTAAATACACTTTATTTATTTGGAGGAATGAATAAATGAGCATCCTCCGGGAGGCCCCCATCCCCACCTCCACTGAATCAATGATGTCCTGGGTTGCTGCTAATTCAGAGTGGAGTTAGCCCAGCTCTGGGCCTGGGTGCTGGAAGTGTCAGAAGGGCTACTTGGGACCCCTGGGTTCTAGGCAGCTGGGGCCTTCAGATGCAGCCTCTGCAGTGTAGAGACTGAAATGCAGCCTCCCTGTGGGTGGTGATCTCAGCACTCACTTGGCCACCGTGGGCCTCACACAGGTCTAGAGAGGAATGTAGAGCCTGGGCAGGACGCCTGGAGTTGGATGGAATTTATTATTTTGAAGGCTCCCTGAGTTTTAAGGTCTTGAACATTAACACACATACTTTGGAGTGGGATGGGCAGATGCAAAAAATAAAACCCCAAACCTAAAGGAAACAATCTGGAGAGAGCTGGAGGGGAAGCGTGAAATGGACAAAACATATGTGCCAAAGCCTGAACAAACAGAGCAGGCGGAAGGGACAGCCCAGTGTAGGGCCTTTGAGCAAAATCACCATTTAGAAAGTTGTTTGGGAAGAGGCAGTAGATTCCGGAATAGGATCTTTCTTTGAGGCCATATCCCTCATTGGTACCAGAGAAGGTAAAACATCAGAGGAAGCTAATAGAAAAGGTGACAAGAGACAGAAGAAGCTTGGGGACTCAGAGGCCTAGCCACATACTTAGCTCTGCCACAGATGCTGTGTGATATATTCCTTCCTTCTCTAGGCCTCTGTTTTTGTCTGTCAAGTGAGGGGTTTGAACACTGGGCCTTCCAGCTAGCTGCTCCATTTCTTGTTATTTAAACAGCCTCCTTTAGAACAGCCAGCTGGGCTCTCCCAAGATGCCAGCTGTGTGCCCTTGCAAGTTATTACAGTACAGTAGAATGTAGAATGGAAGGAAGTTCCCAGTTGCTCAGTGTGCAGCTTGTGCAGCTGTACATGGCAGTCTCATCTGCCTGGCACTGTAGATATCAGTAAACCCCCCCCCCCTTTTTTTTAAAGAGAGAGCACAAGTAGGCAGAGAGGCAGGTAGAGAGAAAGGGGGAAGCAGGCTCCCCGCTAAGCAGAGAGCCCAATGTGGGGCTTGATTCCAGGACCCTGAGATCATGACCTGAACTGAAGGCAGAGGCTTAACCCACTAAGCCACCCAGGTGCCCCTCAGTACTCCTTTTTAAAAGCAATCAAACCTTAATATTTGAGAAGGTTCCTCTGAGAACTCTTCTGGGTAACTGGGGTCCTGGATTTAGCTTCTAGACTGTGTAGCATCCAGATGGCTGCTGTGTTGGCCGTGCTTTGCTCAACTCAAATTTTCCTCTGAAGCAGAAAGGAAAAACTTGTTTTCCTGCAGGTCCCAAATGTGCTGTCTGTCTGTTGACCCTTGTGCTGTGTCCAGCAGGGGTTTTAGGAGTTCTTGTCTGGAATCCTGGGCCACGGCTGCTCAACTTGGCTCTTGCTTCAAAGGTGACCCGGACTGCCACCTGCCACATCTCCCACCTCCATCTGCAATAGTGTGGAGAGGGGCAGAGCCGAGGCAGGCCCAGAGCCCGGGCAGGGGTATAGGCGAGCAGGGTTCCAGAGTAGCCCCTCGGGGCCTCTCCCTCTGCCCGGACACGCCCAGAAGGCCCTATTAATAGACCAGCTGCAAGAACGCTGCCTCCTTTCCAGTTTCCATTTCACTTGTACTCGAGCTGGCTGTCCCGCTGGGGACAGCTTCCTTGCAAAACAAACAGCAGAATCAATATTTCCTTCAAGGGGGGAGGTACAGGGTCTTTGGATGGCAGGCCAGGCCCTCTCGCCACGCCCGCTCACCGGGTCCAAGGAAGGGGGCCCTCAGGCCACTAGGCCCTTTCCTGCCTCAATTCAGCAGATTACATTAAAGGAACAGACATTTATCGAGCATCTTCCACGCGTCAAAGCACACGGGGCACAAGGGACAGAGGATGAATAAGACAGACCTAGGCCTGGAGGAGCACATGTGTTGCAGGAGACAGACACATAAATGAAGCTTATGGGCCAATGTGTCATTGGCGAGACAGGGTGAGGCCAGGAGACCAGGGTCTGAAGCCCTCTGTCTTGTGGCACAGTCGGTGCATGACCCAGAGAGGAGGCGGACTCGCACGCCCCGCAGCACGCCCAGCGCGAGCGTGGGGACGCTGTCTCCTGGGGGGCTGTCCGGGAGGCCCCCCACTCTCAGCCAGGCCTCACGGCAGAGTTCTGGGTGAGGTGGCTCCTCCCGCGGGCTGCAGGTGCCCCCGGCTGGGCCCCGTACGATTGCATCCAGCGTCCTGCCAGGCCAGCCCAGAACAACTCGGAAAATGTCCAGGGCTGGGTGGGGGGGGCTTGGTCAAACCCAAGTCCAGGCTGCAGCCCTAGAGCTTCCGAATCAGTACACTCTGGCTGGGGGAGGTGGCACATGGAAACCCGCCCGTCAGACAGGCGGATTCTGGGGTGGGGGAAGTCCTCAAGTCATGCTCTGAGAAGAACCGCGCGGGACGTGGGATCCTTGGACTAGCCCCAGGCCACCCGTGCTCCACTCAGCCCCCGCGCCCCCATGCCCTGCAGCACGGGTGTCCGTCAGCGTTTGGTGAAGGACACGTTTGTCGGAGAATTCTCTCAGACTGACAAGGGTGGGGAGTGCCGAGCTGACCCCAGGACCCCCTTGACCTCCACACCAGAAATCTGCATTTGTGGCCCCCGGGGGCCTCCCCTGCCGTTCCGGTGCGGGCATCTTTCCCAGCTCAGTGCTTAACAGACCTCGGGGTCAATGGAGCTCGAGTGTGTGTTCTGTGTGTTTTATCAGATCCTGGGTCCAAGAAAAATCCAAATTCCACATTCCCCAAAGATGTGAACACAACTCCCCCAACACCGGCCACATTCCGCCCCCTCCCCCCATTATTATACTCAGGTGTACCAAGACGTCTGAGGGTGACGGGAACAATGGCCCCCAGGCCAGTGGCCACATGCTGCCGGGCGGACTTCTCCTGACTCCCCACTGGGCTCCCCTATAGGCAGGGGGCCTCCCTGGCCTCACCCCCACTGGGCCCAGGCCAGGCACCGAGAGGCCCTCCTCGAACATCTCTGGCTGACTAGCCTCCAGACTCCAGGCCACTCCGGAGCCTGCCCTGTGTGCGTGTGGCAGGCCTCACAAACGGGGTGCCCCCTGGTGCGAGATAGGGACAATAAAGGTGGGGTCAGAGTCAGGAATGTGGGATTCAGAGCGTTTCTCCATGGCAAAGGGTTAAGGAGGCACCTGGCACACGTGGTCTCATTTCTGTTCCATGTGGACCACTCAGCGAAGGATCATGGCAGTTGCCCCATCTCTCCTAAAAACAGCTTCATGATGACAGCCTCTGTCCCCAGGGAGCTGAGGCAGGACTGGTCACAAATATCCCCGGGGAGTGAGAAGCTCAGAGATACCACCTGAGTGAGAAGCTCAGAGTCACCTGGGGCTGGAGCATGTGTCTCCAAGGCCTTGGTGTCCAAGGGAGGCCTAGGAGGGCCCACACTGGGGGGCACTCTTGGGTGGGAGGGGGCGGGTTGAAGGTGGTGAGGGGTGCAGAGGCCTCACGATGCTGCCTCCTTGCCTGGCCTGCTCCTAAGTGAGCGAGTTTGCTTTCCCACCAAGAAAAGGAGAGGCTTGCGCCTCATGTGGCTTCTTATCAAGATGGCCTCTCTTCTGGGGCCTGTTGTTATCCAGCTTTATGCCGGGCTATGTGATGGGGAGGCCACGCAGGGGAGCAGCCCTCGCTACTGGGTCATCAGGAGATGGACAGAGGGCACAGGTCAAGCCCAAACCGCAAGGCAGGGACGGGGACGTCAGAACTGCCCGAGGTTTCTGTGAAGACGGACCGGAGGGGCGGGCCGTGGGTGGGGTCTAGAGGACAGGCTGGGTTGCGGGGAGCGGAGGGCAGGTGAGAGGGCTTTCTAGAAACAGACCACTACACATCGCTTCTCGGCCTTTTGGCTAAGATCAAGTGTAGAAACAAACCACTCCGGGACAGGCTGAAGACCCCTGAGAGAAATGTCACGACGGGGCCAAGGCCCAAGCTCCTTCTTCCCTGAACCCCTAAATGTTCGCTCAATAAAAACCAAGCCGGCTTTCCTGTCCCTGTGTCGGGATGTGGTGCGCAGCAAGAATGAGAAGGACCACAGGGACTTCAAACCCTGGACACGGAACCGCTTAGCCGGCATGTTTTAGGGTAATAAAGGAGACTAGCGGAGTAGAAGTGCTTGCTTCCCCCAAAGTCTCCATTAAGCTCTGGAATATGGGTGACACGTACGGCGCAGTTAGAATTCTGCCGGCAAACATTCTAAAATATTCATGAAACACGGGACCAGGCCTGACTGTTAACACTGCAACTGGTTCCCTCCAATCGAGTGACAAATGGGCACCAAGCACTGTCATCTGTCCCTTTGATCTCCCCAGGTCCCGCCAGGGAGCAGAGTGGGAGACTGGGGAAGGCAGTGGTGGAGGGGGGCAGGGCTGGGGGAGAGCAGAGCTCTCCTGGTGGCTTCGATCTCCATGAAGCAGGCGAGCGAACGGTGGATGTCTTCAGACTATGAGGCAAAATAATGGGTTCTCCAAGTCCTAGCCCATCAAAAGAACGCAGTGGGGGGTCCCGGGGATTCCACTCCACCGCACTAGCCCCCTTTGTGGAAGGAGGTACTGTTAGATACCCAAATTCCAAGGAAAAGCACAGGCAAAAAGCAAAATATCTACATTGGCTTTTGAAAGAAAATAAGGAGGAAAGAATAACAATAAACTCCTGGCTTTCTTGGTCGAGAGCTTCTTCCAAGCTTCCAGACACGCTGAGGGGACCTTGGTACAAAATGGCTGCAATTTAACAGGACGCCTAATTAAAAGGAGCGACATGAAGGGCCTTTTCTTCCTACTCTGGGTTTGGCTTTCTGTGCAGTGTTCAAAAGTATGACAACTGGAGGACAAAGAGTTATGTCCCCAAACAATGAGACGTAGCCTATCGGCTACTGAATTACTGGTTTTTATGTCTTTCTGCCCAACAAATGTGGCTGAAGTTTTTTATGTGCCCGCACTATGCTAGGAGCTGAGGTCACGGGGAATAAGACACTGGCGGAGCCGATGGGTGGAAGAGAAGGTTCAGACAAGGGTAATGCAGTGTATGCCAGGCAGTGGGTGTGTGGCCTCCCGAGGAGGGGCGGGGAGCCCTCTCCCTGGGCCTTTTACCCCCCACACCATGTTGGCGAAGACCACAATCCATGAGAGTGCTCTCTTACCCCTACTTTTTTTTTTTTTTTTAAAGATTTTATTTATTTGACAGAGAGAGATTACAAGTAGGCAGAGAGAGAGAGAGAGAGAGAGAGAGAGAGAGAAGCAGGCTCCCTGCCGAGCAGAGAGCCCGATGCGGGACTCGATCCCAGGACCCTGAGATCATGACCTGAGCCGAAGGCAGCGGCTTAACCCACTGAGCCACCCAGGCGCCCGACTCTTACCCCTACTTTAAAAAAGAAACGTGTTCAGGGAGCAGGGCATGCTGAGTGACTGTGGGATGGGTCTGGGCTTCCTCTTGGGGTGATGAGAATGTTCTGGAAGCGCAGAGCGAGGATGGTGGCCAAACCGTGAGTGCACGGAATGCCGCCCAACAGGGCACTAGAAAACGGTGAATTCTGTGTTTATTTTACAACCATTTTTCATAAGTGAAGTTTTCTGAGGTCACATTCTCTGCTCACAAGATCAAGGGCTGCCCTCGAAGCCCTGAGCTGGGGGGCTGCAGGGGGAGGGGGTGTCCTGAGACAGTGAAGCCTGCCCGGAGGCTTGCCACTCTGTTCCCTTCTGCTCAGTGCCGGCTCCCGGCTGGGCTTCAGCATCGCAAGTCACGGGGAGCCTTCCGGGCCACTTCACAGCCACCCTCTGTTGGACCACGGAGAATGGCTCCCAGCAGCCCACCTTCTAGGGCTCCACCTGGTCAAGTTTTAAGCTCTCCCGTGGCAGAGCGATGACGGCTCTACCTACTCCTCCTCTCGAGAAGTGTCTGCCGTTCCCAGAAGTTCATTTCTGGGAAGGTGGCTGGTGGCCTGGGCACCTGTCACCCCTGTCACGCCTTGATGCTTCCCAACACCGCCCTCCTGTTTCCGGGTACCCGTGGGTCCCCTCCCCCTGGGGCAGAGGGTTCACCTGGCAGAGATCCAGGGAGGCCGCTGGGGGCAGTGGGTGTTGAAGGCGGGGAAGGGAAGGAGGAGGAGGAAGTGGAGCCTTCCCGGATTCCGCAGCGACCCGGAGCCAGATCCTTCCCTGGGACCTGAACTGAGCCACCAAGCATCACACTCACCGTGCTCCCCCGGCTTCCTGCGCCGATGCAAATATCCAGCTTCCCCTTGGTGCAGCCGGCCACCCATCTGTTAACACACGGTCCAGACCGGGGCCTGGTGGCACGGAACTGACCCAGAAGTAGGTATAATCCTCTCTTCTAAATGTGCTTAATACCGCCGATAATCTTGTCACATAAATCTCCCGGTTAGCAGGGAGCTGCAGCCATCACTGCTAGACTCCAAGAATCTTTCAGTAACGGATTCCACCTCCTGTAATCTAGCTCCTTTCTAATACCGATTTCAGCTGCCATGTTGCTGAGCTTGTGAGAACCACCGGGCCTTTAAGGGCACCGTTTCTCGGAGCAACGTCCCACAGGCTACGCCAGCTGAACTGACCCACGCGTTTGTCTGGCCTTCCCGAGGGCCCCTTGGCATCTCTCTGTGCATCTAGGCCCATGCTCGTGGCCCTTCCTACTGTGGGGTCTTGTAGGTACTGTGGTCTGAGTCTCCCAGTTTCTCTCCTTGTTTGAGGCCAAGTGTCTACGCCCAAGTGGTGTTGTCCTTGACTTTCTCTGACCCCCAGTCATCCCCCAGTCTCCCTGGCTAAGGACTTGCTCCAGCCCTGCCAACCTGGGGTTACGGTGTGGCCACAGGCTTGGAAGGATGCGATCAGTTCAAATAGTTTCTATGTTTCTCCAAAGAAATTAAACCCAACTTGTTAAATCACTTCCAAGGAATTTAGTTAGCAGCCTAAACACCACTGGGCTGGGGCAGAACTCCCCAAACGCAGACTCCCTGTTCCCAGAGTTTCTGCTGTTTTAATCCCCCAAGGACAAATCTGGGAGGAGTGTGCCTTTCTCCAGGAGCACGGTACACAGCTCTGTTTCCAACTCCCCAGTGATTCAAGAGTAAATACCCTCCGAGCAGCACTGACGCCTGCCCCAGGACGGGCTCTGGGCTGCCAGCAACAGCTGGGTACACAATTGGGCTAATTTCATCCCCAGACTCAGGGGACCAGCGCGGGGGGAAAGACACAGCACAGGCCCAGACCGGCTGACTGGAGCCTGCCTGGGGATCGCTCGTTTTCCGAATTAGACCCCTAAGCCTTGGCTTACCCTTGGCTAGTTTTGTCTAGGTGGAGGTACGGGTTTGCAGAAGTCCTTCTTTACCCAGTGCTCACCTTGGAACTTTCTAAAATGACCTGCTGCAAACCACACGGTCAACATGCCATCTTTGAGGACGCCGCGTGGCCGAGACCACAGCCCCAGCACGTTCCTCTCCTTTTACTTACAATGAGTCCAAGAGGAGCAGAGAGGGCAGCACAGAGAATTTCCCTCTGAATTAAAGTCAGGGAGAGGAGGGGAGGTGTTAGGGCTTGGAGGTGTTATTTGTCTGGCATGGTTGTTAGATTTAAAGAATTTCCTTGATTGCTCTCTGCATTTGATCCAGAGTCTTCTGCTGGAGGAATAACCAGCAGAACGCGTCCATTCCCATTTTGTCATTCCAGCCGCAGCAAAACTCTTGCCCCAAACGCACAAATCCACCTTTCTCTGCAAACAGTGACGTGTGCAAATGCGGACACCAGCCCAGGTGGCCCTCCACGTGGAGGGGACACTGCCGTCAGATGGGAGAGGGACCGGGGAGCACCTGGCTTCTCGCTTTACTCGCCCTTTGAAAGTTTTCCAAATTGGAGTCCCTATGTGGCAGGAAGCAGGCATGTGGTCATTAGGAAGCCCCTGGAAATAGTTTTTGACATGGAGGAAAAAGGTGAAATGGTATTTCATTTCAACCCAGCAGAGGTCAGAAGGCCATCCTGCTCCTGGAGGAAACCCAGAGCATCAAGAGCATCCTTTGTGGAAAACCAGCCCCCATGCAGGCGGGGAACTCTTGCCGGAGGAACTAGGATGAGATACTCTCGGGGAGCGCGGCAGTTCCCTAGGACAGTGCGACGAGTTACCGCAAACCAGGGGCAGGAAGTCATTCTCTCTCGGCTCTGGAGGCCGGGAGTCCAAAATCAAGGTGCCGGCAGGCCGTGCTCTCTTGGAAGACTCTAGGGAAGAGACTTTTCTTATCTCTGCCAGCTTCTGGTGGCCGCGGGCGTTCCCGGCCTGTGGCTGCGTCACTCTGATCTCTGCATGTCAACCTTCCCCTCTGCTTTCTCTTCAAAGGGGCCCCGTCGCTGGACCAAGGGCCCGCTCTGATGCAGGGCGACCTCATGGTGAGAACCTTACCTTAGAGACATCTGCGAAGACCCTATTTCCAAACAAGGTCCCACTGGGGGGTTATGGGTGGACTAGCATTTTTTGCACGGGGGGCACTATTCAACCCATGACACGGAGTGTCCCTGAAATAAAATCCTGTCTGTCTAACCCTGCTTTCTCATGGATTCAAATGTTTTAAAGAAACGTTCAGTTTCTTCGGAAGATGCCTATCTCAAAACCATAGCTCAAGTCTCTACTTGGGGGGCTGGGGGTGCCAGGAAATCTTAGCAAGTTCACCAGCGAGCGTAGGATGGGCTTGTGACACAGAGCCTAGATCTCCCAACTGTGCCCTCAGTCCAGTCACCAGATGGCTGACGGGCACCCCGAGCAGTCTCTGAGAAAGCGTCTGCCAGCCCCCCCGGGGAGCCTCCCGACACCACCGCCCTGAATCGTCAGTACCTCTAGACCTTTCTGCGCTCTGCCCTGCACCATCCCTCCAGGCTCCGCGTTGAGGCTCAGCAATGTTAAATAACAATAATAATAATAACAGATCTGAGTATGACGCTTTAATAGCCAATCTGTCATTTTCCTACTTTATTTCTGAGATTTTAAGAACTGTGCCCTTCCTGCACAAAACATCAGGGTGCATTTATATTAAAAATGAAACTAATTAAAATGTTTGAAAACCATAAACCACACCACCATAAAACAGCAGCAGACCTATTTTTCCAGTCTAAAAAGATTTTTCTTCCCTGGTTTGTGGCCTGCCCCGATGAGCAGACTGCTGGAGTCGGGGAGGTACCGGGGCTGGGAGCCTGGGGGCAGTGGCGCTCGCTTGGAGCGAGGCCTCTGGCTGCCCATCCTGGGCATGGCTTCCGGGGAAACTGAGGCAGGGAAGCAAGGTACCTGAAGGGCACCAGATGTCAATCCACTTCACGAACACTTGTGTCTTGGGAGAGACTCCAAGGCTGAGCTGTTTCTACAGCCTGTGCCCCAGACAGGAGGGGCCTGAATCCTCAGAGGAACATGGTAGGAACCTGTGAGATGTCATTGTCCAAAGACTCATACTTTGCATTTTTTCAGATGAGCATCCATTTCTTCATAAAAATCAGCCCCTAGGAACTGATCTATAAAACAAAACTCGTGTGGCGTCTCCTTTCACCCGCACTCCCAGGATTTTCTGAGCACTTCTCGTTGGCCCAGTGATGCGCTAAGGTTTTTTTTTTTTTTTTTTTTTAACCTGGAGTTTCCCTCATTGATAAAGTAGGATTGTTGTTGCCCCCATTTTACAGATGAGGAAAATGAGACCTCAGAATGTTACGCGTGTTACCGATGATAAGAGCCTGCATGTCTGAAGGCCTGTGCTCTTTCCAGGTCGTGTTCTGCGTCGGATGGGACTGTGGGCTCGCCCCCATGCTCCAGTTGGACTCACCCGCTTCAGGGGTGGGCTTGCAGCTGAAGTATGGCTGAAACGTGGGACACCAGGGGTGCAGAGGTACAGAGGTGAGAGATAAGAGGCTAGCAAGGTGGGCTTTAGGTCACTTTATCTTCAGGCCAAGTTTGGGGTATTTGCACGTTTGTTTGTTTTTAAAGTAGGCTCCACGCCCAGTGTGGAGCTCAGTTTGGGGCCTGGACTCACCATCCTGAAATCAAGACCTGAGCTGAAATCAAGAGTCAGATACTTAACCAACTGAGCCACCCAGGTGTTCCTGCATATTTTTTAAAGCAGGCGGGGTGACAAGATCAGGTTTGCAGTGAAGAATGGTAGGAGGAAGGGGCAGACCGGAGCTGGGGAGATGGGCGTGGAGGCTGTCTCTGTTTCCTGGGGGAGCTTTGACGGTCTCCTGGACTACCGCAGTAGGCGCGGAAATGGAGGGAAATGGATGCACTCGAGAAACGTCTGAAGGTGGGGCTGGTGCAGCAGAGGGAGACTTCAGGTGGCTGGGCAGCTGGGCAGCTGGGATGGTGGTGGACCTGGCCCAGAGCCAGGTGTGCAGGGGAGGAGCAGGTTTGAACCTCAGGACTGGGAGTTTAATTCCAGGCACTTCACATTAGCGGCTCCCAAAGGAGGCACCTGCCTCCTTTTGTCCAGGCAAAAGACTTGAGAGCAAGAAGCATGGGCTTTGACCTGAAAAGGGGCTGAGTTCAATTCCTGCTTCTACCACTCAGGACCTTGGGTACTGAGCAAATTCCCCAGGCTTTCTGAAACTCAGTTTCCTCGTGTGCGAAATGGGGATAATTGTAGGCTTACTACACGGGGCTGTTGTAAGAACGGAGACAAAACACGTAAAGCTCTTGGCACAGTGCCTGGACCTCCACAAATGGTTTAAAAAGCAAAACAAAATAAAAGAAGAATAACAACACAACTATCACGACAACCCCCAACAAACAGAATGTGGCCTGGAGCCCAGGGCTGTTCAAAGTACCAGCTCTGGATTTGAGATCATCAAATACAAGGGATGGATGATTTTCCATTTCAAGGAAGCACAGTAATTGCTCTGCAAAATGCCTTACTTTGGGATCCTTTTAATCAGTGAGGAGTTGCATGCATTTCAAACACCTAGTTAACGTATTTGCAGGCTCTTGACTACTCTCACTGAGATGCTACGTGAAGAACAAGAAGCAGTCGCAGAACCTCTCGGAAAAGACACTGTATGACCACAGAAAAGTGGAAGACGATTTTCAGAAGTGCACAGCTATTTTTTTTTTAAAGGTAAAGCAATTGATTTCCATGACTACACCTTCTTCTACCCACGATACAATCTGATAATTCAACACTTACTTCCTAAGCATGTAGCAGGCAAGTGTGAGGTGCTTGCGATGTGAAACCCAAAGCAGGATCTTAGGTCTCAAGGACCCACTTTGTACAGGAAGAGAGGCAGAGAGGAGAAGACTGCACAATGAAGGCCATGTAATAATAATAATGGTAGATCACACGGACAGAGGGTCTACTGGACACCAGAGGCGACGGGAAAGGCTTTGTATTATTCATTTACTCTCCCCCACAATCCAATTAATAGATGATATTAGTATCCCATTCTATAGAGGAGGAAACCAAGCTCTAAGTGGGGAAGTAACTTGCTAACGGTCACACAGCCAGAAAGTAGAAGAGTCAGAATTGAACTTGGCAGCTCAGATCTGGAGTCTGGGTTCCCAAGTCCTTTCACGGTGTAGGCAAGGATGCATGTTAAGTACTTATATCTGATGGCAACAGGTATCCCAACTCGGTTTGATTAATGGGGTTGGCCAACCAATGACTCTTTTTGCCCTCCACAGAACAACCAAATCTTTGGCCTGACTGCCCCTTGACCTGCAGCCCCTCCTTCTCTCTCTAGTCACTCCTGCCCTGGTTTCTGATAGGTCACATTTGAAATCCCAGTTCAACGCCTCTAATGACAAGGGAGAGTCACTCATTTACCAATAACCAGCTGCATAAGACCAGCTGCCCATGAAGTTGGCAATGGTCATGGAACTTCTTTGGTCCCTAGGATTGCCAGGCAGGACACGTCAGGGAAAGAGGCTTTTGAACAGTCCACACCAGAGATGCAGGACGAGTGCACACCGGCTCTGCCCAGATCCGCACATGGGGCAAAGACTTGGAGCTTCTTCCCCTAATCTCTTTTTAGATTTTCCTAGGGGGTGGGGCAGCCAATCCTCTGTTCTGAGCCAAATTCTCATCTTTGATAACAAAAGTTAGAACTGAACCCTAGCCAGGAAGCCCTGTGTATCTTTCACAGGACCACACAGAGACACCAGGGGTCTGAGCTAAGGGGAGGCATGGTTTCACAGCAGGTGACAGATCCTTCAGGTGGCAGAGCAGGCCCGAGAAGCCCACTGGAGACGGGTATTGGCCAAGCAGGGCCCATTCCACTAGGACTGAAGCTGCTGATGCTTGACCAGCTGTCTGAATGTGGGTGCCTGGTGCTCCAGTCTTTGCCACCGAGGACATCAGAGGTGGGCGTGAGTGGTGGAGGTAAGGCTGCTGCTGACTCTCGCTCATGCCCCCAGAGCCCACCTGGCCCTGGCCGGGGAGCCAGACTTCCAGGAACAGGAAGCAAGGGACGCAGAATATCTGGACTTGGGAAGATTTTTCAAGAAACACCTAGAGTCTTGTGTTGGATGTGGCAGCTACTACCTTCTTCGGGGAGGAAGAGTCTGTTCGGCAGCATAATGCTCATTTTACGGAATGTTCAGACATGCCAGGTGCAGATTTTCCCGGTAGCCGTGGGAGATATCGGGTCAGTGGGGCTCCCTCAGCCTGGTGAGGGAGCGGCTGCGATCTCAGAAATGGATCATCCGAACGCCCAGCACCGGCTTCTTCCTCAATTATTTACAAGGAACGCGACGTGGTGCAATGGAACCCAATTCATAACGCCTTTTTAATGCCTTTATAACACAACATTCACAAATATTCCCTTCTAATCTAGCAGATGACAAGTTGCCACCATTGAATTCCCATTAATATGAATTATGGGTACAATATATTTCGCCCAATATCCTCTCCTCAGCCTAATATTGTGGGGAATAAAATCACACCCTCAGCATATTCCTGATGTGTGTGTGGGGTGCTGGCAGTGCCAGTCCGTTTGCTCTGCTCTGGGCCGGCCGAGGCTCCCGGGCTGGGTGGACGGCCGGCAGGGCACTGGGGCTCCGTCGGGGGGAGCTGCGGTGGCTCCGGTCCTTCCTCCTCCCTGCCTTCTTCTCGTGGTGAGGAGCCCACCGGCTGCAGCAGCATCCTACGGATGTAGCCAGCCCTCCCCTGCTGGGGCCGGACCCTGCATCACCTCCTTGAGCCGTTACAGGAGGTTGTGCTGGGCACCTGCCTCGTACACTCGTGGGATGCAGGGGGTTAACCCGGGCGAGGACACGCAGAGCCCCGGCTGGCTCACAGGAGGACTCGGTAAACATCAGCGTCGGTGATGCTGACGGTTGGCGGTGGCTTGTCCAAGGACGCGTCTAGGGTCTTGCAGGCTGGCAGCCCCGAGTTGCTTCCTCACGTGGCGGGCGTGTGAGAGCACAGGGTTTTAGGCCATACCTGTGCCGGGAGGCGTACTTGGCACCTCAGAGTTCCCCGAATTTACACAGATGTCTCCTCTTTTTGGATGGCGTGGCATTTATTTATTTTTAATACTTTTTCATTGTAAAATTCATATGCTATACGATTTGCCATTTTTACCGTAACAAGACCCATAGCAGAGAGTAGCCTTTCGTCCTTCTCCCGGTTCCCCTCGAGCAGTGCTGACTCACAGAGAAGACAGCGTCAGGTCGAGGCTGCTCCAACCCCGTCTGACGTGAGCGGCTAGCCGCGATTCTGCGGCATCCCCACTCCCTGGCCCAGGTGGGAATCCACCTGGGCTGCCCCCTTCAGCTCAGGTATTGTCCCAGGCCCACGGGCCATATCAGTGGGCAGTTGTGAGGACCTAGAACACTCTTCTGGAATGAAACAGGCCAAAGCATTCTGAAGGCAGCCACTAAAGTGGACACCAGTCGTGGCCTCTGTCATGGACCAGAACAAGAAACCCCAAGAAAGAGGCCATGGCCTCAAGGCTCCACAGTCCCCCATGTCCCGCATCTGAGCAGAGTCTGTGCTGCGCACATGGCTTGGGTGTTAAGAGTGTCAAGCTGACCAGAGAGCAAGTGAACAGAAGTGCAGCCGGGCCTCTGGGAGGGATGGGGCTGCACCACGAAATCCCACATGCGCTTCGGTCCTGGCTTTTGTGGTTGTTTCAAATTGCTGATGAACAGAATTGCTTTGGTGGGTGGCCCGCAGCTCTCTCTTTACCAGGTGCTGTGAGCGTCACGGAAAGATGTCAAAGGCAAGATGTTCAGCCAGTGGCCCCTTCACCAGATTTCATTGAGAGAGGATGGTTCAGGGCAGCGCCCACAGAGAGCTCCATGCCCAGCTCTGGAGCTACACTCCCCAGGGACGAGTCCCGGGCTGCTGAGTGATCTCAGTCAAGTGCCCCAGCCTTTCTCGTCTCTAATGGTGGTAACAGTAGGTACCTCAGAGGGCTGTGATGGGGATTTTAAAAGTGAATGTTGGGAAAGTCGTTAGAACAGTGTCTGGAACAAAATAATTCCTACGCGAGCGCCTTAAATAAAATAAGCAGATGAAAAAGGCTGCCAAGAATTGCAGGCAAATGGGAAACAGTCCCAAGAAAATACTAATATTGGAGAGGAAAGTACTAATGCTGAATAAATACTCGTATTTGTGATCCCATGAATCCAAACACCTTGGGAGTAACGGGAAGGGGTGCAGGGCTTAGGGCAAGGCCTTGGTATGGAAACTCCATACTGGTATCCAGGCCACATTGTTAGGACACGGGCCCGTCTGCAAGCCTGTGAAGTCTTCCTTCTGGCTCCCCCTAGGGGTCCCGTCTTCATCATTTTCATCATGGGCAACCACAGACATAACTCATTGTTTGAAAGCTCACCTACCATGTAGGTGGAGGTGAAGTCAAAGGCGTCCATCCTCTCGGCCCCAGAAATAGGGGCCAAATAAATGAGTAAAACTTACATGCATGAATTCATTCATTCTGTCCTCACATGCTTACTGAGAACCTCTATATGCTGGGATCACATGGAGCCCATTCCTATGGAGTTCACTGCCTAATAAGCATACACATGAATAGACGGGAAAGGACCTTATACTCTAGGCCTTACGTAGGAAAGTAAATGAAAGTGTTATGGGAACAAGAGAAATAATAGCATTTTCTTCTCCCCAGCACAGAGGTAGTCAGCTGTTGGATGAATAGGACTTCTTTTTTCTGGGTGGGCAAAGTGAGTGGCAAGTGCAAAGACTCTGGGGCATGAGAATTCTTATATCTGGGGAGTTGTGGCTAAAATGAATGGTATGGATGAACTCTCAAGTAACCAACCCATGGTTTGGCCGTCCAGTGTGTTGGTGGATTTTCCTCAACCAGAAGCATGGTCCCAGGAAAACACATGAGTGTGGCGGGAGTAATCTATGTTCTGGTGTCAACATTCAGGGAAGTAAGAGATAGCAGAATCCCTGTACATAGCAGCGAGTGCCGAAGTGAGTAAGTAACAGGTAGACTCCACTCACAAAGGTCACTGTGGCTGTTTTTGGCAAACCAATGTGCCATGCGAGGTCTGGGAGATGGACTAAGGCACCCACACTGTCACCAGAGAGCATCCACACAACGGACACAGTTGTGTTTTGTTTATTTTTTATACAGTGTGGAAATGTGTTAGCTCACATATCAAGAAGCCCCGGGGGCAGGAAGGAATGCACATTGGGGCTCTGGTTCCATATTTCTGGAATTTTCTTGTTTTGTTTTGTTTTTTTTCTTTTCTATTCCTCATGTGCTGGCTTCATCCTCAGGTTTGTAGCATAATGGTTCAAGCCATCATGTCCAGACATGACAGTCCAGAGGGAGAAAGATGGCCTTTCTCTTGTGACTCTTCCTCAGAAGGAAGAAAACCTTTCCCCAAAGTCCCCAGACAGTATTACCCTCCTGTTCCACGGCTATACTTGGGTCACATAACCCTTCCTGAACCAACAATGGCTAAAAGGATTGGGATCACCAACACCTGGCTTAGAACCATCCTAATCCCGGGAGAGGCTAGGGTTCAACTTCCCCAAGGCATGAGAAGTGGCGGATACCTGACCAGAACTGAGACCCTGTTAGGAAGGAAGAAATGCAATTCTTATAGACAGCCAGCAACACCCTGACAGACCTCAAAGGTTGCTTTGTCAGGCCTGGAGAGGTTCTCCAGCTTCTGTGCTCCCACAGTGAGAGCTACCGGACTCATGGCTTGGCCACCTTCTTATTCCTACCCCTACACCCAACCCTCCAACTTCAGGGCTGCTTCTAACCTGATGAAGGAATTCTTTAAGTAGTATGTCAAGCGTCTGAAATCATCCTCAGGGCCAGTTTAGGGCTGAAGTGGGTTTCTTTTAACCTAGAAAAAGTCTATCCTGTACTCAGAAGATTTCTCTGCTGCTAGAAGAGCTTCCTCAGGGTAACCTTAGGATATTGTTCTAGAATCACAGGGAGGATCACAGCCAAGTCAGAGCTGGGGCCCAGGGCTGGCCAGTGTACCGGGAGAGGTGGGTGAACATACTTTTGATGAGGGAAAGGAGCCTTCAGTGTGGGAGTCCTTGGTCCACATTTTATAGCCAGCTGGAAGCAGACCAACCTGGGATAGCCATTGATGGAGCCGGGCTCATGAGTCTATCCTTTTGTCCCGGCTCCTCTCAGCCATTTAAATCCATGTTTTTCAAAGAAAGAAGTCAACTCTGAGAGGAGGAGTGGCTGGGATCCTTCCAGCTCTCCCCAGCTCCTCAACACCAGCCTCTTAGCCAAGGGGAGTCCCGTGGGCTTTGATTCCTCACCCCTCCAGGTGTGAGGGACTCCCTCTAGCACCCCAGCTCTGTTTGGACAGGGCAAGGAGCCTTGCTCAGTGAACAACCCAACCGGTGGCCTATGGGGAGGACTTTGGGGCCTCTAAGGACCAAGGAGTGTGGGGGTGAGGGGCAGGGGGTTAGCATGCTTAACCAAAATGCCTTGACTTCAGAAGTGGGTCTAATGAGGACCCCATGTGGGGACTGTGGCAGCCAGCAGCCAGGGAGGCTGTCCAGGGAGAGAGGGGCTGATCATAGGCCTTTTATTTTCGGTGTGCCCTCTGCTCCATCCCCAGTCCTAAGAACTCCCCTCATGGTGCCAGAGGGTCCAACATGTTTGTCCATCTCCTAGAAGAGGCAGGAGAGAGGTGGCTGGAACAGCAGGGATCTCGCCCCACCAACAGGAAAGGCGTGTACCAGCAGCCTCCAGGGGCACGTAGATGGGCACGCAGGGCCTTTATTTTCCAGAGGAAAATGAGGTTTCTTGCCTACGGTTCCTACAGAGGCAAATTCGTGATGCAAATGAACACGACGAGCGGAGCTGGTAGCCAGAGCAGCCCAGAGTCCTCCAGGGCCTTCACTGCAGGGCAGCCAATGGCTTCTGAAACTGACGGGTAATCTGCCAGGTTACATCCCTTTAGCTCTGCGGGGGCATCACAGTGACTCTGCTCATGCCATCACAGTGGCATGGTGCTTTGAGAGGGCTCAGGCCAATTTGGCGGCCTGTGTCATGAAAGTGAGTTAAACAGGGACAGGGTCCGACTGGGTTTGGAGGACATTCTCTTCCCTGAAATTAAACAAGATCTGTAGATGCTGACGGTGAACAAATTACACCGAGAGGTATTCAGCTCTTCTTTTTATGTTTATTTCTCTGAGTTATTTTTAGCATCACAGACAGTTCCCAGTTAGCAAACGGGTTGGGTTCTGAAAGTTCATTTGTAATTTGGCTGTTTAGATTTTGGAACATACTTTCCCTATAAAAAACTATGTTATAAATGGTGATGAGAATCCCAGGCTAGTTCTCCAAAGACTATTTAACCCATAATGTAGCTAAAATACTGTCCTTTTGCAAGGGAAAAATTGTTTAATTGCAACATGAGTAATTAAGTAAAACAGGGAAAACCATTAAAAGTGAATAAGAAGTAGATTTATGTTCATATTGAATGATGCTGTTTGCAGAAAACTTAATTTAATTTAAGAAGAGGCCTTTCCAAGGGCTTTTTGGGAAATTGCACAGAATTTAGCCTATTAGGGAGAAAGAGCCATTGCACTTGTCCATTTTTCAGCTACTACCACATAACTGGCTTCCTTTCCTGATTCCGGGCTCGTCAGAACGTATCGCCATGTAGATTCCCACAGGGAGAAATTCACCGGCCAAAATCCATGAAGGTGGTCTCCTTGGGGTGGATTTTTAAAATTCTGAGCCACAGGTCGGCGTTTATCTGTGCGGATGTCCTAGGAACAGCAGTGTCCCAGTCCCACCGACTCTGGGGGCAGTGATAGCGTCACGTGAGGGCCATGTCCTGGCCAGCAGTGGGTTCTCAAGGTAAATGCACCCTGCAGGGTTCCCTGGGGGCCTGCTGCCTCTCCTCTCTGGCAGCACAATCCTTGCTCTGCACCTTCTTTCAGACCTCACCAGGCAGCTCTTGGTGTAGACGGGAGGTGTGTAACCCTGGTGTGCATGTGTCATGTGGGCCCCTGATTTCCCACACGAGGCCACGCAGAGGATGGTAGCAGATGGACCCTATCCTTTCTGTCAGAGGCATGTGAGCCTTGGTTTAAGCAAGTGTGCTGGAAAGCCTGGGGGTATGTTGCAAAAATGACCATAAATCCTCTCGTCCCTATATGCTCGCCCTTCTGCAATGCGGTGTTATAACACCGTCAGTCAAGATGCAGGGTCTCTTTGCCCACTCCTTGAATGTGGCCTGGCCAGGAGACTTCTGTGGCCAGTAGGATTTTAGCCAATGTACCTCAAGCAGAGGTTACAGAAGCCTTTGAGCCTTGCCCGCTTGCTGCTCTGGGAAGCCCAAGAACGACATGTGAACAAGCCCGAGGTAGCCACAGGGGGGACAGCAGGCCCCACGGAGAAGAACGGATACCCATGGGTTGGCAGTCTGTAAAGCAGAGATGTGGGAGCGAGGCCGTTCTAGATCAGCTGGCCTCAGCTGAAGAGTAGTTGACCACAGACGGAGGAGGAAGCCAGCCTGGACCAGAACGGGCGGCCGGCTCAACAGAACTGTGAAGGAGTAAGCCACTACGTTTTCGGACGATTTTTCCGGAGCAAAAGCTAACTTACCTACACATCTAGCTCTAGTCAATGGGCTCTCCTGGAAGCTTTCTTCTGGAACCCAGCCTGTGGCTCACCCCTGACAAGTGCGGATGAAGATAGAGTCTTCTCCCCTCTTTTTGCCCCCTCGGTCACAGATCTGAAGCTCAAGCCCTTCAGGTCTTCCCTCCCCACACGGCAGGTTCGGAAACGGGTGCTTTGGAAGTCATGGCATTTTTCAATGGTACACGTTTCGTGACTGACAGATGGGTTTTAAGTCAATGAAGACAGAATCCAAACCGTGGCTGCAACTCCACGTTCAGGCAAAACCCATTAGCTCGGCACGAACACGCACAAAAGCTGTCTCACAGCGCACCATCAGTGCCTGATCATTTATCACAAGGGAAATCACACATTCTCATTCACAGAGCAGGAACAGTCTTCTGGATAAAATCACGCACAGTCTGGAAATGCACCACAAAAGGGACTTGAGTGATTCTCCCAACCGAGCCCTCTCAGCAGCCTTTGATTTTCAGTGTGAATGCAAGAGGAAAGGGAGGTCTGCTTCTCATTCCGTAACTGTGCAACGCATCCCTTATCCATTCACGGATTTGCGGAACCCCGCGAGGGGGAGGGGCCCGCCGGGCGGGGCCTCGGGGTCCTTCACACGATTCCCAGCTCCTCTCCCCCAGGAGGGGCAGCTCTCCACACACCGTAGAGTGGATGGGGGAAAGACACTGTGGCCAGGGCTGTCTCTCTAATGACAAATATCACCCTGAAAGCCCCAAATGCTCATAAAAGTAAAAAGAAAAAAGTCTGGGTTGTTTGGTGCTCCGAGGACGGAGCCTACAGATTTCATACCCCCTTTTGGTTTTCCTCGGGCCCCCGACACCGGCGAAGTCTCTCTCTCCCCAGCCCAGATTTATTTTCAAGGGCTCAGCTCCGAGGAACGACGGGAATGTTTCAGCATGAGCGCTCCTGACCACAAGGAAAAAAGCCCCCGACACATTTCACAGACATCAGCCAGGATTCTGCAAAGTCCATTCTTTCAAGAACAAAATTGCATTTTATGAAGCCGTCCCTTTTCTGTTTCATCTGTCAGGCAGGTTTGCCGAGAATAATTTAAATTTCACGCAGCAGGAACTGCGGGGCAGCCGGGCTTCCCCTCCACCCCGCAAAGAGGCCTGGCCTCGGAGCCTCATTTCTGCTCCTTGGGGCCACCCTCCTTAGGGTGGGGGGGGGGGCTGGACGGTCTGCAGCCCAGAGTAGCCATGCCGGGCTGGGCGCAGGGCTGTCCCAGCTCTCGGAGTCCTCAGGCCTCTCCAGTCAGGGGAGGAGATGGTCCTCGGAGGGCTCCCACCAGCACCAGCCTCCAGGGGGCTGGTTTTACCCCAAGTGTCTGGACACTTGGTCCAACCCGATCTCTGATGAAGCTTTTAAAATCGACTTTTATGGAGTGCTTGATGGATAGCAGGTGCCGCTCTAAGCTTTCCCACACATCCTGATTTATCCAATCCTCACAACCTCCTCACAAGGAAGATACTATTCTTATTCCCACTTTAGAGACAGTGAGACCCAGAGACATAGTCAGCTGTGAGGAGGCAGAGGTGGGATTCAAACCCGGTTCCGACTGAGGTGACAGCCTGGAGCGCTCACCGGCTCTGCCCTGTAGAGTCGGCGGAACCTTTGGGGCTGCACTTCCCCACCTCACCCAAGAGGGACACCCGCCCATTTTCTTGCAGACTCGTGTCTGCTGTCAGGTAGGTGGTTGAAGGGCTGGAAAAGTTATCGTCACGGGGCTGCACTAACGGTTACCATGGAGAATGCACTGAGCCAGGCGGCCTGCGGGGAGCAGAGGAGCCAGCCCCGGCGGTCCGCTCCTCACTCACCGCTGGCCTTCCACAAGCCCTCTTTCCTCTGGCCTCACTCTCCCGACCGGCAAAACAGAGAGGCCGGAGGGCATGGTCTCTGTGTCTCTCTTAGGCTCGGGGGACTTGTGTGTGAGTGTGCGTGTGTGTGCGTGTGAGTGTGTGTTGCATCTGGTCACAGCCTCCCCCGCCTCAGTGGCCCCAGAATCTGTGCTTGTCCAACTGGCCTTTCATCAAAGACCAGTAAGAAATCCTCAGGCCACAGGAAAATGAAGAAACATAAAAATCAACTCAGGCCTAAGGCAGCAGTGACAGAAAAAATTGTCATCACCTCACTCACCAGCCCCTGGCAGGGAGCCTAGACAGCCTTCCCTACCCCGGGAAACCTGGGACTGTCCCCCACAGTGTGGAGGAAGCTGCCCCAGTACTGAGAGTGAGTGGGTGACCAGGCCCATGGGCCTCGGGGCAGGAGAGGGGCAGGCCATCTCTGCATGGGTAGGATGGTATAAGATGTCAGCAGTCACCCCCAGCCCTCAGAGAGATGTGACACCCTGCTCCATGCCCAGCCCAGGGGCTCGCTCAGGCCTGACAGCACTAACACTTGTGCCTGAGAGTCATAGTGGGGACCTTTGCCTGAGTCCTTGGGTGAGACCAGCCCCTATGTGGCACCTGACCCTTCACCGAGGAAGCCAGGCCAGTATGCTCTAGCCCCTGTTGCCACACTCCAGGGTAGCAGGAACACGGGGCTCTGCTCCTGGCTCCCATGAAGCCCCCTTCCTCAGCCCCCCTCCACCAGAGTGGGGTCTCAGCCGTGTGTACACACTGCACTTTCCTTGGAGGAAGGGGTCCCGTGGCTGAAAAGGCTTTAAAACCCCTTCACTCCATCATCAAGCTCACTAGGCGACGCTGACTAGAGGTCAGTTGGGGGTGTGGGTGCTCCCCCTCTAGCTCTTCTTGCTGCCACGATGTCACCGTGGTCATGTCAGGCCTCCATGTCACAGATCAACGTGAGCTCTAACCACTCAGAAACACAATTTGCTTTCTCCTCCTGCCTGGGGCCCAGCTCCTGTTTCTTATAGGAAGACTCACCTTTTTCTCTTGGTGAGGTTAGAAATGATCCCTCTTCTCTACAGGGGAGAGAAGGTGTCCTAGGCTTCTCCTGGGGGACAGTGACAATAGTGGTGGGGGTGACGACAGCCACGTGCCAGGCCCAGCTCTATTCTGAGCGCCGTATATATGTTTGAACTCACACAAGGTTCACAACAACTCTGGTAGACAGGTGCTACTACCCATCCCTGTTTTACAGAAGCAAGGCCCAGAGAGGTCATGTTACTTGTCCAGGGCTGCTTAGTGAGCAAGACATAGGGCAGAAGTCAAACCCCGGCTGGTGCCACAGTCTGTCTTCATCCAAAACTCTATGCTGCCTCTGCCCATAACCTCAACGGGAGAAACATTCTCGGGTCATTTGGTCACACCGGCCAGGCTAAGACCTGTCATATCCTGACCTGTGTGTTCCCTGAGGGCCAGAGCTAGGCCTTGGCTACTCGGTAAAGACGCAGCCTGTTGACGCAGCCTGTTGACGCAACCACAGATACATTGGTTTGGGTGTGCCTGTCAATGATGTGGTGCGGGCATGGGGTTAGACAAATAGGCTGGGCGACAGGCGTCTGGCGGGGGCTGCTGCTTGGCCAGAGGGCAGAGAGGCACCATGGCCTAAATTCAATGGCAGTGTCCTGGACAGAAGCTGTGGCTGGCTGTTGCCCTCCCTCTCCCCTGCACATCCCGTTCTCCTGAGCACCTCGAAAAACCCAGGGTGGAAGCAGGCACCTTTGTTTGGTTGGACCAGCTCCTGCAGGTCTGGAGCTGGGCTGGAGATGGCTCCAGAGAGGACATGTGCCAAGGAGCTGGTTGTCCCACAGGCATGAACTCTCGCCCCCTCTCCCCTCCCAGCCCCCCAGGGCAGTCCTCCCCAGATGCTGTTTTCTATCAAAGGCTGGGCTCCTGGCCCCCCATGTGCTGTGGTTTGGGGCCCTGCCAGTGAGGGTTGCTGACTATCAAGCTGCATGGGAGCAAAGCAAGGGCTGTGTGGGCAGGGGAGCCCTGTGGGAGGGGCCCTCATCGCCAAATGCCTTCCAGCACCCCGGCCTGGAGGGTCCAACCCCTGTCCCGCATGCAGACTCACAGCATCCCTTAAAAGGTCTCCCTCCAGAGAGGGCCAAAATCATCAAGTGGGCTCCCCGCTCCAGCTTCTCTGTCTGCCGACCTGGAGCCCCCAGCGGTCAGTTCCAGAAGCTGCCATTGTCCAGATGGCCAACAGCTGGCCTTCCTGAGCGGCTGCCAGATGTGGCTGGTGGGGAGGCCGGCTGGCTCGGCCAGGCAGAGGTCACCGCATCAGGCCAGTCCTGAGGGCTGGGGTCCAGGGGAGGAATGCATTCGGCCAGTCTGTGGGTGTTGTGCCCAAATAACCCTCTGTCCCCACCGCCCCAGTCCGACATTCCTTCCCTCCCCACCTCTGTGGGGAGGTGTTTTCATAACAGGAAAATAAAATCAATAAGGCACTGCAGCAAGATGTCCGCGTGCTCCACGCTGGCCTCCGCTAGCTCCATTGTCTCGGCCTCCGCTGGGCTCTGGGCCGGCAGCGCTCCGTTATTAATGGGAAGCAGGGCTGAAAGGGGGTTTTGAAAATCACGGAGACAAAGGCGCAGCACACCTGGAGCGCGGCTTTCCCACACCACGGCCACCGCACAATGGCCACGCCGGGCCTCCCCCGCCTTCTGCTTCTCCTGCAACTTTTCCGAGAGCAGGGAAGCCAGCACTGGCCGCACGCAGACGCCTGCACACACGCCGGCTCGGAGGGGCTCCCGGAGGCCGCCCGGAACGGCTGGCGGAGGCAAGGGTGGCCTGCAGAGCCCCTGCCCGGCCAAGGAAACAGGACGGTCATAAATGGGGCTTCCTGCCCCCCAGCATGGGCCCGTCCCCGAGGGGCTCCAGCTGCCTGAGGGGCTCCGAGCGGCGCAAGGGGGACCAGCTTGGCCTGAAGCCAGGCAAGAGCCTTGGTGTCATTTCTATTTCAGTCTCTCTGTTGGGAGCTCAGCCCCCAAGACGGGAGCTGCCTTTGGAAGGGAGCAAATGCCCCAAAGCGGACTGCTGGGGCTCGAGGCCTGGGTCCCCAGGGAAGGCGCAGCCTCAGACCAGCTCTCACAGACTTGGCGTGTCTCAGCGTCCCCAGCCGTCAGGCGGGGGACAACCGCACCGATTCACGCGGTTGTCTGAGACCGGGAAGACGCAATGTCTGGGAGAATTCTCAGCGGAGTCGTCAATAAGTGGCAGATTTAGGACCATTTATGCCTTACTGCTGGTCACTACCTTCTTGCAAACCCAAGTCACTTGGCACTGCAGGAGGACTCGCGTGGTCTCAAGTCGCCGATTTAGGGAATCTTTATGGCCAACTTGGAGGTCACCATCCCTACACGCACTGAACTAATGTGGCAAAAAACAGTGAGCAGCTTCAGACCTGCTTGTCTTACAGGTTAGTCACAGACAGACACTTTACAGCACGTGAAACCATGTGAACGATCAACGGCTGATCGGCCCAGCTCCCGGGACGCCAAGACCCTGGGGAACACGGTGGCCGCAGGACACGGCGGCCAGGGCCCAGGCTGTGAGCCCATGGAGCCGGCCCCCGCCTTCGGGGTTAGAGGGCCCCCGTGCCCAGCTCCTGCTCAGGGAGGCCACCAGGCTTACCTTGGTGGTGACGGCGGAGGCAGAGCTGGCCACGAGGCTGGTGATGGCCTCGCCGCTGCCCGTCGTGCAGGGAGCCGGGGCTGTGGCAGGTGTGGGCAGCCGGGAGGGCACCACAGGCAGCGGCAGGAGGCCGGGCCGGGCACTGAGGCTGCTGGCTGTACCGCCCCCAGCCCCGGCCGTGGCATTGCAGATGCTGGTGGTCCCATGCGTCCCGTTGGCGCTCCACTCGCGGCGGTCCCAGCCCACCCGGTAATCTCTTTCGAAGCGGCTGTGATGCCGGGACATCTTGCTGGGCCGTGGCTGCTGCTCACAGGGAAACAGAGGCCGGACCTGCTGGCACAGAGCGGAGAGGAGGGCGATTTAGACCAATGGCAGCCCTGCTAGGATGCCAGGTGGGCAGCCACGCCCGTCGGCATCTAGGAAGCACCTTCTCTGTGTGCAAAGAAGGGCTTTCAAACGATAGCTGATCTCATGTTCACGGCAAGCCCGCAATGCATGGGCCATTAGCTTAGTGTCACAGGGGTGGGGTTGGGGGGATAAATGTTTTGTCTGGGATCACGTGACCAAAGTGTAGTAGACAAGATTTGAACCCAGTCTCAGCTGAAGAGCGATGCTTTCTGTCCGCAGGGCCACACTGCCCTGAAAGATGCGTGTGCCCGTTTTAACTGTGGTTGGGATTCTATCCCACCGTCCTCACCGTGGAAGCAAGATCCTGGGGATCCCCCAACCCTATGACGGGGAGAGCAGCCGCAGCTGTAGACTTCTTTCCTAGCGGACAACACCCTTTCCGTAAACCTCACTGTATCCTTCGAGTCGCCCGTGAGCTGGCCAGGCATGGCTCATCCCAGCTTAAGGACCAGGTTGCAGGTTGAGCATAAGCGACTTTCCTGACGTCAGAGACATAGGAAGGGAGAAGGGGGCCAGGATCTCTGACCTTCAGGCTGTCGCCCATGCGGGACTGCAGTCTGAAAAGGTGTTAAGCCCCGGGGCGTTAGAAGTGCTTTACAACCCTATGATGTAGTCGCTGGCTCGAGACCCCCATGCTCCCTGAGAACCAGACATCTCCCATGAGACCTTCCTGAGTGTCTGAACGGGAGGCCCTCCGTGTTGTCATGGAGACCCAGACACACCAGGACACCGATGGCCTCCTGTATCACAAGGACTGGGCTTTGCTCTGCATTACGGTGACTTGGCCGGCTTCTTGTCCAGCCTGGGTCCAATGTCACCTTGGTCATGAAGGATGTAAAGATACAGGAGGGGCCAACTCAGCCAGAGGGGCCACAGCAAGCCTGATGCCGAGGGGAGAGAGAATGGTAGAGTCTGGTCAATGGTAGAGCGGTCAAGAGGTTGGGGTGGCAACTGTCCTGCACATCACATCCTCACCTCGGGCCACTGCTCCAGCTCGGTTTTAACTCTTTTTATTCTGCAATCACTTCCTGTCTGGGGAGCGAGCGCCTGGAGGCCCGGGGTCGCTTCTGGCTCATTTTCCCATCCTGCAAAGTCAGCTCCATCACAGCGGGAACCCGGGTCGGGGGGCTCTGGAATTACCGGCTAGTGGGTGGATAGGCTACCTCTTTTAAACATTTCTGTCACTCTGGTCTTTGCGCACCAGGTCTAGTTGTCAGCTTCTAGACCACAGAGCCAGCGCCTGGACCTACCCCTTGTGACCTGTTCCCTATGTCCTCCTTGTGGTTGCAGGGCCCTCGTGGCCACTGGCCCCTCCCTCGGCACAGCTCCCCCTGCCAGGCACAAGGAGCAGGCCCAAGCAGAGCTGACCGTGACCTCTTAAAGAGGACGGGGTGCTTCTTGTTTATTTTATCATTATGCTTCAGAGCTTACACAACGCCACGACATCATTTTTCCATCTACTCAATATCACATAATAAAAGATAAAAAAGAATCCCCCTTCGACCACCCCCTCACAGACTTCTCTGGAGAGAGTTGCTTCAATAGCTCTCGAAACCGCTCTCCGTCCCGCCCAGGCCGCAGCCTGCTCTGACGGGGCTTCCACTCTGGCCACTCCTTGGGAGTCTGTCTCACCGAGGTCACTCATGGGTCACTCTCGCCTTGTCTTCTCTCACCTTGGGCAGGTGGCTCTCTCCCTCTCTTTCTCGAAACCTCTTCTCGGTGGTTTCTCACGCTCTCTCCTCGTTGGGTTCTCCTTGGCAAGCAACTCTTCGTCGGCTCATCCTTGGAGTTCCATGATTTCCTCCTCTTCCTTCCCCGCCCTACACACTCTCCTCAGACAGTCTCCCTAATGGCGCTCAAGGCTACATGGCTGGCTCCCTGTCCCTCCTGCACAGCACACCCACTGCCCCACCGTCTGAAATACTGGCTGCCCCCCTGCCAGGTGCCCCAACACTGGATGTCCCAGAATTAACTCATTGTTCTTTTGCCCCCTCAATCTCGGGGATTCCATCTTGCAGACAGGAGGTCCTGCCAGCTCTGCAAGCCCATGTCCTCACCTCCATCCACATATTCAACAGCGGGGTCTTCAACTCTGTCGCCCCAGCTGCTTCTCAAGTCTGCATATCCCTCCCTCTGCATATCCACCGCCCCGACGTGTTGTGTCCCACATACATTATTTCCACGTCTCTCTGCTCTAGTCTTGCTCTTTTTACCCATTCGCTACCCAACTGCCCTTGTGACTTTTTTATTTTTTAAAGATCGATTTATTTGAGAAAGAGAGAAAGAGCGTGCACCAGAGGGGGTGGGAGGAGAGGCAGAGGGAGACGGAGAGAGAGTCTTAAGCTGACTCCGTGCTGAGCGTGGAGCCTGATGCAAGGCTCGATCTCATGACCCTGAGATCATAACCTGAGCTGAAACCAAGAGTCAGATGCTTAACCAACTGCACCACGTAGGTGCCCCTAACCTTGTGATTTTTTTTTTTTTTTTTTTTTTTTAAAGCACAAGTCTGATCATCATACTTTATTCTCCTGCTTTAAATCCTATCCTTCAGGATAAGGTCCAGGCTTCTCAGTGTGGTCCAGGAGACACCAGAGTATTCTAGCATCAACACTCATTCACTCTTCCCACCCCAGAGGCAATGCCTGGCCATTCCCAACACCTTACTAGTTTCTGAAGGCATTATGCCATCTCTCAGCTTGGGGTTCAAGCCCATGTAGCTCCTTTGCCAGGAATGGAATCCCACTCTTTCCACGGCCAAGACCTGCATGTCTGTTATGACTCAGCTCAGGCACTAACTCTTCTAGGAGGCTGCATTGACCCACTTCTTCCAGATCAGGCAAGAGGGCCCCTGGCCCCCACCACTATCCCAGCATTAATGATTGGGGTATATTTGCTACCTTGAGAACAGTCCCTGCTTATTGTCTTTGTAACCTTAGCACATAACACAGGTGAAGGGTGTTCAGTACACATTTGCTGAATGAATAAACAACTATTTCTTCTTAATTGGGGAGTGTTTGCAGAAGAGACCAGCACATTTGTGTGAAGGGAGAAGCTCAGGCTCTGGAAATTCCACGCAGGTACCACGGTCAGGAAATGCCCTATCTTCCTGGTAGGTCACACCTGCAGCCTCCAAGGACGGCTCCGATGGAGAATGGAATCTCTGCACGTTCAGGGTCGTCTGGACACCACCGCTTAGGCTCCTGTTTCCCAGGATTCCCCTGCAAGGCTCTTCCTAATGATCAGTGCCTCAGGGCAGTTTCCCTGGGTTGGATCCTAAGTATGGCGGAGACAATGCCATGAGATTCACCACACCGTGACCTCTCTCCAACCAGGAAGACCTCCCCACTGCCTCCCTTGCAGTCAGGTTGGGAATCACACATCGGAATTCAGGCAGCTAGAATCAGTGGGGAGGAGATGGAGACATTCCGAGACCTGGCCCTTTAAGAGCACTTTCTACTAACCTCGGCCCCCTTCACCTGCCAGGGAAACCTTGGAGGTGCAAGAGGCTTGCCCCACCAGCGTTGGACTTGGCACAACTGGGACATAAATCTTCATCGTGTGAAGGCGCTGAGATTGCGAGGTTACTGGTTACTGAAGCCTCGCCCAGCCCGACTGATACCCTAAGTCAGCACTTACATTCCCACAAAACAACCCAACTTCACATGCTGTCAAGGAAATCATCTCCTTCCAGCTGGTGTGGACGGAGAGAAGCAGGACAGACTTGATATGTGCCCACAGAACACGCTTGGGAGTAGGTCAATGGGGCCTCCTTGGCGCCAAGGATGCCTCCGATGCCCCAGAGCCCGTCGGCTCGCTGCCTCTGGGACTGCCTGCTGAAGAGCAATGAGCTTCACGAACCCCACGGTCCCAGCAGCCTGCACCCCCCATTGCCCCGCCCACTGCGCATCTCTTCCAGGTTCTGTACCATACTAGAGTGGGGTTAGGGGGGACTCAGGCAGCTGGAGGCCCCACGGTCTGGTTTGAGCCTCATGAAGCGTATTCAAGACAAAGGTCAACGCCTTGCCTGCCAGATGTGGGTTAGACTTCATTCCTCAATTTAATTTCCTCTTTCGGACGGAATGCAAGACATGGGCTGCACCGTGAGTCGGCAGCGCGCCAGCTCCAGCGGGGGCAACTTTAGTATTTCCTGCCGGGCACAGAGCCAGCATGTCAAAAAGGTCCTGTGTGTCCACACCTGTGCCCGGGGTGGTGGTGGTGGGGGGGACGGCAGCAGGACGTGCCCGTCGGGGCGGGTGGGGGCCCCCTGTGGACAGGGCACCTCAGACAAGACAGGTCAAGCAATTACAGACAAGACACACAGATGTGCTCCCTTGTCAAGGTGAGCACCTTCTCCCGGCAGGCTGCCGGCGAGCTGGAGGAGCCTGGCACAGGGCCCTCCACCAAGGCACGGAGGGGAGCCTGAGCAGAGCCGTTTCCCTGAGTGTTGGGTGTACTTCTAGCTCCTGTCCCGAACCATCCTCTCACTACCCGTCTCTAGATCCCTGAGCTCCCCATCACATGGCCTTCTGTGCTGCTGATGCCCAGATCTGAACCATGCCCGGCTTCTACTCCGAGCCACAGCTTCCTTTTTTCCGGTTTTGCACGCCCTCTGAAAAGGAGCCATCTTCTGCTTAGAAGAAACTGTTTTAAGAATTTGATCCAAAGTTTTAGGTGGTGTTTATTTTGTTTTTACATTTTCTAAAACACGCTTAAGATCACCTCTAGAATGATAGAAAGGGTAATGTGCAATGAATGTCTTTTTCGTCGGGACTTTGGAATCCTATAAGAAATAGTTTGGGGCTAAGGAGCCTACCCTAGGCATCCTTCCCTGCCAGAAATTGGGGCTCACCCTATACCTGGATTAAGGCCCAGTTCAGGCTCTGGGAACCCCACAGAGCTGGACTTTCTTGTGTTCCTGATCGAGTAGGATCCTGAAACCCGACCAGGCCCCAATATTGGGCTACCTCTCTGGCCATCATTCAGTCTGGTCACTGAGTTGCTGGGATTCAGAGCCTCTCTGCAAAGGGGCCCACACTCCCTGCCCTGCTTGGTGAGGCCACAACCCCCTGGCTGCTGGCGTCTGAGTTCTGGGACTGTCCTGTCTGCTCTGTAAGCCCAGACCTCTCGGTGACCACTCCAGGACTCAGACCTGGGTCCCCAGGAGTGGAAAGAGAGCCAAGTCGGGGGTCAAGAGAGCTGAGTGTGAACCTCAGTACTACCCCTCACTTGTTCCGAAAATTCAGGGTTGCCTCAGGTTGTTTATGTAGAGAGTAGGGTGGGGCAGCCCTACTGCCACGGACCGTGAGAATCCAGCATGACTCCCGTGAGTCCTCTGCACGGGCCAAAGAGCCCTGTCACTGGGCAATGATGGGGCCTGAAAGCTACAGGGTGGAAAAAGGTAGGCCAACAGGAACCAGTTTTCCAGGATGAGGACGAAGGAGACTGCCAACCATGAAGCTGTGTGTGGTCTGGTGTCTGAAACACACAGCCACGGACTCCCCGAGAACCCCGTGCTGGGTGCGTGGGACCCTGTAGGGTGCTCTGCCTTCCAGAGACCCTGGGGGAGAACAGACTTGGGTGGGACAAAGGTCATCCTCAGCTGGATATCTGAGACATGGGGGAGCTTGTATCAGGAACCTCAGGGCCTGCCTCATCAGATTGCCTTTTCCCAGCACCTCAGGGTGCTGTGACAGACTCGGGCCTAGGTTTACAGAAGGCCTGGACCATCCAGGGCCTGAGAATAGCCTGGGTGTAGCCAGAGATAGCCTGAGGACCCCCAGGCTCAGTCCCAGTGCCTCCGCTGTGTCTCTGTCAGTCTCCCGGACACTTACTGGGTCCCAGATCAGCAACCCTGCCCTGGAGGTTCTCCTCCCTGTGAATAATTCATGAGTAACTAATCCATAGGTGTGTGCGCCATAGTCCCCAGTGTTTTCCAGCCAGTCTGGGGCACGGGACCACCGTGCACACCACAGCACACATCAGGACGGCGATGCTCTGTACCCAGAGACACCTGCGATGTGCTCGGGACGCTGGTCGTCGCCACACACATTGCCGGCCCGTGTGCACAGGCTGTAGCCAGGAGCCCAGGTGGCTAATGACCCCTCTTGCTCATGTCATGAAGGGACATGCAGGCGCGGCCGCCGGCTGTGAGGGCCCTGAAGGCGTGATTAATCCACAGAAGGTAGGGGAGCCCGCACTGCCTCCAGACAGGGAGCTGAGGAATGAGCCACGGCCTGTCCAGCCCGATTGGAAAATGTATGATTGCCTCATTTGGAGGAGACGTGCTGCCAAGTCGGCTGGAACAGGCCGTGCCCATCTTTCTTATTTTCTTTTCCCTCTCTGCATCTTTTAGCCTTTCTTCTGAAGCAAAATAATAAATAGCAGCCGAAAGACCATTGGCAAATGCAACACAAAGGCAGGCTCCAGGCGCTGGAGAACCCGGCCCGGCTGTGACTTGGCGTGGATGCTGGCGGGAGCTGGGGTGCCCCTCGGACAGGCCTCCCTGCTTCCTGGGGTTGCTTCAGCTCCCACTGACCCCCAGCCCAGGCGAAACCCCACTAACTCAGAAGACTTGCTTCTGGCTGAGGCTGCAGGAAGCAGTGTCCGCCCAGCCCTCTCTTCCTGGAGCTCAGACGCAGGCCTAGGACCCAGTGAAGGCCTGGCATGCTCTTCCTCCCACGGGGCTGCTGCTCCTGCAAGGCTGTGCTCCCTAAAGGCGGGACTCCCCGGGTATCCTCCCTGGGGCTCTCTGGGCACAGGCTTGGCCCCTGGATCCAAGTGGCAAGTTCCTTCCAGCTCAGAACACGCTGTGGGGTGGAGACTAGGTGAGGCGATACAGGTGCCTGGGCGTGAAGAATGCAAGAAGGACCGCGTCAGGCTCCACACCACACTTGCTCAGCCCCCGAAGCGAGGCCTCCTCACACTGACCTCACCCGGCTCACCCTGGTTCTGGTGCGGACCCTGAGGGAGAGATTTTGCTTGGGGCGTGTAGGTGTCGAGAACCTCGAGGGGGATATGAACTGTGTGGCTACTGGGTGTACGCTGAGGTGCCGGCCTGGGGTCCGAGGCCTGCTTCGGATCCTTTGGATCTGCTCAGGAACTAAGGGAGCTCTGGAACATTCACAGGCTAACAGCAGCCTCTGCCTGGTCCTCTGTAGGATGCGTGACCCGAGGTATGATTTTATAGTTAGTTTTTTTCTCTTCAAATACCAAAGCCCCAGTGGATGGAGACAGTCACACTTCCTCTCTGCTCTGGAAGGACCTTTTGCTTCTACCTTACCTCGCCCAGCCATGAGGGTCCTCGTGTGAACCTGCCCGTCCCCCTCCCCCCACTCCCCCTACCATCAGTCACTCTCTCAGCAGGGCAAGTGTGGAGAGTATCCAGCCCAAGTGCCAGACCAAAGTGGCTCATTCCAGCCCTCTGTTTTAGTTGCTGGCAGGTTCTGCCAAGACCTGCTAAGCTCCAAGGTCTGGAGCCATAGGCAGCCTCTACCAGGCAGCCTGGGAAGACTGGGCACCTGCTTTATTTCCCAGGTCTTGGCCCATCCGGAGCTTTGGGGGAGACACAACCCAACAGACCCCAGACCAGTGGGTGGACTGGCCTCAGGGGAGGGTAGGGAGGGGTCCCGGCATGAAAGGTCCAGCAGTGGTCACAGCAAAAACTGTATGGCCTTATAGGCTCACCACTCTTTCCCTTTGCTGGGTTCTTGGCAAGCCACCACATCATGTGCTTCTCACGACAGCCCGGCTGTGCAGGCTGGGATACACTTGACGCTCGCATTTCATGAGTGAGGCAGAAGAAGAGACCAGGGCAGGGGTAGTGGTTTGTGCCCACTAACCCGCAGCGTTGACTGTGGTCTGCAGCATCCCTCCAGGTACTTGTGGGAGTACAGAATCACAGGCACTGTCCCAGCACTACTGAGGAGGAATCTGCCTTTTTTATAGGATCCTCAGTGGGGGACTCAGCTACAGGTTACAGCCCCAGACGTGCCAGCCCAAGATCCACCTCTTAGCAGGACCGGAGTCGGCCCTAGGGCCCAGGCCTTCTGACACCCGGCAAGGCTCACCACTGCGCCATGGTCCTCGGAAGGCGCTGGGGGGCAGAGGTATTTTTGGGGAAAGCCATAATCCATAATTACAGGGCTTAATACATGACCTAAAAAGACAAATGTTTCAAAATGCTTTTCTGATGATAGGTTTCAGGAAAAATGCCACCGATTCCTTTTCTGGGCACAATTGCTCACGCAAAAAGCAATCTCTCTGCCTCGGGAAGGTGGTATCCAGCGCCCGTTTTAGATGAACAATATTAAAAGAACAAGCCTCTCATTTCCCTCCCTTCCCGTGTGCACCTTTGCTTTGAGAAATCTGGCTGTGGGTTTTGATGTAGCGATTTTTTTTTTTTTCGAAGAGACGCACATGATTCAGAGACTTTTCTCATGGGACTAATTGACGAGGCATTTGTGCTATTGCTACTGGTGTAAATCATTATAATGGTGATAATGAAAAATAAAAAAGATATTGGAACTGACAGTTGGCAACATAATATCCGCATAAATGGGGGGAAGAAGGGAGACGTGTATAAATTAGGGGCTCGTAAACATCGGGATCGATGGGGCTGCTATGGCGGGCCCAGTTTGATCCCTTACGGGGGGATGAGCCACGATTATCATTACCAGAAGCCATCTTTGTTCCTCTGACTCCCTATTCTTGGGGGCTCCGCAGAGAGCAGAATCCCTGAAATCTGGAGCCCGCTTTCCCACAGCCCTGCAAACACACGACTGCAGCCCTGGGAGCTAGACTTTGCCATCACCTCCCTTCTCCAAGCAGGCCTTCTGCTGTCTCGCAGGCCGCCTCTCAGGCACGCCTGATTATTCCAAATCTTGCAGAATTGACTAATTTGACGAGATCTCTCCTCACAGCAAATGGTGTTCACCAGTGACCCGAGCCGATGAATAAATCCCACTCGGTGCCTGGAGCCAGACCCAGCAAGAAGAGTTGCAGGGAAGAGAGACTGATGCACGCTCTCTATTTGGCTGCCAAAAATGCTCTTGCAATTTGCTTTCTTCTAGACAAGAGTCTATTCAAAAGTCTATTTGGAAACATTAGGGAACGGCCGTCACATGGCCGGCAGATCCCACTTCCCGTGACAGGATATTATCTTCCTTGGGAGAGACTCCACCACGCTTTTATTTCCCTGAGTAAGTAGCGTCTGACGGCTGCGGGATGGCTCTGAGGGCTGGGGACATCCACATCCCTGTCCAGGGTACATGTGGAACCTACTGCCTCGTCGGCAGGTGGGACCTGTGGAACCTTCTCAGCCAGCACATCGCTTCCTCATCTCTGCCTCCGCTGGGACCCGGGGGCCTTCTGCTTGTCTGGAATACCTTCCTGGGAAGCCACCAAGTAGCCCACCGTCCCCGCTTCTAGGAGTCAGGACACTGTGCCTCCTCTTCCCTCCCGAGCAACCCCCCTAGCCAGGCTCTCAGGTTAATACGCAGCATCTGCCGGCTCCTCCTCGAACCACATCCGATATACTGACCGCCTCTGTCCCCCTCATGCCTGGCTCTGTGCAGGATCCCGAAGGCCAGTGCGGATGGGGCCCAGCTCCTGCCGGCAGGGAAAGCGGGGTTGCTCACAGTGGTGGGGGGCGCGCCGTTGGAAAACAGGGCGGCACGAACACACGGAACACGCCGGGGCTCAGGGGAGGGGGCGGCCTGCCGAGGCTGCCGCAGGCAGGGTCGGTCGGGATGGCCCTGCAGCCCAGGCAGGGTCGGTCAGGACACCTCAGCTTCCTGGGACCCCATTCATTCCTGAGAGCAGACTGCACTGGAGCTACGAGAGCGTGAGGGCGGGCACGTGGGGGAGGAAATAAATGCAGCCGTGGCCCAGGATGGGAACGCCAGCCCTGCCGGCCAGCATCCGGCCTGCTCCGCTCACCCCAGCCGCGGGCTCGAACACACCTCTCCTCGACAGAGAGGGGCACCCAAAGGCCGGTGCTGCTCCCTAGGGGTGCCTCCAGGGATCAGCAGGGGAGGGGAGGAGTGTCGGGGGGCCTCTCGGGAGAGGTTTGTGTCCCCTGGTTCTGACCGCCGAGCCCTTGTCTTGGCCGTGCTCCTGCTGACCTCTCTACCGAGGGCCAGGCTTGTCTCCAGACCTCAGAGCCTCTTGGGCCCTCGTTTTGGGAGCTGCTCCCCTATCTTGACGTACTTGCTTCCGATTTTCGACCGTCTTTATTCTATGTCCGTGGTTTTAATTTAATTTAATTAAAAACAAAACAAAACAAACCCACCCCGACCAGAGGGCAGCCTGTTGTGAGGTTGTGTGTTCTATCACCATCCAAGCATGCAAACGAGGCAGCCTCTGTTGACAGGTTCACATCTCCAGTGCAGAGCTGGCTGTTTGAACAGCTTGTGTGCAGTAATTGAAACATAGATTTTTGTTGCCTTTCTGTTTATTTTTAGATTAGCCAAGCAGGGACACTTGGCTTCCAGGCTGCCACCTCCACCCGTTGGGCAGTGTGGGAGCACTGACCCCCTGCACGCCAGCAGCAAGGACCACCATGTTGCCTCTGGGGTCTCGCCCAGAACTGGCTTGGGTTTGTCCTGCACCTGACCCTGCTTTTGCCCTTCGCTGTGATCCCCAGGGCCCAAAGCCAGGAAGCCGGTGAATATAGAATGCCTGCCGGCTGTCTCCTAGCGCCCAGGTCCCTAAAGACTGCCTCATCCCCACTGTACTAAACTCTCACAGAAGCTCTGGGGTCGGCCAACCCCCTTGACGATAGTGGAACCGAGGCAACGAGTGTTAGGGCAGGGACAGACTAGAATCCAGACCTGCCATGCCCTGGGCAAAGAGGGGTCACATGGCTCAGAGAAGATGCTTTCAGGGTCAGTTATCTATTCAGGCCACTTCAGAACCAACTGTGGTCGCACCGGCCTGGAGAGGTGGGTCATACTAGGATGATGGCCCCAGATCTCAGGGGCTTAACCTGTAATGTGTGCTATTTGCTCTTGGGACACACTCCCTGCTGGGCATCTGGGGCCCTGTGCCAGGCTGCCCTTCCCGAGTCCATGCTGAGGCAGAGCCTGCCTCCTCTTCCTCCTCTCATTGCCGGGCTGGGCATATTGCTGGCGTCCCCCGACATTTACTGAGCCCAACTGTCCCGAGGGCAGGGGTGTGAGCAAGAAGGATGTGACCACACACCCGCACGTTCAGACCGATCTCATCTCCTACGGAGTATCTCCACCTCTACTCTGTGTCCCCTCTTCCCAGCAACCCTCCCAGTAGGCCCGGACAGCAGGCAGAGCTGACCCAGGCTTCCTCTGGCACTCAGCACGCCTCTCTTCTCATTCTAGATCCCACGAAATGATAGCTGTGTAGCAGGTTTGTTAAACAGGCTGAACTCAGTGGGATATCAACAGCAAACAGATTTCTTTTTCTCCCACTTCTTTCCTTTAAATCTACTCCGTTGGACCCAAACAGCTTTGTTCGGCAGGATGGCGGGGGGGACACTTTTGGGTACGGCTTCTGTTATTATTACTGCTGCCGTTAGGATGTCTGCTACCGAGGGCTGTCAGTTCTGAGCATGTCCCATGTACCTGGTACCGCGCGGGGTTGTCTGCACACCAGCTCTCCCCCAGTCCTCACGAGAAACCTGGGATGGCGGAACCAAAGCGAGGCAGCTGACGGGTTTCAGCGACCTAGCGGCCACACAGCTAGTAACTGGCAATGCAACTCTGAAAGCAATCCCGTCCTTGCCTCTCTCCACAGCTGAATCCAAGCTTTCCTGGATCTCTGACCTCGTGTCCAATCCACAGAACCTCCCCTCGCTCACCCAGGCTCAGGATCCAGTAGTAGGAAGGGGTGTGTGATGCGCTCCAGGTCTCGCCTCCTTCCTATTCACGAACTAGCTCCCGGCTTCCCCGAGTGGCCAGGCGAGAGGCCAAGCGGACAAGGGCAAGTTGTGACGGGAGCACCACCCACCTTTAGAGATGACTCTTTTGCCTATGGGCCCCCTGGTGGCCTCTGCGCCCTGCGAGGGTCCTTCCTGCAGAGTGCCAATGACTGGTACCCTGGCGGGTTATCCTCTGGGGTGGGTGTCTTCCAAGACGGCTCCAGTCTGGCTCCCTGTTACAGTGTACACTCTGGAAGCATGACTATGACATCTCCTTGACCAACTATGGTCAAGATCAACTCTGGTCCTGCAGAGTCAGGCACAGCCTCAGTCCTCCCAGCTTGAGGGAACCCAGGTCATACCGTCCCCAGTGTTCCAGGCTCAGGCAAGCACAAGAAGGATTGTCTTGTGTTGATGTTGGCGGGCGGGGACGGGGGGTGCATGGAGGGCATCTCCCCAGGAGGAAGGTAAAAGCCTCAGCACCCATCCTAGCACAGCTCCACTCAGGGGTGTTCTCCCCTGCATTCTCAAGACCTTCCTAATATAGGATTTGGAGGAGGGATGGAGGGGGCCTGGGGCTATCTAGTTCCTGTTTTTAATGTGATGATACAGGGCACGTTTCATGCTCGGCCTTGAACCTTGTTTGAGTCTCTAAGACAACAGAAACCATCTAATTTAATATCTTGCTATGGATGATTCAATCCTTCTCTGGTTCAGTATTTGCCTCCTCCAGGAAGCCTTCCTGGTGATGTCAGGTTATTCTGCTACTTCATCCTTTGGCCATGCTGCCTATTAGCCCTTGCTCTGCAGAGTCCCATGTACCCAATCACACACTAAACTCTGAAAACACACAGGATGGGCACCTCCCCACTGGTTGTCTGGGCGGAAACCCTACTTACATCCATCAGTCATAGCCTTGGCCCACAGTCACATTCGTGTAGATGCTGGCTGCACAGAGCTCAGGCCCAGGGTCTACTAAGGACAAGGGAGTGGGCAGCCTGAGGATAATTGGGGATGACAGAGTCAGGGCCACTGAATGGGTGCTGGACAGCTGTCTACAGGCCAGATCTCAGCTGCAGCAGCCCCAGGAGAGGGAGTGAGACGCCCATCTGTTCTCAGCTCCGCCCAATCCAGGCTGCAGGGACAAGCAGCCCATTTACAAGTGACCAGCCTGCAGCAGGCACCCAGGGCAGGGCTGACACCCCAGTGTCTGGAGTTCAACAAAGGATGCTACAGAGGTCTGGGCTTGGATACGGGGGTCGGGGGGGATAGGGGTAGGAAGGGAGTCCCTGCCTGGGCCTGGGGGACTCTGGCGTCAAAAGCCAGCCTGGCACCATCGGGGCCGACTTCCGGGACCAGAATGAAAGGAGCTCAGTATTACCCACGCCAGAGAAGAGGACTGGCCTGGGGCCCCTTCCCTGGCTGCCCAGGAAATGACTGTCCTCAGGAGCAACAGGTAGGGCGTGCCCAGCCTGCAGCCCCCCGGGGCCCTATGGGAAGTGCCTGGTGAAGGCATCACGAAGTCAGAGAGAGAGAGACGCCAACACGCCCTTTGCTTGCATGGGCTCAAGGGGTGCCTGCCTCACTCCCCACACCTGAGCTTTCGCTTGCCTCCTGACCTGCGGACTCCTCTCTGTTGTGCTGAGCCTTCCTCACCAAGCTGCAAGGGGAGAGTAAGGAGGAAAGGCAAGGAGCATTTACCGAGCACCTCCAGCACACCTGTCACTCGCAAGTCCCTTAAGCTATGGGAGTCCTAGCACGGCCTCCATTTTAAGGAGGGGGGAAACTGAGGCCCCCAGATTAGGTGCTTGCTCTTATCTCTGGCTTTAAGGCGGGCTCTTTCCACTTCCCCTCTGACCCTGGACTCCTTGACAGCTGCAGCTGTGCAGACCTTCACCTCAAACTCCTGATGCTTCTTAGAGGTGCAGCTGCCCCGACTGACGGCTGTTCTCTCCATCTCTCTCTGGTATGAACCTGCATTATCTCTCACCTGGGTTCTGTTGGAGCCTCTGAACTTCCCTGCCCTCGTTTAGCGTATTCTCCACGCAAGAGCCCGAGTGATCCCGATAAAATGCAAGTCAGACCATATACCTCTTCAACCAAATCCTCGTCGTGGCTCCCATGTCACCTTGAGAAAAAGCCAAACCCTTACACGGTCCGCGAGGCCCTCGTGCCCACTTCCCTCTCTCACTCCGTCTCTCCACACGGCCCTCCTTGCATCTTGTCCGGCAGCTTAGGCCCCCTCCTACCTCAGGACCTTTGTACCTGCCGCTCCCTCTGCCTGCCCCACCCTTCCCCAGTATGCTCAAGGCTAGTGCTCTCATCTCCTCCAGGTCTCTTCTCACACCTTACCTTCTCAGTGACTTCCTCCGATCATCTTATTTTGAAGTGACCAGCTCTTCCCTCGTTTTCTTTTTTGACTGCTCTTCATCCTTCCCTCAGACGACCCAGTTTACTTAGATTTCTCTGTCCCCCTCACACTGAAATACAAGTTCTCTAAAGGCAGGGTTTTATACGTCTCCATGCATTTAATCCGCACAACACTCCACTGTGATGATGGCTCTCTCCGTTTTCCCAATGAGGAATCGGAGGCACAGACGCGTCAAACAACCTGCCCAAAGTCATCCAGCTCGGGGGGGAGGATGAATCCGGATTCCCACCCCGGGCAGCGTGGCTCTTAGTCACTGCTCTCTGACCACCCGTTCTGGTCACCGCTGTATCCCGGCTCAGACAGTGCCGGGCCTCACGTGAGCGCTCAGTCAACCATGAACGAATGAATGAATGTGTGACTCCCACCACCCCACGTCAGCATGGGACTCTGCTGTCCCCTCCCCACCACAGATGGAGCCATCCTGGATTGAGGATGAAACCCCCGACGTGACCCAGCCCAGCTCCCACCCCTTGTCCCTGTCCAGAACACCCCCCCACCCCTCAGCCCGCTGCCTCAGAGCCCTGTGAGTCTGCTGGGCGGGTGGAGGGGTAGGGAGACTTGATGGGCTTCTCCAGCCCCGAGCAGAGCATCGTATTCATAATGCACCAGCACCGGGAGCACTCGGAAGGGAACAGCCCGCGCTCCCCCAGGAGCAGACACATCTACGACGCAATTCCTTCGAGGAAAATTACTCAGGCAGCCATTTATTAAAACACAACTGCTCCTGAGGAGGCCTTTCGGCAGTGGAAATACCAAATAGCTTTGAAGCTCCAGCCGTCCCCGAAACCGATGAAGCAGGCTCCTAGGCACTATCTGACTTTTAATCTGTCTGCTCTTTCCCCATCTGGAAGGGCTAATGAAATGCTACACTGTGAGGAAACCAGGAAATCAGTAGCATCGGAGGTGAGGGACATATATTTAATTTCTTGCCTTGGTCTGCTATTTGCATAAACCTCCAGGGAATAACCAGTAGAGGAAAGAGGAGAAAAATAACACTCCAGGACTATGGGGCCAGGCACCGTGCTGCGGGATGATTTGCATTTGACTGTACAGAGCTCAGGGTAGACTAGGGAGGGACGTTTCACTGTGGTCTCTCTGGGAGAGGTGGTCTCTCTCTGGGGCTCCCCATGTCTGTGTCCCCCTCTTTCTTGGGGACCACGGTGAGACGACACTCCCCAGTCCTGCTTGGTTCTAGCTGGGGCTGTGTAACTAGGTCTTGCCAGAGTGTGCAAATAGGGTGTGCAAGCCACGTGGGTTCCTCCAGATCTACACCTTCTTCACCATCTTTCTCTGTGCCCTGCAGGAGATGACAAGGCCCAGGGGAGGAGCTTTGGTTCTTGTCAGGGTCACAGACAGACCCACTGACCACCTCCCCTCCCCCACTCCACCCCTTAACCTGTGATTTGGAAAAGAAACAGGTTTCTACTGGACCGAGCCGCTACACTTTGGGATTCCTTGTTTAGCAGTTACACTGCCGTGACTAACGCAATCTTAATTTTACAGATGGAGACACAGAGCTTCAGAGAGTTGAAAGTGGCTTTTCTGAGGTCACAGAGAGCCTGGATCTAGCCAAGCATGAGCTACGTGTTAGCGAGACCTGATTTCCCTGCCTCGGGTGTCCCAGGTGAAAGGCAGCCTGTTCTGAGCCTATCTTCCAGCTCAGCTCCCCGGGGCTGAGCAGCGCACAGGCTGACTCCCTGAGGTCCCAGGCAGGGGACCATCCCTGGGGGATGGTCCCCCGCAGCCTCCATCGTAGAGAGTGGATGTGGGAAGGGCAGGGGCTGGATGCCGGCTCTCGGGGGATTGTCTTCTGCAAATGCCCGGCAAGCCCTGTGGACGGCACGTGCTTTGTGGAAAAGGTCAACTCCCGAAAGCAGGAGACTCAGCAAATCCCCAAATAGCCAGACCCTGAGCAGGGGCCGCCCCTGAGTGCACGTGCCATCTGGAGAGGGAACAAGAGCCAGGCAGAGGGGGCAGCGCCTCCCCACACAGACCCGGTTCGGCCCAGGGCTAATCCCCGCTCGGACGGGTGTCTCTGCGGCGGGAGCGTCCTGGGCGTGTGGCTTCCAGGCAGGCGGCCCTGTAGAGGCTGGAATCAGTCCTCTAGACGCCTCATGAATTTCTGCTCCTTAATGAACATGTGCACAGAAGATCCGATGGAAGAAAGGATGGGAAAAGCACAAACTTGCCAGGGAAGAAATACGATTGCCAAATTCCGAGGGGCTATTTTAAACAACAGATTAAAGGGATGGAAATTAAAAACAGAACAAAACAAAGCACCACACCACCCTGGTTGCCTGGGTGAGCCCTTTACTCTCATTAACGCGGCTTCCCAAGGCCACTGGCGCGCCGACGCCGGGACGACAACACGCGGGCTGACTCCTCCAACTGCTCCCTGGGGTGCCAATTACTTCCCGGGATTAATTCTTCCGTTTACCAGACCGCTCCAGCAGTCGTGCCGCCGCGGCTACAGCCAGAAACAAGAGCTCCTGGATGGAAGGCCCACCTACTGGTTCCTGGGAGCTGGACGTTGGGCCGAAGCCCACAGATCCTCTTGCACAAGAAGGAGGCACCAGCCCTGCTGTTCTCCGCCGGGAGCACCGATTGTGTGGGTTTTTGGCTTGGACTTAGAAAAAAAACCCATGTTTTCAATCGTGAGGGGCTTGAGCGAGAATGGAGAACATACTGTGTCTGAGACCAGGAATCCGGGGAGAGAAGCTGCCTCGGATGCCGGGACTCGCCCAGCATGCCCGTCAGCTTGTCCTACTGTCCCACGAACACAAAAGGCCCACGGTGCTGCTGCCAGGCTCCCAGCCCACCAGCCAGCTCTGGCCAGCACTCAGCACTGTGCCAGGGGCTGTGAGGGGCAGCCGAGAGGAGTGGGTCGTAGAGCTCACTCACGGGGGCCACCGTCTGGCAGGGCTGGGCCAACCCTCAAGGGTATGGGAGGCCATCAGACAGCTAGTGGTATTTCTGCCGAGCATGTACTTGAGCTCCTTGAGTTCTGAGACCTGGTCTTCTCTCCCTGCCTTCCCCACTGCACCCCATGGAATCAGCCAGGCGTATGGGTTCCCATCCTTCTGTCCGTCCAGTCATCCCTCCTCTCACCCGCCCAACCACCCACCCACCCCTCGGTTCATTTCTCCACCAATTAACGCATCAACTATTCAGATACTTTGCCAGGCATCAGGAAGATTACTGTAGAGTGAGAAAGGTCTGAGCTGACCTCAGCTGCACAGACTGCTGTCCGGTATCCATTCCTCCTTCATCTGATAATAGAATTCCTGCTTCCCATGTGCACAAGGCCCATTAGGCAGGTTTCAGGTGTTCTGACCCACCCCCAGGGGGAGCACGTGACCAAGCCAAGCAAATCAGTGGGCTCCAGCCCCCTGCCCATAATTACTCATTCAGAGTTCTTGGCCCAGACAGACCCAAATCCCTCAGATCGGATGGAAGAGCTCGGAAAACAAAGGTCTCTCTTCCCTCAGAATCAGGAACAGTACGGTTTTTGCAAGCTGGAGCTGCTCCTGGCCATCTTCCCTGATTGTGAGGAGGAAGCAATCTGCAGAGCAGAGAGTGAAGCCAGCCAGAGAGAGAAGCAGAGATGGGAGCCCGACAAGAGTTCTGATATTCTAGGAACTCTTGGGTCTAGCTATGTCGGAAGCTGTTGCCGAAACTTTCAGTTACAAGAGCTAACACATGCTCTTTTCTGCTTAAATTAGCCTGGGTTGGGTTCCTGTCTGCTGCAATCCCAAGAGTTCTAGTATGTTCTAATACACGATTAGAAGAACTAAGTTCTGTGCTGCTTAAGAGGAAGTCTGGGCTGGAAGGAAACTTCTTTGTGACTCTCTGGGAAACAGGAAGGATTCAGAGAGAGGGAGAGAGGAAAGACGCCCCAGATGAAATAACAGCGTGGGCCAGCATTGCCCAACAGAACTTTCTGCAATGATGGGGATTGTTCTATAACCTGTGCGATCCATGTGCCAGCTAGAATCTGTGCTAGCCTCCAGCCACACATGGCTGCCTAGTCCTCCAAAACTGGCTATTGTGACCGAGGCACAGAATTTTTAATTTTCCAGACTCTTCCCCATTTATGATGGTTCAATTTACGATGTGTTGACTTGACGATGTCGCGAAAGTGATACCCGTTCAGTAGGAACCACACTTTGAATTCTGAATTTGGATCTTTCCCCAGGCCAGTGATATACAGATACTCTCCCGTGATGCTGGGCGGGGGCGGCAGCCACGCGACCACAAGGGGAAACAACCAACCCACTGACGGCCATTCTGTTCTTCACTCTCAGTACAACATTCAGTAAGTGATATGAGACATGCAACGCTTTCCCCTACAACCGGCTCTGTGTTAGACAATTTTGTCCCACCGTGGGCTAATGGATGCGTTCTGAGCACAGGCAAGGTAGGATAGGTTAAGCTTGGATATTCATTAGGTTAGGTGGCCTAACGAGATTTTCATTTTACTATGCATTTATCAAGACGTAACTCAGCTATATGCTGAGAAAGATCTATATTTAATTTTAATTAATTTAAATACTACACCTGTCTGGTGGCTACTATACTGGGCAGTGCAGGTGTGGACAAAGACCCTGGGGAGAAGGTGTGAAGAACAGGGGGCTCTTCCGGGGGGTGGGGAGGCGGGCATAATGGAGACGGATCAGAGGATGGACAACTGGAAACAGAGAGATCACTGCAGACATGGATGCCAAGTCGCCTGGGGAGGCCTGATGAGGGTCTGACGTGGCAGCAGAGACAGGAAGGAGGCAGACAGGAGCAGTCAACGGACAAAGCCAACTCACAGGACGGGGGAGCTGGGGTGGCCACTCACGGACACGAGGCACGCAGAAGAGGATGCGCGTGGGGAAGGCAAGCAGAGGGTTTTGTTTTTGGATTATCTGGAATCTGAGGTAGGAGAATGCCAGGATGAAAGTCATTTAACAGAAAGCTGGAGGCTGAAGACAAAAGGTTTGGGGGCTATTGGTGGTTAGCAGGGAACTGGTCAAACTTGTAGAAAGACAAATGTATGCAAGGCTAGAACCATGAAGAAGATTCCCAGGAAGAAGTGGTCGAAAGAGAAAACAAGGACAAGAGGCACAGGAAGTAACCAAAGGGAGCGTGAGCGATATAGCATGATCCTAGTCCGCGGGGATTCTCCGCGAGAGGCTCATTTTTCTTACCTACAGACATAGTTCTGAGATAACTGAAATTGATTCCTTTAAATATCCAATCTCAAACAAGAACAAAGCATTTTAGCCATTTTAAAGACAAAATGTCTTGAAATACACTGCCTCCTTCCCAACATGCTGCACAGAATGTGACCTAATAGATACACACAGGGCTGCAGACCAGCGTGACACAGGGGACCGAGGGACCCGGCAGGAGCAGGTCCGCGTGGCTGGCCCTGGCTGTGGGGCCTCCCACCCGCGCACAGCGCATTCTAGGGCTTTGCGACTGCTTCATTTCCCATCAGCTTCCACCAAACACTGCTCGCTTCTGTTCTCCTTCCAACTCCTCTCCTTACTCTTGCCAGATCGAGTGTTTATGAAATCAGCTTTGAATTCAGAATCCAGGTAGTCAATCTTATAGTCCATTTGCATTTTTTATTTTTAAAGAACAATTCTGAATTAAAGCCCACGGGACCGATGACGAAGAACGGATGGATTCCGGGTACACACACCTGGTGATGCCTATTGGTCCTGTCAGCTCCTCAGAGACGCTCTCTTGTCTTTGCTCAACCTAGGCTCTGGGCCGGAGAGGTTTCCAGGTAAATGAGAATTGGTGGGAAAAGCAGGTGCCCTGACAGTCTTGCCACCCAGGACTGCTTCTTCTAAAAAAGATCAACGGTACACATGGTCACGTCTTCACAAATGTCGAGAACAGACACGGAACGCTAGTGTCAGTCCAGCTACGGCTCGGAAAACAGAGTGACACATTCCACAGTGTTCCTCCCCACAAGCAGAGATCATTGCTCACGCTCACCCCCACAAAGCCACAGGCACACTCCTCCCAGTGACTGTGATGCACTTTTCAGCCGTGATTCAGCTTCCCACGTGCCAGTGAGCACGGGAGGTCTGGGCAGCAGGCAGCTGACCAAGGACGGCAGACAACCCTCTTGTTGGGGGTCTCGGCCAAAAGCTTTTTGGCATCTTGGTAAAAATAAAACAGAACAAGAGCAGAGCCAAGTGGATCTGATGTAGACTTAAAAATTCCAGCTTTGCATGGAGACCAGTGGGCTCCCTTGCCAAAGAAGCGGACTTCAGGCATCTTTGGTTCTCAAAGAGTGGTCCCTTGGGAGCCTGTCAGAAGCACAGAATCCCAGGCCCTACCCCAGCCCATACTGAATCAGAATCTGCATTTTAACAGATCATCAGGGGGAACGGGATGCACAATTCATAGGCTACTGAAGTGTTCAATGTTGTTCCTGTGCTGGCTGTTGCAGGGAAAGCTGAGCCTTGGTCCTACTTCTGCACTCGCTGTGGAGTGAATTTGGGGACCTCCTTCTCCTTTGTGGCCTCTGTTTTCCCAAATGCTAAGTGGGGTCCAGCCCAGTGGGTTCAATGATGTGCCCACATGTTCGTCCTCAAAACGGGGTCTGTAGGTACATCTGGTGTCAACAGAGTCATTTTCCTTTGCAGACCAGAGCCTCCTTTCTCCTTGGGGAAGAATCACCGTGGGGTTTCAGAAACATCTCCTACCCTCCTGCAAGCTGTGACATGCATCCTGACCCCCTCGGGACACGTTCCAAAGCCTTCAGCAGCCCAGAACATTGAACCAAGTGAGTGTCATTAGAATCCAGCCCTTCCTTCTGAACTGGCATCTATGGTGGCCCAAGACCTGTCCCCCAGCTCCCTTCAACATGCAGCTTCTTGGAGGGGGCCAAGCCCCACAGGCCCAGAATCTCAGCAAAGAGCCCATGGACCCCCCCTTCCTAAATATCTCCGGTTTCCTTTTGTCCTTGTGGTTCTGTGCTCTAAATCTGCCCACAGAGGAACCCTGATCTGTTTCATAGTGAAAACAACTCTGCATTCCCAGTACTACTGCAGCTGATAGAATACTGGTCATGAGTGGTTAAATAGGCTGCCTCCTCTCGATCTGCCGGAGGGGTGTGTATGTGTGTGTACGTGCATGTAATTGTGTTACACACAGGGTCACACAGCTCATGTTTCCGCTCGGTGCAGGGATCTACAGCTCGAAACCCGCCGAGACAGGCAGACTGCAGGCAGGTGCGAACCAGAGGTGGGCTTGTGTGGGGCAAGAGCCATGCACACTCAGCCAAGCTCCACAGAGAACAAGAACATAACAGACAGAAGGGGCGTGCCAGCCAGTCCAGAGCAGAACGGTCTTCCACTGTGCCTGGAGAAGGGTGTATGTGTGCGTGTGTGTGTGTGTGTGTTGTTTTCACAATTCATTAGGTAGGGGGAGAAACCAGAAGTTGGTCTTAGAATGTCACTCTCCTTAGCTACAATGGGTCTTACGTACGTATAGACAGCCACTCCAAACAGTATATTGTTTCTTTCTACAAGACGGGCTCAGGACATCTCCATTTCTCAATGGATCCTCTTTCTGGTCCCCTCAAGACCTGAAGACAACAGACCGTTATGGAGAGATAGCAGGACTCAACATTCCAGGTCTGTTTGGCAAACAAAGAGGCCATGAGCCCCTTGTGGAATGTTGCTGCTGCGTGGAGCCATTCTCTCCTCTGAGGGTGATGGGGGCACTGTTAGGACATGCAGGGGCAAATCCAGTCTGGTCCTGAAGCAGAGGTGGGGACCGTTGGCCTCCTAAAGTCCTCAGCCGTGGGCCTGTCTGGGAGCCTGGCTCCCTGCTGTGACAAGGGCTGGGCGTCCCTCTGCATTACAGGTCAAGCACCAACCCGCCCTGACAGCCAGCCCCCTAGAGGGCTCTAATTTCTCCAGCCAGGGACCCCTTAGGTCTTGAGGATGGCGTCACCCCAATTATGAAGCTGGGAGATTCTGGAGCCATAAATGAATATCCACCCCTTGGCTGTCAGGTTGAGGCTGCATGTCACCTGAGAAAGCCAACATGAGAAAATCAAGTGAAACCAGGGTGTGACTGTTTGTCTTGACAAAAGGACCCAGCCTTGAGGAGGGACCCTTGTCACCCTTCAGAGTGCAGACCTTACACTCTGATTTTAAGAAAGGAGCAGGCAGTCAGAGGTCGTCTGTGTTCTTTACATCTGGGTTTTTCAGTACAAAAAGCACATCTCCGGGCAAACATGGCCTCTAAGACAGGGTAAATCACAATTTAGGGAGGCCACAAGGCAGGCTTAGGCTTTGGATTTTTTTTTTTTTTTTTTGGTTCTTTTCCTTCAAAATCTAAAAAATTGTGACAAAATATACAGAATATAAAATTGACCATTTTCGTCATTTTAAGCATCTGCGTCAGTGGTATTAAGTACACTCGCAAGGTCATGTGACCATCACCACCACCCACCTCCAGAACTTTCTCATCTTCAGCTCGTACTCATGAACCACTAACTCCCTATTCTTCCCTCCCCACCGGCCCATCATAACTGCCTTTATACCTTCTGTCTCTGAATTTGACTCCTCCGGGGAACTCATATGAGTGCAACCAGACAGTATGCGTCCTTTCGTGTCTGGCTTATTTCATTTAGTACAATGTATTTAAGGTTCATCTGGGTTAGAGTATCTACCCGTGACTGTAGCAGTTCCTTCCTTTTCAAGGCTGAATAATAGTTCATTGTGCTTTGTCTGTCCATCCGTCCATGAATGGGCCCTTGAGCTGTTTTCACCCTTTGGCTGTTATGAATAACGCTGTTATGAACATGGGCACACAGATATTAAAGGAGCCTGGGGGACTGCATTAATGTTAACCCTCTGCCCTCTGGTGACAGGTGGCCTCCAGCTGGTGGCTGAGCAAGGCCACAAAGCTGAGAACCGGCACTAGGCAGCTCGAAGAGGCAGGCTAGGGCGAGGGCGCAGGGGAGCAAAGGGGGGGGTACACCTCTGCACCCAGACGAGGCTCGGGGTGGAAAGGATTATAATTCCACAAGCACAGAGGCTGTTCTATCCCTTGGCTTCTGGAGTGGCCCTGTGACACGCTGGCTTTAGCCACACTTCTCGATGCCAGCTCACACCCGAGGAAGGAGAAGATAGGGGCCAGCACAGCCCCTCCTACTTGGTCCGCCTGGGCAGGCTGCAATTTTTTTTTAATTAATTAATTTTATGGAGATGCAATTCCCATAAAGGAACAGCTCAGATCTTAAGGGTGCAGTGTGACAAGTTTTGATAAATGTATGTACCTGCATAACCCCCACCCCAATCAAGGGGCAGGCCATCTCCGTCAGCCTAAACATTCCTTCGGGCCAGGCTGCATTTTGGCAGTATCTTAGAGCAGTCAAGATTGCTGTAGTATCAACAGGGTTACGGGACTTATAAAAAGCCTGTTGGGGATTCTGTGCTGTGAAACCTGAGATGCCCTCAGCCCTGAGTCACCACAAAAGGCAGGGTTTTCCCCCCCTAATTTTGCACTTTGTTAGCTACCCACAGTGGTCTGGCAAGGGAAGTTCTGCATCACTGGAGCCCAGAGCAGACTGTGGGCCCCAAGAGCCACTCAAGTCCCATTCAGGCTATAAGCCTGTTCAAGCCCTGGCTCTGGGCCGGGCATGGGACTGGGCACAGCCATGCCAGGTAGGGGACACGCTGCAGAATAGGAAGAAGAATGGCATCTGGGCTGGGGCCCAAGTTCAAATCTTGTGATGCTGCAGAGACATCCATCATTCCAGCCACGGCCCGCGGGAAGGCTTTCTGGAGGCAGGGTGGCCAAGCTAGCCCTTTCAGGGATGCAGAGGATTTCAACAGGAGGCCGGAAAGAGGAGAAAACTCCAGGCAGGGAGGACACTGGGTCAGCGAAGGCGCGGAGACATAAGACGAGCCATCGTTTACGGAATGGCTGTGACGTAGGAGTTTCACACCATGATTTTGTTTAACAAGAATAAAATAACGACGATGATGGCTGCCCTACGAGGGAAATCCTATGAGGTACAATGTGGCTAAGTGACTTCCCATGTTCGCAAAGCATTGCCCCGGGATTCAGCCCTGGCTCTGGATGTTTCTGAGCCCGTGTTCTGCTGCTTTCTGTGCTGTGGGAAGAAATACACTCTAACCAAAGCTTTCGCCTGCTGCACGAGGGGAGGTGGTGTAGGGACCAAGGCCTCAAACCACTGAGGACTTTCGAACCTTGGTGCTTCCTCACTTGGTTCAAATTCCATTAAGATGACAGGAACAATACCGCATTCACAAAAGGACCTCTGTAAACTCCGCATTTTGCACACACCTCTCTCTCTCTCTCTTTTAATATCATAGGAAAATCTTATTTATTTAAAGTAATGGGGGCTAATTAGTAAAATCATTTTTTCTAAAAGCAGTGTTATTTATACACAATGGCCCAGAGCAGGCTGAGAAGGTTGGAGGCAGAGGTGGCCTATACTTAGCACAGCTGCCCAGGAATGGGCCTTCTAGAGTGTGCTAGCCTGAGGAAATTCTCCTTTCTCCATTGCTGTCAATGCCTCCAATTCTGGCTTGCACTGTTAGTCCTAAGAGAGGAGGGGGCGCCTCAAACTCCTGCAAATGTCATCTGCCTTCCCTTTACCCCAAGCACCCCGCTCCATCCGGAGCTGGCAGGGGAGGAACTCTCCAGAAGCCTCCGCTGTACCTGAATTTTCTCTGCTAGCCAGGGTCAAGGCTCCCCAGGAGAGACATAGAAGTTGTGTCAGAGACCAGGAGCTCCTTGTGTTGCATCAGCTCCATAACTCCTGGGAGGGGCTCAAGTCTTCTTCAACACCTAATGCCACGAGGCTCTTTAGCACCCCAGGCTGGATGGTCCCAGCCTCCTCCCCAGAGTGGGTGGCACACCAGCCCAGAAGGACGTGCTCGGAATGACAGGCATCCCTGGACACAGAGTCCAGATTAACCCTGCATCCCCAGGAGTGCCCAATAGGTAGCCACATTACAAGGCACACAAAGATCTGCACACACACACACACACACACACACGCACACCCTCCTTTTCACTCACAAACACACAGAGGTTCTCTACTGTCTTTGGTCCCCCAGGACAGCCGTGTACGGCCACCAGCCTTTTCCTCTCCAAAGATCTCCAAACCACTTCATGTGCACGGAAGGAGGGAGAGCTGCCTCTCAAATGGGGAAGCTACTGGGTGGCAGAGAGCCTTGTGAGCCCCCCGAAGTCCAGGCTATGCAGCCCCTCGTACTCTCAGCTTGGGGTATCTGAGACGCAATGGAGCGGTCCCCAGGGCCTCCGGGCCTTCTCACTGCCAGCAGAGCTCCTCCCCTCTGCCCGTGCGCACATACAGCTGCAGGGCTGGCTCCTTTCTCAACAAAAGTTCATCCTTCTCCAGTTGGTAGTGTGGAGCCAGGCCAATCCCCCTCCCTCCCCAGAATGCTCCTGGGTTTGCAGAGGCCTCCAGCGAACCGCAGACCTCCCTGCCCTGCCCTTCTCTGGGTACAGAGAGTGGGAGAACAAGGCTAGGGGTGAACCCCCTCCTGCCCAACCCCCACACTCTGACCCACAAACCACAGGCTCCCCGTGTGGAGGGGCTCCCCACGCCCCAGGCCTCAGCCACATCTTGTAAGCCCACCACTCCTGCAGTCCAGTCTCGAAAGAAGTGTTTTAGCTTCGAAAGAAAGCAGGATTTAGGTAAAACCTAGGAGGCAGTCAAAGTCTACCCTCGGTGATGTGAATCCCATGATGGCCTGTTGGCAGGGGCTTCACTCCGGACCCTGGAGCAGGGGGTGGTGTGTGGTGCAGTGGGGGTGTGAGCCCACTACACACCTCGCCAGCTCCCGCCTGTCTCCCTTTGGCTGTGAGTGGAGCACAACGCGAACCAGAGTATTTCCTCTCCTTGCCAGGGAGCCGTTGCTGTGTGTGCACTCCAGGAGGAGGCCATTACAGGGAGTTAATAGAGTTTTAAATTTGTTTTTAAATTTTATAATGTAATTCATCAAATTCAGTGTCTGAGCACAGCATTCACGTTCAGTCCTGGTGGCGTATGTCGAACTGGCCCCAGCCTTCCCCAACCCAGAGGAGGAAAGGTTAACTCTTAAGGGTAACTGGCAGGCACAGCCACTAAGGGGCGAGAAGAGCAGCAGGGTGGGCCCTGCGTGGCATGGGTCAGTCTGGAATTGGTCTAATGGAAAGGCTGGTGACTTAGCGGAGATGCTCTGGGCACCTTTCACGAGCGGGGACCGTAGAGGATGCCCTTGGCCTTGGTCACCTTGGTGAGATGGCCATCTGAGTGCGACCATGAGTGGGTGCTGGCCAGAAGCGTGTCTGTGAGGGTACCAGGTGTCAGTGAGAATGAGCAAACACCAGGATGTGGAAAGCAACCGTGCAGTCTGCGGATTAGGGACAGATGTGAGCACGATTTCTGCTATTTTTCACCCAGAAGGATTTCCTTTAAGGACGTGTTCAGCTGAACTTAGGATCATTATTGTAACTTGGGATCAGTTGCTGCTGAATTGGAAATAAGTGAGATTTATGGGACCACGGTTTTGTGAAGAACATCTCGGGTATCAGGACTTGCCGCAGATCTTCTGTTATCACGAACTGTAGTCAATCTTGCCTTTTATTAAGCTTTAATAAGTGACTTCGCTTCTAGGGAAAGTTCCAGAACAGACAGTGCCAGCAAGTGAAATCCTACTGGTCCCAGAGCAAACTACAATAAAATAGTCTCCTCCTCCTGGTGGTCCTGACAGCTGAGCCTTCAGCTGGCTGAGGTCACAGAGCCCCAAGGAGAGTGCAGGAACCCCTTGCCCAGCACGACCTGGCGGTGGGTGAACAGTGGGGGCGTAACTATTGGAGTGTGATCACCAGTTCTCCTTGGCCCAACAAAAGCCTCGCGTTGGCAATGACCTGTTTCTGAACCATATCTATTTTTAGTTCATGGAACCCACAGAGTGGCTGCACTCTGGGGCCCCAGATGTCTGGCCCGAGGGCAGGGAGTGGCCACCAGGCAGCTTTGACTTTTAGTCACTGCTGATTGGTGGCATTGTGCTGGTGACAAGAGGAGAGAGGCTTCAGGCTGGCTTCTGCTAAGCTCCTGACATAGTCTACCTCCCCCTTGCTGAGCATCCAGGTGTGGACTTGAGACCTACGCTTCTTAAAAAGAACAGATGCAAATAGAAAGTTCACTCCTCCTTGAAGCCACACACCCCATGAAACACCCTGCACTACTTTTCAAGTTCTAGGGGACTCTGGCCTGATGTCTGTGGCCTTCCAGATGGAGCTCCAGGCTCTGGTTCTGCATAGCTTTGAACCGCCTGCTTTCAATTTCACATAAAATTAAAATCACTAAGGTGGGGTGGGGCAGCCACCTGTGTGGCCTCGGCGAGGCTGAGCAGACTCGGGACAGATGCTCAGGCCTGGGCCCAGGTGGGATGTGGGAGCTGGGGTGCGGCTGGGCTCGGCAGCCGGCGGGGACACGGGGTGGACCGGGATGGAGGAAGATCATCTCGAGGTGATGGAAGTCTTTTTGCATTCAAGGGCTTGCCGCCTTCCAACTTGCTACTTATTGCATTGAAAAATATTCCACGCGATTGAAGAACTATTTTCCAAAACAAAATGCTGGTATTCATCAGGAGGCGCGGGTTGTGCAGTGTGAACAATTCACTTTCGTTAAGTACCATATGGCCGCTGGTAGGAAAACGCTAACATGTTTCAACAGTACAGCTGGGGTAGGCCTCCTTTATTCACCGTGCAGATGGCTCTAATTGACATCTCTCCTAAAACAGGTCTCCAGCATTTCTGCAGGATCATTAGAGTCATTAGTTATTAAATACCATCACCGCTTTCGGAGAGGGGGGGTCTGAGCCTTGGCAACACTGCACAGGGATGGGGCGGACGGGTCCCCCGTTGGAGGGCCGGTGGGAAGGGCGTGTGAGCGCCTCCTCAGACCAGGCCAGGGAAGGACGAAGTCATGGCTCATTCCAGAACAGCCCTTTGGAGACAACTCAGGCGACCAGAGGGCTCTGGACCAGGGTTCTGGAGCTGGACGGACAGACATAAGTGCTATAGCGGAACTGGTTTGGATGCTTCTATTTGAGGTGCTGCCTGGTCCTGCTTATGTTTGGCGAAGGGTAAGCTGTGGCCTCCAAGGACTTGGCCGCACCTGAGACACAGTCCCCGACACTGCAACAAACGTGCCTTTGTTGGATTGTGACCAGAGCCACAGGCCAGAAAGGCAGTTCAGGGCTGGGGGGATGGTGGGGCTCACACATGCAGCTGAAGCACTGAGGCCATGGCCTGCAGCCACGCCGAGACACAGGGCGCTGCCCTAGCCCAGCCACCTTGCAGACCTGGCACTCCCGGGCCCATCTTGGCTTCCATGTCACACATGCCGGGGGTACCGCATTGCCAATCGTGCCGCCTTTGCGGGAAAGAAAGGAATCTAGGGAGCGTGTGTGCTCTTCAGAGTTCTTCCAAAAGTAAATACATGTATCCGAAGGGTAATATGGATTTAGGAACAGCCTTCCCTTTGAGCTCTTTCCCCATTGATCAAGGGTTAATAGTGTGGCATTATTAGTTTAATTTCACAGTCTAATCAGTTTCCTGCTTTATTGATCGAGGGACTTGGAACAATTGTAATTTGGTGAAGCTGAAAAGCAAAATTCTCAGCTAAGGGAGTCAAGCGAGGTGGCTGTGCGGCTCGGGGGCTGTGCGAGGGACTGCCTGACCTTGTCCACACAGCTCCCCTAATTGGGGCCACGCAATCCACAGGGAACACGTCCCGTCACCCTTCCTTCCTCTCACTGCTCAGCCACCTGGAGGGCGCAGGGTCCACATCTCACAGTGACTACTAACTAGCACCAGAATGAGGCCCGGCTTTGTGTAGAGCCCCTTCCCGGGCCATACTTGAGCTCAAATCCACCTCAAATGCCACTCTGAGCCCCGAACCGGCCCAGGGCTTCATTGTTAAACACCCTCTGTCAGCAGGGCCCCATCTGTGCGATGGCATTTTTTTTTTTTTTGTCACTTTTTCAAATCAGAATAGAAACAATTTTTAGTCTATAATTATCATTTCTTTTCTCAACAGACAAATGTTTCCTTTTAAATTGTAGGGCGGAAAAAGCAAAGAACAACATTTTAAACCAAAAAGAAAGACTAAAATTAATTTCCTCTTTACAGAAAAATAAAATACAACAGCTCTAAGAAGCCAGGTTTTTTTCTTTTCTCAAAAGAGCAACAAATGCAACAGCATATTCCTTGCCACCACTAATGCCCATTGTTGGGAGGCAAGGCCTTGAGGGGTAAGGGTGATGCAGTTTGCAGGCCTGTCTCCGGAGTCAGGCCTTGAACTCTGATCTCCTGCAAGAGGCTGGGCTCCTGATCTCTGAGCTCACTTGGGACAGATGATCCGAAACCCTCCTTTCAGGAAGCGAGCTCCCGGTGGAGGGTCCCAGGAACCAAGGTCAAAGCTTGGGGTCTACCAGTTGGCTCAGTTTCCGCATCTCTAAAAGAGCTGTGCTACTCATCTCACAAGGCTGTTGGGAGGATTCTCTGGGCTCTGCGACTCTAAAGCATCAAATAAAGCCTGCGTTTTCACCAGGGAGGCAAGACTAACCAGACTGACTGTTAAGAAAGTCCTGCTCCAATATTTTCTTGGCTGGCAAGCTGCTCTGCCCACTGTGGACAAGGTGTCCATCCCCAACCTGGCTGTCGTGCTCCCCCAGCATGCAGCAGGAGAACCACAGCCGGGCGTGTCTTTACCCAGCCTGGACTCTAAGTGCCAGGCCCCAGGCCCAGCAGTTCTGGTGCCCAGAGCCAGCAGGCCCGAGCTGGCATGAGCCGAGGGGGACTCCCAGGGAGGGGCAGCACGTGCTGAGCTTGGAGGGAGGCGGGCCAGTTGCATTTACGGAGCTGAAAGCAGTTCACTGTGGCCCCAGCTGGCACAGGTGAGGAAGCAGAAAGGCCGGAGGAGCTTGTTTCCCCCGGGTGAGGAGTATCTCACCCCCGTGGTCCAGGTTAAGAAGTTTGGTTTCGAACTGACCAGCTAATGACAGGGCTGCTCCATGGTCCTGTCTCCACTGCTACCCTTGGCCCCCTCCACAGGGAAGAAGGCACGCCACGGTCACAAAGGAGCCACCATCACCCAGGGCTGTGCTGGTAAATGTTTGCAGGGGGGGGGTGGCGAGGGGGGCAGACAAAGCAAACAGAACCGCAAGACCCTGATTTGTAGCATTTGCCTGTCTCTGTTGTACAAATGCTCCCAGCTCGAGTTCGAGCTCCCAACGGGAAGGCAGTGACCACAGAGCTGGGAAGAGATGTCAGCAGTGGGCTCCTGGGAGCCACCGAGTCAGGCCAGCTGACCACACTCACAGAACCTGGGAATGGGGTTGGAGCGGCGGTCGGGGGGCTTCATGAATTCATGAAGATGCTGCCCCATGGCCAGGAAGGCCCACGGCAGGCCGGCCGCAGGGAGCAGAGCTGCCCACTGTGTCCCCACCCTCCCCCGATCCGCCAGATCATGTCCAAGCACCTCTCTTTGCATTCAAGGCTTTTTACACGGGGTGCCACCTCTTGCTGTCCCCAGGTCCTTCTCGTGCCGTCCCTGTGCAGCCTGCTGTGCAAGCCTTACTGTCTCCCTGGGTCCTAGCCCACTTCCAGGCCAAGAGCAGAGCCTAGGAGTTTCCCTCTGCCTGTGACACCTTCCCTCCTGCTTTCCCCGATCAAACCCTTCCCAATGCACCACCTCCGTACAAAGCTTTCTCTGAAAGCCCACTGCCCCCTGCATCTGCTGGGAATGAAGTTCACAGCACCCACGGGGACACCCCACTTGACCGCACACGCTGTGCCCCTTCCTGCTAGCACAAGGGCTCTGGGACCTTCTGCTCCATGAATCAATACTCCCCGTGCTGGGTTCCCAGTTCAAGACACTTCCTGACCCGACCGTACTTCCTGACCTTTGAGAACTTCCTCTCAAGGAAGTAGAGGGAGAGCAAGTGCTAGTGTCCAACATTTGTAATTCCAAGGACAGAATGACCAGGGGCCAAGGATCTCAGTGGCTCCCTTGTCATGGCCAGGCAAGGCTGGAGAGTTGGCTGGGGGACGCTGGGAGGGAGACAGGAGGCTGCCTCAGCACAGTGAGACGCTCCTGCTAGACAGGCAGGGCCTGTGGCAGAGACATAGGATCCCTATAATGACCCCAAGCAGGTGGAAAAAGGCAAGTGCCTATCCTGTGCACCTGATAGCTTTCTAAAAATAGCGGGTGGGCCCTGGCCCCACAGGCTTCCCTATGGCGGGGGGCAGGCACTGGAGCTGTTGGGTCACTAAGTTTTGGAGGAGTGAGGCCCATCACAGCTGGTTTTGGATCTTATCCTTCCTGGATGGGGCTGAAGTGGGGCCACAGCCAGATGTGCAAGCTAAGGATTGGGCCTGGCCTGCATCGCCTCCTGCTTAGCTCTGCCCCACCACCTTGGGCTAGGCACTGTTCCTTGTCTGTTGTCACATGGGGGGGGGGAGAGAGACAGGGAGCAGCAGATGCCAGCAGGCTCCGGGCACTGGTTCCTCTTGGCCAAGGGAGCTGGGTACACAGACATTCTCGGCAGACCAAGGCACTGACAGCACCGAACAGAAATGTTATGATCTGATGCCACGTGGTGTAGGAGGAAGCAAGAAAAGAAAGGAATTCTCTGGGCTGAGCCCCAGAAGTCTCCTCTGCCCTCCTGTGGGGCCCACTCAGGGACAAGCAGTGGGCAGGGAACAAAGGGAGAGCTCTTCTCTTTCAGGGGCAGGCTGGGGCTTCTCCAGCTTGCAGAGAGCCAGCTTCCTCTGGTTTCCTCCTCCCTCCTCCGTATCTAGACGGGTATACTAAGCTCCCAGCACCCTTCAGGGGTGCATTGGGCCTCTCGTCTCCAGGACCGGACCTGGGGCTTCACCTGGGTGCTCTGCTGACTCAGGGAAATGTTCTGGAAACAAATCCCTCTCGTTACAAGTTACAGTATGTATTTTTATGGGCCAGAATGTCAGCAGATTTTGGAGATCACTGTCACCCAGCTGAGAACCAAAGTCCGGGAGGGTTTGAATAAAAAAAATTATAGGGAGAAAATACTTTAAAATATGACGCCCAGCAAACATAAATGGGCCTCCTCTCGAATCCCCCAACACACACACACTTGGAAAAGGCTTTTCTAATTCTTTTGCTGAGAGGCAGGGAGACTGGGAGGCTTTCGTTTTCCTGGAACATTTTCAGACCAAATGTGCTCCTCTCTCCTTTCTGTCCTCGCGGGAACTCCGACTTGTAAATGCAGTGTCTGTATTCCTGGGCCTTGGGAGGGTCGTATAGCATTGCTTCCTCTGGCAAAGCTGGAGTGGTGGGCAAAGATGAGGAGCAGACAGAACCAGAGAGATCCCCGACCCCATCCAATCTGGCCCCCAGCTCCTCCCCGCGCAGAAGACCACGAGGGAAGGAACGCCAGGCTGCCCAGTCCCCCTTGCACGCCCCACATTGCGCCTGGATGGGATCGTGTTGCAGAAATGTGATGCCTGCCCACCCCCCCCACCCCCCGCCGCCTGCCAGCCATGCGGCCACCCACCCGTTCACTGTGAACATCCAAACATCCATCAGTGTGACTGCAGCTGCCGCCCGGCGTCTCCCCTCGGCACCTCTTACGAGTCCCCAGGGGATGCAGCCGCTCCAGGCTCTCCTCCGACCCTCTGAGCACAAGCTTCTGCACGGGGCCCAGGCCCGCCCGGCTGGCGCCTGTGCCCAGGCTGTGTCTTCTGCCCTCCTGGCCAGCTCCGGGTTTGGTGGAGCGCAAGAGATGCGGCCGAGGAGCCAGCGTGTGCCGGGGCGGGCTCGGCCACTCCCTCCCGGCGCCCCGGAGCAAGTCCCCTCACCACGAGGGCGCTGGCTTCCCGCTCCGGGAAATGGGAATATTGGAGTCTGCACTACCTAGCTCCTGCGGTGTCGTGAGGGAGAGAGAGAAACCCCAGATGGAGAAGGAATTCGGAAGAGTCAAGCAAGCCATTCAGAAAGTTCTATGACGGAGTCCGGCTGGAGGCATCTAGGCCAGTCCCCAAAGAGGCACAAGCCTTCCTTCATGAATCGTCTCTTTACGAGATAAGCACTTACTTCAAGGTTCCTGTTCCCTCTTTGCTAGCAGGAATTGTAGGATCGTTGCCAAGTCCAAGCCGTACAAACAGCTAACAATCACTTGGATGAGAAGCCTGTTGAAACGAGCCTTTGCTGGGGACAAGGTTGGCCGGCGGCTTGGCCTATAAATCAGGGCTCCCTCCTCATCTCATTGGCTCTCACAAGGAGATGAGTTCGTCCCAACCTGGACGTTTCCCGGCTCCCGGCTCCCGCTGCCCTCGGCTGCACACAGTAGGGATTCAGACAATGCTTGCTGAACCGAGCGACTGCAGCAGCGGCCGGTAGCGCAAAGGGGCCAAGCCCTGTCTGCTCAAATTGGAGATTCTGTCCATAAAGCCGAGGCAGGGAGACAAATCCGGATCTGACAGCACTTGAGGCTGGAGCGGGGCCGCAGTTGGCCCTGCCAGCCGTAGCTAAAAGGGATTGCAGGGGTGGAGGGGCTGAGCGAGGTTAGAATTAACATACTTACTGTATTATGTTGCAGCAGTGATAAGACGAAAATTTTAGGATTTTCTTAATGAGACTCCTGCATTCACTGGTTTCCTTATCAGCCCCAGCAAGAACATAGTTTAGCATTTATGTCCTTTGCTTTAGAATGGAAGAAGGATCATAAGAGGAATTCGAAAACTCACTGTGGGAGAATACATCTGCACCCTTTTTGGTCTCCTCACACGGAACGCGGGTCCTCTGCCCCCGGCCCGCCCCAGACACGCTGTGCCATTCCTCACTGGCATCCGGGTGCCAAGCTTTCCTGGTCCAGACTTTGCTGAGCAAAATGCAAATTGGGGCTGTGAAAGGAATCTCTGGGAGTTAGAACGCCTCTGCCCTCCCCTCCCGTCTGAGGTTCTGGAACACCACCCCCCACCCCCGGCCAAGTGTCCCTAACCAGCCCTGAGAGGCAGGTGTGCAGCCTCTAACACTCAGTTCCACAAAGACTGCTCTCACATCTGCCCACAGGGGCAGTTTTCCGCGGACTGTGACTGGGGCAAGCAATGACCCGTTCGGACCCCTACAATGTATGCAGGGTGGAGTTTACTCTGAAAATTCTGTGGGGGTGGGGGGCCTGCCAAGCCCCCATTTCATAGGTCTGGAGCCTGGCCCCTATGGTGGGTGGCATGACCCCATCTAGAGAGAGCTGACCCTGGAGGCAGGAATAAAATAAGACAGTCCGGACCCAGGGCTGGGGTTGGAGGAGATCAAGACCCCTCCCCAGGGCTTGGGCCATGGGCATCTCCTCTCAGAATGCAAGACCTTGGGTCCCCTTGGGGCAAGCAGCCCACGCTATGGGAAGAGAACCTGAAAGACCCGCCTCTTCTTCCCACCCCACTTGGATGACTACTGAACCTTGAAAAAAAAATCCTTTTCAAACAGCAAAATGTTTTCAGTCTGCCCCGAACACAGCCACCAGTCCAGAAGCCATCAAACAGAGCCTTCGAACAAGCCAACCACAGGGCCTCACCGTGCAGAAGCTCCCTGTTCACAGCAAAACCACAGTGTCCTTGTTGGCGGCCTAGAACTGCTTCTTTTGCACACAAGTAGGCCCACAGGAGGGGCGGGGGTGCTGTTGCTTGGCTATAGCAAGCTGAATGAATGTGGATGAGAAAAGAAGCAGAAAGACTGGGAAAAGCAGGGCAAGCAAGCCTCACCAAGCAGGGCAAGTTTCGGTGGTTCAGGGTCAAACAAACATCCAGACTACCTCCATAGGACCCCTGGGGCATCAAAGCCCCGCTGCATATGAAAGGATGCACTCAGGGCTGCAGACTGGTTAAGAGTGAGGGCTTTGGGTATTGGGGAGGGCACGGATTGCGTGGAGCACTGGGTGTGGTGCAAAAATAATGAATACTGTTACGCTGGAAAAAAAAAATGGTGAGGGCTTTGGACTTCCACGGAGCCTTGTGTCCTGGCTCTGACATGTGTCATTTGCATGTCCTTGAGCAATTGGCCCGAACTCTTTGAACCTCTGTTTTCTCCTAGGAGACAGGGATACAAGTGATGCCCACTTTTTACTGTGGGAGTGAGGCTGTTTGGAAAGTAGACAGTCCTGGGGTCATTCCGAGAGCGTCCCCTGGATGGGCACTGCTGTGGAAGAGGGGTGTGGGGGTGATAGTCCCTTCGGGAGCCTTTACCCAACATGGTCAAAATAAAAGAAAGTTAGGGCTTTACTGGGGGGCAAAAGTGACAAAGAGAAGATGACCCAGAGGAGAAGCTAGAGGAAGTGTGGGTGGGAATGAAAACAGGTACAGCCACCCCATCACCTACAGGACACTGCTGGGTACTAAGCACTGGTTAAGATATTTGATATAATTAATCTAATTCCATCCTCCCAACTTAGTTGTAGTTATTATAAAACTTCATTTTACAGGCAAAGAATCTTACACAGGAATGAAGACACTTTCCTGGGGTTACATAGCTTACAAGTGGGATTCAAATACAGAATTATCTGAGTCCAAAGACAGTTTCTTTCTTCTTCTTGAGAGAGAGAGAGGTGGGGGAGGGCCTGAGGGAGAGGGAGAGAGAGCGAATCTTAAGCAGACTCCACACTCAGTGCGGAGGCTGACGTGGGGCTCAATCTCAACCCTGAGATCATGGCCTGAGCTGAAATCAAGAGTCAGATGTCTAATCAACTGAGCCACCCAGGAGCCCCAAAGACAGTTTCTTAATCCCTACAGCAGGAAGGGGGGGCACTGAGGGAGGGGCTTCCCAGAAAGTCCACAGGAAGGAGATGGAGCCTGAGTCAGCGAGGAGCTCCCCACCCATGGCGGCCCCATCAGTTGTCATGCCAGTGACAGGCAGGCGCACCTGCAGCTTCAGTGAGGCAAAGAGATGCCCTTGAGCCTGAACCCCTCATGAAGTCCAAGCATCAGACTGCCAGTGGTTTGTGATATGGTCGAGGGGGGAGCTTCCAGCCTATAAACATCGCCTGTAAGGGGTCTCCTACACAGCAGGCAGTGCCCAGACTGGAGGCCTTGGGCCCAGAGTCTTCTCTAGGTGTTCTTCTGGATTGTGAGAAGGAGAGTCTTCTAGGGGAGCCCCTTGCATCACCCCCCTCACATTACCTCCCACATACACCCCAGCCCCAGGCTCTGAGCCTCAGATGGCTGGCAGAGAAGAGGGACAGAGGACACAGAACGACACCATCATAATCCCTCTTAATTCTCATTGTCTGGATTGTGAGCCCAGCAGTCAAAGATACCTGCAAAGAAAACCCCAGAGTGAGGGAGAGGGTCTTTGTAAAATGTGGGCAGTAATCAGAATTTGTATCCAGAGAAAAATGACAATTGTTAAAACCCTATATGCAACCTGAACTCTGGTTTATGATAATGTAACATTTCCAGCAGTAATATTCGGGGAGGAAAGAGATGAAAATGAACTGAACTTTATTCAGGGATCTCATTACTATGAGTATGGTTCCCTTTGCTAAAATACAGAAATATCTATAATGAGGATTTGTGTTGTCCTAAGGAAAAATATATGAAAAAGTAGCCTTAAAGCATGGGAAGACTTTCATGCGCTATGATGCAGAAATTTGTTTCCCCTGCGGAGCGGGATATGTAAATAGTTCACTGAAAGAAAAGACTTGTGTAATTACTCACTGGCATCGACCCTTTCCAGTGAGTTCTGGTGGTCTTTCGGTCTAGGGACTGGGGGAATAGGAGTCACGGCAGTGGCCTGGCCTTGACCTCCAGCACGGGGTGGGAAATCCCAGTGACTCTACTCCTTGGATTCCGATACAAGCAAACAAGGCAGGCTTTGTTCTCTCTCTCTCCCACCACCCAGTCCAGCTGTAAGTCTTTGTTTTTAGGTAGTCAATGAATCACAGCAGGCCAGACTGAAAGGCTCTTGAAAGGCTCCTATAGGCTTCTCTTGGCCCAGCCCTCCCATTGCACAGATTAGGAAACTGAGATCCTGGGAGGTACAGGCACTTGCCCTGGGTCCCATGAAACAGCAGACGCCAAGCCTGAGAAAATTAATCATGCTCATCCCCATAGAGGACCCCATCTCTAGGGGCATCTGGCTCTGCTTGGGCTGGAGTCTGTTTGACCCGGAGTGGCCACTGATCCTCTTCCACGAGACGGGGAAGACTTCCATCTCATCCTGCTCTCCCCGAGTCTCCCTTACTCCGCTTGTCTCGGGGCACGCAATACTCAAAGGTGGTTTAAGCTGACACCCACCCTGCTGACAGCTCTCAGGCAAGGTGACACCCCAGTCCTGGGCTGGAGCCCAGTTCTGCTGCAGGGCTGGCCTGGCTGGCACCTTCTAGCTCAATTAGCAGGTGAGGATGTCCCAGAGGAAGAAGAGGTGGGGAGGAAGAGGGCAGGGGGCCAGAAGCCCTGGGAAACCCAAAGCCTGAGGTGGTGATGGCTAAAGCTGGCTAGAAAGTGTCGTATGGAGGGCGGGGGGAGTGGCCAGATCAGGTTGACAGCAAGGGAGGAGCAGGGCACAGGGTCAGCTGACCACAGGGAGCTCCATCCCCACCTGGAGGCTACAGCTTCCTACAGAGCCTCTGGGCACAGGCTGCCAGAGAGCCTCTTAAACAGCCCTGGGCCCCGAAAGTGCATCTCAGGGCACAGTGTGTAGGACTTCCAGAAACGAGCTCCTCCTTCTCAGCTGCCTGGCCCTCGCTGGCCTCACAGACCCGGCCCCTTCCCTGCTCCCAGGGAGTCACTAATAAAAAGAAAGCATTGACTGTTCAAACGGGATAGGTCCCTTTGGCTGCTTCCCGAGTTGGTCTGAGAGTTGGGGACTCCTTTCATCATCCAGAGTCACTCTTTCTAGGGGAACAGTCACTGGATTCATGATGGGAGGCAAGAGAAGGGAAGGGATTTGCTTCCCCATCCTGGTGGCCTGGATGGTCACTGCTCCCCAGAGAGGACCGGCATTTCACTCGCGAGTCAAATGGGTGGGCCCCCAATTTTTAAAAAAATCTTTCTTTCTAGGTAAGAAAAAGATGTCGTAGTGAACCCTCCCTGAACATTTTATGCAAATCTTAAAGGGGCAGGGTGATGTGGGCTAAGGTGTCAGAGGGCACCTCCCATGTCTCCTCTATTCTAGATCCGCCAGGGCCCAGAGTGGGGGAGCTGCTGGCCTGAAGAAGGAAACTTCACTATTGAACAGGATGTTCTCGAAAGCTAGCGGCGGGTCGGCGATGTAAGCCCCCAGCTCACCGAGCCTGTCTGCTTCCAGGTAATAATTCCTGACAACAGTGGTAACAGTATTTACTCGAAATCCTACTTCTATCCAACCCTTGCCTCGGTATTTCTTATGAACCACATAGTATCTCATTTGCTTCTCACAGGTGCCCTCTGAGAGAAGTATTCTTATCATGCCCATTTTATAGATGAGAAAACTGAGCCACTACAGGTGGACAATGACTTGTCCCTATAATAGCTGATGGGAAGAGAAATACCTACTTCCCTCTCCCGTGCTATTAACCTCGCAAGGCTCAAAGAGCAGAAAGCCCAGTGTATTTGAGGCAAGAAGATGGTACACTAAGTACTTTCCTAAGGCTGGGAGCCGGCGAGCGGAACTCAGCCCGGGGAACAGGGCCTCTCGAGCCGCTGTCCAGCCTCATAGTATGGACGGAAAGGCAGAGAGCAATCCCATCAGGAGAGAAGCAGAAACCATGAAAGCCTGGTATCCCTCTGTGTCTGCACGTTAGAAAGATGAAAGGAGAATTTGAAAGGCTGATCATTTCAAATTTTACACTAATTGGGTTCTTTTAAAAAAATGTCTGTCCAGTTGCTTTTATTTCTAAGTTTTAAGAGAAACGTTCACAGAAGGCAGGTCCCTGGGCCGGAAAAGAGAGAGGCTAAAAAATGCTACCCTTCGGCCTTGCCCTTAGACCCGGGGGTGCGAGAAGCTTGTCTGGCATACATCTTCCCTGCAGACCCTGTGGTCTCAGCTCCACGAGGCAGCTGGTGAAGGGGCCAGCTCAGTGCTCTCTGCAGAGGCACGCCAGTCATCGGCCTGCCCCAGTCCACTCTGCCTCCTCTTCCCCGAAGCCCCTCCGTTCACTGTCCTCAGAGCCAGGTTGGGGAGACTTAGGTCCGTGTGCCCAGGGCACTGCTACCCCGCACCAGACCAGACCACAGGGGCTTTGAAGCAGGGGTTCTGTGCTCTGATTCCTCCTTGGCCTCCCCAGGGCCCAGACCAAGCCCAGACCGGGGTCCTGGTGGGTTTGCTGATCGGCCAACTGGACTGGGGTCCTACTTCCCAGACCCGTGCTGGTGAGCTGCTCGAATTCCAAAAAGACTGCCAGGAAGTCGGCTGTTTGGGACTCAGACTGTACGCCCCGGTGCCAGAATCGTCTTGAAAGCAGGCCAACCAGGTGAAGAAGAGAGGAAGGGCCTTCTACACGAAGAGACCGTCTTAGTAATGGAAACAGAGTCAGGAAGCTGTATGGATTGTTCAGGGATTAAAAGAAGCTTGGGGTAAGTGGAGTCTAACAGGGAAGGGGGGCGTGGTGGCGATTTGGGAGAAGGCAGAGGCCAAGGCATGGCTCTGAACACTAGCCAGGTTCCGGAGCCTCGGGGGGTCTGGCACGGGGTCCTGTCAGGAATAACCCAGGGCCCAGTGCAGGGCAGGGAAGGCGGGGACGGGGAGGGGGACATGTGGGGAAGTCAGGAGGCGGTTTTGATGAGACCTGGCGTTGACTGGCTACTGAGGGCATTAACAGGGCCTTCAGTGTGCGGGGCTGGCAATGGGGTGGACGGAAAGAGAGGCATCTGGGAAGAACCCCAGTTTTCAGGCTGAAGACATGGAGGGGTGCTGAAATTCCCCGGGACTGGGACCGTGGGCGGAGGCACCAGTTCACGGGCGACTCTGACGGAAGCGGAGGCACGGGGGAATGGGGAAGCCAGGTGGGTTCCGTCCAGGTGACGTAGGCAGGATGGACAGAGGCAAACGCAGCAGGGACAGATGGAGAGAATGAAAACCGAAACTCAGCCCTCTTCCGTGAGTCCAGATGTTTGGGGTATGAGAAGCAGAGCTGACCCACGGTGACCCAGACATGGCCCCTCTTTCCAATCGCACCTCCAAGGAAACAAGCCACATCAGCGATTCACTGAGTGATGACGTCTGTGCACCGTATGCGTCAAGATCCAGCCTCCGTGGCCAAGTCGCTTCTTCCCCAATCCAGCAGACGGTGGTCCCAGGAATCCTGCCACTGGCTGTCCTTGGACCCCTACTGTCAGCCCTCGCTGAGGAAGCTGAGTGGGCACTTGTCAGGATGAGAAAGACGGAAGGAATGTACTGGGGCATCTAGAACAATTTCCAGGGAAAACCATCTGCCCAGCTTCCCCCCACGCTCCTCTCCCAGAGGCCACCTGACCTGGGGTACCACGGCTCCATGGCCCCTCCACTTACCCCCCTCTGTCCAGGTCTCCAAAGGAGCTTGGAGGGGTCCAAGAACAGGAGAAGTGGGAAGCCCGACGCAAAGCTCCTCAGATGAAAACCCGGCAATTGCATTTCAAGCTCCTTGGAGGCTCCGCAGCCCCACTTGCTGGCAGCGTAATTACAGATGCCTCCCTCCGTACAAACCCTTCCTACGTACCGCATAAAGGAATACAATTTCTGGCTGTCCAAATTACAAGAGACCATAATGCACAAAAGCAATAAACACAGGTTCTAACAGCAATCAGATACCACTTATCGTAAACAATGGTTTTTGTGATTTATTGCGTTTGAAGCAGGTTCAGCATTACTCCTTAGAAGATTTGGTTATTCTTGTTTTCAGGCAGAGTTGCCGGCAGCCGCCTGACGTCAGAAAAAATTGCTCGAGCGCAGCAGATTTTAAAAATAGGGCCAATGTGGTGTTAAAATAATAATAATGGGAAAATTGGGGTGGCTGTAGGCTGATGTGAAGTCTAAAGACAGAGCCATTGTGGGGTTGAAGGCTCGCCTGCCGAAGTCCATGGATCTTCAGTGGGTCCTGCATGAGGCTCGTCCTCGCTTCCCGATGCCCAGCATTTCCGATCCCTCCCACTGTCCTCCTGTCCCCTAAGTGACGTGGGAGGGAGGAGGAGACTAGGAACCAGAGTGGGCCAAGTGATGGTCCGGATTAACACATCAAAGCTGTTCAGCTTCCCGGCTCAGGCCTCAGTTAGCTCTGGTAGTCAGATACTAGGGGAGTACAGAAATGTCAAGTTCACACAGGGCATTTGGGCCAAGGAGTCTGCGATGATTACCCAAAAGGAAACCGGCCGTGTTCTGGAAGAATCAGTCTCTCTCCTCTCTTGGACCCCATTCTGTCCACTCGGCCAGGAAGGTGCTGTGGATACCGTCATGAACAGAGGCTGGCAGTGGGGGGCGGGCTGAGACAGCAAGGAGAACACCCACCCAGCAAGGGTTTTCCATGAGGGTTCAGAGACATGCTAGGATCCCATGTGGGGATGTCAGGAGCTCCCGGAGGAGGTCACCCTGATTCAACTAGGGAGCTCTGCCTTTTATTAATTGTCTCTAATGGGTTTCTATACCATTGTTAGCCAAAAAAAAAAAAAAAAAATTGGATTAGAGAACCATCAGTGTGTTCTTCCTCTTTGATCTTTCTCCCTCTCTGTTCAAATCCACCATTTTTCTGTGATTTTAAATCACACGCAAAGGGAAGAAGGCACTCTTGGACAGTGGGACAGTAAAGACCCTGGAGAAGAAGCTGGCTTCCCAGGAGGACAGGGGTACTGTCCTCTGCCCTCAGGGGACCATTAGATGTGGTGGCCTACCCCAAGGATAAGTGACGGTGGGCTGCACCACAGCAGCTTGGCTATACCCCATGGCCAATAACTTGGTTCTGAGGGAATCTGAGTGATGAGTGTGCGTCGGGGACACTGCCTCCCAGGAAGCAGAGTCCCACCCGTACAAACAGAAAAGTTGCCTGAGTGGGCCATTGGCTCCAGCATCTCTAGGAGCTAGGAAAGACCTTCTCTAACCAGTGTGTAGTGACCTCGAGACTGCAGAAGCGCACGCACGCGTGCACACACACACACACACACTCGCTCGCACATACTGGGCCCTGCCCCTTGCAGGAAGGCTGGGACCCTGCACGGCCTAATGCTTCCTTTCAGCCTGGGGGTGGGGGAGGGAGTAGCGAAGATTCCTCGCCTTAGCTTGGAGCACAGAGCAGAAGAATCACTGAGCTATACAGACCACGATAAGGAGAATGGATGTTAGGGACTAGCCCGTCCCCAGAGAATAGCCATGATCACTTATTCGAAGTAAATTCTCTGAACATCACTCACCCAGGTGGAAAAAAATATATTGATCTCTAACATTTATTGCAGACTTACATTCCAGGCCCTACGGTAAACTCCTCTTGTGATTAACTTATCTAATGTGCAACACAGGACTATGCCGTAGGTAGGAGAGTAACTTGCCAAGCTCACCCAGCCAGAAGATTCGAGCACAGCCCCCAAGGCCACAAGCCTCACCGTGCTCCCTGCCCATTTCCAAGCACGTTCTTTCCCACCGAGAGGTTGAGAGGTTTCCGTAGTGCTCTCCTGTCCAGTATCCGTTGGCTGGGATCAATACACACACAGGAAGATAGGTGGGACGAATGTCAGTTAGGACAATGACATCCACCCTGGCCTGCTGGAGTCAGAAGTCACCAGCAGTGCCCAGACCCATCCTGTCTGCTGCTTCCCACCGCACATCTCCCTCCAGAGAGGTAAAGCCACCCCGGCCACACACCATCCAAACCCTTCAAGTCAGCAGACCTTCGCTGGGGGTTGATGCCTCAGGCACCAATATCCCATTCCAAGACCGCAAATCGGACTTCCAGAGAAGAACAATATTTGCTTTTTGATAAAGACAAAAGCGGTACACTGCTCAGAGAGATCCTTCACACCGAGATAATTTTTTATACAGAACCTCGCATCTTCAAGCGTCCCTGTCCTTAGGTATTTCTAGTCCTTGGCCTCGAACTGTTTCTGTGCAGAGGGAGATGTGGGAAACAACCTCTAGGACGGCTTCTCCAGTGCATCCTACTTCCTGCATCCGCCTCCTTCACATGGGTCTCTGTTGTGTCACTGGTCAGGCGATCAGACGGTGGGTTCCGTGTTCTCCGACTGTTCATCAAGGTCTCGTTCCTTCGACGAGGCATCTCCTTCAAGGTGGAGCTGTTGTCACCGGCATCACCGGAGCTAATTTACTTTATTTAAACACCAAACGTTGAGACACACCCCTAGAGATTCTGCTTCTGTGGATCTGGTGTGTGGCTCAGCCACTCATATTTTTATTTAGTGCCCTAGATGCTTCTGATGCTGGCAGTCCCGGGTTCATGTTTTGGGGAAACCTGCTAGCTTCCCTGTCCAGGACTGCATCCCGCAGGGGGCTGACCTGTGTCCCTGCACCAAGTTCCCCCGTTGACCGTCTCATCCCCAGTGGCTCAGATTGTACCCCAATTTGGAGACAGGGTCTTTACAAAGGTAATTAATTATAAGAAGGTAATTAAGGTGGGCCCTAGTTCAATACAACGGTGTCCCTGTAAGAAGAGGAAATCTGAAAGTCGACGTAAAGGCGCAGGGAGAAGAAGGTCATCTCCAAGCCCAGGAGAAAGGCCTGGAACTGATTCCTCCCCCTCATGGCTCTCAGAAGGAATGAACCCTGCTGACACCTTCCTCTCTTGACTTCGAGTCCCCAGAACGGTGAGAAAAGCGACTTCCATTGTTTAAGCTGCTCATCAGAGCTGCTTGGTCCGGGCAGTCCCAGCAAACTAATCCCACACCCATGGCAGATATTGTGCAAATATATACATATATTTATATATGTTTTATATTATTATACATATTACAATACAAATATTTATATATGTATATATGATAGCTCATATATATGTATACAATAATTTATACATGTATATGTATATATATATATCCCCCCCAAACTCATCTTTGCCAAACTTTTTTGCCGCCCTGAATTCTTTGCCGGGTATTCCTTCCCCAAGGCTGCGTGTGACCTGTTGTCACCCAGACATCTGCCAGGCCCAGCTCAGTATCCTGGCGTCAGGGCCGATGAGGGCTTGGGAAGGCATCTCTCACCAGCCGCACACCTGCCGGGCCTCGGGAATGCAGCCACCGGCTTTTCCCCTGGAGCTCCAACATCTCGTCGTTATCCCCAGCCGGGCACCAAGCTCTGCTCTCCGGGGCTAGATGCCACCGGCCCGTGCCGCCCGCCTCCTCTGAGAGCACGTGACGGCCACCCTGCCTCCCAGCTCAGCCGGGCATTATCACCTGGACGGCCCTGCCAGTGAAGGCGGCCCCGGGAAGGCGGCCCCTCTCCTCCACGCGGTGCCCGTCTGGGAGGTGGGCAGGCCAGCAGCGAAGCTTGTTGGGGCTCTGCTCACGGGGACCGCCGCTGCGCCCCTGCCGTGCCCGGGGTGACATATGAAGCTCAGAGCTCACAGCCAGGGCAGAGCTAAAATAAAGGCGGGGTGGGGGTGGGGGGCTTCTAGGTCACCAGCCCCAGAACCTGCAGTAAACTCTGGCTCATCACCCAAACTCAGCAGCCACAGTGGCCACCGGCCACACTTCTCAATAAGGGCTCCTTTACCTTCTGGACATCTTGTGTGTTTCTCAATTCATCCCTCACCCCAACGATGAGAAATAAGCTTTTCTGCAGGCAGGATTTAAACGAGCTCTCCTGTCACCGAGCACATGGCCTCACACTGAATAAAGGGTCTTTAGAAAGCTCAGATCCACCTTCTTCTCATTTCCTTCCCTCCTTGATCCTGTTTTCTCCCTGGGGTATGGGTATCTGTGCGGCCGGTGTGATTAACTCAGCCGGGACTATAATCTCAGGAAGGAAGGGAATGGAAATCATTTTTGGAATATAAATCAAATAGGATTTCAGTTGAAGTTATTTAAAAGAAATTAATTGACTTGTACTCGCCACAATACACTGATAAGAGTTCATTGCCAGACCCATCAGGAGTAATGAAAAAAAACAGTTAATAAAATTCAGCTGTCAAAAGCAGCCCGTGCAGGCTCTCCGGGGACGTCCCACAGCCCCCGGGTCGCAGGGGGTGGAGCACACCGGTTTGCGGGGGCCAAGCTCAGGCTTTGCTGCATTTTTCTCTTGTGTGGGATTACTCGAGTTTTAATACTGTAAGATTCTTAGGGCTGAGACTTTTTCCCAAGCTGCTTTGTATTTCTATATAGCACCATGCACATATTAAATCACAACCGAAGGAAGGATGCAGGCGTGATAAGAACAGTTTTGCATTCAGTAGTTTGGTTTTTTCTTCTTCTTTCTTTCTTTCTTTCTTTCTTTTTTTTTTTTTTTCATTTGCAAGGCCTTCTAAAGAGAGAGTTCTCCTTCTCCTTATTGACTGTCAATGACCTTAAGGAGGAGGGAGTGGCAGTATTTAATTAAAGACATCTTCGGCTCCTCTCCCCTACTCTCCCAAATCCAGGGAGGAGAACAGGTTATGAACTTGAAAAAATCATACACGGGCAAAGAAGAGGAAAGGGAAAATTTCCATACTGCCGTCTAAATGCCAGACCCTGGACTTGGCGGCCAGCCCCAGTGCCCAGCACAGCACCCCCCGGCCCATGTGGGCATCCTTCGCCATTCTCGCCCAAGATGTCAGCCCTTGCCATACAGGGGCAGGGTATCTGTGCGACCGGTGGGCCATACAGGGGCAGAGATGACCCTATGTCTCTAGGACGCCACCAGCGACACCCTCCTGGACAGCAGAGCTGCTGCTTCCCGTCCCGAGCTCCTCTCCTGATTTTTCATTGTATTTTGTCGTGGCTGCCTCGGGCCAGGCAGCTTTGCAGGCCTGTGCCGAGTGAGCAGTAACTCATGGGATCCTTACAGAAGCCCTACAAGGTGGTGCTTTCAGTACACTGAAATGGGTCCCTCCATTCATAAGGTGAAGTCCTAACCCCAAATGCTGCAGCAGATGCCTGGTCTTAGGGTGTCCCTGGTGCTTGGCCCTGGCCACACCCTTCCTGTGCTCAGCATCAAGCCCTGGGAGGCAGGGCCCAGACCCCTGCTGGGGATCTGAAAAGAGGGCCTGATGGACCAGGGGACAAAGAGAACCGCGGGAGCAAACGTGCTGCCCTGGGTGAGTTTTCCAAAGGTCAGGCCCCAGTGGGGGCCTACTGAGCTGCCTACAGAGACACACGGCAAGCTGGGTTCTTGAACCAAGAGATGGGTGAAGACACCCAAGGGCAGACGCCAAAAATCTAGACAGACAAAAAAAAAGTCACCTCTTCCTAGAGGCTCTGCAAAGTGAGGAAGCTGAGACCCTGGGGATATCAGGTCCCCAAAAGCAAGTTGCTGTGACCACAGTGAAGGATGTGGCACAGAAGGACGTGTGTCCCACTGTCACACTGCGTAGACGGGGGCTGGCACCCAGCCAGCTTGTGGCAGCGATAAGGCATGTGTAATCCTATTATCTGGCAGGTCAGAACAGACAAACTGGTCTCTGCAACCGGCCCTTCTCCCGCACAGGTTTTTTTTATTTCTTGTCTTAAATGTCCTGTTTTCCTGCCCCTCGTGTCAGAGGATCCTGGCACTTGTGGTGCCCGCAGGCTCCCTGGATTGCCAGCACGTGGACACACAGCACGGACCCCCCACCCCATGCAGCCCCATGCAGGATGGCGAGGGGCAGCCTGCGGGACACACAGTCACAACTTTGCCACAAGCCCAGGGGCAACCCCGTTCTGGCCTCAGGTATGGCTTTTCTGCATTGCATTAAAAAAATCTGAACAGTTTGAGTCGGGAAGTTCTCTCGCATAAACTCAGCCTCCTTCTGTCCTTGGAGAGCTCCAAGAGAGACTTCTGCCCCACTCTGCAGGTGCTGGGGGTACAGGGCTCACTGGGCCCAGACACGGAAGGTGGGACTTGAGGGCGCTCTGCTTCCATCTCGCCTGCCCCTCTAGGTCCTCTGAGGAGTCAGGATGTTACGGTGTGACCACTTGGTGCTGTGATGGTGTCCATCACTAAGGGAGACCCAGGAAAGGAGCTGGGGACCCCCGGAGGAGAGGCAGGTGTGGGGGAGCCAGACAGCCTAGCGATGTGATATTCTTTGTCGTCACTTCCCTGGTGCTCTCCCATGGCCCTGGGTGAAGCCCCTTTTAATGTTCTAGTGTAATCTCAGCAGCAACAGGGAAGAAGGTAATGGCCCCGAATAACCATACTCTGGCCAGAGAGCAGCCAGAGTCCTTGTCCTTGACTTAGGACAAGGCCTGTGGGATAAAGGTCAGGTTGAGACTCTTCAGCACCACGTGGGAGGGTCAGGAGCTGTTTGCTAAGGAAGCCAGAATTTCACGGCAAAGACAGTAGAGTGATGCATCTGCAAGACACACGTGGGGAAGGGTCAGGACAGGAGGCTTCCCATTCCTTCAAGTGCACGGAGCTAAGCAGCTTCGTTTCCCAACGAATAACCCATTAATGAGGCCAGCTGCCCAGCCTGTTGGAAAATGAACCCCCCGGGGCAGGAAAGGGCTCTAAGTCATGCCCATCTGGAGTACGTCTGGACAATGCCCGCCACTCCTGGGGAAGTTTGCATGTTTCTTATCATTTTCTTAAAAGGGAAGACGGCAGGTTTTAGGAGTTCAGCAGCTAAGTGCTCTGGTTGCTGTGGAGGCTGGCACGGGGCCGAGTGAAGCCGGATCCCCTCCCTGAGAGCGGCCCCCGTGGTCAGGTGCCCGGCTGCATGAGGAGAGGAGTCGACCCGGTTAGCGTGGCTGGGACCTGCCTGGTGTTGAATGTGACAGATGGAACATCCTCTTCAGAGTCCTCTGGGGCTGGGGGAACAGACTGGGTTAGGGTTTTGACGGCTGGCTCAGGGGGCAGGGATGGGGCAGAGCAGGGAAGGTGGCACCAGAGTCAGAGTGTACGATGTCTTGAGGGTCAGCAGATAATGCAACTGAAGCCCTCACCAAAAGGGGTGGATGGAAGAAATAAGTGTGGACAGAGCATGGCCAGGATAGGGGGTTCTGAAACCAGGGGTACAGTCTAAGCCCTGCAGGCAAGCAGAGACCTCTAAGGAGTAGCTAAGTCAGTGCCCACCGGGGCACTGATTACACCCACCATCATCACACCACCCAGAAGAGAGCCTCCTAGCTACACAGCCCACATCTTGGGAGAAGACCCTCTACCCCTGTGTGGTGGGAGTTTGGGGGGAGGAGTCATTGGGCCTTGGGGACGCTCAGGGGTCCACCTGCCAGGACAAGGCTAGTCTCCTCTGACACCCCTCATTACGGGCTCTCCACCCTAGCTCTCCCATCAGTGCCTGGGCCTCAGTTTCCCCACTTGGAAAGAAAGTGAGGGATAGGATAAACAACACATCTCACTGAGTGAGAACCTTTCTAGAACAGTGTATAAAAGACCAGCATGACAGAAGACCAAGCATTCTAGCAGAAGGGAAGAGAAACGAAGGGTGTTTGTTCCCTGTGGGAAGATGAAAGGCAGAAAAACCTTCTGAAAACGGCTGCCTCTTGGGGGCAGGTCAGCAGATCAAAGCCACACAGTGCCCACCAGGGGAGGTTTGAGACAACTGCCTGGAAGACAAGACCACCCAGACCACCAGCAAAGGCTGGGGGCCCTGCGGGGAAGGGCCAGGGGTTCACCTACCGGCAGGGCTGTAACCCAGTAGGCCGGGAGCCTCAGGGACGCAGCTGCCTGGCCGCAGCCCCCAGCCTTGGGCCCGGAGCAGGGACACCATTACTACAGGCTAAATCCGTGCCCAGCCCTTGCACCAGGACCAGAGGGAATCTGTGGTCTAGTCCCTTCTTCGGCCCAACGTGTGCCTGTCCCTCCTCTAGTCCCATTTGCAATAGGAGCTATGACCCCGTTTCAGGGCAGGCCCTGAGTCTGACCCTGAGCCCCTTTGCTGAAAAAACAAAAAAAAACAAAAAAAACACAAAACTGCTGCTGGGGCTCCAGAGGCCACGCTGCCCAGGGGAACACAGAACTGAGTCCTTGCCTGTAGCTGTGGGGCTAGGACTGAAGCAAGACCCGTAGCCACCGCCCCTCTGT